>NC_135959.1:48922703-49596703 GCF_053455715.1 Rhinoraja longicauda | reverse complement strand
CCCGGTTAGGGGAAACATCTCTCCTGTAAAACCCTTATTAATTTTGAATTATTTAAATGGGATAATGTAGGAAGGAAGACCAGAAATGTAACAATATTCCAGATGCAGTCTCACCAAGGCTCTCTATAAATGGAGCAAGGAATCTATACTCGTGTACTCAAATCATTTTGAAATAAAATCTCACATCCCATTTGAATTTCTAATTTCCTGTTGAACCAATATTTTAACCTGGAATAATTTGTGTCATGTTCAATGATTCATGTTAACATAAGATGATTCACCCAGGCCCCTATGAATATCAACATTTTAATGACATTTGCAGCCACTTCTGAAAAGAACTGCTGATGTTTCTTAATGTAATTGCTGGCAGCCTCCCTGCTCTTGGACTCCCCAGCAGAAGAGTTGTATCTGAGTGAGATGACCTAGCATTAATACTGGAGAAATCTTCTCATATCCTGTTCAGATTGAACCCAAGCACTGATCCATTCACACATTCATTTGACTGGACTTATAGGACTAAAAGAAAGAAAGTCTTAGACTAAGACGAATTGCATTTAAAAAATTTATTGGTTTATTTTTAAAGAATTAAAATGATTTTTTTAAAAATATCAAACTTTCTTCAATTATTTAAGACGTTTTTAATTGTTTTCAAATTCTGAAGATCAGGGACATCTTACCTTTTCAGTTCTTTTCAATATCTTGATAACTTTATTCAATTTATTTGATAACCTTCTCATGAACTTCTCATAGAGTCATAGAATCATACAGCACAGACACGTGCCCTTCTGCCCAGCTTGCCCACGTCAACTAAGGAGTCCCATCTACACTAGTCCCACCTACCCACATTTGGCCCATATCCCTTTAATTCCTTATTGATGTAATTAAACCCAGTGAATTGTTAATGTTAATGTAATAAAGCTACATTGTACTCCTTCTGTGGGCAATATGTTGTTCAGAAGGTGTGGGTGCCCAGAACTGCTCCAGGTGCTTTAGATATGGTCAAATAAGTGTTTTGTACAATCGTATTACTTCTCCAAATATAAACCAAAGGAATTTTATTATCTGTTTTATTATTTTATGTCCAGTCCATGATATCTTTCCAAGTTGAAAATTGGAATACTATTATACTGGTTATTTAATCCTAAAAAAGTAATGAATTATATATATTTTTGAAAAACATTTTGGCTGAGTAATAAATACTCCAAATGGAAAATAAGACTCGAAGTTCTGATGCGAAACCTTTTGTTTCTTAACCTGCATATAGATAGGAAAAGTTTAGAGGGATATGGGCCAAACACGGGCAAATGGGACTAGCTTATATGGAGCATGTTGATCGGCTTGGATGAGTTGGGCCAAAGGGCCTATTTCCTTGCTGTATGCACTATGATTCGAAAGGACTGTCTGATGATCATCTTAAATGCAAGATTATTTGCTTCTGATCAAAAAAATGATTTTCAGATTGGATTGGAATAATTCTCAGATGAACAGAATTATTTTAATGGTTTTATTTTCATTTTCAGGATGCTTCTTCGTTATGCTTTCTCTCAGCTCAGATCCACTCAGATTGCAACAGTTCACTGCAGTGCACAGACCTCACCTCGACATATTCTACAAAAATTGAGTCAGACCTGCATGGTTATTAGTTCCAACACTGGTCGTGTATACCGGCCCAGGGATTGTGAACATCTGGTATTGTACTTGAAAGATATTAACCTACCCAAGCCAGACAAGTGGGGGACCAGCAGTGTTATTGCCTTTCTACAACAGGTTAGAAGATTATTGGATTCAATCATTATGTGTAATTTTTACTTCAGCTGTTTTGTATGTTTGGTTTTATTGAACTTTGCAGTATATTACTTAAATGTTTTATGATGTTTAACTGTTAAAATTATTTTCATGAAACCCTACCGAGCTATGATTGGTGATCCTAATTGGGAGAATTTTATTGAACTGTACTATTTGACATGGTATTATTGTCCTTGTTACTTTTATTCATTCGGTTTATTCCATCTTTAAATTGCTTCCATATCCGGTAGATTGTGAATTAACTTCAATCCCGAGGAACACCAGAGACGAAAAAGTCTGAACTATTTGGATGGCAAATTAACAATTTGTAATTAGTAAATAGATTTTGATGCCTCTGCAATGCATAATTGTTCGGATCTACAAGAATTGCGACCAGATTAGAATTAATTATTCAGATTTTTTCTGATTTGGAAAAAAAAAAGCTCCATCCTTGACTTCCTCCTAAAGTATGGCTTAAATTGGGAACTTGTCATTAGGGAAAGTGTAGGACTTAGCATATATATAACAGAATGTGCTCCCTGGTTTAATTTGGAAGCACAAGGGCTATACGAGTCTTTTAAAAATGTAAAATTTGGGGGTTTTATGCTTGAATAATCATCATACTTATTCAACCCTTAACAATAGATTGGTGGTTATCTAATTAGATTATGAACTTCTATCTCCTTTGTTTTTCTTGAATTAAAAAAATCCAAAGGTATTGACTTATCATGGATTTTATGATGAGAATTTGGAATGGGTTGGATTGGAACATATTCAGATTGTGTCTTCGATGTCAGTCGGCGGTGCAATGGGACGGCATGCCCTAACGACAAGATTTACATCCATTGTCAGGATCTGTACAATCAAGTAAGTATTACAATGTCCATCTCCTATGGTCAAGTTATTTGTGAGTTCAGTAAAGGCATTTCAGCATGGTGGATTGTAAATGCAATGCACTGGGTGTGGTCACACAAACGCACATAATGTATTCTGAGAGACTGTGCTCCTTCAAGTCATCGAATGGTTACAAGAAAAAAGCAAGAAGAGTACCCTTAAGATGAAGAAATACCATTCTAAATGATCACAAGGAAGCAAAAGTATAGGTGCTGTGCAAGAAACATGACTGACAAAAGGTCCTGTGACCAGTAATATGCAGCTTTAAAAAAAAAAAATATTATTCCAAAACAAAACAAACATACAAAGTAGTAACACGATCAAATCAAAAGCTGCCCATATTGGCAGTTTACAAACAAAACAGTTATCAAATTCCACCAACTTTGTCAATAATACATTCGACCTCCCGTGGCGACCAGCGTTCGCGGAAGGCCTCCAGCGCCCCCGTGGACACCGCGTGTTCCCTCTCCAGGGACACGTGAGCACGGACGTAAGCCCAGAAAAGGGGCAGGCAGCCGACCCCTGTGCGGCCGTCGACTAATTTGCAGCTTGGAGCTTCCTTTTCTACCACCTCACCAGTTCATCTACAGCCTTGCCATTAGCTTTTGCTGGCAGGCATAAAGCAAGTGTAAATTAAAGTATTATAGAGTGGGTATGTTGTTTATTATGTAGGGTTTTGATTTAAAAAAAAATTCAGATCCCATTTATCCCAGCCTCGGCAATGAACATTAAAAGGGTATGGGTGTCTGAAAGACTGTCAGTAGTTACAGGTGTAATTAACTGCCTGCCTGCCTGTGATGTGCCAGAAGCGTGGGAGAGTGGGTGGATGGTGAAATTCATCCCTGAGTTATCGTACGGAAAGTGCAAAATGGTGGTAAAGTCACATTCCTCTTGTTGAGAAATATTCATTCTTAATCTGTGATTTCAGCTATCCCGATAGAGAGCAACTGCAGGCAATATACTGTGCTTATTTACAGCCTGTGCTGCATAAGAATCTAAAAAAACATCCTATATGGGGGAGTATTACCAGAATACATCAGCTGGGCAGCTCACTGGTACAAGTTTATGAACAGGTATGTTGAACTTGATATCTCCGGTATACTTCATACTAAATTTCATTTATTGTTTCATTAAAAATGGTGTGACATTAGCACCGAGAAGGGTATGCGATGATGGCAAAGTTATTGAATAACAGACTGAGTGCTCACATCTTTCACCAGGCCATGGTGTATTTCTGTTCCTATATTAATCTGCCACCTTCTCTGCCTCTGAGGAATGTGATAGCTTGCCCAAACAGGAACGACCATAACCAGATACAGCACCACTAACAAAATATTATATGTTTTTTTTCTGTTAGTGCCAAAGTAATGTTGATTACTGTTTATGGACATCCAGCAAAGGTAGGGGTGGTAGATAAAAGGTAGAAACAGCAAGAAATGCCCAGCGGGTTCGGCAGCATTGGTGGAGAGAGTTAACTTTGAAGGCTGATGATATTTCTTCAGAACTGTATTCGTGGTTATGATGGTAGACCCCATTTACAAGTTAAAAGTCCAGCCAAAAATCAGAAAACATAACAGATCAATTGATACTCCCAGACCTGAGGTTTTCTTGGGCATAGAAACATCAAAATCCTAAAGCAGATGGACTTTCACGCACCTTTTCCTGCTGCTACCTAGTACCTGTAAATTCGGCCAATGTGAGGAAATTCTCCAGAGTTTGTTGGTGGAACTGAAGGTGATTGCAATTCCTGATCTGTCACAAATACAGAGGCTGCTTTGTTGAGGAAGAAACTGCAGATGTTGGTTTACACCAAAGATAGACCCAAAATGCTGGAGTACTTAGCGGGTCCGGCTCTGGAGAAAAGGAATAGGTGACGTTTCGGGTTGAGACCCTTCTTCAGACTGTTAGAAAATAAGATAAACATTTGTCATTGGTTGCAAGAAACATGAAAACGGTTAGTTTTAAGACCAGTAAACTAAAATACATCATTCCATTTTTCATCTTCGATACACAGTTTTATAAAATGGCATTAAAAGTGTAGTGAAGTACTTAGAGTGTTCAACAGCAGGATCAAAATCGTTAGGCCCGAGATAGGCCGGTGTGTCGAAGACTGCATGTGGTTCTGTTCCCATGCACTTGTCCTTGTCTTCTTTGGTGCTGGAGGTTGGATATTGGGAGAAGTTGTCACTTATATGGTGCTGGACTTCTTTTCAAAAATACTAATTTGAGTGAAAGACTTTATGTAAAGTTCTTTCCCTGAGTTTTTTTCTTAACAATATTCAATGGTTCAATGGTCCTTTATGGTCACATGTACCGAGGTACAGTGAAATTTGATTTACCATACAGTCATACCAAAAAAGCAACAAAATACATAAAAATGTAAACATAAACAGCCACGACAGCAGCGTGTGAAAATCCCTAGGGCACAGCAGCATAAGCGGAGACCCACAGCCATTAGCCATCAGTTTAATGTCTGGGCCACACACACGCTCCTTCACTGTGATGTGACCAGAGTTGTACCGACCGCTGTCATTCTCTCTGCAGTCCCTGTCTGCCCGAACAGTCAGAAAGCCGCCCACACTCGCATCAGACTCCAGGATGTTCTCATGGCACAATGTTCCCGCAAACACCAAGTTCACTGCACTCACGGCCCTCCCTCCGAGTCCCCACCAGCGCAGGCAGCACGTCCATCTTGTTTTTCGGCGACCTCACATTCCCCACTGTGATGGAAGGTGAATAACTTTCACCTGCTTCCTCCTTTTCTCCTGCGGTCGGGGCGATGGAACCATCCGCAGTTGGGGTGATTTAAGCTCCCCCAGTCGGCGATGGAAGCCCCCGCAATGGGGCGATCAAGGCTCCTCCGATCGGGGGGTCAAAGCTCCTACGGTTAGAACTCCCGAAGTCAATCCCTAACAGGGACTGCCAGCTCCATGATGTTAGGCCGCAGTGCGGATGGAGATACAATACGGAAAAAGTCGCATTTCCATCGAGGGAAAAGTTTCCCCCCACCCCCCCCCCCCCACCCCCCACATAATACAAAACTAAAGATACACTAAAACATACAAAGAAAACAGTCTAAAAACAAACCAAATAAGAAAGGGACGAAACAGGCTGTTGGCAATATTAGGCTTGAATATTAAAATTGTATTCTTATTCTGCAAAACTTTACAGAGAAAATTTGGAAATTATTATGTAGAAACAAGGAACTGCAGATGCTAGTTTACAAAGAAAAATCCTGACAAATGTTGGCATGCTGACAAATGCTGACATTTCTTTACGGAGAAAGATGATGGTTTACTGCTGGAATAACTCGGCAGGCCAGGCCCTGTCCCTGGAGAACAAGGATAGATGACATTTTGGGTCAAGGCCCTTCTTCAGATTATTATCATGGTACATTCCAGTTGAAAGTCATTTTGGCCACTGGCAAATGCATTGTGTAACTCTGATTGAAAATTGTTTTGAACTGTTGAAACAGCTGTCAGGTTGGTAAGGACACTTAAAAAAATGGGTTGTTGCATTAAAATTGTTTTCATTTTCGATCTCATTAATAAACGTTCTTCTGTTCAATGCAGGTTCGAATAAAGTTTACAGTGGATGACAATGGACACTACCTCTTTACTCCTTGCATTCTTACTCAATGGGTACTTGGGCTATTTCGATATGACCTTGCCGGAGGTAAGACCCTTTTTTAGTTCAAATTCGTCTTATTTTCTACTTTTTGTCTCTTTCCAACTTGATTGTGAATTGAATATTTCAATTCTGTAATCATCAACAAAATGATTATCAGAGAGGGACAAGAAATGCTGGAATCTAGCAAAGAAAAAGAGAGTTGTTGGATGAGGTTAGTGGATCAGGCAGCATCTGTGTCAGGAAATAAGACATTTTGGGTGGAGATCCTTCATGTGGTCTGTGGCAGTAGCAGGCAGAAGCAATATGCCTACCAGGTCTCTTCCTCCTTGTATAGCGTATGAGAAGGGATTAGCTCTCATGCCAGGGATTAGCTCTCATTAGAAACCTTGATACTTGTTCATCTGCTTAAGTCGCCTCAATTGCTATAAATTTCTGAGAAAAAACTCGATATGGTTCATGCACTGCCACCCAGTGGTTTTGCTGCATAAGTGCATTGACACTTGGGAAGAAAATGATATTGCTTTGAAAATCAAAAAAACTGTCCGATGCTGGAAACCTAAAATAAAAACAAGATGCTGGAAATACTCAGCAGAACAGATTGTATCTGTGGGTAGAACTAATTACTTCAGGTCAAAGATCATCTGTCAGAACTGCATGAACTGGCCTTGACAAAGTCTAGAGGACTAGAAAGTGTCTTTTGTTGGTCCTTTGACTAAGAATGGCAATAGGGAGAATCCAGCAAATAGTAGGCTTGTGAGTTATAGTCAATAGCTTCACTGGCTGGGTGAGT
This sequence comes from Rhinoraja longicauda, assembly GCF_053455715.1. Classification (NCBI taxonomy): domain Eukaryota; kingdom Metazoa; phylum Chordata; class Chondrichthyes; order Rajiformes; family Arhynchobatidae; genus Rhinoraja; species Rhinoraja longicauda. Next base: position 49,589,604 of record NC_135959.1, on the reverse strand, counting down.
TATACTCAATAGCTTCACTGGCTGGGTTAGGAACAGGATTTGCTTGCATTTAAAAAAGCTTGAATTTATTAGGGATAATTAGAATGGCTTTGTTTGGGGCAGGTCATGTCTTGATTGTTTTTTTTTGCAGAAGTAACAAAGGTGATTGATGAAGGTAGGGAGGTGGTGTTGCTTACATGGACTTAACACTTTAATAAGGTATTTGACAAGGTCTCTCATGGCAGGGTGGTCCAGAAGTTTAGGCACATGGGATCCACGGTAAATTGGTAGATTGGATTCAAAATTGTTTGGCCACACAAGGCACAAGGCAGTGGTAGAAAGTGTTTCTCTGACTGGAGGTGTGTAACCTATTTTGTTTCGCAGGGGTCAGTACTGGCACTTTTGTTTATATAAATGACTTTGATGAAAATGGAGATAGGTTGATTAGTAAGTTTGCAGACGACATTAAAAAAATGGTGGATAGACACAAAAAGCTGGAGTAACTCAGCGGGACAGGCAGCACCTCAGGAAAGAAGGAATGGGTTGCCAAAGGAAACAGCAGGATATTGATCAGTTGGAGATATGGCCGGAGAAATGGCTGATGGAGTTCAATTCACCTTTTTAGACTAGTGACAATCAGTAATACCTATTTTTTATTTTGCCTCATTTTAGTGTCGTAGTGTCATAGAGTCATACAGCACGGAAACGGGCCCTTTGGCCTAACTTGTCCATGCCGATCATCATGCCCCATTTACACTAGTCCTACGTGCCTGCGTTTGGCCCATACCCTTCTAAACCTGTCCTATCCATGTACCTGTCCAATTGTTTTTTTGACTTTGCGATAATGCCTGCCTCAACCACCTCCTCTGGCAGCTCATTCCATATACCTAACACATTTTGTGTAAAAAAAGCTGCCCCTCAGGTTCTTGGTTATGTATGGATTTACAAGTCTTGGATTATGTGACCTAACAATTATATACCATGAAATTTACTGGCACCTCGCCTCCTATTATCTGATTTGTCATTTATTACTTTTATTTTATCCTTCATTTCATATATTTCCTTAATGTGTGTCTGCATTTTCATTCAAATATTCAGAATACAGTATGAATCTTAGCAATTACCATTGAATATAAATTCAATGAGTCTGAAGAAGGATCTCGACCCGAAAGTTCACCCATTCCTTCTCTGTAGAGCTGCTGCCTGTTCCGCTGAGTTACTCCAGCATTTTGTGCCCATCTTCGATTTAAACCAGCATCTGCAGTTCTTTCCTACACAAATTTAGGTTTAGGTTTATTATTGCCATGTGTACCAAGGTACAGTGAAAAACTTTGTTTTGCATGCTGTTCAAACAAATCAGATAATACTATACATAAATACAATCAAACCAAATTCAAATACCACGGGGGAAAATACAAATTGCAGAATACAGTTCTTAGCATAGTAATGCACTTGTTCCAGAGACAAAGTCCAATGTCCACAATGGGATCGAGATTAATTGGACAATGCATTCCGCACCCTGATAACGAAGGGGAAGAAGCTGCTCCTGAGTCTGGTGATGCAAGCTTTTAATCATCTGTATCTTCTGCTCAATAGGAGCAGGGAGAAGAAGGAATGGCCCGGGTGGGACAGTCTTTGATTATGTTGGGTATCTTTCCGAGGCAGCGTGAAGTGTAGATGGAGTCAATGGTGGGTCTGTGTTATGGACTCGGCTACAGCCTCAACTCTGCATTTTCTTGCAGTCTTGTGCAGAGCTGTTCCACAATATTTTACATGTGTTTTCCATTAACATTTCATCATCAATTGAGATTGTTTTGATAATTGTTTGTAGATGGATCACAACAATCAGTGGACCATGTTCTTGAAGTCGTGGCATATGAGGCACATCGTTTGTTCCGTGACCGCTTAGTAGGATCCAAAAACCGACTTATTTTTGACAACATTTTAATATCAGTTATTCGAGGAGATTGGGGATCAGATTTACTGGACACCATGATGGGTAATTACATTTTGCAAATTTTCTAAAATATTAGGTAAATTCGTAGTGAAAAAGCAATGGAGATAAATTCAGGACAAATGCACTGTTACTACTCAATAAAGTATTTTCAAGGTCAACTTATTTACTGAACTGTATTTGGATAATTATAGATCTGTTGAACTATGTTTATGTTTTATAATATATTTAGCTTTTTAGGATGTCTTTCATATTCTTTTTTGTCACAATTAATTTTTTCAATATATTTGAGACTAATGTTGGCTTCAATCCCTTATTTTGTGTTTAATTGCGTACTCGGGTTATTAAGAGTGATAGCATCAACTTGTCCTGTTAGAAGTCTTATCGCTGGATCAGAATGTAACTTTTTATACCTTTGTCAGCGCCAGAAACGTGGTGACTCTGTGTACTGCCTAGGTGTCGAGGTCTGCTGTATGATGTTACCGGATTGTAAACAAAAACAAAGAATTTCACTGTTCCTAAAGGGTGTATCAAGTTGTGAGGAGTACACACGTGTCTGCAAAGGTCTAAAACAATATGGCAAATTGAATATAACGCGGGTAAATGTGAGATTATCATCTTTGGTAGGAAGAATTTTTTTTTTTTTAAATGGAATGAGATTATAAAATGTAGATATGGGGGTCCTAGTACAAGAAACACGAAAGAACAAAAATAATTAGCTAATGGAAGGAAGGTGAACGAACGAATGAATGAACTAATACTATGGATTATTAAAGATTGCACCTGTTTTGCTGTAAACAGTCTTAGACTCCATGTTTAAAGACAGATATACTTGCACTGGAAAGAGAACAGAGAAGGTTGAGTCCAGGGATAAAGAAGTGGACAGATGAATATAGAGTTGATCGGGTTGGGTCTATGTAAGACACCGGAAATCTCGCACGTTTGGGTCTTTGATGGTGCGTGACTGGGACATTTTCCAGATTGTAGCATATTATTTCCATTAATACTGCAACGCTTTCAATTCATTGTTTTTGAATGTTCTACCGTCTGATAAATTTTCGAGGTGTGATGAAAGGAGCACGGAACTGGAGCGCTGGTAAATGTGTCAAGGGAACTGGGGGTCCAGGGGTGTGGAGGTGAAATTAGGAACCGGGTTCCAGGTGAATGGGAAGGGAATGTGGGAATTGGGGCCCTGGAGTGTGAGAGGCAACATTGGAAGTAGGATCTTGGAATGTTAGAAGCATTATGGGAAATTAGACCCCATGAAGTGAAAGGGACTGCAATAAATATTATCAGGATTTCTGAGTAGTTGGATGTTGGATTATTATAGTTTTATCTGCTCATTGGAGTGTAAAAAAAGAGATGATCTTATTGATTCACAAAAGATTCTGAGGGGAATTGATCGAGTGAATGCTCAGAGTTTCTTCAGTTGTATCTAGAACTAAGGGGCTTCATTTCAGAAAAAGGATCATCCATTTATGACGGAGATGAGGAGGAATTTCTTCTCTCAGAGGATCATGACTTTTTGGAAGACTTTATGTAATAGAGCTGTGGAGGCAGAGTCATTAATACATTCAGAGCAATGATTGATAGATATTTTCACAAGAGAAAGACTGGGAAAGTGATGTTGAGGCCAAGAATGGATCACACATTGTTATCGACACAAAAAGCTGGAGGAATCAGCGGGACAGGCAGCATCTCTGGAGAGAAGGAATGGGTGATGTTTCGGGTCGTGACCCTTCTTCAGACTGGGTCTCAACCCGAAAAGTCACCCATTCGTTCTCTCCAGAGATGCTGCCTGTCCCGCTGAGTTAATACAGCATTTTGTGTCTATCTTTGGTTTAAACCAGCTTCTGCAGTTCCTTCCTTCGCACATTGTTATATTGAGTAACAGATCATTTCCAGAGATTGATCTACACCTGCTGCTGTTTCTTATGTTCCAATGTGTGTTCTTAAAAGTACAGTATATTACATGCAATCAGCTTGAAAATGTACTTGAAGAGTGGTTCAAACTCAGGGCAATAGGGCTTCCTTCTGTTTCTATCATATTGGATTTTAGTTGTCATCTTATGTCCACGACCACTTCTGCCTTGAATAAGGATAGATATTTGCATGTGTCAATGTGTTGAAATAAAATATTTTAACTGTGCATCACTTTGAAGAGGCTTTGTTAAATTGTAGGCTTCTGTGTGTATTTTTGTATTTTCTAAAATGGTGGGTGAAACAGGACTTTCACCCTTATTTTGAAACTATGTCCCTTAATTCTAGATACTACTGCTGTGGGAAATAACTCACAGTTCAAGTACCATATGGAGGGATGTATACATTAAATACTTAAGTAATTTTTTTTTAGAATAAGTTTATGTTACAAATTCTGATTTTTATTTTGTGTGAAGATTCATTTTATGTAACTTGGGGAGCTTGGCATGAAGTTGGTTCAGTGACTGCCCCAGACCAGCCATTACCTCCATATGGAAAGATGCTGGGAAAGTTAAATTCCTCTGACTTGAAGGAAGTTATCCAAAAGGTACTGTTTTTTCCCCTACCAATAACCTATTTGTACTGCAAGTTTCATTATTGAATAGCACTTTTAAAATGTTATAGTTAAAGAAGCAATGCATTTGGGAAGTCTTAATCTAATAAAGTAGAGCCTACATTGCTTTATGAACGAGAAGTCCTATCTGAAAAATGTATTCATTTTTTGAGGAAGTCTCGAACAGAGTGGCTAATACAAAGAGCCATCAAGGATACTGACCTCCCCACCATTCGAAGGGATTTACCGGTCGCTGCCTCAAAAAGGCTGTCAACATCATCAGAGACCCACACCACCCTGGCCACACACTCATTTTACTCCTGCCAGTGGGAAGAACATATAGGAGCCTGAAAACTGTAACGTCCGGGTTCAGGAACAGCTTCTTCCCTTCAGCCATCAAGCTATTAAACACTACAAACTCCAAATAAGCACTGAACTACATCGATTTGGGGTCTTTGGTTTTATCTTTTTGCACTATTGTTTGATTGTTTGTTTTTATGTGTATGTATGTGTGTGTGTATATATTTTTAAAAGTTCAGTACATATATATATATATATGTATATATATATACTGAACTTTTTTTTGTTTAATATTTTTTTACAGTGTACTATGTTTACATATTCTGTTGTGCTGCTGCAAGTAAGAATTTCATTGTTCTGCCTGGGACATACGGCAATAACACACTCTTGACAGTGGATATATTATATTTGGCCCTGCAAATAACATTAGACTTAAAGTAAAATCACAAGATTAGAGCCTGTGGTGTTGGTGGTAATATATTGGCATGATAGAAGACTGGCTAACAGGCAGGAAGCAACTGATAGAGATAAGAGGGTCATTTTCATTTTGGCAACCTGTGGCATGTGAGTTGCAACAGAGGCAATTTCTTGGATCGCAACTTTGTATAATACATATGCTAATGATTTTGAAGAAGGCAGTGAATATGCAGGAGCGAGATTTGTGGACGGCACTCAACTATCATATCATATCATATCATATATATACAGCCGGAAACAGGCCTTTTCGGCCCTCCAAGTCCGTGCCGCCCAGCGATCCCCGTACATTAACACTATCCTACACCCACTAGGGACAATTTTTTTACATTTACCCAGCCAATTAACCTACATACCTGTACGTCTTTGGAGTATTTGAAACCCAGTACCAAATGGAATTCAGGATGAGTTTCAGGATATACAGTAGTTTAGTTTAGTTTAATTTAGTTTAGTTTAGTTTAGAGATACAGTACAGAAACAAGCCCTTCGGCCCACTAAGTCCGCACTGCCCAGCAATCCCTCGTACACTAGCACTAACCTAAACACTAGGGGCAATTTACAACTTTACTGAAGCCAATTAACCTACAAACATGTATGTCTTTGGAGTGTGGGAGGAAACCGGAGCACCCGGCGAAAACCCAGGCATGGAGAACGTACAAACTCCGTGCAGACAGCACCCATAGTCAGGATCCAACCCGGGTCTCTGGCGCGGTAAGTCAGCAACTCTACCACTGCGCCACCGTGCTGCCTACTAATGGAGATGGTGAGAGTTATCCATAGAGAATGACAAAGGGCAGCTCAGCAATTTATCTTTTTTTTTTCTGTTACTCAAATTGTAGTTAACAGCAGGAGGCATGCAATATTTAGCATAATTTCACACTTTGTTTGAGATATAAAATGTAAATATTTGTGAAATAACTTCGGATAAGCGTTAATGCCATACAAGAATAGAATTATAGAAACATACAGCCAGAAACAGGCTTTTTCGTCCCACCTTTTCCATGCTAACTAGTGAGGCCCACCCTCACGAATCCCATTTGCCTGCATTGGGCCCATATTTTTCTACTCCATCCCTATACACCTTTTAAACACTGTAAATATATCTAGCTCCAACACCTCCTCTGCCAGCTATTCTAAATATTCATTACCCTCTTCCTCTGATTACCAAGCCAATCTTGGACCCAACTTGCCAATTTGCCTCTGAACCTTTGTGCCTTAACCTTTTGGACCAGCTGAATATCTGGTTTCATGTCAAAAGACCTAGCAAACCATATCCATTGCTCTACTTTCATCAATTTGCTTGGTTATCTCGTCAAATACCTCATTCTGATTTGCGAGATGTGATCTCCCCTGCACAAAACCATGCTGACTGCTAATCAGCCCCTGCCTTTTCCAAATGAACATAAATCCTGCCCCTCAGAATCTTCCCCAACACCTTTCTGAACATTGATGGCCAATGGGCAAACAACCTCTGAAGATCAGGTGACCTTCAAATGTACCACCGTGTTGAGGGCAGTTTAGGGAAGATTTCAAAACCTGGCAATGGGAAAAAATGTTGCAAGGAGAATGCGAACAGTTTGCAGAGAGATACTGATAGATTAAATGAGTGGATAACAAGTTGGAAAATGGAGTACAGTAAAAGAAAATAAGAAGTTGTTTATTTTGCAAGGCATAACAAAAGAACAGAGTATTTAGAGTATTGTGCTCAGTTCTGGGCACCATGCAACGTCTTGGGTGTTCTCCGGGTACTCTGACTTCCTCCTACATCCCAAAGACGTGCGAGTTTGTAGGTTAATTGACCTCTGTGAATTGCCCCTAGTGTGTAGGGAGTGAATGAGAAAGTGAGATGACAAAGAACTAGTGTGACTGGTTAATCAATTGCTGGCATGGACTCTGGGCTGAAGGGCCTGTTGGTTTGCTGTATTTTTAAACCAAACCAAATGAGACAAGAGAAAACCTGTGGTTCGTCATTAAGTTTTACTTTCTTAATTTCATTCTCATGTGTTTCCTATACATCATAATCACTTAGCTTTCCAGATGGACATTTTTCGTAAATCATACCGATAGGATGAAAATTATATAAATATATACGAGTCACTGGTGAATCAGAAACTGAAAATCCTCAACCCAGATTTATTGTTGATGTATTTAATCTAATAGTAGTCCATATAACTTCAATGCAGGTAGTGTCTCTTTTAGCTGCTGCACGTTGTGTAATACATTGGGATTCTATAGAATCCAATTTTATTTACAATTAACCTTCTGATCTTTTCGAATAGGGCATTGTTCAGTATGGAAGAGACAACAGGGAGATGGATATCTTGCTTTTCCATGAGGTTTTGGATTACATGGCAAGAATAGACCGAGTGCTGAGCTGTCCAGGAGGCTCACTACTACTGGCAGGACAAAGTGGTGTCGGTCGTAGGACAGTCACTTGTATAGTCAGCCACATGCACGGAGCAATATTATTTACACCAAAGATTTCCAGAGGTTATGAGATCAAACAGTTCAAAAATGATTTAAAACATGTAAGTACAGACATATTATTCATTCATTTAAGTACCAGACATTATGTTGTCTGAAAATATATGTAAATAATTTTGTACTTACCATGTGGACTGATGTATGTTTACAATTGCGGTGCTACTCATTTGTTTTTAAGTCATTATAGGCAATTGACATTTAAGCACATTGAATCAATATCATAATACACAGAGACGTGTAATATGTTCTGTGTTACTATTGAACAATTATTTATTGTATAGAAACAAAGGTTGAACTTTTAACTTTTATCAACTTTTAACTTTTCTGTTCATTCTCCTTTGGAAAGTTCAATAATCAATCCAATGGTGCCTTCTGAGTATAGATGATGTCATTTATAAAGCGGGTGTAATGTTAATGTTTTATGATGACATCCATATCCTTTTATCTTACTGTCAGCAGCAATCAAATATTCTCATTCAAGGGGAAAAAAAATTTGTTGATCTTATGGCTTCCATTTCAATATGATTCCGTTAATTTAATTGAAGCTAATCTTTTTCCAGTTCTTTTGATTGAAAATACAAAATAGATTGTACTTCTCCAGTGTTTTTTTTTGTTATTAGAGTTTAATTCATGGCATTGTCTGTACTTTCCTCAATTTCTTCTTCACATTTATTGCTTTAAGAAAGAGGAACATAATTCCTCTTTTGTTATAAAATGTCTGCAACACTGCAATCCCTTCTCAATCTCTTAAGCTAAGCCTGTATATCTTAGACACCAATGCTGTGAAGAAAGGTTTCTTACCAAAGTGTTTATTTGTTGTGTTTTTCCATGGTTAAACTTTGGCTTTGGGATCCAGGAAACACGTTGCTCTGGGCATGAAATATGATCCCGGCATTGGAAGTTTTGGTTTGGATTTCTATGTGGCCATGGGGTGACCTAGTTTCAGTATTTCTGATAAAAACGAAACTAAACTTGCCTTTTTGTCCAGGTGATGCAGCTTTCGGGTCTTGATGGACATCAGGTTGTATTGGTCCTGGAGGACTACCAGTTTGTGCACGCTCAGTTCCTTGAGATGGTGAACAGCTTGCTATCTTCAGGTCCGTACCTAAGTTTCATTTAGATAAAATGATAAATGTAATTTGGGAACCTTTGCATTATTGGATATTGTGGTACCGAAGTAGCATTGTGCTGGCTTTTGTAAATATATTTAAGTCAACAAATGGTATTCCCTTGTGTGTGTGGAGTTTGTATTTTCCCCTCTGATTTCATGGACATCCCCCAGTTGCTCTGCTTTCCTCCCTCATTCCAATGACATGCTCTTGGGTTCATTGGATGTTGTAAATTATGGACAATATAGGTAGTTGTGGGAGAATCAGTGGGTTATTAATGAGCATGTTAGAGAGGGTATGTTGCAAGAATATGTGGGGAATGGAACTTATGAGCTGGCTAAGAGGGCTGGCACACTCTCAATGGGCCAAATGGCCGCCTTCTATGTTATAATGAGATAGATTAACAACCTGTGTATCTTGTGAAATCTGTTACTGTAAGACAATGAAGGTTGATTATTCAAAACCTTTGATATCTTAAATAACAAATAAGCTCTCTCTTTTGAGAGAGAACAAATATCATTGTCATAAGATCCATTTAGACTTGATCCTAATTCATTGCCTTTAGTTGCCCGTAAAGTTCCATGTAGAATTAAATTTCCAAAGCAGAGGACTAACTTTGTCAACTGTTGCTTGTTCCAACATTTGAGATTGTCTTTTCCTATTGTTTAAACCAATTATTTTCAAAAATCTAATTTCAGAAAATGCAAAGAATATAGAGCATACAATATATTCACATTTTGGGGGGGAGGGGAGAATTGTGAAATTAGTTAGACAATAGACAATAGACAATAGGTGCAGGAGTAGGCCATTCAGCCCTTCGAGCCAGCACCGCCATTCAATGCGATCATGGCTGATCACTCTCAATCAGTACCCCGTTCCTGCCTTCTCCCCATACCCCCTCACTCCGCTATCCTTAAGAGCTCTATCCAGCTCTCTCTTGAAAGCATCCAACGAACTGGCCTCCACTGCCTTCTGAGGCAGAGAATTCCACACCTTCACCACTCTCTGACTGAAAAGGTTCTTCCTCATCTCCGTTCTAAATGGCCTACCCCTTATTCTTAAACTGTGGCCCCTTGTTCTGGACTCCCCCAACATTGGGGACATGTTTCCTGCCTCTAATGTGTCCAATCCCCTGATTATCTTATATGTTTCAATAAGATCCCCCCTCATCCTTCTAAATTCCAGTGTTTTCAAGCCCAATCGCTCCAGCCTTTCAACATACGACAGTCCCGCCATTCCGGGAATTAACCTAGTGAACCTACGCTGCACGCCCTCCATAGCAAGAATATCCTTCCTCAAATTTGGAGACCAAAACTGCACACAGTACTCCAGGTGCGGTCTCACCAGGGCCCGGTACAACTGTAGAAGGACCTCTTTGCTCCTATACTCAACTCCTCTTGTTACGAAGGCCAACATTCCATTGGCTTTCTTCACTGCCTGCTGTACCTGCATGCTTCCTTTCATTGACTGATGCACTAGGACACCCAGATCTCGTTGAACTCCCCCTCCTCCTAACTTGACACCATTCAGATAATAATCTGCCTTTCTATTCTTACTTCCAAAGTGAATAACCTCACACTTAGTACAGTAGCCTCTAATGCATGGGAGGATCCTGCATGGCAGATACATTTTGTTTAGCATTCAATAGATGCAGACTGTTTAATTGTGTCTAACAAATATATCTGAGCATTTGCACTTCAATTGTGTAGGCATATCACTTATGAAATGAATTGGCGCCTAATTCAGTGCTTTTACTTTTTTAATGATGTCAGGTGAAGTGCCAGGCTTGTATACGCTTGAAGAACTAGAACCAATCCTGTCACCTTTAAAAGACCAGGCCTCACAGGATGGATTTCTTGGACCTATCTTTAATTACTTTACATGTAGTAAGTGAAATATAAATCAATATAAAAAATACATTTGTTTAGTTGTTGTTGTATGGACTAGCTACCCATAGGTTCAAATGTCACAATAGACAATCATGAAATCAAATTCTATAAAGCTAATAATTTGTTGGATACATTTAATGCCTGTCAGGGTTAAGAACCTTTTACCCATTCCTGGTTTATTCCATGTATGTGTGTAATCTTCATTTCCACCAAATGTGGTTGATTTATCATGCCCACAGGACAATGCATCTTCCCACCCTTCATTCCATTCATCCAGTTTCCCTGGATCATTATATTTTTGCCGAATGACACCTTCCACACCAATGCTTCTGAGATTTATTCCTTCATGTTAATCGTTGCTTTCACTCTTCAAAAAGCTAATAGGGTTCCTGACCATATCTATTCCATTTACCATAATACTTAATCTCTCTCATCCCCTCTCCTATTCAGCACAAGGATAGTGTTCCCCTTGTCCTTACCTTCCACACCAACAGTCTCCACATTCAATGGGTTAACCTGCAGATCTGAAATAAAACAGAAAAATCAGGAAACACTCGGCCATTCAGGCAGCATCAGTGGAGAGGGAAACGGTTAACATTTCAGGTCCAAGACGATTAGTTAGAAAATAATGAACCTACTTTTGCTCTGTAAATAATCAGTAGATGATCAGCAGTTCTAGCCTTTATAGTTCACATGACTTGCAATCATAATTTTTCCTTTCTTTTCTGTTGATAACTGTCATTAATTCATGTTGTGCTAGTTACAGTTCTACCTGTTGTAATTTACTAACACCTTCACCACTCTATTTCACTTGGCTTCATCATCCTGTTTTGCCATCTAATTTCTTGCCTTCTACCCTTAGACAGCATTTCCTTTTTGTTCTCTCCTTGTCCCCTTTCTCCTGTTTTCTCAAACGTTTTTAATTTCTGTGTAAAAGTCAGTGACTAAAACTTTATTTCCATTTCTCTGTCCGTACACATTGCCTGATCTACTCATTATTTGCAACAATTCTGTTTTTATTATTTTTTATTTCAACATTTTACTCCCGTAAATAACACAGGTGCGGGTGAGTTTCACTGCTGTGTGGAAGATCTGCTGTTTGTTGCATCATGGAGCATTTTCCCCAGTATTTGCATTTACTTAATACTCCATGCTGACTGATGTCCTGAGTTGCCTTTTCATATTTTCCTGCAGGCATTACTGTCATGTAAATTAATAACCTTTAGACTTTTATGGGCGCTATTATGGGCACGCAGCTCAGTTAAAAACATTGCATTGTTATATCATGTTGGAAGTAAATTGATAGTTGTAGCTCTAAATCATGGATGCATGCATTTACCACTCACTCTACATGAAAATAAGAAAAATTAGCTCCATGATCCTTTTCTGCTATTCATTTAGGTCATGGCTGACTATTTGGTGCTTAACTATTTGTATGGTCTCTTCATACCTGTGGTTAACTAATATCTAACCATCTCCAATTTAAAAGTTAGCAAATGGCCTTCTATGCCTTTATGGGTGAGGATTTTTAGACAATTTCCCACTGTTTTGGAATCTCCACGCAGAGGACCATGTTTCTCTCGACCTACCCCATCAATTTGCCTTGATATTTTGAAAAATTTGACGAAAGTATATTTAGTTGAAACCTCGAAATTCCAGGGAATATAGCCATTTAAAAAAATCTGCCCAGGTAATGCAATCTTTCATACCTTGTTATTTTGGTAAATTGGGCTTTGTAAATCTATAGCATAATTTTGATCATTTTATAATCCAGCACTCTAGATGTAAAGATCAATGTTTCAGTATTCCTTCTGCATTAGATTCAGGACTTGACACTTCAATGATCGGTGTACATAAGGTTCAAGTTTTGTGTCACCTTAAGGTTGTGCTTATTTTTGACTTACTTTATACAGTGCCTTGTGAGATCGACTACCATTCTAACTAATTTGACCATGATAATTTTATGTAAAAGTCAACTTAAATGTTCACTTTATTTTAAAGGGATTCAGCAAAACTTACACGTTGTCCTTATTATGGACTGCACTAACACCAATTTTACAATTAATTGTGAAAGTAATCCAGCTTTTTACAAGAAATGTGCAGTACAGTGGATGGAGGAATGGTCAAAAAGTAGCATGAAGAAAGTAAGTGAAGAACCTTTATGTGAACTGTTTCATTGTGTTTTGTTTATTCTAATTACTCTCCCAGCAGCTCCTCTGTTGTAAACATATCCATTTGTATAGAAATTATATCAGTGAATGGTGATTTTTCTCTTTGATTGTCATTACCCCCAATTTTAGCCTCATTTCTTGATGTTACAGTTAATTAGATGGTGCCTTGATGTTAAGGGCAATCATTGTCACCTCACCTCTGCAATTCAACTTTTTAGTCTAAGTTTATGCCAAGGCTGTAATGAAATCTGGAGCCATGTGATCTTGGAAGAAACTAAAGTGACTCTATGCCTCTATGGCAGAGACTGCTCCCTCCACAACTTCTGAGTTGCTTTGTTTTTTATCTGCCTTCAATGACCTTATTCCTATGTATTTGGAGATACAGATCTGTGTCATGAAAATTTATGTGAGAGATTAGTATTATGCAAGCATCATATTTTGTTTCAGATTCCTGATATGTTGATTTCATTGAACCACGGACATGATACGAAAGGAAAATCACAAAGAAATTCAACTTCTGGTTAGTCCACCTATGTCTCAATATTTATTCCATATTGCAACACTTATTTTCGAGCTTGCAGTCAAATGTAACAATCTATCTCTTAGATATGCCTTGATAATTGCAGATGTTGGAAATTTGAAGTAAAAACCAAAAAAGCTCGAAAGAAGGCAGGTCAGGCAGCATTAGTGGAACGAGAAACAGTTAATTTTAGGCGTCCAGGGTTCATCACTGATGAATCAGACAGACTTTCGTGTCTCAGAAAATGTCTTGGGGAATTTCTTTCCCCTGCAACAATTTTATTAGGCTGAGTAGATTAATCTCCCATAGTTGTAAACATATCCATTTGTATAGAAATTATATTTGGATCAGTGTTAGATTTCAATTTTTATTAAGTATATAGCCCATAACTGCTTTAGCAATGATTCAATATAATTCTCAGTATGTCAAGCATGGACACCATTGATGGAAATAGTTCAGCTTGTGTAGACATGCAAGTAAATGAAGTAAAACTGAGATGGATGCAGCAATACACGTGACAAATTAGTCTATTTCTAGTTGGATGCTTTATGTGAATGCTCAAGTAAAGAAAGTTACTGCATACAGCTTCATTGGTATTTTTTAAAGATACATAATCTGGTATATCATACAAATACGAATATAACTTTTACTGATGTTATGCTTTTGACTTCAGGTGCTGGCGATCTAACAAAGTCTTTCCTGATGATTCATGAAACTTGCAGAGCATATGGAGCTACCCCACACAGATATATGATTTTCTTGAATATGTACAACTCCATCTATAATATCAAGAAAAATGACTTAATGAAACAGCAGAGTCACTTGCAGGTATGGGTTGGCCAGAGATGATCATAAGGTCTTAATGAGCTGGAGTAGCTGTAAATTTCAACTTGTACCTCATCCAAAGCTGGTAATGTTCTTAAAGTTAATAAAGAGAAACAGGAAAAGGCAATTTCCTGCTGGTACTACTCTACCATTCAGTGAGATCATGGAAGATCTTTTACCAGACCACCACTATCTTGCACTGACCATATAATCGATTTACATCATATACACCTAGCAACTGATTTAGTTTAGAGATATAGATCGGAAACAGGCGCGTCGGCCCACCGAGTCTGCATCAAACAGCGATCCCTGTACACTAACACTTTCCTACACACAATCTTGACCAAAGCCAATTAACCTACAAACCTGTACATCTTTGGAATGTGGAAGGAAACTGGAGCACCTGGAGAAAGGTCACGGGGATTTTGTACAAACTCCGTACAGACAGCACCCATAGTCAGGATCTCACCCGGGTCTCTGGTGCTGTAAGGCAACAACTCTACCGCTGCGCCACAGAGCGATTCTTCACGGCTCTGATGGACAGAGAATTCCAAAGACGCATTAACCCCTGGATGAGAAAATTCTAATCTTGTAATCCAGATGAAGAGTCCCGACCCGAAATATCAACTAGATGCACAAGACCGTAGATGCTGGAGTTTTGTGAAATAAACAAATTTATGTAAGAAAGATCTCGATCCGAAACGTCACCTATCTATGTTTTCCAGAGATGCTGCTTGACCTGTCGAGTTAGTCCAGCACTTTGTGTCCCTTTGTGTATTTACCAGCATCTGCAGTTCTTTGTTTCCGTATTACTGCTGGAAAAACTTAGCAGGTCAGGCAGCACCATCAGTCTGAAGAATGGTCATGACCCAAAATGTCATCTGTCCTTGCCTGCTGAGTTGCATCCACAGGTGCTGCCTGGCCTGCCGAGTTCTTCCAGAACCATGTTTTGTTTGCCCTAAGTGTCAACTGCACATTTTTCATCAAGGATGCTGCCTGACTCGCTGAGTTCATCCAGCAGATTCTTTGTTGCTCAAGATTCCATCTACAGTTTCCTGTGAGACTGGGCACCCCTTGTATCGAGATTGTGGCCCCAGCTTCTACCCTGTCAATCCCTATAAAACAAATTGTACACTTCAATGATATCACCTGGTATTCTTATAAACTCTAAAGAATATTAAAAGTAATTATATTGTGAAAGGTCATCAGTCTGAAAGGTTCATTATTTCTGTCTTCAGAAATATTGCTCAATTTGCTGAACATTTCTGTCATGTTCTGTCAATATTTAAAATTAGTTATAAGTGCATGCTTCTAAAATGCTAAAACCATTTCTGTTAAAATTGCTTTGAAAACGTATATCTGTATTTATAAAATAAAATTGCACTACCAGAATTCATATGGGGTTTGGCCCCCCCCAGGTAGAGAAAAATGTTGTTACCAAATTAAATCAGTCACACCTGAGGTGTTTGTAAGCTGCATATCTGCCATGCAATGATTTATCTTCCAAAAGCTGTCAGTCCTCTGCACAGTCCTCTGCACATTCCCCGACTTACGTAATGGTTACATTCCATGATCCTTTGCGTAAGTCATATTTTACGAAAGTTGGAATTGTCATGCCCATCCCCTGCTCGAAATAACTCGCTGAGAGTATTAACTATCTCAACGGCATCTGACTGTGTCCAGGACACTTTCTGTGGTGCGTGGTCTTCTGCGTAAGCACTGCCACCATTGCCGGCCTGTTTCCGATGTAAACTTGTGTGAGTGTACAATGTTGTTGAAATTACAAACTGCATCGATTGCACTAGGGACTGGGTACAGAATTATTTAAGTAAGTGAGAGTTTACGTAAGTTGCCTATTGCATGAGTTGGGGAGCGCCTATTGTGAAATTATACATTTGTATGTGCTCTCTGATCAAGAACCACATAATCACTCTCTGTCCTAACAATTTTATCAAATAACTCAAAAGCTCAAACTTCTTTCAGTTTAATAAAACTAACCTAACCGATAATAAAATAATTAGTATCGATGACGTGATAAAATACCCAGGATATTGTCATTAACAGGGATGTTTTATGTTTCCACATGTTTTTTACACAAGCAAATAACCTATTGGTGTCTATTAAATAATTTGTGATATGGCAACTATCAATATTTAAAAAAAATTAGAATTGAAGCAAATTATTGATCTTTTTGTAAACATAAGCAAAATATGTAAATGAACATGTAAATGAACATGTAAATGAACATAAATAATAATTTACCTTACTTTTCCTGTGAAAACTTTGCCTGTCACTCCCTATTAGAACCAAAGGGGTTTCAGATTCAGTGCAAGATCAACTCCATTTGAGTTCAAGTTAGTCTTTCAGAATGTCAATACTTTGGAGTTTACTTTTAATTTTAGAGGTACAGTCTGGAAACAGGCCCTTCGGCCCACGGAGTCCACACTGTTCAGCGAGCACCCCGTACAATAGTACTATCCTACACACTAGGGACAATTTATAATTTTACAGAAGCCAATTAACCTACAAACCTGCACGGCCTTGGATTGTGGGACGAAACCGGAATACCCGGAGAAAACCCACACAGTCATTGGGAGAACGTGCAAACTCCATACAGAGAGCACCCATAGTTAACCCATAGAGAACCCGGGTCTCTTACACTGTTAAGCAGTAACTCTATTGCTGCGCCATACCCTATTACACTCTATTACAAACCAGATTTCTTAATTTCACATTGAATATATGGAAACTCAGGATTCACTTTGGTTCCAGCAGCTGAACTCCAGTCTTTCCAATTGGAATCACTGGGAATTTCAGCATCATCCAGCCCAATATTTTGATCACTTAAAAAGCTCTTGAAATTCTGTGAAAAATAAGGCAGTATTTTTCTTTAATTGCATTTGAATAGACTATCTTGACCTATTTAAATGTGCTAACGTGCAACAGGGAAATTTCTGCACTATTTAAAAATAAAACCACCATTCAAAGTATGTTTGAAATGTCTTGATCCAGGCTGGAGTTTCTAAGCTGAATGAAGCCAAAGCACTTGTTGATGAATTGAAGGGAAAGGCAGCAACACAGAGCATTTTACTGAAAACCAAACAATCCGAAGCAGATGCAGCCCTACAAGAGATTACAGTATCAATGCAGGTATATATGCCAGTTCACATCAACTGTACTATGGATCAGCAATATTTCAATATCCAAAACTTTATACTATTTTTATTTCTCTCATATTTTAAAGTAAGATCAATTCCATACAATTGATTCCTGAAGACATCCTATTCTGAACTGTATTATCGCCAAGATAGCCTTTTATGCCCATAAGCCACAGGAGCCCTGTTTTTATGTTTTCTGGCTATCCAGTTGTATTACCCTAATTCCAAAGGAAAAAAATACATTGTTGATTGAAATAGTTTTGTCAAATCTCTTTAGTTTATTTTATGCTTCAGTCAAAGTTAAATTTCATTTGTTGGAAACATTTCTGCAATGTACTCAAGTTTATTTTGTGTATGTTTTGGTTGATATTCAGGAATGGTGACAGAGTTAATGTAATTGTTTGAACTTTATGCTTTTTCATAGAATGCAAGTGAACAGAAAACTGAAATGGAACAGATTAAACAGAAAATAGCTGAGGAGATGATGAAAATTGAAAAGCGCAAAGGTGTGATTGACAATGAACTTAAGCAGGTCCAGGTAAGGTTTAATTATTTTCTGTGTCGCTAAATCCAGGAAACTAAATGGGTTTTGTACCAAAATGAACTGAAATTCCAAAGCAAGAACTTCAATGCAACCATCTAGCTGAAAAATAAATCAACCAATTTCATATGTGTATTAATTTCAGAACTGCTTTTACTAAGAATTGTTTTTGATAGTATAGAACTGAAAGACAGGGTATCTAAAAATATCTCATGCACCAGCACACAGTTGAATTAAATAGAGTTATCAATCATGAGAAAATCACGTTTGAAACTGTTTTATGTTATGTCAAAATTATGAATTAAGAATGCCATTTGTAGGAGCCATTTGTGTTTATTAGCTATCTTAGCATATTATATTATTTTGTATCCTGCTGTATTATTTTTGGACATCAGGGGATTGTCGTGAGATGAATACTAGGCTGACATATATGGGCATATGTTAATTTATGGACTGGGAGGGGCCAAAGGAGGAGCCAGAATTATGAGTATAATTGGGAAGGCAGTGACATTATGCGTTAGACACGAAGGAACAATAGGCAAGATACAAATTCTTACCAGATCTATGACTGGAGATAAACTAATCTGTTTGTATTACTACTTAAATAAACGACTAATTAAAGTGAAACGTCGTGAAGATCTCTCTTGTTGTTTGCGTCAGGAATGTTCACTCCACTCCTTTCGTGAAAGTGGTAAGCTTAAGGACTTTATTGGGAAGGACTAAGTTGACGCTACGCCATTTTTTTGAGATAATATCCAGGAGTTTCCTTGAATCAGCTTAGTGCTACATTTGCTTTTACCATCAGCAGGTCCCTTTGCTGGAACTTTCTCAAGACAGATGACTTCAACCTGATCAGCAAGGATCTCAGTAGCGCAATGCTATCCAAATATAAATCTCACAGAAACGCTTTGGCATCTGGCAAAGTTATGTTCCCTGCTAAATGGCCTTTCAAAGTCTCAAATGGCCATTCAAAAAAAATCATAGGCAATCAAACATTTAAAAACATTCATAGTTCATAAGCTCGTATGTTCCAGGAGCAGAATTAGACCATTTGGCCCATAAAGTCTACTCCGTCATTCAATCATGGCTCATCAATCTTTCGCTCTCAACCCCATTCTCCTGTCTCTCCCCCATAAACCCTGACACCATTTCTAATCAAGAATCTGTCAATCTCTACCTTAAAAATATCGATTGATGGCCTCCACAGCCGTTTATAGCAATGAATGCCACAGATTCACCACCCTCTGACTAAAGAGATTTCTTCTCGTCTCCTTTCTAAAGGTACATCCTTTTATTCTGAGGCTATGGACTCTGGTCCTAGACTCTCCCACTGGTGGAAACATCCTCTCCACATTCACTCTATCCAGGCCTTTTACTATTCGGTAAGATTCAGTGAGGTCCCCCTCGTCCTAAACTCCAGTGAGTACAGACCCAGTGCCTCCAAATGCTCATCATATGTTAACCCAATCATTCCTGGGATCATTCTGGTAAACCTCCTCTGGATCCTCTCCAACACCAGCATATCTTTCCTCAGATATGGGGCTCAAAACTGCTTACAATACTCCAAATGTGGTCTGACCAATGCCTTATAAAGCCTCAGCATTACATCCCTGTTTTTGTATTGTAGCCCTCTCTAAATAAATGGTAGCATTGCATTTGCCTTAATGACTACTGATTCAACTTGCAAATTAACCTTTTGGGAATCCTGCACCAGCGCTCCCAAGTCCCTTTGCACCTCCGATTTCTGAATTCTCTCACCATTTAGAAAATAGTTTCTGCCTTTATTCTTACTATCAAAATGCACGACTCCACACTTTGCAATGCTGTATTCCATATGCCACTTCTCTGTCCACTCTCCCAACCTGTCCAAGTCCTTCTGCAGAGTCCCTGCGTTCTCTACACTACCTGCCCTTCCATCTATCTTTGTATCATCTGCAAACTTGGTCACAAAGCCTTCAATTCAATCATCCAAATCATTAAAGTACACCTTGAAGAGTAGCGGCCCCAGCACCAACCCCTGACGAACACCACTAGTCAGTGGCAGACAATCAGAAATAGTCCCCTGTATTGCCACTCTTTGCCTTCTGCCATCCAGTCAACCTGCTATCCATATTGATAACTTCCCTCTGAAACATTGAAACAACTACAAAAGTAAATTGGAATAGTTAAAATACTTAAAGAAATTTAATTTTTCAAAAAGGTGTATTATGCCTGAATCTTCATCAAAGCAGTTCCTTTCTATTGAAATGAAACATAGAAACATAGAAAATAGGTGCAGGAGTAGGCCATTCGGCCCTTCGAGCCTGCACCGCCATTCAATATGATCATGGCTGATCATCCAACTCAGTATCCCGTACCTGCCTTCTCTCCATATCCCCTGATCCCTTTAGCCACAAGGGCCACATCTAATTCCCTCTTAAATATAGCCAATGAACTGGCCTCAACTACCTTCTGTGGCAGAGAATTCCACAGATTCACCACTCTCTGTGTGAAAAAAAACTTTCTCATCTCGGTCCTAAAAGACTTCCCCTTATCCTTAAACTGTGACCCCTTGTTCTGGACTTCCCCAACATCGGGAACAATCTTCCTGCATCTAGTCTGTCCAACCCCTTAAGAATCTTGTAAGTTTCGATAAGATCCCCCCTCCATCTTCTAAATTCCAGCGAGTACAAGCTGAGTCTATCCAGTCTTTCTTCATATGAAAGTCCTGCCATCCCAGGAATCAATCTGGTGAACCTTCTCTGTACTTCCTCTATGGCAAGAATGTCTTTCCTCAGATTAGGAGACCAAAACTGTACGCAATACTCCAGTGACTCTGCCCTAACCTGTGTAGGTTCAGCAGGCAGACTTTCCTGCATGAAGTTTCCACTCTGCCGTTGGATTCATGCACACAAGCATGGAAATCCTGATCCTGATAATTCTGTTTTGATTTTAAAAAATTCAGGTCAATTTTAGAATTAAATGGCTAAGCATTTGAATAGAAATTAAATTTAATACTTACTGTTTTGATACAAATCTTTAAAATGTGTATATCTCTTGACCTTTCATCTTAACATTAACCTAATATTAAGACATGGATAATCATTTCAATATTGGCTAATGTTATCCCACTTTTTAAGAATGGAGGGAGAGAGAAAACGGGAAATTATAGACCAGTTAGCCTGACATCAGTGGTGGGGAAGATGCTGGAGTCAATTATAAAAGAAGAAATTGCGGAACATTTGGATAGCAGTAACAGGATCGTTCCGAGTCAGCATGGATTTACGAAGAGGAAATCATGCTTGACTAATCTTCTGGAATTTTTTGAGGATGTAACTAGGAAAGTGGACAAGGACGAGCCAGTGGATGTAGTGTACCTGGACTTTCAGAAAGCCTTTGATAAGGTCCAACATAGGAGATTAGTGGGCAAGATTAGAGCACATGGTATTGGGGATAGGGTACTGACATGGATAGAAAATTGGTTGGCAGACAGGAAACAAAGAGTAGGGATTAAAGGGGTCCCTTTCAGAATGGCAGGCAGTGACTAGTGGGGTACCGCAAGGCTCGGTGCTGGGACCGCAGCTATTTACAATATACATTAATGACTTAGATGAAGGGATTAAAAGTAACATTAGCAAATTTGCAGATGGCATAAAGCTGGGTGGCAGTGTGAACTGTGAGGAGGATGCTATGAGGATGCCGGGTGACTTGGACAGGTTTTGTGAGTGGGCAGATGTATGACAGATGCAGTTTAATGTGGATAAATGTGAGGTTATCCACTTTGGTGGTAAGAAAAGGAAAGCAGATTATTATCTGAATGGTGTCAAGTTAGGAAATGGGGAAGTACAAAGAGATCTGGGTGTCCTTGTTCATCAGTCACTTAAAGTTAGCAGGCAGTGAAGAAAGCTAATGGCATGTTGTCCTTTATGACAAGAGGAGTTGAGTATAGGAGCAAAGAGGTCCTTCTGCAGTTGTACAGGGCCCTAGTGAGACCGTACCTGGAGTACTGTGTGCAGTTTTGGTCTCCGAATTTGAGGAAGGGCATTCTTGCTATTGAGGGCATGCAGCGTAGGTTCACTAGGTTAATTCCCGGAATGGCGGGACTGTCGTATGTTGAAAAACTGGAGTGACTAGGCTTGTATACGCTGGAATTTAGAAGGATGAGAGGGGATCTTATTGAAACATGGAAGATTATTATGGGTTTGGACACGTTAGAGGCAGGAAACATGTTCCCAAAGTTGGGGGAGTCCAGAACCAGGGGCCACAGTTTAAGAATAAGGGGGTAGGCCATTTAGAACGGAGATAAGGAAAAACCTTTTTCAGTCAGAGAGTTATAAATCTGTGGAATTCTCTGCCTCAGAAGGAGGCTAATTCTCTGGATGCTTTCAAGAGAGAGTTAGATAGAGCTCTTGAATATAGTCAAGGGGTATGGGGAGAAGGCAGGAATGGGATACTGATTGTGAATGATCACATTGAATGGCGGTGCTGGCTCAAAGGGCTGAATGGCCTACTCCTGCACCTATTGTCTATTGTCTATTGTCTATTGTCTATTGTCTATTGTCTATTGTCTATTGTCTATTGTCTACTGTCTATTGTCTATTGTCTATTGGCTCTTGGTCTTCAGGAGTAGATTTTCTAATTCAGTATTCCTCAGCACTGTGAGCAATTTGCACACCAGTTTTATTTTTGTTTGTTTTAACTAATTCAACAAAGTTTGCTGATTGACCCCATGACATTCTTCCTTGGCTTTATGACTGTTTTACATCACATTACATGTGTTCTCTGTGCTAATAGTTGGAAGCTGTGGAAATGTTCGATTTTTTTTTCTCTTTTAGCCTCACGTCGATGAAGCCAAACGAGCAGTAGGAAATATAAAGCCAGAGTCACTCTCAGAAATCCGGTCACTGCGAATGCCACCTGATGTCATCAGGGATATTTTGGAAGGAGTGTTACGGCTGATGGGTATTTTTGATACTTCATGGGTCAGCATGAAAAGGTGAGAATGTATGAAATTTTATCCTACAGTGCATTGAATCTATCAAAATATTGTAAAATAGGCAGATCAAATGCAACAATGAGCAAATCATTTCGATTTTATGCATTGTGGAACTTAAATTGAAAGATGTTTTGAAGTAGACATTTTTTTTTGTATTTTTTGTGTAGTCGTTTTATACCAGATGAGGTGCACTAGCTCAGTTGTAAAATGAATTGTCCCAGTATTTTGTGGAATCAATATAACTTAATTCCATCCCAAAATAAATGCTCCCACAACCAATGAGTAACATTTTACAGTTCCACTAACTCTTCTTGTGACAGCACTAATAAAGATAGCTTCACACAATGCAAACTTTGAGCTT
Source organism: Rhinoraja longicauda (assembly GCF_053455715.1). Lineage (NCBI taxonomy): Eukaryota > Metazoa > Chordata > Chondrichthyes > Rajiformes > Arhynchobatidae > Rhinoraja > Rhinoraja longicauda. The sequence goes on along the minus strand of NC_135959.1, from coordinate 49,566,331 downwards.
TTCTTTTGTACAGTTGGTTGAGAACCAATTATTTTGCTTTATTGTGTAAATATTCTCCTCACTGTTTCTGAAACCCTGGACCTTTAATTGACTTATGTTGCTGTAACTCACCTGCTGCCTAGGTGGAATCCGCACTTGCCAGGGATGGATGATGCAAACTGATTTTCTTGGCTGAATTGTCCCTGAAGAGGGATATGGATCATGTACAGGCAGTTGAGATTCGTTTAACTTGGCATCATGTTCGGCACAACCATTTTTGCGCTGCAGGGCCCATTCTATGTTTTATGTACATTTGTAATTATGTGTTCATAGAGCTTTTAACATTGGGGTAATTTTGCTGTGATGCCCTTTGACTGAATTATCATGACATTATTCTCTGAAAATAATGAGTTTTTTAATAAAACCGAAGACCCCATTTGGACATTATTTAAATGGTCAGGCAAACCTTTTAACAGTCAAATATGGATAGTTGCACAATTCAGCAAAACACACCTCAAGTGGATTGAGCCTGCTCACTGTTGACTCATTATTGCATTTGTTCTGCTTATTGTAAGATAGGTAGAACTAGTAAGATAGGAACCCCCCAGCGATTTCCTGCTAGGCGATTCCCTTCATCTTGCCCTGTTCTCAGTACCCTATGTCCCTCTTGAATGAGTCTGTCATCAACCTCCCATTAATGCAGCATCCCCTCGTTCTTTGTCAAAGCTCTCTAGAGTGCTGCCTATGTTGTGCATGAATTCCTAAGGTGCAAACTTTGAAGATACAACAATACAATACAAACTTTATTGTCATTGTGCAGTGTACAAGTACAGAGACAACAAAATGCAGTTAGCATCTTAACCAGAGTGCATGCGATGGAATAGTAAAACATATAATATATACAGTAATTCAGTAGCGGTAGTGGAAATTCCGGTGAGCGAGATCAGTCACTGATGGGAGGAGTGCCCGTGGTGAGGGGGGGGGGATGGCAGCAATCACCGAAACGCAGAGTTAAGTAAGGTAACGACCGCAGGAAAGAAGCTGTTCCTGAACCTGCAGGTCTGGGAACAGAGAGACCTGTAGCGCCTCCCAGATGGGAGGAGGGTAAACAATCTGTGGTTGGGGTGAGAGCTGTCCTTGACGATGCAGCGCCCCCTTCACAGACTTCGCCTACTCTGGATAGACTCAATGGAGGGGAGTGAGGAATCGGTGATGCGTTGGGCAGTTTTCACCACCCTCTGCAGTGCTTTCCGGTCGGAGACAGAGCAGTTGCCATACCATACTGTAATACAGTTAGTAAGGATGCTCTTGATAGTGCAGCGGTAGAAGTTCACCAGAATCTGAGGAGACAGGTGGACCTTCTTTAGTCTCCTCAGGAAGAAGAGACGCTGGTGAGCCGCCTTGATCAGTGTCGAGGTATTGTGGGTCCAAGAGAGGTCATCAGAAATGTTGACACCCAAGAACCTGAAACTGGAAACACGCTCCACCTCCGTCCCATTAATATGGATGGGGGTGTGCGTACCACCCCTAGTCCTTCTGTAGTCCACAATGAGCTCCTTGGTCTTGAAGATGGCGGTAATGTAAGAAATTTGACCCCGAATGCCTGCAATATTTCTGAAACAATAGTGTTATAGGAGGGAGCCCACCAGTGCTAATTTGCATCCTAATGAATCGTGTACTATTTGTACAGTATCGATAGACGTCGATTGTAATCATGTATAGTCTTTCCACTGACTGGTTAGCACACAACAACAAGCTTTTCATTGTAACTCGGTACATCTGACAATAAACTAAACTATTTTTCAAATAACTTTTTGAAATGATGTCAGGTAGATTACCAGCACAATTTTTAAAACAGAAAAACGGAACAGAAGAATTTAAAGGCCATATTGTATAAACAGAATATAATTTGCAAAGTATGTTATATAATGATTTGAAAAATGAACTGCTTTTTAATGCTTAATTTTAACTTTGGCCCTTATAGTTTCTTGGCAAAACGGGGAGTGAGAGAGGAGATTGCAACCTTTGATGCCTGGAATATCAGCAAGGAAATCCGAGAGAGTGTAGAAGGGCTTTTGCAGAAGAACAGTGGCTCTTTTGACCCAAAGGTATTATCAATAATAATGGGTTTTGTTTTGTGACAGCTTATTGGAGACAATTAAATGAATGACAATTTAGACCTAAAATGTAGAATCAACAATTTGCTTATTAAATTCCCTTGGCGGAACAATGAAGGTCTTGGTTATTTGTTTTTTCTCCTGCTGTTGTGTGGTCTAAGCCTCAATTTATGTTTTATGTGCATTTATTTGATAAATTTGCTATGGATTCAAAATTAATTCACAGAATGCAAAGCGTGCCAGTGCTGCCGCAGCTCCTTTGGCTGCCTGGGTTCGAGCTAATGTGAAATATTCATATGTCCTGGAAAAGATTCAACCTCTGGAAAAAGAACAAGCTACACTGATCGAGTGAGTAATTCAGGATCGGGGTATTAACTTTAAGTTTACATAGTTTAAGAAGTCATTTCTGTACACTTCTGGAAAATGTCACCTACTGCAATCATAATACTTTTATGGCAATACTAATACATTAAGTGTTTAAATTGAAATGTCAGAAATGCCCATCCCAGAATGTATATCATTTCAGTGACTTTAAAATTTTAAACTTTATTTTGTGGACATTAATTACAATTGAAAGTGAATTAAATGACAGAATTATAGAAGATAACAGAATGCTCAGAGCAAAGTTTATAAATTGATTTACTTAACCACAGTCTATGATCTTGAGAGTTTGTGGTGAGTTACTTAGTCCATCCTTTTATGGCCATAATGATGGAGAGAGTGAAACTTGAATGCAGCATCAGATCCATTGATAAATAATAATAATAATAATGCATTTTATTTATATAGCGCTTTTCATATACTCAAAGACGCTTTACAGAGAATGTAAATGAACTAGGTAATGTTGAATTGATGAGTATTGTGACTCTATTGCTCCATTTTTGATTGTAAAGTATTTCTGGGAATGTTATTGCATTGGTGAAACCAAACAAAGTCTATTGCTTGAATTGTGATAAGTGGCGGGGGAAGGAATGTAAAAAAAGTTGTATTTTCCCTACACAGAATTGTTTCAAATATGCTCTTCTTGTACCTTTACATTTTTTTCATAACATTTCATCATGATGCCAATTACTTGATAGCTTAATAACCTGATGTTTAGTGTGGCATTGTATTTAATAGTATTTCATATAAATCAAGTGAATTATTTTGTTTCTCATACCAAAATAATTTTCAGTGGATGTGTCTAAGTTTCTTCTTCTTCTTGTCCAGAAACCTAAATAAAACAGAAGAAAAGAAACAGAATCTTGAAAGCAAGCTCCATAGCGTGGGACGGAAAGTGACTGAACTTAAAGAAAAGTAAATTTATTTCAATTCATTTTTTGGAAAATTATATAAAAATAAATATAAAAACGTACAAGTTTCTGATACAGAAAACTCTTTCTCCATATAATTTCTTATCTTTTCGAGAACAATCCAAAATTAATGACACATTTCGCATAATCTTCCGAATTACCCAGCTTCAGATATTTATCTAGTATTACCTTAACAAAAGCAGCGATGTTTGTTTCAATTAACCCCTAAGGCAAAGCATGGCTTAATCTCCCTCATAAATGCATAGTGTCAGAATTATACAACACAGAAATGGGCTCCATTCAAACTCGTCAATGCCAACCAAGATATCTATGCGATGGTTTCCATTTTCCTATGTTTGGCCTTTTCCTCTCTAAACCTTTCCTGTACATGTGACTTAGCTGAATGTCTTTTAAATTATGTAATTGTAACTGCCTCTACAGCTTCCTTTTATAACATCCCTTATATCCACCATCTTCTTTGAAAAGTTGTCCCTTATATCCTTTTTAAATCTTTCCCCCCTCACCTTAATGTTTTAGACTCCCTTGCTCTGGGAAAAAGACAGTCCATTCATCCTATCTATGCCCCTCATGATGGCATACACCTCTATAAGGTCAACTCTCAACATATATAACATCCAAATTGGTAATATAGATGATAATCAACAGTACGCCCAGCACCAATCCCTGTGGCACACCACTGGTCACAGATTACCAGTTTGAATAATGACCACCCACACCACCCTCCACTGAGGCAAAAACACTCACCATTCTCCTGTGGCTCCACATACACACACACGATTATATGATGCTTAAGGAGATCTATTTTCTCCCTGGTTATCTTTTTGCTCTTAATATGCTTGTAGATTCTCTTAAGATTCTGTGTTACCTTTTTTGCCAAAGCTGTCTCATGTCCTCTTTGTGCCCACCTGATTTCCCTCTTGCGTGGATTCCTAAATCTCTTATCCACCTCTTGGGATTCATTTGGTTACAGCTGTCTATACCTGGCATGTGCCTCTTTCTTGTTCCTGACCAGTGCCTCAATATCCCCTGACAACCAGGGTTTCCTAATTCTGTCAACTTTCTGTAACTTGCCCAGCCTCATTTTGCAACAGGACATTTTGCCCCTCTTTCTAATTGAGCCATCTACATATTGTTTGTAATAATATTCCTGGAAACATTTAATAAATTCCACCCATCCAAGCACTACGGAAGTCCCAGGCAATATTAGGGAAGTTGAAATCACTTACTATTAATGCCCTATTATTCTTATAGCTACGTGTGAAATTTGTTGCATAATTTACTTGGCAGGTTCCAAATCAGAACAACTGAAGCAGCTAAACTGGAAGCAGAAGTAAATAAAGCTCAGGAGACCATAGAGGCAGCTGAAAAACTGATTGGGCAGCTTGATGGGGAACACAAAAGATGGATTACGCAAGTAAGTTCCAACTTTGAAATTAGATAAAATATTTCAGATTATTATATTAGGGTAGTTTTCTAGCTGGTGTAATTTTCAATATCATATGGCTCAATACTTGACAAGGGATGTCTGTAAAGGAATATAATTTATTTAATTAGTTGATGTAATGCACAGTTTATAATTTAGGTAAATCTGATGTTAAGATTTATTGCTTATGATTGGCATACATCACAAGTGAATGTCATGCTTTTTAAAAATGTTGCTTTGCATTCTAATACAGTTAATACAGTGACCCAATCTTCTCTTTGATGAAGACTACAGTTCCAAATAGTGACTGAGTCAAGATTATCATCTGAACATTGAATAATTTTGCAAAAATTGAAATTGACTATAATCTTAACAAAATCAGCCAGTGTGCTAATCCAATGGGCACCGGCAGATGGATTTCCAATCAGCAAATCTGTGAATCACTACCAAGGATGATGGGAATGTGGGAGTTGAGATTGCAATCTGATCTGCTATGATGTTATGGATTAGAGATGGAGCAAACAAGCCTACTCCTCCTGCACTCTTAGCCCTTTTCTGCTCTTCTCCCCTCCGCCTTTCGCTGTATTTTAAAATCTGCTTGTCACATTTCTGATGAAAGGCCAAATAACAAATGCTTTCTCCATTGATAAACATCCTCAAATGCATCTTCTACTGCATGCAAAACCTTCCAAATACATCTGATAGTAAATCCTAATCACTAATCTTTGTAGTGCAAACAGAAAATGCAGCCAAAACTCAGTTGATCAGACAGCACCTCTGGGAAACATTTAACAGTTCAGGTCTGGGACTCTACATCAGAACTTTGCAATTTGAATTCTAATGACAGGTCCCAGACCTGAAATGCTTTGTTTTCTTTTTTTCAGGTGCTAACTGATTTCCTGAATTTTAACTGCATTTCTTGTTTGTATTTCAGATTTCCAGCATTCACAATTTTCTTTTTGAGTTCCATCCATCCCTCCAATGCTTAGATAGACACAAAAGGCTGGAGTAATTCAGCGGGACAGGCAGCATCTCTGAAGAGAAGGAATCGGTGATGTTTCGGGTCGAGACCCTTCTCCAATGCTTAGTAGGATGGCCTATAAATCCTTGACTCCAGTGCAAATAATCAACCTTATTTTAACTATTAGTTTTCAAATCTCTTCGCGTTCAAAGACCTAAGCACATGTTACACTTAATACCTTTCTTCCAGTGGTCTGATCCTCCTCTTTACTGTATCATCTGTGACCTATCCTTAATTCCTCATGCTCTCTGGACAGGAATGATCTTATCATTTTGTACTTTTTGATTATGACATTTTTTGCAAACTTCAGTGCATTTTATCAAAATACTGCTTGAATCATGCCTTCAACTTTCTCCATGAAATGCATTTGCACCTTTTAATACCTTAAAGGTACTTCCAAAATCATAGGTGTACATAAATAAAAGGCATTTAAATAAACAGATTGTCAAATTAGATGCCTCGCAGTTATTAAATCTTAGCGACATCCTTGGGAATAAGCCTAATGCAAACTGGTGAAAGAAAATGTTCCTTTTTTAAATACTATTAAATTAAATTTCAACATAATCTTTTGAAAGATATTAAACATGATAAATGTTAAATTAGTCTTGGGGCTTTAATATTAACATTGAATTTGAATTTTATAAACCATAAATTACCTGGATTTTATAATTAACTGGTCTCACTTTAGTTTTAACTGCTCTGAGCCTGAGAAACGCTAACATTATTGCATTTAGTATTAGGATTGAAAGATGAAAAGATAGCTAAGTTCCAATTGTCCATTTGTTTCCATTATATTGGTGTAAATGTCATATGAAGATTATATTGTGCTCAGCTGTGGGTTTTAGCTAGACCAACAGTGCCGCTCCCAGCCAAGCTTTCCTAGTGCATATTAAATCGTCTGCCTGGTGACATCATGAGAATTCAGTATTGAATGATAAACACTTGACCAATTTCACAGAGCAGCTTGTGTCAGGGAAAATGTAGTAAATGAATTTTCAATGTTTAAAAAATATTTTTTCTAGGTTGCAGAGATCATAGAAGAGCTGAATACTTTGCCAAAGAGGGCACAATTAGCTGCTGCTTTTATCACCTATTTGTCTGCAGCTCAAGAAGATCAGAGAAAAGCTAGTTTGGAGGAATGGATTAAATCATCAGGCCTTCAAAGTAAATATCGTATCTGTTATTAAATTTGTAATCAAATGATTTTACATGTTGTTGAAACACATTCATTCTGTCCTCTGTTGAAATAGTCATAAAACATTTAATTATATTTCACTTATTTAGTTTTAGTTGTAGAGATACAGCATGGAAACAGGCCCTTTTAATTATATTTCACTTATTTAGTTTTAGTTGTACAGATACAGCATGAAAACAGGCCCTTTACCCCATCAAGTCCACGCTGACCATTGTTCACACAGTTCTATGTTATCCCTCTTTCTCATCCACTCCCTACACATTGGGGGCAATGTGCAGAGGCCAATTAACCTACAAACCCACATGTCTTTGGGATGTGGGAGGAAACCGGAGCACCTGGAGGAAACCCACGGAATCACAGGAGAATGTGCAAACTCCACACAGACAGCCTAATACATATATTGTAAATACTATAAAATAATATAAATTATAAATACATTATATACAATATTTAAATTAAATATGATTAAATATTATTCCAGAAACCAGAAAGAATAAAATAAACTGCTTGTTTTTTGTGTTAAATTGTTACCAACATTTTCAAACAGATGGCTTTAAAATATTGTGCTTATAAATTACTGTGCTGAACCATTACTTACTAGTAAGTACTAATAAGCCATTAGAGATTCCATTACTTTAAGAGTAAATTTATCATTTAAACGATGCAAAATTATTGAGTCACTTAAACTAAATTTTTCGATATTCAATGGCATACATAGGCAGTTATCCTGAACATGGGGAAGTAAATAGTTTTTATTCATCATGTAGTCTCGCTACATAGCCTATCATTGTCAGAAATAAGGACATGTTGCGACTACATTTAAGCACCTGCTGTCAGATGGAAGTATTACTTATTGCTCCTTTTGACTAGGATCCTGTGTAGCAGTTCGTTCATAAGCATTGCTTGTTCCATTTTTTAGATATAATTAACTAGAATTAGCCTAACTGAGAGGAGGCATATATGGGAAGATTCTGATGTATCCAAAATCATGAATAGTTTTGATAAGTAATCTAGGGAAAATTATATCCAGTGAAAGAGAGTTCAATAACTGTAATACAGAGATTTAAGATGATTGTTCAGAGAACTAGAGGCAAAATAGAAAATCTTTCTTGTATGTGTTGTTAGTATGGTTTGGACTATGTTGCTTAAAAGCATCAAATTCAACAATAAGTTTGAAAATTTGAATAAATTAAAGAAAGACCTCCATTTATACATTTTAATATTTTGAATAAATAATTCTAGGATAATAGGAAAAGAACAGGGTGATGAGATGAATTGGAGAGCTTAACCATAGAGCCAGCACTGTGACTGTGGATATTTATTAATCATCTCATTATATGCTTATATGTGCCAGCTGAGAATAAACAGCAATTACATTCTCACCACTGTGCAAAGAAAAGTATCCCTTTGCAAAACTAGGGTAGCAACTCTTTAGTTGTCATTCATTTCCTCCTCCTCTTCTTCATTATATCTTTTGCTGAGTCAAGTGTTTTTCTTACAATTCTTACCATGACCAATAAACGGAACAATGACACGAGGAGCTCGAGAAGTTCTGATAGTAGATAAACATAAAGAATAGGAGCTGGTATATTTGATGTATTTGTTGTTGAAAATGTTAGAGCATTTCTGTTGAACATGAAGCATAGCAAGTTGGAATGTGTAGGAAGGAACTGCAGATGCTGGTTTAAACCTAAGATAGGCGCGAAAAGCTGGAGTAACTCTTTACCATCGTTACTATTTTGCATATCTTCCATTCATTGTTCTTTATCTCTCTACATCATTGTCAATATCTCTCTTTTCCCTTATCCCTAACCAGTCTGAAGAAGAGTCTCTTCTCTTCAGAGATGCTGCCTGTCCCACTGAGTTACTCCAGCTTTTTGTGTCTAGAGCAGGTTGGAAGGTGGGGAAAATGGGGACTTTAATAATGGTTGTTTGAGGGGAGGGCTGGATGAGATAAGATGTATTTAGAAAATGTAACAAACCATGGACCACATGGCTGTGCCTTTGTATTTGCATAGAATTCGATCTCCGTCGTTTCCTCTGCACTGAAAGTGAGCAGTTGATATGGAAGAGTGAAGGATTACCTTCTGATGACCTGTCCGTAGAGAATGCTCTAGTCATTTTGCAGGTACTTTAACACACTTGCTTTCCTTGATTACAAACATTGGAATGTTACGTTTATTCTTTAGCGATAACATCTTTCTGCGAATGCTGGTTTATACCGAAGATAAAAATGGTAAAAATGAATTTCAACGTTTTTTGCCCTTGAGAAAACAGAAATGCAATGCAGTATTGAAGTTACAGTTACTTTTCCATACAAAGAGGGCAGGATTTTATTTATTCATTTGTCTGGGCTAAGGTGTTTCCGGCGAGGTCAGTGTTTGTTTCTCATCCTTGATTATGTGTGCTAAGGTGGTGGTAAGGCACCGCTTTAGACTTCTGCAGTCCTCTTGATGAAAGTTGCTGTTGGGGAGGGAATTCTAGAATTTGTGGAGGATACAAGGAACTGCAGATGCTGGTTTACAAAAACAGACACAAAGTGCTGGGGTAACTCAGTGCATCAGGCAGTATCTCTGGAGAAGTGACGTTTCAGGTTGAATTTATACCTGGTGACTATGAAGGACCAGCAATATATTCCTGAGTTTGGATGGTGTGTGAATTCAAGGGGAACAGTAGGTATTTGTTGGCCTTGCCTTTGTTAGTTGGAGGTTATGGGTTTGTGAGGTGGTTTTAGACTTGTTCAAGTGGGAATGTATAGTGCATTTAGTGGCCATCATTGCAACTGGTGGAGGGCATGAATGTTTAGGGTGCTTGCTTTGCTCTCTGGAGTGTTGTTGAAGATTGCCTTTATTACCCACATGGAGCAACCTGCTTGCTGAAAGCCTTTCATTGGTGCGAGCCACAGCACTTGCTTGTCCAACCATCATTTCAGAGAACCATCCATCTGGGGATGCGCAGATGATCCCAGTACAACATGGTTCCCTAACTAATAATCCTAAATTAATCTTTCACTGACCAAAGTATGCGGGGAATTTAATAGATAACATTTTTTTAAACACAATCAAGTACTTATCCCTTCATTATTTCTACTATGGGGACGGCACAGTGGTGCAGCGGGAGGGCGGCACTGTGGCGCAGCGGTAGAGTTGCTGCATTACAGTGCTTGCAGCGCCGGAGACCCGGGTTTGATCCCGATTACGGGGTTTGTACGTTCTCCCCGTGACCTTCATGGGTTTTCTCCGAGATCTTCGGTTTCCTCCCACACTCCAAAGAAGTGCAGGTTTGTAGGTTAATTGACTTGGTATAAATATAAAATATTGTCCCTAGTGTGTGTAGGATAGTGTTCATGTGTGGGGAGTACTGGTCAGTGTGGACTCGGTGGGCCGAAGGGTCTCTTTCTGCGCTGTATCTCTAAACTAAACTAAACTAAAACTATAATTCAAAATATAGTACAGTCTAAGTGTTGATTTTATCCAGCTACTAGGATGGGATTAAAACTTTCTTTTGGTTGCTTGTTCTGTTAGGTAATCATATCTCTATTTTAAAATTCTTTGCTCTTTATTCTGCTTTCTACTTCAAAGGTATTACTGCTGTATTGGCTGAATATATTATTTCTGTAATATTGGTCATACCTTTTAGAATTTCAGCATTCACTCTTCGCAGTGGACCAATGGCTTTAAATTTTTTACAATAGAAGTTTGTTACATTTGTATTCTTCTCTGACTTCAACAATTTTCCTTGTAGCCAAAATGATCCATTTGTAACTTGATCCTGTTTATTTGAAATGATCTGTATTTTGTCATTTCATATATGAATGACTTGCTTCCAATGCAACAAATCCACTTTGCACGTTATAAAAACTGACATTATTTTTAGTTGGAGACATAACATTTCTGATCTTGAAGCTGCTGCAAGATGAATATCTATTCAATTTGTAGTATAAGGTGTGGTTACCTCAGCAGCCAGATAGTTATGTCTATTGACAGTTGTAGTCATTCAGTGTTTACAGTTCTGCGATATTTTAATTCACCATGTGTTTCATTTGATTGAAATATCTTTACAAACATTTATTATCATGGAACGTTTATATCTAGTGAAAACACAGTGGAGGTATCAATTTTATTGAAAGTATATTAGATTGCATAAGTTTATATCATTTATTATTTAGTTTGTAAAGCATTCATTAGCTCTAAATTATAGGTAAATATTAATTATTAACAAATTATAGATGTATTTTTATGATATTTTATTTGTATATTTAAATATCTTGATTACAACACATGGAAGCTAGTTTACAGGTCTTAAATACAAAAGATTAATGTTATGCTGAGATCAACAATCAATTATAGCAGTTTGTTGAGTTTTGCTTAAACTTTTGTCAAATAAAAAATATAGCTCAGGGACTTTGAATTAGCCAAGCAAATTACACATCGATGCATACGTTAATTGATAAAGTATTATAATAGATTAAATATGTTTTTCCATTTTCAGTTGTGATAGTTGCCAACTTAGTAGCACAGAGAAATAATGAGCTTATCTTTGCTGCATTAACATGTCTTCAAAAATGCTTATGTTTTACTTCCTCTTTCCAAATGATTTTTTGATAACAATACTGCTTTTCTTTTCACAGAGTAAAGTATGTCCATTCTTAATAGATCCCTCTTCACGCGCCACTGAATGGTTAAAGCGTCACCTGAAGGAGGCACGTCTAGAAGTTATTAACCAACAGGTATTCATTCTTGCGATGTTGACAGTCAATTATTTTATATAATGTATAAAAGGTAGACAGCGACACTTGGATCATAAAGGTAACTCAAGATCCTTGGAAGAACTTGAAAAATATGTACTGTACAGTGAAGCAACCTACGTATTTGTCCATTATCATCTACTGCCAAACAATTGATAGAGTTGCTGACAGCTAAGTTAATTGATTCTTGTAAAATCATAGACTGTTTGTTCAGGATACTTAAGTTCCATAATTTTATATTTGTTTCCATTTTTTTTCTTTCCCTGTAAAATATTTTAAAAGGCAGATGAATATTACATTTTTTACTTAGTTTATTGTTTTTTGGGAAAAATGTCAGTATTCAGTCATCACTGCTGTGGCTGATGGTACACTTGAGGATATAACATTTGAAGATGCATTGATCAGGACCAAACACATAGCATGAATGTCTTGTTGCACATTATTGGGTCTTGCAGCTTGATTTCTCGCACTGACCTGCTTCAAGCGCCTTCCAAACTTGTAAAAAGGGATATCCTACCCTTCTGTTGATTGGTGATTTCTCTCGATTTTTCAATTTCTTCCATCAAGATCTCCAGTACATTGCCTCAGATAGCCTGGGCTTGCTCTCCCCCATGTTGGGCCAAACATCACATGAGTAACAGGCAAAATTGGAACAACGTACATTACATCTCAAAGCCAATTAAGAATGGACAATAGGCCTCTTATGTACATGGTACATTAGAGAGATACAGCAAGAAACAGGCGTTTTAGCCTATTGAGTCTGTGCCCAGAGTCGACCATGCATTTTGCTTGAATCTAACATTAAACCCATCTTTTTATTCCCCCACATTCTTAGCAACCACCCCTAGATACAAACTCTCCTGTACTTACAAGGGACAATTTACAGTGATCATTTAACCTAGAAACCCACACGTCTTTGGGATGTTGAAGGAAACCAGAGCACCTGGAGGAAATCCATGTGGTCACGGGGAGAATATGTAAACTCCATTTCAACAACATCTACAAGCTATGTCATTGTGCTGCTCCCATTTAAAAGATGAAGGTGAACTTTAAGGGGTAGTAGACAAATTAACATTCACCTTAACTAGCTGGCTCACACAAAATATTTCTATATCTTTTCACAATCTATTCAAGCTCAAAAATATTTTCTCTGAGAAATCTTATCCGATCAAGTAAATATCTCAAAAAACACATCTTCTTGTAAAATCATATTTTGTTTGTTCAGGATACTTAAGTTAGATAATTTCTGATTTATTTCCCAATTTTCCTTTCTCTCTGTAAACTATTTTGAAAGGTAGAGATGAAAATTTAACTTTTTATTTAGTATTTTATTTGTGCAAAGATTTTCAGTCTTTATTCAGTCATCACTGTTCTGGATACCATAGAATCCCCAAGGCAGTTGATGTTGTGAAAAGTTAAATGCCCACTATATAGATTGCTCTAACTCATTGAGCAGATTTAATTTTTTTTATTCAATCGAGGGGTGTGGGTTGCTCGGGCTGAGCTGGTATTTAAATGTTCATTCCTAATTGGCTTTGAGAAGAGTTAGAATTAAAGAGTTATAGTCAGTGTGATACAGAGTGGAAACAGGCCCTTCGGTCCAACTTGCCCACGCCACCAAATATGTCCCATCCACACTAGACCCACCTGCCTACATTTGGCCCATATCCCTCTAAACCTATCCAATCCATGTACCTGTTGAAATGTTTTTTAAACATTGTGATAGTACCTGCCTCAACTACCTCCTCAGGCAGTTCGTTCCATATACCCTGCAAATCTTATGTAAAATGTTGCCCCTCAGGCTCCTATTAAGAAAATGGTGGTGAGCTTCCTTCTTCATTGCTTGAGATGTGGGTGCACCCACAGTGCAGTTATGGAGAGACTTCCAGGATTTTGACCCAGCGACGTTGAAGGGATGGTGATAGCTTTCCAAATCAGAATGGCGTGTTGCTTGGGGGGGGAGCTTCCTTGGGGTGATGTTCCCATAATTTTACTGGTGTTGTCCTTCCAGCTGGTAGAGGTCATGGTTTGGAAGGTGCTGTCTAAGGAGAATTGGTGGGTTGCCAAAGTCCATCTGTAGATGGTATGAACTGTTGTTACTGTGCAGTGTTGGTGGAGTTAGTGAATTATTGCAGATGGAATTTTTTGAGGCCATTGCCTTTGCTGATGATGGCAATGCTTATTCCAAAATGTATTTTATTTTATTTTTATAAAGAATACTATTGCCTAAAAAATGGATTTCACCCTTTTGGAGCTTTGTGTACATTGGTAATGGCCAATTGCATCACTACAAACAATTACGGAATTTACTCAAAAGAGTTTGCTGTGGACTCAATGGGCCATGGGGCCTGTTCCCATGCTGTATCTTTAAACTAAACTGAACAAATGGGCTCAGAAAATAAGGGACTAATTAGACTGGGTAGTACACAGGTGTAACCCAGCCTAACAGCATTAGGCTGGGTTACAAAAATAATGTGCTAAAATGGGATCTGCATGGTTCTGGAGGGCCAAGGCTCAATTGAGCACAAGCTCTAACAGTTTGTTGAATTTGGATGATAACCTCTTGTTCATCATGGCAGCTGGAGAGTAGCAATACATACTTTGGCCACAAAGGAGGAGGAAGAAAGGAGCCCCCAGTTCTCTTTTAAAACAACAGCGATGTCTTTATTAGAGCTATATGTAGCAGGAGATAGAACCTCTTCATGGAGCTGGATGGGAGGCCTGAGGACCACCACAGGAAGAGGGGCCAAGAGGTGGCCATAGCTTATCACCTCCAAGTGATAACAAAGGAACAATACAAAAATATTTTTTAATATCCTCACAATGCTATGGTGAGTGCACACCATCAGTAATTTAAGTCATTGGATATGGAATTCTTTAATTGATTCATTACGACTGGCAAAGGTGGTCCTGCAATATGACAGATTACTGTGTCATCTGGCCCCAATCACTAGTGAATTATATTGCTGTGGGTTGATGTGTGGAAGTGTCACCTGATGGAGAGTATGATTTACAGGTTCCTTATGAAAAGCATGTGAAGGTATCCTGAATATCAATCTATGCCCTCTCCACACTTCTGTATTGGGAAATTAGGTGGTTGGTATTCAGTAGCCTGCCTTGTCCTCCCACTCCCCTTACTCCACCTGCCCTTTAGCCTGCATCTCTTCCTACTTACGCTCTAGATCCCAGTGACACTCTTATTTTGGCAGCCCCTGCTTTCATTATTTGGCTAGATTGTGCAGTATTTAGCGCTTAACAATACAATCATGAAGTATGGAAGCAGGCCCTTCAGTGTGTACAGTCCAGTCATCAAGTGTCTGGCTATATTAATTCTGTTTCCCAGCACTTGGCCAATATTTACAGCATATTCTATTTCAGATTGGAAGTATTTGCACCACTTCACTTTTGCCTCTTTCCAAGGGGAATTGCTGCATCATTGCTATTGGATCATTGTGCGTATTTTGATCTGTTTACCCAAGAAAATATCTTCCTGCCATAGAGGGGTATACTGAAGCGGAACCAGACTTTCTCCTGGGATAGCAAGATTGCCATATGAGGAGAAATTAGGTTTTTATTCACCAGGATTTAGAAGAATGGGAAAGGATGTAATTGCAAATTTCTTCAGGGCTAGATATACAGGATGTGGGGAGAATGTTTCCTCTGCTGGACAGCTTCAGATTACAGTGCCATAGGACAGAGTTGAGGAGACATTTCTTAATTCAGAGACCAACTTGCTGAATATATACAAGAAAGAAAATTTCTCGACAGAAAATCATCAAGGGGTATGGGATGAGAGCAGGAATAAGACATCAAGAAGGAGGATAAGCTATCCTTGCTGGCAGAGTAAACTCAAATGGTCTACTCTTATTTTCTTTTTTTTTCTATCTTCAGACTAAATGGTTTACTTACAAGCTTTTATATCAACAAGAAATCTATTATTATCGACCATTGGGTTATCAATAGGGTCTATCTCTTATTTTCAACATTTCCATCTTCAGACTAAATGGTTTCTTTTTTAAAGACTATTAATGCTATTTATAAGCCTTTATTTACAAGCCCATCTTTATCATCTACTACATAATTTCCTGTAGATTTTTGTGACATAGAAACAACAACTGACAATCATACAGAGTAATAACAATAGCTAGAAAGATTGTGTAAAGCTCATGCCCTCAACTAATGGCATTTTGTGAATTTTGACCCACAAATGTACATGCGTGTCAGGGCTGCAGCTTTGGTCCGGTAAGGGTCATTGTAGCTGTCACATCACATATTGCTGCAGGGAAGCTATTGTAATACACTGTAAAAGAAATTGCGGCTATTACTAATCTTGACAATAATTTGCCCCGAGTCTCTTTCTCATCTGGGAAGATGTAATTTACAGAAACTGAATTTACTTGCTTGTTCATTTTCTAGCTAGATTGACTTGACATGAACTAACTAGATGGGATGCCCTCATATCAAGAAAGTCTCCTGTGCCATCAGAGTGTTTATTAGGATCTCCAGGCCTATTCAATAAAAGGGAGTCTGTATCCTCTTTACCCTGGGAACAATGCGATTCTGACCAGCAGTGCACCAGCAGTACGTAAAGGAGGGAACTTTTCAAATGCTACGGATAATGTATTTGCACTACTGACACTCATCTCATTCAAAACCTATCTTTATCACAATCTAGTCAAAACTGCTAGTCGAAATACTTAAGTAATTGTGGAAGTTGTGAAATTGTATGTGCAGTACCTAATGAAGGGGATAATCGTGCTGTGCAGATTTGCATATTATTTAATCCTGAAAACAATTTTACTGAGAAATCTGCTTACCATGTAAGCTTTTGACAATCTAATTTGAATGTTGGTAAGTTTTATTTTGTACAGCATTTCAAAAAGTTGAACGTTTGTTTCACTGGGCTACGCATTTCATAGGAACAATGCTGTCAAGCTGGAAAGAGTGCAGCGAAGATTTACGAGGATGTTGCCAGGACTTGAGGGCCTGAGCTATAGGGAGCGTGGGAGGATGAGGTCATCTTATAGAGGTGTATAAGATCATGAGGGGAATAGATGGGGTAGATGCATAGAGACTTTTACCCAGACATGGGGAATCAAGAACTAGCGGACATAGGTTTAAAGTGAGAGGGGAAATATTTAATAGGAATCTGAGAGGCAACTTTTTCACACAGAGGTCGGTGGGTATGTGGAATGACCTACCAGAGGAGGTGGCTGAGGCAGAAAATATAACACCGTTTAAAAGACATTTAGACAGGTACATGGATAGGAAAGGATTAGAGGGATATGGGCCATATGCAGGCAAGTGAGACTAGTGTAGATAGGGCACCTTGGTCGGCATGGGCAAGCTGAGCCGAAGGGACTGCTTCCATGCTGTATGACTCTATATACATAGTCTCCAGTTTGATTAGTTTAGTTTAAAGTTACAGTGTTATATACCTAACCCGATTGTCGTATTAAATACCTAACTATTTGTGCTTATGACCAACTGTATAGGATTCTAATTTCATCACGGCGGTAGAGTTGGCAGTACGTTTTGGGAAGACACTAATCATACAAGAGATGGATGGTGTTGAGGCGGTACTATACCCACTGCTGAGAAGGGACCTTATTGCTCAGGGTAAGATTTTGACTTGCTTTTGGATAAAGTTTTAGGTTTCATGAACACATCAATTAAAGTGATAGAATAAATACAGAAAATGTCGGAAAAACACAGCAAGTCAGGCACATCTGTGGAAAGAGAAGCACACAATGTTTTGGTGCAGTTTTGGGGTTGTTTCAGTGACAAAGCATCATATAGAGTTTGCTGACATGAGAAACTACAGCTACTGTAGTCTTGAATGAAAAACAAATTGATGGGAGAACTCAGCAGGTCAAGCAGCATCTGTGGAGGAAAATGGACATCAGTCTGAAGAAGAGACCCCACCTGAAACGTCACCTGTCCATTTCCCTCAATAGATGCTACCTGACCTGCTGAGTTCCTCCAGCAGTTTGGTTTTTAATATAGTGTTTGACATTAGTTAGATATTCCACTGCACCCTACAGTTCAAAAAGTTCATCAGTTCATAAATCATAGGGCCATTCTGCCCATCGAGGCTACTCTGCCATTCAACCATAGCTGGTGTATTATTCCCTCTCAACCCATTCTCCTGCCTTCTCCCCGTAACCTTTGACCCCCCTGCTAATCAAGAACCTGTCAATCGCTGCTTTAAAAATGCCCAATGATGGCCTCCACAGCCATCTGTGGCAATGATTTCTACAGATTTACCACCCTCCTCATCTTTCTAAAAATATGTCCTTTTATTTTGAGGCTGTGCCCTCTGGTACTAAACTCTCCCACTAGAGGAAAAGTCCACATCCACTATCCAGGCCTTTCACTATTCGGTAAGTTTGAATGTGGTCTTTCCTCTTCCTTCTAACATCAGTTTATTGAACTGATGATGCAACTGCAGAGATGTGAATGAACAGGAAAAGGAATTGTGTATCTCCTTGAGCGATCAGATAATGGAGTTCAGAAATAAAAATTGGGGGAAAGAGATATTCAAGGTTTCTACATCAGTCTGAAGAAGGGTCTCGACCCGAAATGTCACCCATTCCTTCTGTACCGAGATGCTGCCTGACCTGCTGAGTTACTCCAGCATATTGTGAATAAATACCTTCAAGGTTTCAAGGTCAGTTTATTGTCACATGTACCAATTAAGGCACAGTGAAATTCGAATCATTGTAAATAAGAGTACAAAATAAGAGGTAAAAAAGAAAAACGAGGAAGCAGAACAGATTAAATGAGAAAAAGTATACAGAAATGAAATGAAAAATATATTAATTTTGACACAGGAACTAATATTTTGAAGGAATGAAACTACAGGATTATCATGATTAAATTTCAGTGACTGACAGTAATTGGCAGTAATTTATAATTGATAAGGATTTTGTTTTGAACACAACATAGTAGTATTTATCTCACTCTACAGCAATGGCAACTTGCTATATGTTCTCTTCTAATCTACATTCAACTGGCACCATTAATATGTATCTCCAGGCCAGATTTCACATTGGGCAAGATTAGCCATTTACATCGTATCAAACTTGGAAGCATAGAACGGAGATGAGGAAGAACTTTTTCAGTCAGAGGGTGGTGAAGGTGTGGAATTCTCTGCCTCAGAAGGCAGTGGAGGCCAGTTCGTTGGATGCTTTCAAGAGAGAGCTGGATAGAGCTCTTAAGGATAGCGGAGTGAGGGGGTATGGGGAGAAGGCAGGAACGGGGTACTGATTGAGAGTGATCAGCCATGATCGCATTGAATGGCGGTGCTGGCTCGAAGGGCTGAATGGCCTACTCCTGCACCTATTGTCTATTGTCTATTGTCTATTGAAACATGGAAACATAGAAACATAGAAAATAGGTACTTGAAGTACTGCTTTGCCATTATCTTTGTTCTTCAATATTTATTTATTTTTCTGCAGGCAGATTTTTTTTTAAATGCAAAGGGACTGTTCAATCCCTTTCCACATCAGTTTCTTCCATTCTTCAATTCAAGTTTGTGCACTTGCACTAATCGTTATTCCCTTTAACCTGTATCTGTACACTGTGGACAGCTCGATTGTAATCATGTATAGTCTTTCTTCTGTCTCGATAGCACGCAAGAAACGCTTTTCACTGTACCTTGGGACACATGACAATAAACTAAATTAAACTATGGATAAACTAAACTAAGGATTATAACTGTTCTCCCTTACCCCATCATCTGATAGAATATTCAGTTCCTTGAACTTTTTCATGGTTTTCTTTCCACATTATAACTTTTCAAACAGCTTTTTAGAGTTCTAGCATCTATATTTTTAATCCATAGTTTTGACATTTTTCCATTACTGCTTGAATTCTGTCTTCTCTTATGTAAAAGTATCTTTGCCCGCTTATTGAGTAACTGCAAGACAGAAGATCTATACAACATTTACATTTTGATTAAAATATACATACAAAGCCATGTACATTTTGACCATGTATATTTGATTTTTATTTGACAGGACCGCGCTACGTTGTACAAATTGGAGATAAAATAATTGACTACAATGATGAATTTCGTCTATTCTTGGCAACTCGCAACCCGAACCCTTCGATTCCACCAGATGCAGCTTCTATTGTCAACAAGATTAACTTTACAACAACAAGGGAAGGTCTGAGGGGACAGGTAAAGAAACAATGTTATTCCCTTTTTCCAAATGTTTAACAGATGTGCAAAGTTAATAATATTCTGTAGGATGGCTTATGGCAAGTGATGAATTAAGTGTTAATAGGCAGGAGTGAAAATGGCACCAAATCTGGCAACTCTTTATACTGTCTCAGTGTACTATTACTGTACACTTGTACTGTATCTGACATGCTTATCTAAGATGTATCTAAGTGCTGATGTATAGTGATACATTTACTGAATTGTATACAAAAATGAATTTCACTGTACCTCGGTACTTGTGACAATAAAGTACCATTGAATCATTCATAAGTTCATAGGTTCATAAATTCTAGGAGCAGAATTAGGTCATTTGGCCCATCAAGTCTACTCCACCGGTCAATTATGGCTGACCTATCTTTCCCCCTCAACCCCACTCTCTTGCCTTCTCCCCATAACCCCTGACACCCTTACTAATCAAGAATCCGTCAATCGCCACCTTAAAAATACCCATTGACGGCCTCCATCGCCGTCTGTGGCAATGAATTCCACAGATTTACCACTCTCTGATTAGAGAAATTCGTCCTCGTCTCCTTTCTAAAGGTGCGTTCTTTTGTTCTCTGGGTCTAGACTCTCCCACTAGTGGAAACATCCTCTCCACATTCACTCCATCCAGGTCTTTCACTATTCGGTAAACCATTGAAGTTAATAATATTCTGTAGGATGGTTATGACAAGTAACGATGTGTGTTTTAATAGACTGGGGTGATAATACTGTATAATGATTAAATGTCGTGGGAATTTTAATGGTTCAATTGGAGCTTTGGTGCATATGTTCACCAGCTGTCTTTTGTATTTGATTTGGATTCGTCAGTTTTTAAAGTGCGGTATCTGGAGTGCAATGGTTGTTGGTTGTCAGTGGTTGTAGGAAGACAAGTGTAAAGCAGAGGTATCAAAAAGGAAGTGAACTGTGTGGGAAGGTGGATGGATGGAAATCAATAGCGCAGATGAAGCATTATTTTGTTAATCTTGTAATTACCTGGTTTAAGTATTTGTCTACTGCTGATCTTTGTTGATCATATCCATATGCATTAATGAATAGCTGATTTTCTTTTATCTATTTGAAGCTGTTAGCTGTCACCCTGCAACATGAAAAACCAGAGCTGGAAGAACGTAAGACGACACTTCTGCAACAGGAAGAGGAGAAAAAGATTCAATTAGCAAAGCTTGAAGATTCCCTGCTGGAGGTATAAATAGAAGCTTTTATAATAAAATACATATATGTATTAAGGAAATTGATTGAGGCAAGGTGCTATGTTGACTTAAATATTTTACCATTTCAAAATGAATGAATTTCTGATGTTTGCAGATGATAGTAAGACAGTTTTTGTGAAGATTCACATGATGGCCATGATTTGCACACAAATAATCTCATCCCTTTTGAGTTCTGTTGCTAAGGGAAATGTTCGCAGGAATGATTTGTGTTAGGATGGTTCCTTTGAGCAGTTTTGTTTAAAAAAAATTACGGTTATGTATTTTCTTTAGAGGGGAAAAAATCACGATTGTCTGCATTATCATGGATTAATCATGGTTCCAAGGTAGAGAGGTTTATGGATGCAAAACCATTCCTTTCAAAAGAAAGAAGGTCTGAAGAAGGGTCCCGACCTGAAACATCCATTATAGCTGAGTTAAAGTGTCATTTTTTTCAACATAAAAGTAATTGTCAAAACATGGATTGGATACAACAAAATTAAAATATTCTTATATTTAGATAAATAAAAAATGAAAAAAACTGCAATTGTTGTTGTATAAAAGATGTATAAAACTTTGGTTAGGCAACTTTTGGAATACTGTGTGCAGTTCTGGTTTCCCTATTACAGGAATGATCTGGAGGCTTTGGAGAGAGTGCAGAAGCGGCTTACCAGGATGTCACTTTGTTTTGATGGTATTAGTTGTAAGGAGAGGTTGGACAAACTTGGATTATTTTCTCTGGAGTGTTGGAGGCTGAGGATGACCTGATAGAAGTTAACAAAAAGAATGGTGGTCTGGATATTAAAAGAGACGGAATGATGTAAATGTCAATGC
Source organism: Rhinoraja longicauda (assembly GCF_053455715.1). Taxonomy (NCBI): domain Eukaryota; kingdom Metazoa; phylum Chordata; class Chondrichthyes; order Rajiformes; family Arhynchobatidae; genus Rhinoraja; species Rhinoraja longicauda. The sequence goes on along the minus strand of NC_135959.1, from coordinate 49,544,288 downwards.
ACCAGCTGAGGCTAGTAAATTGCTGATAATTTTTCCGGATGAAATGCAAAAAAAGTTGGTGAAAGAAGGCAGAAAGAAATATGAATATTGGAACTAAGAAATGCCGAACAGACTAGTTGGTAGAAATCTGAAATAAAAGAGAATGCTACAAGTACACAACAGGAGAGACAGCATCTGTGGAGAGGAAAAACTGAGTTGATTGCATCAAAAATAGAAGGCTGCTTACCTTAAGTGATTGAAATCAGTGTTGGAGCTTTGAGAACTGTATCATATTTGGGTGGAAGAAAATACGTTGTTACTTGAGTTTAATTTAGAACATTTAAAGGCCAAAGGTAGAGAGGTCAGATGCCACTGAAAGCTCTGAGTCACTCTTGCAGACAGAGGAAGGCCAATCTTGCAGACAGCGGAAGGTCAAGCGGCCCCCAATTTGCATTTGGTTTATCCAGTGCAGAGGAGACCACATTGTGAAAATGAAAGGCAGCGCATTAAGTTGGAAGGAGTGTTCGTGAGTTACTGCTTCATTTGAAAAGTTTACACCTGGATGTTGGAAAGAGAAGTGGTAAAAGACTGATGTTGCATCTTCCATGCTACTCTAGCCTTGTACCTCGATGAGAAGGACAGTGATGAATGATGGAAATGGAAGAGCGAACCTGGAAGTCAAGGTAGACTTTGGAATATTGAAGGAAGATTGGAAGATTGGAATATAGAGTGGAAGATTGTGTCTGAAGATTCGTACATTGTTGAGGGTGGTGGGATGCAAGCGAGTGAAAGAGTGACCGTTTACTTGCTCTAGTTGGGAGGAAAGGGGATGAGCATAGAATTTCTGGGAGACAAAACAGTTATTCTGAACTACAGTCTTTCCTCTATATTGCATTTGTCCCATTCTTTACCATCAGGGTTGCCATGTCTCCCTTTTCCATTTTGTTAACCTTATTGCTGAGCATTTTTGAATACTTATCCAAACGCAACCACAATTAGATTTTAACCAGTTATTTATATTTGTGTTATTAATTGACTAATCTTGGTGCTATTCTGCTATTGCTTTGCCTTTCTCTTAAATTGCTTTTAAAATTAGCCTTCAGCAGATTATATCTACATATACACACACACACGCGCACATGCACACGTACACGTGCACATGCACACACACATGTGTCATGCACAAACCTCTCCTAATGGAACTTTCCTTTATTCTAGCACTAGTACAAGTGCCAGAATTGAACCCATTTCTCCACGTATTTAATTTTCCTCCTTTGTTATTTCTGACAACTAAAATTTTAAATTGGTATTAGAAAAGTGCACCTGAATTTATATCCCCTCTTTACCAGATAATCCTCAGTCATTTAAATAAAATAAACCTTTAAATTCGACAACGTTCTATCTATCTGAAATCGCCCGCGACCCTTTTTATCTTCCCATCCTCCAAATCCCTACCTTGATCTCTGCTCCAACATAATTTGGTTGTTGGTCATTTCTGGAGGGTGATTGTGCCAGTTGGAGTGGGTTATCATTGGTGGGGGTGAAAATGCCAGGCCTTTGTAAGTCATTAATTGTGGTTGTTGTGTTGAGGGGGGTCTGCATTTGGCCATTAGCTGAGTCATTGTATTTGGGTGGGCTGTATCTGTCTATCGTTTGAGGATGCAGTTTTGTTTGGAAGGGTTCGATATTGGTTGTTTGCTGAGGTAGTTATGTCAATTGGACTGCATTGCAGATTGTTAGCTGGGGTAGTTGTGTTTGGGGGCTGTGTTTATGACTAGAAGGACTAAAATTGTCTTTTTGGCTTAGTGACGTTGAGGGGTTGTGGTCAGTAGAGTCAAGGGAAGGCAAATTGTCAGTTGGGATAGGGATTGGTGGGACATCATTGATCAGGCGAGGTGACTGGTGATTGTGGGTGGATGAGAGAAGGTGATTCATGTTGGGATAAAACAAATGTGTGATAAGGATGACAATTCAGTAAATGTTCAGAGGATGGCTTCAAGAGTCTGGTGTGTAGGGCACTGCCATTGTGTTATTTAGTGGTGGGGATGGATGGGAGTGTGACGACGGAGAACTGGGTACATAAATTGCTTCGAAGGATCCAATTCATGTTCCCAGTGCCACTGTGGCACCTGCTTGGGGAAATCCCTTTTACAGTGCCCTCCATAATGTTTGGAACAAAGACCCATCATTTATTTATTTGCCTCTGTACTCCACAATTTGAGATTTGTAATAGAAAAAAAAGTGCACATTGTCAGATTTTATTAAAAGGTATTTTTTATACATTATGGTTTCACCATGTAGAAATTACAGCTGTGTTTATACATTATCCCCCCATTTCAGGGCACCATAATGTTTGGGACACATGGCTTCACAGGTGTTTGTAATTGCTCAGGTGTGTTTAAATGCCTCCTCAATGCAGGTAGAAGAGAGCTCTCAGCACCTAATCTTTTCTCCAGTCTTTTAATCACCTTTGGAAACCTTTATTGCTGTTTATCAACATGAGGACCAAAGTTGTACCAATGAAAGTGAAAGAAGCTATTATGAGACTGAGAAACAAGAATAAAACTGTTCGAGACATTATCCGAACCTTAAGCTTACCAAAATCAACTGTTTGGAACATCATTAAGAAGAAAGAGAGAAAACTGAAGGGAAAACTGAAGGGGACTAGCCCCCAAAACAAGCATAAGCTAAAGATGGCTGCAATACAGGCCTGGCAGAGCATCACCAAAGAAGACACCCAGCAACTGGTGATGTCCATGAATGGCAGACTTCAAGCAGTCATTGCATGCAAAGGATATGCAATAAAATACTAAACATGACTACTTTCATTTACATGACATTGCTCTGTCCCAAACATTATGGTGCCCTGAAATGAGGGGCTATATATAAACACTGCTGTAATTTCTACATGGTGAAACCAAAACATATAAAAACGGCCTTTATTAAAATCTGACAATGTGCACTTTAACCACATGTGATTTTTTTAATTACAAATCTCAAATTGTGGAATACAGAGGCGAATAAATAAATGATGGGACTTTGTCCCAAACATTATGGAGGGCTCTGTAAGTCATGCAGAGGCAGTCTTCACCGCTATATTAAAAGTCTGTTTCTAAATTTTATGTGAGTGACCTGCAGTCTATGCAGATCTTGCATATACCACAAAAAATGTTGTGCATACAGATACACCGATCAGCCAAACCTTTATGACCACTGACAGGCGAAGTGAATAACATTGATTATCTTGTTACAATGGCACCTGTCAAGGGGTGGGATATATTAAGCAGCAAGTGAAGTCAGTTCTTGAAGTTGATGTGTTGGATGCAGAAGAAATGGGCAGGAGTAAAGACCTGAGTGACTTTGACAAGGGCCAAATTGTTATGTCCAGATGACTGGGTCAGAGCATCTCTGAAACGGCAAGGCTTGTGGGGTGCTCCCGGTCAGCAGTGATGAGTGCCTACCGACAGTGGTCCGAGGAGAGACAAACCACAAACCGGCGACAGGGCGTTGGGTGCCCAAGTCTCATCGATGCGCGAGGGCAACGAAGGCTATCCCGTCTGGTCCGAACCGACAGAAGGTCATCTGCGGCACAAGTCACAGAAAATGTTAATGGTGGTCACAGGAGGAATGTGTCACAATACACAGTGCATCGCACCCTGCTGCGTATGGGGCTGCACACAGAGGAACAGCATATTAGGCAGGTGGTCATAATGTTTTGGCTCATCAGGTCATAATGTTTTGGCTGATCGGTGTATGCATTATGTGTATATCCAGGATATCTGCATTATATATCCAATCCTGGAACAAAAAACACAGATATTTTAAAATAAAATTAAAGTCATAATTTTCATGGATTTCACAGTATATAAAGGCAGAGGATTATGCCAGACACCTCGAGGTAACTGTGCAAAGATTATTTTACAAATTATGTTAATTGGTGCTCATTTTAAATCTTTTATTAAAATTTCAGACTCAAAATTAAAAGCAATCTCAGTATTTGTGAAATATTTTTTGATTCTGAATCTGATGTGCAGTTTGTTATAAATGAAAGTGCCCTTGGGGGAAATTTAATGCTTCTAAATTTAGTTGTTGGTGACTTCATGTATGCTTGACTATATTTACGTGATCCGCATTGAATTGAATCTTGGAAAATAATTAGTATTTAGGTTGCAAGCAGAGAATTGCAGTAAAGACTGTTAATGTCAATTTTCAATGGTCATTCTCATTTGATAAGAATTCCTGATCAGGTGAATGTCCAATTAATCATCAGAATTCTGTCAATGAGCATCAAATTAATGTTTCAACGCCAGAACCTATTTATTGATGTTTAGTTTTAGTTTATTGTCATGAGTATAGTAAAAAGCTTTTTGTTGTGTGCTATCCAGTCATTGGAAAGGCGATACATGATTAGGTTAAGCCATCCACAGTGCATAAATAAAGGATAAAGGGAATAATGTGTAGTGCAAGATAAAGTCCAGTAAAGTCCAATTAAAGATAGTCCAAGGGTCACTCAGGTAGATGGCTCTCTAGGACTGCTCCCTAGTTGTTGATAGGATGGATCAGTTACCTGATGACAGCTGGGAAGAAACTGTCCCTGAATCTGGAGGTGTGCGTTTCCACACTTTTGTACTTCTTGCCTGCTGAGAGAGGGGAGAAAAGGAAGAGACTCATCCTTGTTGTTTAGTATTTAATAAGTTTAGGCCTTTTTTGTGCACTACTAAACATGGCATGAGCCACTTTAGTATCGGAAAAGCAAAAAGTTTAAAATAAAAACAGGAAGTGCTAGAAATATCAGAAGGTCAGGCAGTAATTGCACCACCTAATCTTCTGATATTTGCACCATTTTCTGGTTTTATTCCTCTTTAACAGAGACCTGGAATTGTATAGTTTGGCTTTTTGATTTAAAATATTGAAATTGAAAATTCTGTGGGGGTGTTATAATCTTTAGATTGTTGCTTATTTAAATTTGAATCAAGTTTTTTAATGCTGATGAAATGGATATGTGCAGTCTGCAGAAATGAATTAAAAGATATGCCAATGTAATTTTTCATAGACACTGGCCACTTCGCAAGGGAATATATTGGAAAACAAGGAACTTATTGAATCACTAAATCAGACCAAGGCCAGCAGTGCATTAATTCAAGAATCCCTCAACGAGTCTTTCCGATTACAGGTTTCTTTAGATCAGGTATTGTGAAGATTTGTTTTTTACAGCTTGTCATGGAATCAAGGTCATAGAGCACAATAAATGGGCCTTTCTGCCCACTACGTCCATGCCGACCTTTTTGCTCATCTACACTAATCCCATATGCCCACATTAGGACCAAAGCTTTCTTGCCAAAATAACTGTCTGTCAAAATATCTCTTAAACATGCTAATTGTATCTGACTCCACATCACCTCTGGCAGAGCATCCAGTTATCAACCACTCTCTGTGTGTGAGAAAAAACGTTACTTGTCAAATCCCTTTAAAAAGACCTTCCTCTCACCTTCAATCTATGGTCTCTCATTTTTGATATACTACCATGGGAAAAAGATTTTGACTATCTACCCCTATCCATTCTTCACTTAATCTTACAACTTCTGTGAGGCCTGTCTTAATCTTATATACAGGCAGTTCCATCCGGTCACCCTCTCAGTCTCCTTCACTGCAGGATAAATAAGCCCAGCATACCCAGTCTCTCCATTTAACAAATCCTCCAAACCAGGCAACATCCTGGTGATTTTTTTCAATGCAATCACATCTTTTGCAATGCTGAGATCATGTGTTAATTAAAAAGTAAAGAATATAATCTGATGATGATATTCATCATTGATTTGAATTTCCAAACGTGTTGACAATTATTTTTTCTTATTAGAGTTCTGTTTTAAGGATAGAGTCATGGTTTGAGAAGTTCTTTGGAATGTTCCTGCCTGACTAACTTTCTGTTCACCATTCTTGGGTCTTGGTGGTAGGCCCTTTAGCGATGTTAGCCTTGACAACACTGAAGAGTCAGTGCATGGACATGATTATCACCGAATTGCTGGACCTCGTACTATTTCCAGTCACCGATTATCCTTTTGACCATCAGCTTTTTGACTATCTTTAGGAGCCTATAGAGTTGCTGCTTTCCCCTTGTTGGAGCATCCAAACACGAAAGGCAGTGTTTGCTGTTAATTATTTCCTGGGCCATTCCTATTAGGTCAATCCTCAACCATAACTCTGTACTTGACACGAGTGCCCTTGTGTTCATTCCTGAGCAAACTGCCTGGTCCATCCTCACTGCCATCCTGACTGGCAAGAACTCATAAAAGCTTTAAGCCAGCTGAAAGACACCAAGCAGGAGCTGCTGAAAGACAGCTGAAAGACAGCTCTCAGGAGCTGCTGATGTTCTAAAACTTAGCAGAAAGGAATGTCATGTACAAGTTCACAACCTCATCTCCCACATGTGAGGAGAGGAGGTTTGCTAGGAGATCTCAGATGCAATACAATCATGAACATCCCAAGGAAGAAGACAAAGCCTATTTGGTACATTCAATAGGCTCTCCATCGAAGCGCCCCCACACCTCCCCCAATTCTTCCTCCAGTAAATCCTTCTACCAAGATCTTTCCATGGCTCATAATCTGTGCGCCCTTTCTATGACCCATTTTATTTTTCTCCACTTAGTCCACACACTGCATTTTACAGTGATGTCCCACAAATTAAATATATGTTTACCTCGCACTATTTCTTATGCCTTTCCCACCCTCGCATAATTTCTAGGCTGAAGACAAATTGTCAGTATTTTATTTTCCTTTAATAATTTAGAGCATGTTGTACAGTAGTTTACTGTTATACATTGCTGTCTGTGGGGGGCAGCAAAATATCATTCTTGATTCTAATTTCTCTTTTTCTGCAGGAGAGGGATGCATTTCTCCCACTTGCTGAGACAGCCAGCAAGATGTTCTTTATCATAACTGATCTGTCCAAAATTAATAATATGTATCGCTTCAGTCTTGCAGCCTTTCTTAGGCTCTTCCAGCGATCATTGCAGAACAAGAAGGTATGGTTCAAAATATCTCAGTTTACCAATGGCAAAAATGAGCGCACTACTTTCTAATGTACAAATAGTAGGAATTTCCAAAGAAAAAATAATTCTTACCATTGATTAAGTTTGGCAATTTTGTAGTTAAACTATTGGTTATACCAACAAAAGCACTTTTCCACAGTCAGAAATGGTTTTGTACAATAAATTCGAATGGTTTTATTTTCTGGTTCGTACTTCATATATTCTGTGGTATTTCCTTAAATGGGGGTAAGGTCAATTGCTCCATAACATTAATGTGCAGTGCAAGTGAAAATGGGGCAGTGCTCTTGCCTTACAAGTTATTTATTTCTAATTGTTACAAAATTGTTTCTAGAATTTACCTTCCATTTAGCAGCTTTTATAGTTTATAAAAATAAAAAACAAACATATAAAAACACATGTCATGCATTAAATTATTATAGAGAGAACGAGGGAATTCATTTCTTAATCAGTGCGGAATATTCTAGAATGCTAGTTAATAAAAACTGAATTTCACATATCCAGTCAGTACCCTTCTGTAATCCAGAAATATCCTCCATTTTATATAATAAAAAATCTAGTGACTAGCTCTGAGCTCTGGCACAAGAGGCCTTATATTTGAAAAATGTTATGTTTACATTCTAAAATGATTTTTTTTATAGCTTATAATCCATTTATTTACCCATTAGGAATCTGAAAACACTGATGTCCGAATCGCAACGCTGATAGCTACACTGAAAACATCGGCATATGAATATATTTGCCGATCGCTGTTTAAGGTAGTGTAAAGATTACACGGCGTACTATCTAGGGGTTTAAAATGGCTCGTCTTGAAGTGTTTGTTTCCCAATCCTTTATTTGTGAGGTGGAAACCTTGTCTTTTTTGTTGCGCAAGTGTTATGTTATTTGTTCATTGGCTAACAGCAACCATTCAGTGCAAACACTTGTAATGACTTCTTCCCATTAGGATTTTTTGACCTAGGTAATTTGACTTATCTTGGGATAGGTGACAGTGAATTTTGAAATTTTGCTAATTGATGGAAACCCAATGAATAGTTAGTCCTCCACGATTTTGGATTGTGTCTGTTTATACCATTTCACACCTGTAGTTTCAGAAAATGGACTTGATCAAGCAAAGCGCAATATAATAGGTTTCATTCTAAATATGGGCAACATGACCGGGAATTACTAATTTTCTTTTAACAATGAATTTATTTAAATGCATTTATTTGAAATATATTAATAATTTTCATACTGAATTAGGTACGTGCCCACAGTTATCTCCTATTTATGAATAGATTAATTCATCCAATTCATCCAATTAATTCACAATTAATGTATGGTTGAAGATGAATCTTCAACACATTTAGTTCATGAATGTTATAATGCAAACTGAATATATGTTAAAAGAGGAATTCTTGATTTAAATCCAAGTTAGGGAAGTTGGGATCTTTCATGTCCTAATTGATCATGAAGCTGGATTCCTCCCCAGTGTAAAGAAAGTGGGCAGTTTTGGAACCATAAAATGGAAGCTATGTCCTTGTCTACCAGTCACTGCAAGTTGGCGTGCAGGTACAGCAGGCAGTAAAGAAAGCTAATGGCATGTTGGCCTTCATAACGAGAGGATTTCAGTATAGGAGTAGAGAGGTTCTTTGGCAGCTGTATAGGGCCCTGGTAAGACCACATCTGGAGTATTGCATACAGTTTTGGTCTCCTAATTTGAGGAAGGACATCCTTGTAATTGAAGCAGGTTCATGAGGTTAATCCCTGGGATGGCGGGACTGTCATATGAGGAAAGATTGAAAAGACTAGGCTTGTATTCATTGGAGTTTAGAAGGATGAGAGGGGATCTTATCGAGACATATAAAATTATAAAAGGACTGGACAAGCTAGATGCAGGAAAAATGTTCCCAATGTTGGGGGAGTCCAGAACCAGGGGCCACAGTCTTAGAATAAAAGGGAGGCCATTTAAGACTGACGTGAGAAGGAACTTTTTCACCCAGAGATTTGTGAATTTGTGGAATTCTCTGCCACAGAGGGCAGTGGAGGCCAAATCACTGGATGAATTTAAAAGAGAGTTAGATAGAGCTCTGGGGGCTAGTGGAATCAAGGGATATGGGGAGAAGTTGGACGGGTTACTGATTGTGGATGATCAGCCATGATCACAATGAATGGTGCTGGCTCGAAGGGCTAAACGGCCTCCTCCTGCACCTATTTTCTATGTTCAAATTTAACTAGCCAATTAGGTTTGATATTTTCATGTAAAATGTATGGGGACACAGAATCTGTTCTTCATCATGCATTTGGATGTTGATCAGTGTTAGAGAGATTTGTCTGTGTAAGGATTAATCCAGGAAGGAAAGAAATATTCTATTAGTTGAATCTGGAAAATTAACCTTTCTGAAAAAAACTTTGTTAATGCAACTAAACTCCACAGATGTTGATGAAGATAACAGTTCTAAAATACTTTTCTTTTTTTTCTTTTCTTCTTTCTATTTATGAAGAAGAATTTGTTGTGGAGTTTGGCCAGGGCATGAGGTTTATTTCATTTGGACAGAATGCATGCCATTATTTACTTCCCCAGGGGCTTTAACTGTTGTTTATAATTTGCCAGTGTTCACTTTACTCTCAATGTGACTCATTCTTTGGGACGGAAGTGACCAGGAATTTCTGCATACAGTGATAGCTGTCCATTTAACCTTTATCATTGACAAATAGAAAAAAAGCATAGAAATCAGCATCTTAAAAAAAGTAACAATGAAAAGAGGTCTACCCAACAATTCATATAGATAGTAATTTGGCTGTGGAAAGAACAACATAAATTATACATGTACATTAGATATACAGCTCAAAAATTAAACCAGCGTATTTTATTTGAACAATTTTGGTACCTACATTTTATACAAAGATCATTTGTGGCATCTGTTTCACTTGCAGCAAGATTTGAAATGAAATTAGCAATGTTCCTGTTAATATTAGATTAAAGCAGTTATGTTGGAGGGTAGGATCAAACCTGGGTTACTGGAGTTGTGATGGTCTTTCAATATAACATTATACTTAAATTCTTACGGATTAACCATTATTGGGTTACATTTTCGTTCATGTTTATGCACCGCAAAAGAATGTGTAATTGTTACATTTCCTACCTTAGATGTTGCTTATTCGCTCTCATACCTAACAATAAAGCTTTCCAAATTACAATAGCCAGCTCTGTCCTTATATTTTGCCTGGTTTTGATTTAGGCCTCTAATTTTAAATGAATTTCACATTCCATTCTATCACGCTATGGTCACCTTTCCCTAAAGGACGTACAAGATTATTAATCAGCCCTTTCTCAATGCGCAATAGTCAAGCTAGGATATCTTGTTCCCCAGTTTGGTCGGAGAAAAAATGTCCTGTACATACTCCAGCAATTTAACTACCTTGGAATTGTTGCCTTTACACGCACTTGGCTGAACTTGTGAGGGCCTTGTTATTGACTAAGTAGGGCAGACTCAGCAACTGAGACTCAGCAACTGAAAGCAAGGCAGTATGTGGGACCCGGACTGAGGAGAGGAATTGCACTTTGAACTGAATTATTACTTATTTTCATCATTATTCTACCAGTAGTCCAATGGGCTGATGAATCCTTTGCTGTACATGAGAGGGGCAAAGAACAGTCAATGAGAGAGCAGCACATATACTGTTTAAGGTGACATTCATAGTGTGTAAGAGATTATTGAATGACTCAATCCAGTTATTTCTGTTCATTTGATGTTCCTTGTGGGCAATTGTAGATTGAGACATTAATGTCATTTGCTCTTTGTCCCTTGTAATTTGTACGTTGCAAAGTAAAAATCTATGTTCTCCAGAGATGCTGCCTGACTTGCTGAGTTACTCCAGCACTTTGTCTTCCCTTGGTAAACCAGCATCTGCAGTTACTTGTTACTGTACCCTCTTATCAACGCGGTTGAAGTGTGTGTCTTACATGGCACATGGTGTGCATTAATTCTGTGGTATCTTATAAGGTGCATGGAATGTCATACCCTTACATTATAAACACTGCTGCTATCTTCTTGCCTTTGAAAATCTAAAACTGGAGTTTATGATATGGATTTGTGATGTGTGCAGAGCAAAAATGAACCTGCAATGAAATCGACAAAACCATGTTCCTCCTTTTTCTATTTGTGGAACAGTCTAGGCATTAATCCTTCCATTTGTAGAGAATTCTAGGCATTGGTTGTATGTCAGGATGGTTTTGATCAAACAGTTGGGAGTTTTTAACTGTCTTCAATCAATATTGAATTAAATTGCAAAGAAACATGCAGTTGTTTCTTGCAGTTACAGTGAGTGCATTTGTACAGAGAGTTATCTGAACCTTCAGTACAGTCACATAAATGATTTGTACAATGCAAGTTTTTCAATTTAGAGCACTATACCCTAGGAACAGGCCCTTCGGCCCACAATGTTGTACCGAACATGATGCCAACTAATCTCATCTGCCTGCACATGATCCATATCCGTGGGTTGCGAACCATTAACTCCCCTTCCAATTCCCATACTGACCTTTCTGCCCTGAGCCTCTTCCATTGCCAGAATGAGGCCAAATGCAAACTGAAGGAACAGCACCTCATATTTGGCTTGGGTAACTTACAACCCAACGGTATGAATATTGAATTCTCCAATTTTTAGGTAACGTACAAATACCTTCCCCCCTCCGCTTTCTCCCCTCCCCCAACACTACCCTCCCCCCACCCCCTTACTTTCACTGTGCCACTCCCTTCCCTTTAACCCTGGCTGAACTTGCACCGGTTTCTTGCCATCCCTTCCACCAAGTCTTTCAACTAGCTGTACAATTTCCAACTATGTATCTCTCTTGGGCTCACACCTGTTTCTATCTCTAGCCTTTGACCAACCAGGAATCTTGCCTATCAGAATCCAACCTCTGTCCTGCCTTTCAGGAAACACGCTCGCTTGACGTCATCTGTTGTTGGCCATGATTCGTCTGGCCCCTTCTCATTTCCAGATGTTTTTCCCTCTCCCCCTGCAATCAGTCTGAAGAAGGGCCCTGACTCGAAACGTCATCTATCTATGTTCTCCAGAGATGCTGCCTGACTTGCTGAGTTACTCCAGCACTTTGTCTTCCCTTGGTAAACCAGCATCTGCAGTTACTTGTTACTGTACACTCTATTCCCTGCCTATCTAAAAAGCTCTTAAATGCCATAATTGTATCAAACTGCCCTTGCTGTTAGTGACGTCCACGCTGATCTCACTGTCTTTGTGAATACAGATGCAAAGTACTTGTATAGTACCTCGACCACATCTTCTTAAAGCACAAATTCCCTCCTGTATCCTTGAGTGGTCTCACCTTCTCCATGGTTACCCAATTATTATTAATGTGAAAAGCCGTGTTTTCTTTAAACAGACTCGCAAATTATGTTGAAAAAGAATGTTTAAAAAGAAAAATTCACATTGAATGAATCATACGTAGCCCCTAATTTTAGATTTCCTGTACTTCCACTTTTTAAGTTAAACTGACCTGGTTTAATAATGGTGTTGCTAATGGGTTCCATCACTTCCTAACAATAGTTATTTGCTGGATTGTGCTGCTCAACAGTTGGCGGTTTCATAGAGAAGCACCATAGAAACATAGAAAATAGGTTCAGGAGTAGGCCATTCGGCCCTTCGAGCCAGCATCGCAATTCTTAATATGATCATGGTTGATCAGTACCGTGTTCCTGCATTTTCCCCATATCCCTTGATTCCGTTAGCCCTATGAGCTAAATCTAACTCTCTCTTGAAAACATCCAGTGAATTGGCCTCCACTGCCTTCTGTGGCAGAGAATTCCACAGATTCACAACTCTCTGGGTGAAAAGGTTTTTCCTCATCTCAGTCCTAAATGGCCTACCCTTTATTCTTAAACTGTGACCCCTGGTTTTGGACTTTCCCAACATCGGGACCATTTTTCTGTTGTTGGCCATGATTCGTCTGGCCCCTTCTCATTTCCAGATGTTTTTCCCTCTCCCCCTGCAATCAGTCTGAAGAAGGGCCCTGACTCGAAACGTCATCTATCTATGTTCTCCAGAGATGCTGCCTGACTTGCTGAGTTACTCCAGCACTTTGTCTTCCCTTGGTAAACCAGCATCTGCAGTTACTTGTTACTGTACACTCTATTCCCTGCCTATCTAAAAAGCTCTTAAATGCCATAATTGTATCAAACTGCCCTTGCTGTTAGTGACGTCCACGCTGATCTCACTGTCTTTGTGAATACAGATGCAAAGTACTTGTATAGTACCTCGACCACATCTTCTTAAAGCACAAATTCCCTCCTGTATCCTTGAGTGGTCTCACCTTCTCCATGGTTACCCAATTATTATTAATGTGAAAAGCCGTGTTTTCTTTAAACAGACTCGCAAATTATGTTGAAAAAGAATGTTTAAAAAGAAAAATTCACATTGAATGAATCATACGTAGCCCCTAATTTTAGATTTCCTGTACTTCCACTTTTTAAGTTAAACTGACCTGGTTTAATAATGGTGTTGCTAATGGGTTCCATCACTTCCTAACAATAGTTATTTGCTGGATTGTGCTGCTCAACAGTTGGCGGTTTCATAGAGAAGCACCATAGAAACATAGAAAATAGGTTCAGGAGTAGGCCATTCGGCCCTTCGAGCCAGCATCGCAATTCTTAATATGATCATGGTTGATCAGTACCGTGTTCCTGCATTTTCCCCATATCCCTTGATTCCGTTAGCCCTATGAGCTAAATCTAACTCTCTCTTGAAAACATCCAGTGAATTGGCCTCCACTGCCTTCTGTGGCAGAGAATTCCACAGATTCACAACTCTCTGGGTGAAAAGGTTTTTCCTCATCTCAGTCCTAAATGGCCTACCCTTTATTCTTAAACTGTGACCCCTGGTTTTGGACTTTCCCAACATCGGGACCATTTTTCCTGCAGGTGTGGGTCAGAGCAGTCCATCGCAATGCAGAAGTCAGAAGCACAAGGAAATGAAAATCAATAACATTGCTAATGCTGGAAATCTGAAATTAAAACAAAGAATGCTAAAATTATTCAACAGGCCAGGCTGCATCTGTGAGAAGAGAAACAGAGTTAACCTTAACTCTGTTTCTCTTGCCACAGATGCAGTATGACCAGCTGAATGTTTTGTAGTGTTTTCTGTTTTTATTTAATCGGGAACACAAAGCTACTGGACTCAATATTGAGTAGGTAGGCAGAGCCAAGTTTTGCTGAACTTAGGAGCCAGGTATACTTGAGTCCGGCCCTACAACAACCCCATTCATTTGAGTGGAATAACTTAGTTGGATTGAAAAGGTAAATTTAAGCACGTTTTTTTAAACTTAATCTTAATGTTTTTATTTCTACAACTCAAACTTGTTTTTAAATAGTCTTAATTTCCTTAATTGGTTTCACTCGCTGGAATATCAACTGGAAGACTTCTATTAGGAATTGTTTTGGAACACCATTTGCCTACAGTTGGTTTAATTAGGATAAAAAAGGGTAGCATACGAAAGGTATGATTCCACAATCAAGTGAGTGCCTTGAGGAATATAGAAGGTGTAGGAGAATACTTCAGAAGGAAATTAGGAGAGTAAAAGGTAAGACTAAGGAAAACACCAAGTCATTCTGTAAATGCATTAGAAACAAGAAGGTAGCTAGGTAAAGTGTAGGTTCTCTCAGGGATCAAAGGGGTAATTGTGTGTGGATAGAACCAGAGGATGTGGGTAAAGTCCTAGGTGAATATCTCGTCTGTACTCACCAAGTAGAAAGATGCAAAGGATAGTGGGTCCAGAGAAGGATACTTTGATTGTCTGAACCATGCAGGTATTAATAAGGTGCGAATGTCAAATGAATTGGATCAGATAAGATCAATCCAGAATACAATGGAAAACAGGAGGGGGGAGAGGTTGCATGAGCTCTGGCAGAGGTTTTTGAATCTTTGTTAGGTGAGGTACCAGTGGATTGGAAGATAGCTAATATTTTTCCTCTATGTAAGAAAAGCAACAGGGACAGGCAAGTGAACATTACATCTGTGGTAGGAAAATTATTGGAGAACATTCTAAGAGGCAGGATTTGTGTACTTGTGGAAAGGTATGGGCTATTTAGGATTAGGATTAGGTTTATTTGTTGCCACGTGAACTGGGGTACAGTGAAAAGATTTGTTTTGTATGCCAACCAAACAGGTCAGACATACCATCAGGTCAAATCCTAGTACAATAGATAGGGCAAAGGGGAAGGTACAGACTGCAGAATATTGCGATAGGCAGTATGTCTTACAAATGTAATTGTGTTTTTTGAGGAGTTAAGAAGATGATTTATGAAAGTGGAGGGGGTGGGGAGGGGGGTTTAAAGGGGGGGGGGGGGTGGGTTATATTGTGTGTATGGACTTTAGGATGACATTTTACAAAGTTCCTCATGTAGGCTGGTCCAGAAGGTTAAGACACATGGAACCCAAGGTAAGGTAGTGAATTGGGGTCAAAATTAGCTTGGTGATGCAAGCGAGAGGGTATTGGTAGAAGGATGTTTTACTAATTTAAAGTCTTTAAACTGTGGCATTCCACAGAGATCAATGCTGGGACACTTCTTGTATGCGATATATATTAACAACATGGGGGTGAATATAGGAGGTATGTTTTGTTAGTTTGCAGATGACAAGAAAGTTGGTAGTGTTGTGAACAATGAGCAAGGTTGTTTAAAGCCATAGCAGGCTATAAATCAGTTGGAAAGTTGGGCAGAGCATTAGCAGGTAGAATTTACCCAGACATGCGTGAGGTGATGCATGTTGTAGTCAAATAGAGGTGGGACATATGCATTAAATAGTGGGACAATCTATGATGTTGATGAACAGAGAACCCGAGGGATGCAAGTCCATATTTCCTTGGAAGTGGCAGTGCAAACGGAGTCATAGAGGTACAGGTTAATGAAGAAAGTGTATGGCATGCTTGTCTTTATAGGTCAGGCATAGAATATGTATATAGGTCTGAAGAAGGGTTCCAATCCGAAATGTCACCCCTCCTTTTTCTCCAGAAATGCTGCTTGACCCGCTGCGTTACTCCACCACTGTGTCTATCATCCATAGAATATAAGAGTTGGGACCTTATGTTGCAACTATACAAAATACTGCTTAGGCCTCACTTGGACTATTGTGTGCAGTTCTGGTTGCCACAAGTTCTGGAGTCAAGAGTATAAAGGGCCTGTCCCACTTAGGCGATTTTTAAAGCAACTGCCGGCGACTGTCATAGTCGTAGCAGGTCGCCGAAAAACCGGAGACTGGACCCCCCTACGACAATGTCTACGACAAGCTACAGCAACCTACCACCTAGTCAACATCAAGCTATGGCAAGCTACCGACAACCGACGACCCAATCGTCACAACCTAGAACGTCCACCTACAACCGCACCTACAACAACCTATGACGACACCTACGACCACACAGACGACAACCGAAGTCAACCTACATCCACCCGCGGCAAGCTACGACAAGCTACGTCCCTGTCGGCGACAACTGAAGATAATTCACATAATTTTGGCCTCCAAAACAATGAAATTACCCAGTTTCCCTATAAAAGGGGGTGTAGGGTAAGGTTTCCAATCATTCTGCATCATGACTACCATGGAGCAACATCAGAGGGCATTGCTCTCACAAGAAGAAGAAGCCCTGCTGCTTGCAGCGGCCCTCATGCTTAAAGATCAGCAAGACAGAAGGACAAGAAGATTGGGGAAGAAGAAGCTCAAGAAGAGGTCTGTGTGGTTGAAGCCCTTGTCCCTGAAGAGACCCAGGTTGGGCCAGTATGACAACCTGATGACTGAGCTCCAGCAAGAAGATAAGGCTGCCTTCATAAACTTCACTAGGCTTCCCCCTGAGCTGTTTCACGAGCTGAAGACACGGGTGGACCCTCTCCTGGAGAAAAAGGAGACCTTCATGAGGAAGCCACTGGAACCAGGCCTGCACCTAGCCATCACCCTCCACCACCTAGCATCAGGAGACTCCTACAAGAGCCTCTCCTCCAGCTTTCTTGTGGCCCATAACACCATCAGCAAAGTTGTCCGAGACATCTGTGAGGCCATCATCAATGCTTATGAAGATGAAGTTATGGACTGCCCTAGTACACCAGATGAGTGGAAGAGAGTGGCACAGGACTTTGATACCTGATGGAACTTACAGAACACATGTGAGGCAGTGGATGGCAAGCATGTGGCCATCAGGTGTCTACAAGAACTTCCATTCCATCGTACTCATGGCTCTGGTGGATGCAAACTACAACTTCCTGTATGTGCGTGTGGGCACACCTGGCAGTGTCACAGATGGTGGGATCTGGAGAGAGAACTCCCTTGGGGAAGCACTAGAAGAAGGAAGAGCAGGCTTTCCTGATTCAGAACCTCTGCCTGGTGAAGACAACCCTGACATCCCACACATACTGGTTGGTGATGACGCCTTCCCACTCAGGTCATGGATGATGAAGCCATACCCTCACAGGCAGATGTCAAGGGAGCAGAGGATCTTCAACTACAGGCTGTCCAGGGCTAAGAGGGTCGTGGAAAACGCCTTCAGAATCGTCAGCAGAATCAGATGCTTGCTGACTATGATGGAGCAGGAGCCCAAGAATGTGGGGACCATTGTCTACGCAGTGTGTCCTTCACAACCTGATCCGAACCAGAAGTGCAGCAGCAGCAGCCATGGTGGAGGGTGACCGAGTGGACAACCAGACAGGCAACATCACACCAGGCACATGGAGAACTGGAGGACAGGCTGCACCGATGGTGGGACTGGAGAGATTGCCAGGAAACACCTGCAACAAGAGAGCCAATGACCAGAGAGACTATCTCTGCACTTACTACAACTCCGAACTAGACAGTGTATCATGGCAGAACGACATGACCTGAAGACCAGCAGCAAACAGCACCAGCGACAACCTATGTCACCTGGCGACAACCTACGACAGCACCTACGTCAGGAGACGTCAAGCTACGCTCATTGGTGTCAAACCCACTGACGCTAACTGTCGCCGAAAAAGTTTCAATATTCTGAAAATCCAGCAGCGACCAGAAAGATGCTACGACTCTTTGGGCGACTGAGGAGACTACTCACGACCGTACAGGTGATACCCTGGCGACCATGTGGCAACAGCCTAGTCGCCTGTAGTTGCCTAAAAAATTGACTAAGTGGGACAGGCCCTTAAAAGAGTGTTTAAAGATGTGAATGCTCTCGAGAAAATGCAGAGGAGATTCATCAGGATATTACCTGGATTGGAGGGCTTTAATTATGGAGAGGGATTGGATCGACTGAGATTGTTTTGCATAGAGGCTGAAGGATGACCTTTTAAAAGAATATTTAGGGAAGATAGTCAAAGTCTTTTTCCCATCACTCTTTTATGTGGAGCATGGTTGATAGCTGGAACTTGTTGCCAGAGGAACTGGTGGAATCAGACACAATTACTTTCTTTAAGTGGTATTTAGACACACTTTCATAGACAATGATACAGTCCTAATTGGGGCAGGTGAGATTAATATAGATGGGCAAAAATGTTGGCATGAACATGGTGGTCTGATGGATGTGTTTCTGCACTGTACAACTATATGACTGAGATATTATTATAACATTAATCGATGCAAGATTTTTTTTGTATATTAGCATTTATCTACGTCTGAATTGCAATGAAATCTGGCCATCATGCTATCAAATAATAACTGTAGGGTGTTTTAAAGCTTCATTTTTAGATTCCTGAACAAGCCTAATACATATAATTTCTTCTTTTACCATGGGAAACAATCTTGATGGTAAAATGAATTTAACTAACTCAGCTCAACTCCTAAAGGATTGCAAAGCTTTATTTCAACATGATTATGAAATGAATGCTAAATATGGATACACCGTGTGAACCTGATATTCAAAAGAGAATTCTAGTTGACGACTGCGTTTTTTAGAAACTGGAACTTTGCACAGTGCTCTTTTTTATCAACACCGTGGATTCCAAAATCAATTTTACCCATAATAAATCATGCTACCAATAGTTTTCGGGTGAAATTGCAGAAAGCAAAATATTGAACTAGGCATTTCTTGATGTGACTCACATTAGTGCATTGGATATTTTCTCAGCATCAGTTGCATCCAAGAATGGTTATTATTGTACCAAGAATGTTTCAAAAATGTAAATTGGAGCTCAGAGCTCTGAAAAATGGTGGCTGCAGAACAGTCTGACAACAATCTATGTTCTTACTTTACTTACAATTCACTTACTCACTCCCTTCTCCAACCTGTCTCTCCTCACTCTTCCGACCTGCTGCTCCATCTCCAACTGCTCCATATCAAGCTATCCTGGTGAGCAAGAAGCAGTTGCACATGTAAGCATGGTCCAAATCAGATTTATGGTGATGCAGCAGCACATACGTTCATTAGTCATAGGATCAGAATCAGAAGGAGCAGAGCCTACTCCACCGTTCAATCATGGCTGATCTATCTTTCCCTCTCCTTTCTCCTGCTTTCTGCTCATAACCTTTGACACCTTTATTAATCAAGAATCTGTCACTCTCACCTTTAAAAATACCAAATGACATGGCTTCACTACTGTCTGTGGCAATGAATTCCACAGATTCACCACCCTCTGAATAAAGAAATTCCTCCTTATCTCCTTTCTTCAGGTGTGTTCACATGTGGTGATGAAGATGCGCACTGTAGATCAATTCCAATAGTAGTTATCACAATGAAACTGTATTAAGGAGCATCACAGGCAGATTCTATTATCTGGGGTGGTTCATCCCTCAGAGGTCCCTCTGCCCAGCAGGAGGCCTACCCTTCCTTCAATGTAACTTCCTTCTTCTTGGCTGCTTTAGCTTTAATGGAGGAAATGTTGGTCTCTAAATTACCTTTTCATTAGTTTATATTTGGATGTGTGGTGTGGAGAGGATAGATTTGTTGAAGGCAGGGTGTGGATACAGAGCAGTGCAGGAGAGTGTGTGTGTGTAGATGGAGGAACAATCTCTGCAATCATCTGTTTATATGTTTCTCTTGTGTGTGCTCTCTCTCCTGCACTTTCTGTCTTGGTCTTGCCCTCTCTCTTGCTCTGAATCTGTGTCAGAATGGGATGGCAGCTTTGCGTATCTTAAGGTTCTTGTGACGCAGCCCCATTGAGGGGAAATTCGCACTCTTGGAGGAGATTACTTGGGCCAGGGTTTTCGCATGGCATATCTGGCTGGTCTTTCTAGCACCTTGGCACATGGGAATTTGTCTTACCATGTACCCCTTTGACTAGAGATTTTGCTGTCCCCTTTCTATAAATGGCAATGAATAGCATTGCCATTGTATTCTGAAATACCTGTTATTTAAAAAAAATGATTTGCTGCCCATTGTTCTGACTTGATTGTGATTTTTGAACTTTGCACACTGCTTAGAGTGAGGAACACAGCTGGTGTGTGACTCTAGGACACAAGCTTGCATTACTTCTTTTTCCAAATCAAAAGCAAATAGGCTTTTCACTGTACCTCGGTACACGTGACAATAAACTAAACTAAACTAAACTATTGTAGCTCACTCTCCTGCACACTAGACACTGTTTTTGCTGTCTGGCAGCTGAGGCATTTGTGCCTTTATAGGGTGCTGCCCCTCTCTGATTGTGGGCAGCAAAATGCCAATGGCTGCATTGAATTTAGCATGTTAACATTGGAACAGCACAGATTATGTTTTAATACATTCTGCGAATGCATTTTAAGTCTATTGCACATACTCTTCTGACAAATTTTGTGATTTTTGAAGCCCTTCGATTTGGCAGAAAATGTAAAAACAGCCATGTGGGGCAATACAGGTTTGGGGTATATGTTTTTTCCAGTGGTGCAAATGTCTGGTCTCAGCAAATCATCTAAATGATGGCAAACAAAATCAACTCACTCAGGGAGTAGTCTCTTTTAAGTTCAATGAAAACAGTTAAGATCAATGAAAACAAAAACTGCAGCATCTCCCCCTTTAAAGGCAGGGATATTCTATAGTTAAATACAATGAGAAAGGCATAGTTTTCCACATGCAGATTATAATCAAATAGTAAGTTTAGTCAAAATACAATGTGCTGGAATAACTCAGCCGGTACGGCAGCATCTGCGGAAGAAATAGAAAGGCAATGTTTCAAGTTGGTACCCTTCTTCTGATTTCCTTGGCCTGAAGAAGGGTCTCGACCTGAAATGTTGCCAGTTGGAAGGAAGGACCCAACCTAAACATCATCGGAGCCTGAAAAAGGGTCTCAACACAAAACGTTGCCTCTCCATTCCTTCTACAGATGCTACCTGACCAGCTGAGTTCCTCCAGCACTTTGCGTTTTATCAAGATTACAGTATTTGCAGTTCATTTTGTCTCTAGGTAATTTTAGTCATTTGCAGAAATGTGGTTATCAGATTGGATTGATAATGGAATTAGCCAGCCACTCTGTCTAGGATAGTCATCTATATATATATATTATATTACTAAAACTCTCATCTTGTTTGTTCCCCCATTTGTTTGTGCCGTATGTTTGTCCCGCATGTTTCTTTGTTTCTTTGGGCGGTTTTTTCCCGGAAAAAAAGGTACACAATAACGCGACAATTTTAGGCCCACCTTACTCACCATTCCCCCGTGGTCTGAATAAATCCACTTTTGTTACTTTTAAAAAACAATTTACTTAATCAACTTTAATAAATTCGCTCCCCCCCCACCCCCGAAAGGACCAGTGGGAGGAACATCGTCCGTCCCGGCGTGCCCCGCGCTTGACCTTCCTCCCGTGGTGTAGAGCGGCAGCAGAGGCGGCGGCAGAGGGTTCAACAAGATGGCCGTTGGCGCCGTAAGCTGCAGGAGATGTTTCGGGTCCATCGCTCGCTCTGCCAGCACCACCAAACGATGGCCGTTCCCACTGTTCGCCGCCGAGCTGCAGGAGACGTATTGGCTCCATGGCTTGCTCTGCCCGCAGCACTGGCCACACAGGGCGGAGGTGAGTGACTCCCTCTCCTCTTCCCTGTCCCCCCTCGCCCGCCCACGGCCCCGGGGGACACTCCCCGGACCTGTTGGGCCCAAACATGCATTGGTCCAGCACCCTCTCCCCCCTTTAGTCAAACTAAGACTAAAAATGTCTTAGTTTGGTACTAATTGAATCACAATCAGGAAATTGAATCACAATCAGGACCGTTGTATTGAAAGTGGAATACACTTCGGTGACCTCAAAATAGGAAAGGAAATTCAGTTTTTGTTACTGTTCACTAGCACCTTCTGCACAGTGGCTAAGATATTAAATGTGGTTAAGTTTGGGCTCAGTCAATCATCATCAGCAGGCATTCACAATTTAATTTCATACATGAAGATGATGTGTGAGATGGGTTACTGGTTCCTCTGAAACTCTACCTAGAAACAAGGCAGGATACAAGAAAATGGGTGAATATTGGAAATTATCTGAAAACTACTCAACAAAAAATGACACTGCAGTTGCAATCCCAAAAGGAATACTGGTTGAAATATTTGTTATCATAATCATTATCATAATCATAATCATAATAGGACTTTATAAGCCAAGTATGTTTTGCAACATATGAGGAATTTGATTTGCCATACAGTCATACCAATAAAGGGCAACAAGACACCCAAATAATTTTTTAACATGAACATCCACCGCAGTGACTCCCCCACATTCCCCATTGTGATGGAAGGCAAAAAATGTTCAAACTTCTTCCCTTCTTTGTTCTGTCGCGGTCGGGGCGATCTTGGCTCCCACAATCGGTGGTCGAGCCGTCCACGTCGGGGCGATCAAGCTCCCGCATCGGTAAGATTTCAGCTCCCCTGCGCCAGGCGATCAGACCCCGGGTCGGGGCTGGTCAAACTTGCTGCGACTTTGGAGCTTCCCGCCATCAGTCTCTATCCGAGACTGCGAGCTTCTCGATGTTGAAATCCGCAGGCCGCAGTTGAAGCGTCGATTCCAGGCAATTGATCGCCATGGCCCCGCGGTGGGGCTCAAGGTCCGTCTCGAGCAAGGCCGCCAGCTTCATGATGTTAGGCCGCAGAGCGACCGGACATACCATCTGGAAAACAATCGCATCTCCGGCAAGATAAGAGACTGAAAAAAGTTTCCCCCGACCCCCTCCCCCACCTCCCACATAAAACAAACCAGAGAACATTAACACATACTTTTAAAACACAATAAAAATAACAAAAAAGATGAAAAGTCAGACAGACTGTCGGCAAGGTTGCCATCGCTGATGACGCCACCCGGTGGAATTATCAATATTAATGTTCCATTTTAATGAAGTTACTAACTCATGTATCATAGGTTAATCTTCTTGTTAAAATTGTATACTGAGAAATGTCAAATGATCATCTGCCATGTTCTGTTGCCCCAAACAATCTCTAACTTTCGATCTTTATTACTTCATGTTTTTTTAAATGATATCATTATAGTATTGCCATCGTTTGATGATGCTGATATAGCTTAAAATGTTGATGTATTACTTGGTTTCAATTATTCACCTTGTCTCAAATGCTTTACCATTTCTTAACATAAATTTATCAATAAGTAATCAATGTTTAATGCTGTAAAACCAGTTTCCAATAAAAACCTAGTAACCTAAAAAAAATTAATTTGGTTGTAAAATTGGTAGCAGTTACATTTTATGATGAAAGCTCATAGATTTGAAATATTAACTCTATTTCTTTCTCCACAAATGCCGCGTGACCTCATATGATTTTTCTTTTCCATTATTAGTTAAAAATGCTAAATTTGGCAATTGGTCGAATGTTTTGGTGCACACAAGCTTGTAAATTAGCATTTAGACCAAATTATCTAATAGACATAATTTAACATTTAGAACAAATTATGTTACTGAAAGTTTCATAAAAACAATTTTTTTTTCTTTTTTTCTTTTGCAAGATCAATGGTAGATGTGGATTCCCCCCCCTACTTCATACCTTTTAATGGTGTTGGGTAGAGGCAGCATTCTTCTGAAAACAGAAAACCATATCTTAGTTTGCAGGTGGACACCATCATATTTAATTGTTGTGTGTAATGTCATTGCTTTCCAGATTACAAACCCTAGGATTTCCAGTCTATGAATCACCCACTGTTCTAACACTGGCTTCTCTTCTGCAAATAGGGGAATCACTGGCTAAGTCTTTAGAGAATAATGCCTCAAAATCCCAGTGCATGATGAAGGGTTTGGTGGAATGATGCAGATGCTTTGCGAGAACGGCAATTTTGAACATTGTCTCATTATATCAAAATTCAGCTGCAACCTAGATGAGAGGCCAGCCACAATCCCAATCATTCACTCTGGGCTTCAGGCAGCGCTGCACATGGTCAGAAGAATACGAGTGGGAAGCAGGATAGTGCACACTCTGGAGCGAAGGGATCAGGAAACAGGATAGTGTTTACAGTTAGTAGTGAGGGACATGGACAGCCCTTTATGTTGTGGTGATGATAGGGCAAGGGTGACAGGTCGCAGTATCTGGTAAGGTGACAACTGAGAAACAGACTATCCCGACCCGAAACATCACCTATCCCTTTTCTCTATAGATGCTGCCTGACCCACTGAGTTACTCCAGCACTTTGTGTCTATCTTTGGTGTAAACCAACATCCACAGTTCATTCTTATCATACCATGAGGAGTGGGAAATGCAGATTGAGAGGATCAGGAAAAAGCAGCGAAGGGATGGAGGGTTGAAAGACTTTGCTAAGCATTTATTACTACAGCATTAAGACATAACTGTGCCCATTGATGGAAGCCACAAGGACAATGTGATCCACGTTCACTCTAAATCCCTTGTGCTCCAGAAGGAATATTATAAATGAAAATATGTTATCCGCTCCAATGCAAGAATCGCATTCGCCTTGCAAGATTGATGTATGATTGGATGTTTACATTTCAAGATCTATTGTCAATTATCAAAAAATTTCAAAACCAGCCCATGAAACCAAATTTCTAGGTACATCTGGTATATGGTGTGTGTTTTGTTTCATTATTCTCATGTAATGGATCAACGCGTGAAAGCTGAAAATCTCTCATTGCAGTGATTTTCCATTTTGTTTGATGCAACTTTCCCCCCACTTTTTTTGCATCAAAGCTTTGATTGAAAGCATCCTTTGAGATTTCCAAGTGAGTAATGTGAATACATTGTACTGCTTCATAATCGTATTTGCATTTACAGAATTAAAAAAAATCTTTGTAAAGTAAAAGAAAAATGGCCAAAAATGTGGCTGAAAGTATAAATGTGAGTTATGCTCCACATAAACCTTAAGGCAATGACTTTTAGTAAACTTTAGCTTCGTGTTCTGGTGCAATAATATCCTGCAATCACCATCTAGTGTACTTTCTACAATAATGGAAAGAAACAGGTTTGCCTGCAAGCCATCATTTAATATACACTATTAGTGCAATTAGCTTTCCAAAAGGACTTCTTTTTACATTTCACATTTTTGGAGTGTTATGCTTCATTGCATTACTCCCCAATTCCCTGGTGTCAAGTAAAAAAATATTTATAAATTGAATTGTTTTTGGGTTGCTCATTTATCCACTCAAGTCAAAAATGGCATATATTTAACAGGTTCTAAAGCATTTGGATGACATTTGTATGCACAAGCTGAAATTCCTGTTTTCATGAAGGATCATAATTTAGCTGTGATAAATATGTCAATGAATTTGGTTATAACTTACAGTGAAGGTGAAGTTTGCTGTACTGTTTCAATGTGATCATTTATTTATAAATAAGGGAGAGTAGTCCGGAGTATACGAACACTTGTAGAAATATGCCATTAGGCAATAATCTTTTGTTTTATTATACATTGATGTGATGTATTGAACAATATTGTTAGTTTAATTTATGTTGCAAGTAGTGATGAATATTCTTTTCAGAAAATTACATGAAATATTCTAGCTCAAGGGTACAATTATTTCTTAAAAGACAGTTTATGGTGTGGTGTATATTTTACAGATTCTAACCAAGATTGCACTACACATTTTCATGATCAGCATTGCATGTCTCAATAACCTGCAATTTTGTGTTACTTTTTATAAAGATAATTCTTTGTTAGGATACTTGCAATGCTAAGTCATAACTGTTGTCAATTATATACTACAAAAATTAACAACAGAAAACTGTTACATTGAGTATTAAAATCAATATTGTTGGCCATCAACAGTAGCAATGAGTTTTATTTATGTAGGTTGGCTCATGAACATCTCAGAATTTCTTTTGAAAGGTTTAAGCAGACAAACGAGAATTGAGAAGTAAATGTTATAATTTAACACCCCCAGATGACTATGCATGAATCAGAGGCTGACAATTTCTGCTCCTAACTTGATGCTTCAAGACACAATATGCTCCCCAATCTTAAATAAAATCATCCATTCATCATTCAAACGATATTCACAGAACATTCCTTAAATGTTTTATTGTATTCATGCGTAATGTAAGTTGTACCAGCTATCAACAAATTATTACTCTCTGTTTTTGCATTTACATCATGCTTTTGTTTTGCCACATTTTTTTTCAGCAACTGTAATTTCCAAGGGCTTTCTTTCTTTCTTTCGTATGTCAACTACAACAATCAAAAGTGGCAATTGGTGCTTCAGAATACCGTAGTTGACGCTTTGCTGCAAATTTTGCCAGTTCCGTAGAACTACTCAGGGTGGACGACGAGGATGTAAAGCAGCCCCCACCCCTTCCAAGGGCTAATAAACAGACTTAAAACACGTTAATTGAAATTATTTCTTTGTCACCTGATATTGCATTATTCAATGGATCCATTGAATTATCTTTAATTACTTGAAGCCCTTACCCTCATCCAAAGAATGTGCTGAGAAGTCATTGAATGTACAGTATGAACATTCATAGAGTGCTAGAGTCATACAGCACAGAAACAAGCCCATCAGCCAAACGTCCATGCAACGAAGATACCACATCCAAGCAAGTCTCATTTTGCCTGCGTTTGGCCCATATCCCGCTAAACCTTTCCTATCATGTACTTGTCCAAATATCATTAAATGTTGTTATAGCACCCACCTCAACTACCTCCTCTGGCAGCTTGTTCCTTGTACCCACACCTTATGAATGACAAAGTTGTCCCTTAGATTCCTCTCTCACCTGACACCTATGCCCTTCCATTCTTGATTCCCCTACCCTGGGAAAAAGACTTTGTGCATTAATTCACCCTATCTGTTCCTCTCACGATTTTATACACCTCTGACTATTTGGTATATGGCCTTTTCATCTGTAACTCTGCTGGTGTTAGTTATATTTTATTGATTTCACTCAAAATTTGAAAGTGAATGTTAAAGGTCTAACCTAGACAAATCTACCAATAAAAGCAACATTGGAATATTGTACGTTTTCATGGAATGGATATAATCATTAGTAGCAAGGCTAGCATTTAATACCCTTCCCTTTGCCCTTGAGAAGGCAGCAGTGAGATTTCTAGAATTACTGTAGACTTATAACAGACACTCCCACTGGAGAGAACAGTGTGGGTCCTTAACCTTATACTTGTTTCCTGCAAGTCAAGTTTGATTGAATAGCCTGGCTACAATTTGTCAGCCTTGTTTTTTGATGCGAGAGACCTAATTTGCACAAATATGCAAGGCACTTCTCTGATTTGACAGATGACTTGATTGTCTGGAAAGAAGCTTATTGAAATCACTTCATAAAGGGATGATGCAGACACCTATGTGTAGGAAGGAACAACGGATGCTGGTTTATAGAGAAGAGCGACATAAAATTGTGGAGTAACTCAGCAGGTCAAGCAGCAACTCTGGGGAAAAGGAATAGGAGTCCACAATGGCCCATTGTTGGCTGGGGAAGCTGTGCTGATTAGAGGGATACAAGGATGCGAACAGTGCAACTGGTAGGACAACTGGAGTGAGGGAGACACTTAATGCAGATACTTAACCTGCTTGACAAGGCAAGGAGATGGTGGGTTTGCAGACCTCCCAACCCGTCCGAATTTGGCAGAAAGTTTCCGCTTTCTTATTTCATTTCTGATTTCGCCTCACATTTTTCCGCAAAACACATGGCTCGCCTCGCCCCGCCACTTGCCTCACTCCGCTACTCACTTCACCTCTAGTCTCGCCTCGCCGCTGTACTCGCCTCGCCGCTGGCCTGGCTTCGCCTTGCTGCTGGCCCAGCCTCGCCGCGCCGCTCGCCCGGCCTCGCCTTGCCTCTGGCCCGGCCTCGCCTCGCCGCTGGCCCGGCCTTGCCACGTCGCTGGCCGCTGGCCCGGCCTCGCCTCACTGCGGAGCGTGAGGCCCGTTGATGTTGAGAAGGGTTGGGGTGCGGGGGAGGGGGGGTTTGGGTGCGGGGGAAGGGGGCAGGGGAGTGGGAGGGTGAGTGGGGTTCGGGGGGGTGGAGGAAGGGTGTGGGAGAGTGAGGGTGGGAGGGGAGTGGGGGGGAGGGGGAGTGGATTTGGGGGGAAAGGGGAGGAGGAGTTGGGGGGAGTAGGGAGGGGGAGAGGGGTGGGGAAAGAGGGGGTAGGGGGGAGGGGTAGTGGGGGGGTAGTAGGGGTGGGGGGGACATGGACCGTTGTGATTTGCTGTTGAAGACCACTGGAGCAAGTATGTCTTCAATTAAATTAGGTATGTGCAGTTTTTTAAAATGAAACTCTTTCTTCATAACTTAGTCATACATTTTATGACCATTGTTCTTTTATTCAACACCGAGAGAATTGGGATGTGTAAGGAAAAAGCAAAGTAGAGAAAACAAAACAAAACAATTTTTTCTTTGTGTTGTAAAAGGTATTTCTGTTCCATAACCTTTCTATAATACTCCAAGAACTACAGACTGTTGGAAATAATAGTCGTTTTTCACACGTGAATGTAGCGCAACACGTACGCGCATTTGGCGTGCATACTTTATTTTCCTGAAAAGTTGCATTAAGTACCATATTATGAATTTTGATGTAAAAGTCTGAATTTTGGACATCAAAATTCTGAATTTGTAAAATCAAATGTTGGGAGGTCTGGGTTTGGGGGGGAGGGGGCTGGGTTGGGGGATGGGTAATGGGAGTTGGTTAAAATTACACATCATTTGGTTGACACGGGATGTTATGCTACTTTAAAAATTGGCACTCTTCAAAATGCCCATTCAAATTCACAATGTTTTCCTCTCACTATAATTTTTTTTTAAATACACTAATTTTAGTATTGCCATTATTTGAGGTATTATGGAATCTTTGATTAAGAAGTGGATAAAATAGTCAGTTTATGTATGAATGTTTGAATCTAGTCTTTCAAATTTCAAGAATGATTGAACAGTTTGGAATTCTGACAGCATACAATGAAGCAGCCATTAAATGCTAGAATTCATAGAGATAATTGTGTGCAGAGGATCATGCTGACAGGTTAAAGCTGTCAATCACCATCTCATATTAAGCAGACAAATATCATTGGAAATCTTTTGCTGAGTATTCATAGTGGCCTATTTGTGTTCAGAAGCAAATCTGTGCAGATTATTAACTCGTTATACAAGTGTACTGGTTTAGAAAGATAATGAACAAAACTCTATGTATCTTTAAGCGTAGGTACTCATGGAGCTCAGGCTGAACAGATCGTGTTCTGTTCACAGTATGAATGCTATTAATCAGTTGAAGTGTGATGACCCTTACATTCTTTTTCACACAAATTAGATTTTTTTGAAAATCATATTGTACTGCTTATTACGAAACCATATCATTGGAAGGCAGCAACTCTACCGCTGCGCCACCATGCTGCCCTATAGCTGTTGGATTGTAGTACTGGTCAGCTCTAAGTCATCTTAATCATAAAGTCCTTATTTCATCATGTATTTCAGGAAAAGATGAATTCATATTTAATGTATTTAAGTAATTTAAGTTGTTGAGTCTTTAGATTCAAAGTTCATTCTCAGCCACTGATGCTAAATCAGCGGTTCTCCACCGATGGGCCGCATACAACCAAGCCATAACAGATAACAATTAATTTTAAAATAATTACAAATGATGAAAGTTGGGGGGGGGGGGGTTCCAGCATGTCACATTGTAGAACTGCATCCGAGACTAACTAGGGCAAATATTTTGGATGGCGGGTATATGAAACAAGCTTCCAGAGGAGATATTTGAGGCAGGTACTAAACCAGTATCTAAAATACACTTGGACAGGTGCATGTATAGGAAAGGTTTAGACGGATATGGGCCAAATGTAGGCCCTACTTAGGTGCAGCATCTTGGTTGTCATGGGAAAGTTGAGCCGAAGGGCCTGTTTCCGTGCTGTGTGACTCCATGACTCTAACCACTGCTCTAGTTGCATGCTACAGGATATTGAAGTGTAGGCAATTGAAAATGAAACTGATTCATTGACTTTAATGCAACCTAATATTGGCAACAGTGTTCAACGTACAAATGCTACTGTATTAAGAATTTTGCACATGGAGTCAAAGCTAAATATCTACCCCAAGGATTCTGAGTATCTTTTTATTAAAACTCAATTTGTTTAATGCTGTTGCCTTAATAGCCGTCATTAGTTTGATCAATGATTGATTCAGTAGTTAAATGAAACACCTCATTTTAGATCGTCTATTTTTGCCACTAATTGAAATTTCATGTTTTAAATGTTTTCCCCATTTTTCAGTTCCTTGGCACCTAAGTTCTTCATCCCCCTCTCACACTGAGTTGTATGCCTGTGGCTTTCTAAACTGCTTTAATAATGACCAATGTAAGCATGAGGAATAGCGCCTTGCCTTCCCTTCTGGCACACTGCAGCCTTCCGGACTCAGTATCGAATTCTCCAACTTTAGTTAACTTGTTCTTTCCATGTATTGGAGCTGACCATTTCTGTCAATTATATAGCTGTGTTTTGGGCTTATGTTTTCTTTCTCTGCACAGCTTGATCTGCTGACAATGTCCCACAGCCATACGATTAGTAGTGTACAACATAGACAAAAAAGTGTCATCTGTCTCTAGCTCCACTGTAAACCATTTGGTATCACTCTACCAGAAATATTTATTTGTCTTTTCCGCACCTTGCCACTGCTCTGCATCTTAAAACTAACCTTTCTCAGTTCTCACAAATAGCCTTAGACCTGAAATGTAACTATGTTGCACACATGCGGCCTGACCTGCTGCTTGTTCAGTATTTTCTGTTTTCATTTCAGATTATCTAATTATTAATACCTTGCCATTTGTGAGACCTTCTTGCATCCAAATTAGCTGTTGCATTCTCCTACATAGTTACACTGTATGGAAACATGCCCTTCGGCTCAACATGCCCATGCCAACTAAGATGTCGATCTGAGCTGATCCTATTTGCCAGCATTTAGCCCATATCATTCTAAACCATTTCTACCCATGTAACTGTCTAAATATTTTCTGAATGTTATAACTGTACCCACCTCAACAGCTTTGTCTGGTAGCTCATTCCACACAATCACCACTCTGCATGAGAAAGTTGCCTGTTAGGTCCCATTGATATCTTTCCCTTCTCACCTGAAATCTATGTCTCCTGGTTCTGGAGTCCCCTACTCTGTTTAGATTAGTTTAGTTCGGTTTAGTTTAGTTTATTGTTACGTGAAGCCTGTGACTATTCACCTTATCTACGTGCTTCATAATTTTATATACCTCTAAAAGATCTTTTAATATCCTATGCTCCATGTCCCAGCCTACCCAGCATCTCCTTATAACCCAAGGATAAATCATTGCAATTATTTCCATTCGTTACCAATTATTTTTTGGCTGTCGTGAAAGATAAGGCATTGGACTGTCTAACAGCTGATCCGATCATTTATTTTTAATCAGCTTTGTGATATTTGAATTTTGCTCCTCGTGATACAACGATGCGAACCTGCTATCTGAAAGTGCTCTCACTTACCAGGCCAAGTGCCAAGCAATCAGATTGCTGATCAGCCACTTAAATTATACTTTTGATAATCGAGAAATGATTGCATAGCATTAGCCTGAACAAAAATTAACAGCAGCGGATCCCTCTTGACATCTAATTATTCATTGCCTCCATCTTATCATCTTTTGTTTTTCCACATGCTACATTTTTTTACAAACCGGTTAATCTCTCATGTGTTTCAATTCTAATGAAAAATCACATCTTTCTATTTCTATCTTTCAATTCTAGTGAAAGGTAGAATTGAAAAGATCAACTCTATCCTTATCTATTGATTTATTTCTGGTATTTTCTTTTAATTCAGATTTTCAGTATCCACAGTATTTCTCTCTGCTTTGCATTGCAACTGAATTTAATGGTTGTTCGCTAATTAATTATTAGTACATAATGTCATTCGTTCCCTGCAGAATAAAAATACGTAACAGTGGGGCAGAGTAGGAGTAGTTCACGTAATACCTAATGTGGGCATATTTGATGCTGCCATTCAGTGCCTCAAATAGAATTCCTAATTGATAGATAGAACATTTTTGCAAGTTTTATTTTAGCTGTCTTTGTGTTGACAGCAAATATATTTCAGTTCTGATGAAGGATCGCTGAACATAAACATTGATTGTTTCTCTTTACACTGATAATACTTGACTTGCTGAGTTTTGCTGCCATTTTCTGTCTTACATTGAAGTAAATTTTTTAGGAGTGAGTAAAGATGTTTTCAATGTTATTACCAAATCTTTTCTAATAGTACATTTTTATATTGCAGGCTGATCAACTTATGTTTGCTTTGCATTTTGTCCGTGGAATGCACCCTGATCTCTTCCAAGAAAATGTAAGGAAAAAAAACTAATCTTCTTTTCTGTAATAGATCGTTTTGATACCCTTCGTATTGGGTACTTAGTTTAGTTTTTAGTTTAGAGATACAGCGTGGAAACAGGCCCTTCGGCCCATTGAATGCACACTGACAGCAATCCCCGTACACTGGCCCTATCCTACACACTAGGGACAATTTACAATCTTTACAAAAGCCAATTAATCTATAAACCTGTATGTCTTCGGAGTGTGGGAGGAAACCCCCTGGGAAAACCCATGCGGTCACGTGGAGAACGTACAAACTTCGTACAGACAGTGCCCGTAGTCAGGATCACGTTCTTTTTCAAATTTCCAGCCACTACAGAATATTGCTTTTGTACTCCCAACTACACATGGTTCTTTGTAAAACCGCCAAGCTTTGCAGAGCATATTGGGAGCACATTTTTGATATCTATTATATATTAAAAGGCAAATTAAACATGTAGAATGCATAATTATATGTTTAATCGTCTTTTTAGGAATGGGATGCATTTACTGGTTTGATTGTCGGAGACATGCTTCGGAAAACGGTAAGTCTTGTTTAAACTGTGGGCCTTGGATCTTATTTTTGATTTTGTTCATGCAATAGCTGCTGAGGACTGTAGGCGATCTGAAAACTGAATGCTCCATCCACCTGATAGCCCCAGTTGGGAAATAATCTAAGGCTTCCCATCAAGTTTAATTGATTAGTAAGGACGTTAAAGGTTACAGGGAGAACGCAGGAGAATGGGATCAGAGAGAAAAATAGATCAGCCACATTCGAATGGTGGAGCAGACATGATAGGCTGAATGGCCTAATTCTGCTCCTATGTCTTTTGATCTTAAGAGCTTGACCTGATCATGTGGATATGTTGGGTGTTTGAGACATTAAAGGCTATTAATTCCAAACATATTTACTCGACTTGACAGCCCTGATTCCACGTGCCCCAATTGAGGGGAAGGGTGAGATGAGCTTATTCTAAACTGCCCTAGACTTTGCAACTATCCCAGAGGATTGAAAGAGTGTAACATGACTATTAAAAAAGTAGGGAGTGGGAAAGGACATATGATCCTGAGAGCAGTTAGCAATAAAATGCTGGGAACCATTATTAAAGAAATATTAACAGGACCACGAGATAATCTTAATATGGTAGGCTATGACAAAATAAGTTTCAACGTAAGAGTGTAAAAAATAGCACGAGGAGGCGATTTGGCTCCTTGACCTGCCTCGTCATTCTCTTAGATTGCAGCCGATTCTGTGCCTCAAGCCCATTGTCCAAACCGATCCCCACAACCTCCAATTCCCGATCTCATAGCATCTAGAAACCTACGAGGTGAAGACTTCAGCAATTTAGTACTCTGTGCGAAAATAATATTTTCTTCATCTCAGACCCTTATGCTGAGACGGTGGGGAAAGTAACTAGTATTTTTTAATGGTAGAGTCAGCTCACCTGTATAATTATATCACAAATATAGCATTGGCCAGCCACCTTCTGAAATCCTATAAATGCCGATGCTGACTAATTTTCACCTGTCAATCTCTCACAGAATTTCATGTGTCAATGAGATTGTATTCTTCTGTATTCTGGTGAATGTAGGCAAGTTATTATATGACAGTCCATGCTGTATTAACTTTAGCTGTAGCTTCACACAACGATCCAAGTGAAGTTTTGCGAAAGACTTGTGGAATTTTATGAGGACTTACTTTTTCTACTCCAATCTCCTTACGAAAGATGAGCATATCAAACTTGGCCAGAGCATTCTGTGTACTGTTTACTAGATCTTTTCTTTAAAAATATTCTGATTTTTCATATTCCCATATTCTATCTTGCGTTACTTGTTTCCTTCAAGTCACTTGACCTGTCTACTTCACAGGTTCTTCGTGATCTCCTCACAGTTCACTTCCTCAACAAGCTTTGTCTCATCATCAAATGTAGATATGTTACTCTGTGCATTTTCCCTATGCCAATTGTATAAATTATGTCTGGCTGAGAGAACTATACTTATCATTGTAATACTCTGTTAGTAATCGTCGGTCAATCTAAAAGGGAAATTGTATTTCACATCCAACAATTGAACAGTAACTTCAGGAAATAACTAGGAGAATAGATAGAGTGAATATAATATGTAGAATTTCAAAAGACATGTAATAAGTGAAGGAGGAAATAGCAAAGGTTTAAGAATGAATTTGCAGGGGATTAATTTATTCATGTTGGATCAGTGTGGGGTATACAGTACTAATATGCGAGAGCACTCTAGAGAAGGAGGTGTGAGGGGGCACTCAAGAAGGAGGTGGTGTTGGGTCTCTCTCTGGATGAGCATTAAGGTGGGTGTCCCCAGAGCGTGAAGGGCTTTATCCAAGATTATTGAGAGAGGCAAGTGAAGAGATTGCTGGGGCCGTGATGGAGATCTTTATATCCTCTTTATGAGGTCCCAGTTGACTGGATAGCGCACAACAAAAAAACTTTTTTTTCACTGTACCTCAGTGCACGTGATAATAACAAACTAAACCAAATTAAACTAAATTGAACTAAACTAGTAAGGCATTTGACATGGCTGGCTAATCCAGAAGTTTAAAATGCATGTATTTTGGTAGTTTGAATTCAGAACTGGCTTGCCTATGGATGAAAGAGGGTTGTGGTGGAAAGGGTGTTATTCTTGCTGGAGGTATGTATACTATATATATGTGTGTCAAAAATTGGTGGAGTTGAAGTGTGAGAAGAAGACTGTGAAAGGATACAGCAGGATATAATAGACTGGTTACAGAGGCAGTTCTGGTCATCCCAATACAGGAAGGCTATGGGAGTTTTGGACAGACTGCTGGGATTAGAGGGTGTTAGCTATGGGCAGAGTTTAGACAAATTTGGTTTGCTTTCTCTGTAGCATTGGAGCCAGGGGAAACATGATAGACATTTATAAAATTA
Organism: Rhinoraja longicauda; assembly: GCF_053455715.1. Taxonomy (NCBI): domain Eukaryota; kingdom Metazoa; phylum Chordata; class Chondrichthyes; order Rajiformes; family Arhynchobatidae; genus Rhinoraja; species Rhinoraja longicauda. The sequence continues at coordinate 49,508,704 of NC_135959.1, read as the reverse complement.
TGAGAGCCACTGATTGAGTATGTAGTCAGAATCTTTTCGCCAGGGTGAAAATATCAAATACTAGAGGGAAGCTTTAAGGTGAGAGTGGGAAAGTTTAAAGGAGATATGTGGGACAAGTTTTTTTTAAACAGAGTGTGGTGTGTGCCTGGAACGTGCTGCCAGGATTGATGGCGGATACGATAGTGGCATTTAAGAGATTTTTAGATTGGCACTTGAATGTGCAGGGAATGGAGGCACATGGAGAACATGCAGACAGAGGATAAGAAAATAACTGCAGATGCTGGTACAAATCGATTTATTCACAAAATGCTGGAGTAACTCAGCAGATCAGGCAGCATCTCGGGAGAGAAGGAATGGGTGACGTTTCTGAAGAAGGGTCTCGACCCGAAACGTCACCCATTCCTTCTCTCCCGAGATGCTGCCTGACCTGCTGAGTTACTCCAGCATTTTGTGAATATATGCAGACAGAGGAGATTAGTTCATTTGGCATGAAGATAGACCCAAAAAGCTGGAGTAATTCAGCAGGACAGGCAGGATCTCTGGAGAGAAGGAATTTTGCATCATGTTTGGCACAGACATTGTGAGCCAAAGAGCCTGTTACTGTGCTGTACTGTTCTATGTGTAAAGGAAAAGGTATGTACTTGCTGCCTGAAGCTAATAAAGTTAAACCTTGAGGGTGAACAATAGGAGGAAATTGAATCCTCTACTAAATTTGGGATGGATGGATTGAGACAAAGCTGGTTTATAGTCTGCACTTAAGGAAGGGGTATGGTCACAATTGACTCCTTGACACTAAGTGATGCAAGGTAGTGTAACTGAGACCACCAGGATCCCTGGAAAGAATGTGAGAGCTGAGACAGCCAGAGATAATCAGTTCTTACCTTAGTCATAGCTGATCGGAGCATTTCTTCGCCCCCAGAAAAGACCCCTCAGGACCTGGAGGAGATGGAAGTTGCGGGCATAGGGGACTCACACAGTGCTGATGATATGAGAAACAACTGATCACAAGCTGATCTTGATTGGATCTGTGACAATAAGAGAATGCTTGTACGTTGGATGAAGATGCTGTACAATGACTCTGATTATGTATAAAAATGTCAAGCTTTGTACAATCAGTGAGAATGTGGTCCTCACCTCAAGATCAATAGGTCCTCTCCTTTCTGCAGGCGTAAGGTTGATTTGAAATAAATGAGCTTCTGGTTGACCTGAGAACAGATGTGAGTGACTCTTGGCTCCATAACAATAGGACACAAAAAAAGACTCAAGTGATTATGAATAATGTATTGGCATGGATAGGAGATTGCTGAAATGGTAGAAAAGGCCAAACAAGTCCTTGGTAGGCAAAAAATGGTGAACAATTTTCAAAAGCTGTAATATTAAGGGAGAGGTTGAGGTAGAAAATGGAAATCAGGCATAACAAAGCTACCATTGGCAAGAGATTTTAATGACAGTGTAAAAACATTGCAAATGAATAAATGCAGCCATTGAAATTGATAAGGAAATTATATATATATATTTCCATCCACTAGAAACAATGATTTTTTGATTGGAGTGATTTGGGGGTTAGAAGAGAATGTTTTCTCTTCAGCATATAAAAGGCATGCCCAATTAGTTTCAGATCGGGTGATTGACTTGGCCACTCAAGAATTGACCATTTTTTTAGCTTTGAAAAACTCTTTTGTTGCTTTAGCAGTATGTTTGGGATCATTGTCTTGCTGTAGAATGAACTGCCGGCCGATGAGTTTTGAGGTATTTGTTTGAACTTGAGCAGATAGGATGTATCTATACACTTCAGAATTCATTATGCTACTACCATCAGCATTTGTATCATCAATGAAGATAAGTGAGCCAGTACCTTCAGCAGCCATGCATGCCCAGGCCATAACATCCCTACCACCGTGTTTCACGGATGAGGTGGTATGCTTTGGATCTTGGGAAGTTCCTCCTCTCCTCCATACTTTGCTCTTGCCATCACTCTGATGTAAGTTAATCTTCGTCTCATCTGTCCACAAGACCTTTTTCCAGAACTGTGGTTGCTCTTTTAAGTACTTCTTGGCAAACTGTAACCTGGTCATCCTATTTTTGCGGCTAACCAGTGGTTTGCATCTTGCAGTGTAGCCTCTGTATTTCTGTTCATGAAGTCTTCTGCGGATAGTGGTCATTGACAAATTCACACCTCTCCTGAGAGTGTTTCTGATCTGTCGAACAGGTGTTTGGGGATTTTTCTTCATTATAGAGAGAATTCTTCTGTCATCAGCTGTGGAGATCTTCCTTGGCCAGCCAGTCCCTTTGCGATTATAAGCTCTCTTTCTTCTTAATGATGTTCCCAACAGTTGATTTTGGTAAGCCTAAGGTTTGGCTGATGTCTCAAACAGTTTTATTCTTGTTTCTCAGTCTCATAATGGCTTCTTTGACTTTCATTGGCACAACTTTGGTCCTCATGTTGATAAACAGCAATAAAAGTTTCCAAAGGTGATGGAAAGACTCTAGGAAAGACTAGGTGCTGAGAGCTCTCTTATACCTGCATTAAGGAGGCATTTAAACACACCTGAGCAATTACAAACGCCTGTGAAGTCACGTGTCCCAAACGTTATGGTGCCTTGAAATGGGGGGACTATGTATAAACACAGCTGTAATTTCCACATGGTGAAACCAAAATGCATAAAAGTGGCCTTTATTAAAATCTGACAATGTGCACTTTAACCACCTGTGATTTTTTTCTATTACAAGTCTCAAATTGTGGAGTACAGAAACAAATAAATAAATAATGGGTCTTTGTCCCAAACATTCTGCAGGGCACTGTACATGCTGGTGAGATTGGCATTACTCCTCTAAAGTTCATTCACAAGGACTGCAGGAGGGACATTAACATTCAGCCCTCCAGCGATGGGACATAATTGCAATCTGACCTGGTGCAGTAACAGAAAGCCCATTATTTTCACCAGGCTACCTAGTAGACTCGGGAAAGTACATTATTATCTCCCATGACTTTAATATTGTTAGAATTTTTAAAGTTTTAATTTAATTTATTTTTGATTGTTTTGTTTTCAAATTTTAACACTACGTGCAATCATTTAAAAATATCTCAGATGAGGCATTTATAACTCTCATACAAAAGTCTCTCATAAAATCGTTTGCCGAGAGATAAAGATCTGCCCCGACCTTGACTCTTGTTGAAGGCTGCAGGCAATCCAGAGACCTCCTTGGCTGATCCCTGGACAAGCAGGGTCAATGAGATCGACCTTCTCCAACCAGCCTGGGTAAGAGATTATAGGTGGGCACTGAGGGGAGCTGACTGGTACCTTTGGTCACTGGTGTCCTCAGTCCCCTGGTGCACTGGATGGTATGATCTAGCCCACCTGAAGAGAAAATGTTAAGCTGTGACCTATTAGTGATTTTCAAGATGAAAGGTTTTGATAGAATAGGAAAAATATTTTTTTCCAAGAGCGAGCAGTTCAAGCTGGAAACAAGAGATGGAGTCATTGAGCATTATAGCACAGAAACAGGCCCTTTGGCCCACTAAGTCAGCATCGACCATAAAGCACCTCATGTTACCTTTAACGCATTTTATCTTCCCCCACATTCCCATCGTCTGGAGATGTCTGAGACATTTCATTCATTTGGACCCCCCTCCCGGAAAAGATGGTGGAAGGTGATTCCATAAGTAATCTTATGGACTGGCCAGTACTTTGGGGTGAAACAATCTCAAGGGTACAGGCAAAAACTGTTGTGGGAATGAACTTGATTGCCGTTTTAATAAGATAACAAAAGCACAATGGGCTGATTAGCCTCCATCAGTGCTCTCGATTTCTACAATTGTTCCTTGATTTTAATTTTCTTGTTAGACTTTGACATTTGATTGTTCTTTATTTTAGGATAATCAAAAATCCAAACGTGAATCAATTCCATCTTGGATTGAACAAGAGCGGGTTGCAGCCGTTACCCTCTTAAAGGTACATCTGAAAATTACATTTTGAGGAATCAGATTTCACTTGCGTGGTTTCATGTGGAGTCACAATCCTGAGCCTTCAAAGCTTGTCTTAAACTCATGTTGTAATTAGAAAACTAATTTTAATAGACATCCCTGTAATCACACCATTTAGCAGGACTTCGCCCCTATGCTGAATCATTAAATTAATTGAAATAAGATGGGTTTTACTTAGGAGCATTAACATTCTCAAATGTTTCTTTGTGGCTTTCAAACATTTGGATGGTTTTTTGTTAATTTTAAAAATATGTAATTCAATCTCAAATTATGCAATGTTTTTTATGCAAGGTTTAAATTTCCTCGCATTTCTCTGTTTTTTATTTAGTTTTATTGGCTGTAACATTCAGCCCAGTATAAGCAATTTAACACCACTTATGATAGAGCATGAAAAGGTTAGACTGACCTTGGGCTGTTGCAAATAGCCAACTAATTATTATTCTAAGGTATTCAACATTGGTTGCATCTTACAAGAGCAAATTTATTTATATTTCTGACAAGTAAGCAAATTCTTTTCATTTCTTCTTGATGATTCAGTAGATTTAGCCGTGGAATAGATGAGCCTTGCAAATAAAATATTTAACCCTGAATCGGTGCTGTTGGTTGATTTAGCAGACTGGCAGTCGTGCTTCAACCAGGGAGAGAAGGGGAATTTCACTGAGATTCTGATCCTGGTTTGATTCTGCTTCTGATCAGTATCTCTCTAATTCTTTTGAGGAAATGTGCTTATGGTTTCGATAAGGCTGCCATAGCTGCAGTTTTTGAAAGAAACCTGCCAACATTTGTAACCATGATTTATATAAAAAGTAAAATTTCTATCTATACGTCATTGTTTCACGAAAGGTTGGTGCAACATGATTTAACTACACTCAGACATAGACATTTATGTTACATTCGATTGTACTACATCCAGCGCAAGAAAAAATGGCTGTTGTAAGCAACACAGAAAATATCCTTACCCTCCTCTCTTGCTTTAACATTTGCAGGCAGGAGATAATCTCGGCAACTGCCTGAGCTTTGTTCAAAGCCTTTACAAATGTGCAGGATTTGCTTCCCGTTTTCAATCAATCACTTCTCATAGATCAGACGTCCCTATATAATGAGCGTTTGATTGACATAAGCATGCAGGGAGACACTCTGCTGAGTGTCTCTCATATTTTTAGGTACATCAGTTTTTTATGTACAGTTGAGACAAAGGCGGTGATTTAAAGCTGATGACTGCGATGTGGTAATGTATGGGTAGTGCCAGCGGACAGACCCCCACATAGGTCAGGGCATTGTTCTCTGCAGTGGCCACAGGCTGCCCCATTTTGGTTATCCTGCGACTTACAGTTTGCATCTTCATTCTTATCTAGAAAAATCCTAGAATATTCTAGAAAAATCCCTAACTTGCTCTCAGAACCTATATTTTCAATGAATTTATTCTTTAAACTACCATTGCAAGGGGATTAGTGACAGAGCTTAGAATGGAGATGCAAGGAACTGCAGATGCTGGAAACTTGAGCAAAAGACAAATTGCTGGAGTAACTCAGTGGGTCAGGTAGCATTTTTGGAGGGAATGGATGTGCGGCGTTTCTGGTCGGGATACATTACATCCATACCTTCCACAGACATTGCCTGACCTGATGCGCTAATCCAGAACAGGGATCTCCAAACTATGGCCCGTGGGCCACATCCATCCCGCCACGAGATTTTATCCAGCCCGCAGCAAGCTATTAGACAGCGGGGACTGGAGGCAGAAAGGTTCGCCAGAGAGCGGATCGCCACCGACCCAGAGCCGGGACAAGGCGAGAGATCGCAGCGCCCCCTCGAAACTTCCCTCCTCGCTGCCGCTCAACCTGGGGGGAGAGAGAGAGGGGATAGAGGGAGCAGCGGGTGGGAGCGGGCGTGCGGGGAAGGGGAGGGTGTCAGCGGGTGCTGCTCCCTCCCTCTCTCCCTTTCTCTCTCTCTCTCTGTGTCTCTCCCAGAGCCAGCGAGATCTGCGGCGCTCCTCCACTCTGTTCTCCGGCCCCGTTTCCCTCGAACGCAGCAAAATACAAACAAACACAAGTGAAAACACCGGGGATGCGGGGCTTCTGAACAACAACTACACTTGTGTTTGTTCTTATTTTGCTGCGTTATAGGGAGACAGGGCCGGGGAAGAGTGGAGCAGTGGCGCAGATCTCGCTGGCTCTGGGAGAGAGGGAGAGGGGAGAGAGAGAGAGAGGGAGGGATCAGCCCCCGCTAGTGGCGGCGCTCCTTCACCCAACCCTCTGACACCCTCCCCCTCCCCGCGCTCCCGCTCTCACCTGCTGCTCCCTCTACCCCGACTCTCTCCCCCCCCCCCCACACTCTCTCTCCCTCCCCCCCCTCTCTACCTCTACCTCCCTCCCTCTCTCTCTCTCTCTCCCTCCCCCCCCTCTCTACCTCTACCTCCCTCCCTCTCTCTCTCTCTCTCTCTCTCTCTCTCTCTCTCTCTCCCCCCCTCCCCCCTCCCCCCCCGTGGTGGTCAGTGTATTTTTTCTGTTTTATAAATAATTGTATACCTACGGTATATATATTCCAATATTTCAAGCTCTTTTTAAAAATTGAATATTATTTATTTGTTGCCATATAAACCTAATGTAAACTAACCTAATCCAACCTAACCTAGTTGAACCTTTCCTAATCTAATCGAACGTAACCTAGTCTAAACTTTTTTTGAGTTCATTAAATTTATAAAACTCACACTTCTTTATTTTTTCCTACGGCCCGCAAAAATGTGCCAAATATGTAATGTGGCCCTCATGCGGAAATGTTTGGAGGCCCCTGATCCAGAACATTGTGTTTTACTGTGCAATAATGTTAGCAGCTTAACTTTATTTTTCACAAAAACATTTTGTGTTAACATTGTTGATCTTGATCATTAACCATTCAACAGAGAAACTTGAGTAGTTCCAATATGCTGTCCGACCTGCTGTTTTCTTACTGCTTTACTTCTACTGTACTTTCTTAAGCATGTTTGGTGATGTGTTTATGTTGAAGATCTGCTTCAAGTTTAGATTGGTCCTAGTGGAATACATTTTATTTTATTATACACAGCAGATTATTTTAAATTTCAATATTGCCAGGAAACCACATTTTTGGTCTGAATAAATGAGAATGCACTTGTTTTGTTAATGTGCAGGAAAAAGTCGTACTTTGCTTATTGCATTTATTTCCATTTGTGGTAAAATGTAACTACACTTAAATGCATCAGCCAAAGTCATTATCACGGTCGTCAAGATTAAGACCTTTTGTTCATCACACCATTCTTCAGTCAGCCTAACTCCTGAATTTCAATACTTTCTACTTTCATGATCTTTCCAATTTAATCTTAATTATGATGTCCATCTCCTGCTGTATCAATCCCGTTTGCATTAACCTGGCAACAACCAAATACATTCCTTTTGTCCTCCCTTTCAAAAAACACTTTCAGCATCTTTCTCTCCAAAAAAGCAACCTTTGTTCTCGCAAACTTTAGCCGCCACCCCTTTTTCTCTCCCAAGTCCTTGTGAACATGGTCACCTGTAAAATTCACGCTCATTTTGTTCAGAATGTATATATTTGAATATTATGCATCATATTTACACTTCTTGAGAAGAGCTGAGAGCAGAAACTGTCAGGAGTAAAAAAAAGACACAAAGTATTGGAGTAACTCAGCGGGTCAGGCAGCGTCTCTTGAGAACATGTGTAGGCGATATTTCGGGTTGGGATCCTTCTTCAGGCTGATTGTGGGAGGGGCGGAGAGGGAAAAAGCTGGAAGAAAAGAGGGGCAGGACAAAGCCAGGCAGGTAATAGGTTGACGATAGACACTAAAAGCTGGAGCAACTCAGCGGGACAGGCAGCATCTCTGGAGAGAAGGAAAGGGTGACGTTTCGGGTCGAGACTCTTCTTCAGGTAATGGGTTGATACAGGTAAGGAGGGTTTTTGGTAAATAGATGGTTGACCAAAGGGCAGAAATGAAAAGACAGAAGATGTGAAACAAAAGGATTGAAGAATTGTGAATAGTGAAGCTAGAGGAAAGAGTATAGGTGAAAGGGGAGGGGGAGGAGAGAAATAGGTGCGAGTAGGGAGTAACATCCATCGTGACTCTGACCATGATGCATGATTGCTTCTAGTCCTTCTCCCTTTGGCATTATTTGATATAGTTATTGCTGCACTGGATGATCCGTAATTCATTTGTTGATGTGCAGAATGGTGCTGCCCTTGTTAGTTTGGATGTATTCAAGCAAAGCCATGCAATGTATGCAGCTGCCGAATAAATGTATGAGTTGATACCAATGTATTGGTCCACATGATCAGTAAACTCTCAACAATCATTGGGTGGCACAGTGGCGCAGCAGTAGAGTTGCTGCCTTACAGCGCCAGAGACCCGGGCTCAATCCTGACTACGGGTGCTGTCTGAAAGGAGTTTGTATGTTCTCCGGTGACCTGCATGGGTTTTCTCCGGGATCTTCAGTTTCCGCTCACACTTGAAAGACGTACAGGTTTGTAGGTTAATTGGCCTTGGTACAAGTGTAAATTGTCCCTAGCAATGATAGTGTTAGTCTGTAAGATTTGCTGGTGGTTGTGGATTCGGTGGGCCGAAGGGCATGTTTCCACGCTGTATCTCTAAACTAAACTAAACTAAATATCACTATCTGTTCTAACTCAGCATTTCCTTGCTGAGTTAGAATAGATAGTGATATTTAATTTAGTTTAGTTTAGAGATACAGAGACAGTATTAAAGCATTGACAGTTCGGGTACGTTGTCATTGCAAATGACATTCAAATCCAATATGACATGATATGTAAAGTAATTATAATACTCTTATGAATTTTGAAAAGTATTGGCTCTTGACACTGTGGAGGTCATCTATGTAGTGGCTGTGTTCAAATAATGTACATTCCAGATTGTTTTACTGATGTTTGAATTTGAAAAATATCAAATGCAAATTACGTCCTGACTGTATCATGAGGGCAACTGCAAGGTAACAATCAAGTCAATATAGACACAAAATGCTGGAGTAACTCAGCGGGTCAGGCAGCATATCTGGAGAAAAGGAATAGGTGACGTTTTGGGTCAAATCCCTTCTTCAGTCTGATGAAGGGTTCCGACCTAAAACGTCGCCTATTCCTTTTCTCCTGAGATGCTGCCTGACCCGCTGAGTGACTCCAGTATTTTGTGTCTATCTTCAGTATAAATCAGCATCTGCGGTTCCTTCCTACACAACAATCAAGGCAAGCCAAGTTTATTGTTATATGTACAATCATGCTGAGGTATAGATAAAATTAAGACCTACATTGCAGCAATATTGCAGGCACATCGACTCAGCATAAATATTGGTCAGGCCGCATTTGGAATATTGTGAGAAATTTTAGGCACCATATCTGAGGAAGGATGTGCTGGCTCTGGAGAGGGTCCAGAGGAGGTTTACAAGAATGATCCCAGGCATGAGTATCTTAACATATAATGTGCTTTTGATGGCACTGGGCCTATACTCACTGGAATTTAGAAGAATGAGGGGAAACCTCATTGAATCGTACAGAAAAGAGAAAGGCTTGGACAGAATTGGATGTGGAGAAGATGTTTCCGTTAATGGGAGAGTCTAGGACCTGAGGTCATAGCCTCAGAATTAAAGGACATTCTTTTAGGAAGGAGATGAGGAGGAATTTCTTTAGTCTGAGGGTGGTAAATCTGTGTAATTCTTTGCCACAGAAGGTTGTGGAAGCAAAGTCAGTTGATAGATAGATTCTTGATTAGTATGAATGTCAGAGGTTATGGGCAGGAGAATGGGGTTAGGAGATAGGGATAGATCAGCCATGATTGAATGGTGGAATAGACTTGATGGGCCGAATGGCCTAATTCTGCTCCTATCACTTATGATCTTATGATAAATTGTACATAAATTAGATATAAGACAATGAAATGAAAAAGACTGCAAAAAAATAACAAGACAGGACTTTAGTACACACCACAGTTAGAAAAAAAAACAAGTCCATGGTAGTGCAAGAGGTGGTCTGTAGTAAGCATTGCTGTTGTCTTTTAGGATCCAAAGTGAGTTCAAGCATTTGGTCCTGGTACAGACCGCAACAATGTGCATGCAGTTTGCAGTTTGCTTAAATTCATAATTTCTTTAGCCAATTGATCTTGATTTAGCTACATTGTTGGTTACCTTATTCTATCAAACTAAATAATCAACAAGGTAGCTAAATCAGGAATGGAGCAAAATTTAAAATTAAATAAAAAAGCACTTAAACACTTGGTGTGCAACTAAATACCCAGGTAAAGCTATAAAGTTTATTGCAGATGCAAGCCCAGTTGGTCTTGGTCCTGTTCTCACACAACAAAGCAAATCTAGTTGTAATAAATGTATTATTGGTTGTAAACAGTAATTGTTACTCGAGCGTTGCCATTCCTTTAAGGATTGTGTCACACAATTTATTTCACCGGCGTGCAGCATTATTTGCAGAAAATTCTAGATGCAGTCTGTGAAAAGTCTTTGAATAACTACATATGTATGTCTCAGCTCTTTTGGTCCCCTGTGTAATAAGACTGTGGGTTTTGCAGTAGATTTCTTTAGAGGTGAGCGACTCACTAAATATTCATAACTTATAGCAGTTGATTGTCACAATGGCACATAAATTGCTAACACATGTGAGGTAGTCTTGTTCTCAGCCAGAAGGAAAAGCATCGTCCGTCCCTTGGGCACTTTTACATTTTCATCAATACCTATATGGTCACAACCTTGAAGTTCTACCTGGTCATGAGCTGGTGGTTGTTTAACCATTCTAGCTGCAAGCTGCCTACTCACATTAAGCACTGGGTACTGAAGTCTTAAGAATGGATTATCATTCCACATAGCAATCAGGGCAGTTAAATTCTGCTGATAAGCCTTCCATCCTGCGATTTCTAAATAGAGATGTAGACTCCAAAAGCAAGGATGTTAATGGGAAATCTGTTAAAAAAAAATTATATTGGTTTGTCTATAACTTGTCCAATTCTAACACTTTGCTTCAGTCCCTAAAAACTGATGTAGCAAAATGTTTCCTGGGATTCAATATTTCAGATGCAGGATTAGGTTAGAACCTGGGGTTACATAGAATATAGAACAGTACAGCACAGGAACAGCCCCAAAGTGCTTGTGCCGAAGATGATGCCATATTAAACATCTAATCTACCTGTGCATGATCCATATCCCTCCATTCCCTGCATTTCTGCATGTCTATCCAAAAGCCTCTTAAATAGCCTCTCGCTATTGTATCTGCCTCCACCACCTCCCCTGGTAATGTGTTCCAGGCCCCCACCACTCTCTATGTAAAAACTTGTCCTGCTCATTTCCATTAAACGTTCCCGCTCTCACCTTGTTGCTATGCTCTCTAGTGTTGGACATTTCCATCCTGGAAAAAAGATTCTGACTGTCTACCCTATCTATGCCCCTCATAATTTTATACACTTCTATTGACTGGGATGGTGGAGGCAGAATGTTGTAATGAGGACTCTGGGTTAAACAAGGTGACCTTTGGAAGGGTTTAAGAAGCATTAATGAAAATTTAAAGTGCACTTTAAATTTGCAACTGTATTGGCTGAATTTTGCAATAGTAATAGTTGCAAAACTCCTTATGTTTGCTAGTTATTCTATAAAACCAACACCATCTTTTGGATTTTCGTGCATCTGTAACTGAACGCAGACATTTAAGAATTGTTGACAGTAATTCTACATAATACATAATCTGCACTAGTTGTACCCTCCCCTGCCCCACCAAGCTGAAATCACTGAATCTGACATGGCTTTAAGAGATCCATATGGATACAAAATGCCCTGAAATTCTATGCTTAATTACATGAGATCGAAATGTTCAATGCACTGGTTAACAAATTACCTGGCCATAAAATACAAATTTTATGAATGTTTACTTTACATTATTTGAATAAAAAAGGAAACATTTTAAAAATGCATGTTTTGGGTATTTCTTTAATGATATATTTATTCAGTGTATTGTTTAAAAGCTCATTAACATTGCTTCCAAGTCTCCTGTCATTGAGAATTCTTTGAGGTGAATGGCCACCCAGCCAGGCTCATGACATCACAACAGATGGGCCTTATAAGGTTCTGTTGATATGGTGCATGAAAGCTACAGGGATTTCAGACCAGGAGGATAATTATTTTGTACAAAGCCATTTTCAAGGCTTTATACAAGTGACGCCACCGTGAAAATTCTGGGCCAGCATATAAATTCCAATTCAAATATATTGAGTCATTTAATTTTCATTCCATAAATTACACCCCATGAAGTGATTTTGTCAGATTGAATGTCAAATAATCAAGATAAACAAACCTTCCTGTTAAAGCGTCCAAATACTGGAAATAGTCAGCTTCCTATAAAGCAATTTTTGAAAAAGAAACCAAGTTAATTTTTCAGGTTTGTGGCCTTCCATTGGACTCTCCCTTTTGACATTTCTGTTAATAGCTACTGACTACACCCATCGTCATTCCAAACTTCAATGGGTTTTGTGTCTGTGGGATTGTTACACATTTGAACGCTGCAAGTTGTCAGAAAGCTCAAATGAATAATTTTCTCGTCACCTGGGACTGTAATTGTTTATGAAGTCGTACTCTAGGTCTTAGGATATTGGTAGCTCTGAATCTATATTTCTTTTATCCTAAGCTTAAGGTTTTCTTTCTGACTCTGTCATATCAAGGGAAAGATTCAGCATGGTAGAACTATAATTTTTTTCCTTCTTCAGGATCCTGGCAATCAGTCATCGATTGCAAGTGTGTATTTTAATATGGAGACATTCAGTGAATGGAATCTCCTACGAAGCTTTGGATTTGAGATTGCTGCTTATAGATCTCATTTAATTTCAGGAGCTGTTAATTCCAATTTGAAAGCTGTCTCATATCATTATAAGAAAATATAAGAAAATAACTGCAGATGCTGGTACAAATCGAAGGTATTTATTCACAAAATGCTGGAGTAACTCAGCAGGTCAGGCAGCATCTCAGGAGAGAAGGAATGGGTGATGTTTCGGGTCAAGACCCTTCTTCAGACTCGTATCATATCATTTTATAATTTACAAATGTTTGTCGCTGCATGAGGAAATTTAATTCCCATGAAGAATTTTAATTCTGAGAGATCTGAACAATTTAAGCAAATGTACTTTCCTGGGTATAAAAATAAAATATTTTTATAAATCATCTATTTGTTTTCTAGACTACCTTCCCATCTTTGTATCAGACACTCTGTCTGGAAGATCTAGACCTTTGGCTTAATTTCTCACAAAGTTCAACCTGTGAACAAGATGTCCCGGCACCTATTGCTCGAAGAATCACTCTTTTTCAACAGGTATGTTGTCACATTATTTAATGACAAATGGCAGAACTGAAAAAAATAGATTTTTAAAAAAAATGGAAAACTGTTTCATGGATGTAGAGACAGGAAAGGATATTGTCCTATTTAGATGATATAACTGAAAAGATTGTTAAATATTTAACTACTATAAATATTCTATTTGAATCCATGAAGGTAATTTTTTTAGCAGGGAGAAATGCTGTTGACGTGGATAAAGTATACAAATCTGCCACAAATGTAGCATCAGCATGATTCAAGGAAAGACATAAAATGCTGGAGTAATTCGGCTGGTCAGATAGCATCCCTGGAGAACTCGGATAGATGACATTTTGGTTCAAGATCTTCAGACTGAAGAAGGGAAAAGTACATTCCCTCAGACAGGTCTTAACCCAAAATGTCACCTATCCATGTTCTCCAGGGATGATGCCTGACCTGTTATCATACTCCAGCATTTTGTGTCTTTCCTCGGTAAACCAGCATTTGCAGTTCTTTGTTTCTACATTAGCATGATCCAGTTAATTCAGTGCAGCCTTGTCATCGCTATGCTTCCTTAATTGTGTAAGCAAAAAAATGTCTATGTTTGTCAAATGAGATGAAACTACATTAAAGTTGTATTCATAAATGGAAGGTTTAAGTATAACTCCTTTTTTTCCTGTTTTTCATAAAGTTCATTTATATTACTGGAGATGCAGGGAACAGCAGATGCTGGAATCTTGAGTAAAACACAAAGTGCTGGAGATGCTCAAAAGGTCAGGCAGCATCTGTGGAAGAATGGGAAGAGTCTGAAGAAAGGTTCCGACCCTCATTGCTCATTTGCTTATCCTTCCACATATGCTGCCTGACCCTCTAAGTTACTCCTGCACTTTGCGTTTTACTCAGTTATATTACTACTTGCTTATCTTCACAAACAAGTGAAGAAACAAGTTCTAGATTTATATTGGATTAGGATACAGATTACATTGTATCCAAGGGAAGTTTTATAGGATTAAAGAAACTTTGCTTGATCCAAACAACAAGAGAAGTCAGAGATTTGAACAAGGCTGAAATATTTTTGTTATAGTTGTTAGAAGTTTCTGTGAGTTTTGTTGACACCATGTAGCTTTCTCTTAAAACTGGTACATTATCAACTACTTGTTTTCTTCAAAGGTTCTTGTTGTTCAAGCAATAAGACCAGACAGACTTCAAAGTGCTATGGCTCTTTTTGCATCCAGAGCCCTTGGTAAGCATAATATTAATTTTACAATATTTGGCAGTGTGTGTTTCACTATTTTTTCAATTTAGATTGGTTTCCTATCTAGCACAACTCTATATAGTCTTTTGATTTTAATGTTATGTATTTTATTTACTTAAAGTTGAGGTCACAGTTTTTTTTCTTATTTTTCCCTCGTATTCTGGATAATACTTTTATCAAGGTGTTGATTGTTTTGTAGTTTCTTTTCCTTGGCTTCTTAAACAAACTGGTACATTATTTTGGAAGATACCCATGATGCTCCTACCTTAACTAATTTACCTGGATTGATAATATGAAAGATACAACCTTGCAATGGGTCAGGTCCTAGAAAGCTACAATTGTGCAAGGAGTGCATATTTACCTTGAGAAGCATTTGGTAGTATTTGCAACGTTAAGTTTAGATTAATTATTGTCATGAGTACCAAAGTACAGTGAAAAACCTTGATTTGCATGCTATCCAATCAAATCAGATAATACTGTATATAAATCTAATCAAGCTAAACTCAAGTACAATAAGTAGAGAAAAAGGGAAGATACAGAGTGTGGAATATAGTTCTCGCCATTCTAGTGCATCTGTTCCAGAGACTAAAGGGCCTGTCCCACTTAGGCGATTTTAAGGCGACTAGCCTGTCGCTGAACGTTCGCCGGGGTGTCGCGGGCACGATCGTGAGGAGTCTTCAATGAATCGTAGCGGATCTTGGCGCGTTACGGAAACATTTTCCAGATAGAAGTTTCTCGGCGACAGCTGGCTTGTCGCCAGGTATCGTAGCTTATTGCGGGCGCTGTCGCATGCTGTCCCCAGGTTTGCTAGGTTTTCGCAGATGCATTTAGAAGCACGTAATATAAAATTAAGAAAAGGCATTTGAAGATACCAGAAGATAGTTTTGTTTAACCAATTTATTTACCGTCAGGACATTTGACAGGTAGATTGGAGGCGACAGTTTGACGGTCAGGTAAGCGTGGGAATTTCGCGATGTTTCTGAAGACGGTGTAATCTCTTAGCCAGGTGCTAGTCTCACAAAAACACCTGACTCGGCATTGTCGTGGTCATTGTCGTAGGGTAAAAGAAAATTTCGGCGATCTGCTACGACTTTGACAGTTGCCGGCAGTCGCCTTAAAAATCGCGTAACTGGGACAGGCCCATAAGTTCAATGCCCACAATAGGGAAGAGTTGAATTGGACGGTACCCTAGTTAGTTTATGGAGAGACCGTTCAGAAGTCTGATAACAGAGGGGTAAAAGGTGTTTCTGAATCTGGTGGTAAGCGCTTTCAAGCTTTCGTATTTTCTGCGTGATGGGAATGGGGAGAAGAAGGAATGGCCAGGGTGGGACCAGTTCTTAATTTTGTATTTATAGATGGCTCAGATGAAGCAATGCGTACAAGTGTTCCTTTGACACAAGTACTGACACAATTACTGGAAAACCTAGAGGCAGTAAAGATGGGAGCATTAAACAAACTGATCGAATGTACCACAAGTGGACTTCACGGTAGGGATCTGGGAGAACACCTAGATGCAGTGGACAAAGGAGACCCACATGATCACAGGGAGATTGCGCAAATCCCACATAGGTAACACCAGATTTCAGGATCCAAGCGAAGGTCAGGTGTTAATTTAAAATCCAAGACTAATACATCTGGTGGTGCATGTTTTCAAGCTTCTAACCTGCTAAACAGTAGCAGGAAGAAGAAGGAAAGACTGGACTGGGACGTATTTAGACAATAGACAATAGGTGCAGGAGTAGGCCATTCGGCCCTTCGAGCCAGCACCACCATTCAATGTGATCACGGCTGATCATTCTCAATCAGTACCCCATTCCTGCCTTCTCCCCATACCCCCTGACTCCGCTATCCTTAAGAGCTCTATCTAGCTCTCTCTTGAATGCATTCAGAGAATTGGCCTCCACTTCCTTCTGAGGCAGTGAATTCCACAGATTTACAACTCTGACTGAAAAAGTTTTCCCTCGTCTCCGTTCTAAATGGTCTACCCCTTATTGTTAAACTGTGGACCCCAGTTCTGGACTCCCCCAACATGGGGAACATGTTTCCTGCCTCTAACGTGGCCAACCCCTTAATAATCTTATATGTTTCGATAAGATCCCCTCTCATCCTTCTAAATTCCAGTGTATACAAGCCTAGCCGCTCCAGTCTTTCAACATATGACAGTCCCGCCATTCTGGGAATTAACCTAGTAAACCTACGCTGCACGCCCTCAATAGCAAGAATATCCGTCCTCAAATTTGGAGACCTAAACTGCACACAGTACTCCAGGTGCGGTCTCACTAGGGCCCTATATAACTGCAGAAGGACCTCTTTGCTCCTATACTCAACTCCTCTTGTTATGAAGGCCAACATTCCATTGGCTTTCTTCACTGCCTGCCGTACCTGCATGCTTTCTTTCAGTGACTGATGCACTAGGACACCCAGATCTCTTTGTACGTCCCCTTTTCCTAACTTGACACCATTCAGATAATAATCTGCCTTCTTATTCTTACCACCAAAATGGATAACCTCACACTTATCCACATTAAACTGCATCTGCCATGCATCCGCCCACTCACACAACCTGTCCAAGTCACCCTGCAACCTCATAGCATCTTCCTCACAGCTCGCACTACCACCCAGCTTTGTATCATCTGCAAATTTGCTAATGGAACTTTTAATCCCTTCATCCAAGTCATTAATGTACATTGAAATAGCTGTGGTCCCAGCACCGAGCCTTGTGGTACCCCACTGGTCACTGCCTGCCATTCTGAAAGGGACCCATTTATCCCCACTCTTTGCTCTCTGTCTGTCAACCAATTTTCTATCCATGTCAGTACCCTACCCCCAATACCATGTGCTCTAATTTTGCCCACTAATCTCCTATGTGGGACCTTGTCGAAGGCTTTCTGAAAGTCGAGGTACACCACATCCACCGGCTCTCCCCTGTCAATTTTCCTAGTTACATCCTCCAAAAATTTGATTATGTTGGCTACTTTTCCAAGACAGCATAAAGTATAGATGGAGTCAATGGTGGGAAGTCTGGTCTGTGTGACGGACTGGGCTACATCTCATTATATCTCTGTAGGTATGGAGTCAGCAAATAGGCACCTTTGTCAACACAGGAAGAATCATTTAGCAAATTCTAACCATTCCGAAGTATTGCACTGGGTCTTCAGATCACTTGTTGTAAAGGCCAGTGAAAATGTTCAGAAGTATTGTAGTTGTCAGTGTACCAGATCACATAATTCTGAGGATGCTTCTTTTCTGGACAATGAAGATGAATCACGGCTGAGGAAAAAAGGAAGCAATACGTTATTCAGCGCTATCAATGAATAATGGCTGCAACATAAAATAAACTCTCACTTGCCTGTTCCTCTTCCACTCCAATCCCTGCTACTGCAACACCCTTATAATGCCATTCATCATCAAAGATCTGACAGCTTCATTCGTAAGCCAGAAGAAATTGACATCAAAGATGAAAGCAATTTTCAGAAAATGATTGGAACACGTTAAGAGTACTGCAAATACAATTCATTCCATTATATTTTTTGAGTGGTTTACATAGTTATTGTTTATTGATTTATGTAGCACAAAATTTGTTTATAGAGAACAATTAAAAAACAATGCAGGGGAAAAAATCCATAAATTCATTTTTAATTGTAACATGCGAATTGTGAAAATATGTACACTTGTTGCCCTGTCATCTTAATATCAAAGAGACAACAACTCTTTATAGTTGTGAGAAAAATTAAGAAGTCGATTTCATGAACAAGCTCAGACAATGTAGAGCTTTGTGTAAAGTAGTGCATATTGAGCAGAGTGATGTGTGAGTTAACTTGCCGTGCACAATTACTATAAAACTCAGGTGATAGTACAGGTCTTGGTGATACCGGACCGGAGATTTTCAGGGCTGTTGGATGTTATTCCTGTTATTACCCCCAATCCATTTGTGAATTCACATTTTTTAGATGTTTCATGGCATTTGAATGAATTTCTCAGTGAATGAACCTGGTAAGTTTTAAAGGAAGCATGGGAACCGAGACACCAGCAATTTGGAAGGGAGTGTGGGGAGTAGATCATTGGCAAGCTGAAAGGGAGCTTGAGTACTCAAGCTTGGGGAATTGAAAAGGAACTCAGCAAACATTACTTGGTGAGGCAGATGCCAAAATGATTGAGATTCTTGGATTATTAAACATTTACTATATTTCATCCATTTCATGCATGAAACATTGTGTATGGTGCAGAGGCCTCTGCACATGAATAAAAACTATGCGTTAAGTCAATATTAGGGTATTCCATTTGCAGCTTGAAATGTCATTTGGGTGACATATTCTTTGAGGTATTTACTTCATTTTAGATCAGCTGATAGTCTGAGTAATGAATATTTATAGTGCCTTCATCATTTGTAGTTACTTTGATTATTGGAAATGCTGCAGGTTTAAATTATGTTGTTCATTTAATGTAAGTTAAACCATCCAAGCAGCATGGAAAATAAATTACCTGTTGAAGAAATTGTTTGGTTACACTGCCAGAGACCTATCTGAGAAGCTCAAGCAAATCGCTAGCTGAGTTTCCATAATACATTAGTTACATCTCATTTAGAACACTACATCCCTTCCTAGTCACATGGGCAGTGACTTTCCACATGTAAATAGCAGTGGATCAGGTGTTGATGCTAATGGAGAGATGCTACTACACACAATGTTTCTTTTATCTGACATTCATAAAAAAAACTAACATGTATGTTTCCGAGATTTCTTCACTTCGTAAACATACACTGGATTCTGAACCTTAAAAAGAAAAAAAATCTTACTAATAATTAGCAAGCCTGAATGCAACCATGAAAGGTTAGATTTGTTACATTTCAGGTACGATACTTTGTCAGTGAGCGAAGTTTAGAGATGTACCAGACCTTGCATAAAATGTGTTACCTATCTGATAACGTACCAATTCTAATGTAAAGTCATCAACCGGATATTCCGTTCTCTCTCCACTAATGTCATCTGATTTATTGAGTATAGTAATATATATAATATTAGATATATATTATAGAAATAGATATATTTAAATGTCCATATGTTCATGTATTCTGTTCTGTGTGTGTGTGTGTGTGTGTGTGTGCATATATATATATATATACTGTGTGTAGGAGCCATTTGTGTTTGTGCTGGCTGTTTTAGCATTTTATATTATTTTGCCTAGATATCTTGCTGTATTACTTTGGACTCTTGGGGGCTGCTGTGAGATGAATACATTTATGGGCATAATGGACTGGGAGTAGCCAAAATTAAGGAGTATATCTAGAGATGCAGAGACGGGAGCGGTCAGACACAGGGAGTATGGCAAGATATAGTTCTTACCAGACCTGCGACGAGAGAAAAGTTTGGAGAGATGCAGATGTTTGTACTACTACTTCAATAAACGACTAATTAAACTGAAAATACGTTTGGAAAATCTCTTCGTTGGTTTGCATCAAGTTCACTCCCACTCCCTGTGAAGTAATGGTAAGTGGAAATGAATTTATTGGAAAGGACTGTAGTTGCCATAACACTATGAGTAAGAACTACCCTCTATAAGTGAAATCTAAAGTAAGAACTATACCCTCTGAGTGAATTAAAGTAAGACCTGTCTCGAAAGAGCCAATTAAAGTAAGAATTGGCTCTATGAGTGAGACTGGTGCTTGCGAATCAACTGGACGGAACAAGGATTGTTTTATTTTGCAAGCCTGAACCGAATTCCACAGACTGGACAGGGTCGCTACCTGCGCTAATCTGACTAATGGAGATTGGAAACTTTGAAAGCCTTCATATCATCATATCATATATATACAGCCGGAAACAGGCCTTTTCGGCCCTCCAAGTCCGTGCCGCCCAGTGATCCCCGCACATTAACACTATCCTACACCCACTAGGGACAATTTTTACATTTACCCAGCCAATTAACCTACATACCTGTACGTCTTTGGAGTGTGGGAGGAAACCGAAGATCTCGGAGAAAACCCACGCAGGTCACGGGGAGAACGTACAAACTCCTTACAGTGCAGCACCCGTAGTCAGGATCGAACCTGAGTCTCCGGCGCTGCATTCGCTGTAAAGCAGCAACTCTACCGCTGCGCAGTATCCTTCACGCAGGATAAGTGAGTACAGCATTAAGCTTTATTGGAAAAGTTGTATTACAGCTGAATTGGAAAACGGCTGCTGTATGGAATGCTGACAACAAAGAAGTGACCTTGAGAATCGCAAGATATCAGTTTGTTTTGAATTCTTGTGAAGATACGATTTTACGTCAATGTGTCTTAAAGGGATAGCAACGTACAAGTATGTCTGTGGTTAGATATGATGTTCAGCCACAAGGTGGCGATATCAGAAAGGATTCCGTAAAGGATAAAAGTTTTTCTTCATCATGTGAAACTTCAACGTTCTCTGCTGTCATGAAATGGGTTGCCGCCCTGAAAAGCCAGCATGAGATTGAGGAAGAAGAAGAGGAACAGAAGAGAAGAAGACAGTTGAAAATAAAAGAAGAACAACTGAGAAGAAAGAAAGAACAGAAGAGACGAGATGAACAATTGAAAGGCTGGGAATTGTTCCTTGAAAAGATCAGGAGACAAATGAAGATACCATCAGATCTACTTTTTGGGAACGAGTAGGATGCTAAGTCAGTTGCAGCTGTCAAAAGCTCTACTTTGGCTAAGACAAGAGAAAGGCAGCAACTGAGAGGAAGCAGTTTTGCAACAACTGCAAAACCTGGAGGAGCACAGGTGCAAGAAAATCACCCTGAAATACTTCATGTTGAACAAAAGGACAAAGAAAAGAAACCAGAACATACAAAACAGAATGAAAAGCCAATTGTGAGTGATGCTGTTCTCCCATCTCAAATGTGTGGGCATATTGGGGCCGGTGATGAAACCTGCATCTTCTCCATTGTACCAGTAGAAGTGAAGAGCCCCAAGGGGAGTACAGTGTTGCAAACATATGCATTTTTGGATCATGGAAGTTCATCTACCTTCTACACAGAAAGCTTGATGAGAAGGCTGAACATTACAGGAGCAGGGACTAAAATTCTCCTGCATACCATGAATGAAGTGAAGCCTGTGACCAGTCATCTTATCTCAGGTTTGGAAATATCTAGTCTGGACAAAGACGATATTATTCAACTATCGGGTGTGTTCACACAGAAGACCATGCCTGTTTCTCATCTAAACATTCCCAGACAAGAAGATCCAAAACAATGGCCTTACTTGAAGGATATCAAGATTCCTGAAATAGACTCTGGCATTGACCTACTCATCGGGACAAATGCTTCTAAGGTATTGGAACCTTGGGAGCTGGTCAACAGCCAAGGGGATGGACCACACGCTGTGAAAACCCTACTGGGATGTGTAATTTATGGTCCCCTGAGAAGAGACCACGACAGCAAGGATGTAAATGGCTGCCCTGCTGCTGATGTCAATCGAATATCCATTGCAAACCTAGAGGAGCTACTGATCAAACAATACACTGACTTCAGTGTATGTAGGTTAATTGGCTGGGTAAATGTAAAAATTGTCCCTAGTGGGTGTAGGATAGTGTTAATGTACGGGGATCACTGGGCGGCACGGACTTGGAGGGCCGAAAAGGCCTGTTTCCGGCTGTAGATATATGATATGATATGATGATATGATAACAGCAAGGAGGCAGAAGAAATTTCCAGAGAAGAAATAAAGTTTCATGGATATTATGAATCCTTCAGCAAGGATGACAGATGGACACTATTGTCTACACTTACCTTTCGAGCAAGAAAACGCCAGCATGCCAAATAACCGTTGCATTGCAGAGCAACGCATCCAGAGCTTGAAACGCAGGTTTGGCAAGAATGAGAAGGTTTATAGAAACATAGAAAATAGGTGCAGGAGGAGGGCCTTCGAGCCAGCACCGCCATTCATGATGATCATGGCTGATCATCCACAATCAGTAACCTGTGCCCAACTTCTCCCCTTATCCCTTGATTCCACTAGCCCCCAGAGCTCTATCTAACTCTCTCTTAAATTCATCCAGTGATTTGGCCTCCACTGCCCTCTGTGGCAGAGAATTCCACAAATTCACAACTCTCTGGGTGAAAAAGTTCCTTCGCACCTCAGTTTTAAATGGCCTCCCCTTTATTCTAAGACTGTGGCCCCTGGTTCTGGACTCCCCCAACATTGGGAACATTTTTCCTGCATCTAGCTTGTCCAGTCCTTTTATAATTTTATATGTCTCTATAAGATCCCATCTCATCCTTCTAAACTCCAGTGAATACAAGCAGTCTTTTCAATCTTTCCTCATATGACAGTCCCGCCATCCCGCCATTATGATGAATATACATCTTTCCTCACAGAAATGATTGACAATGGTTATGCTGAAAGGGTACCAGTGGACCAGCTGAATCGAAGTGATGGAGAACGCTGGTACATCCCTCACCACAGGGTGTATCACTCAAAGAAAGGAACTTTAAGGTCTTTGACTGTGGTGCAATCTTTAAAGGTACATCACTTAACTGCCAACTGCTGCAGGGTCCAGACCTAACCAACTCACTCATTGGAGTTATCATCAGATTCAGACAAGAACCGGTTGCTTTGACATCAAAGCAATGTTTCATCAGGACAAGGTGTCAGAAAAGCTTGTTGACTATCTGCGATTTCTGTGGTGGCCCGATTAGTGATGTGTAGCAAGATATTGTTGAATACCAGATGAAGGTACTTCTTTTTGGAGCTGTGTTGTCACCAAGTTGTGCAGACTTTGCATTAAGGATAACAAAGATCGGCTTTTCAGCTGAGGTGACAAACACAGTAAAGAACAACTTCTACGTAGATGATTGTTTAAAATCCATGTCTTCGGAACAAGAAGCATTTCAGATAGTAAAAGACCTGACTGCCATCTGCCAAATGGGAGGATTCATGCGCAACAGTCGTGCAGTATTGGCATCCATTCCACAAGAAAACAGAACTAAAGTGATCAAGGAGTTGGACTTGGACAAAGACAATCTGTCAATGGAAAGAGCACTGGGATTGCACTGGTGCGTTCAAACAGATGTGTTTGTTCAGAATTGTTGTACAGGAACGTCCATGCACTCGTCGCATTTTGTCTGTAGTCGGCTCTATATACGACCCTTTAGGGTTTCTAGCACCATTTTGCGAGCCAAGGTGATTATGCAGGAACTCTGCAAGGAGAAACTTGGTTGGGATGAAGACATACCCCAAACCTTCTCACAGCGATGGACAGGATGGTTAGCAGATCTCAACAAGATTGCGGAGTTTAATGTGGACCGGTGCATGAAGCCTACAAGCTATCGTCAAATCAGATATGCACAGCTGCACCACTTTTCAGATGCCAGCGAAGGTGGTTACGGTACAGTTTCATATCTAAGACTGGAAAACAATAGCAAAGAAGTGCATATTGCATTCATAATGGGAAAATCCAGAGTGGCACCATTAAAACAAATGACGATTCCCAGAATGGAGCTTACAGCTGCAGTCCTAATGTCAGAGTTGACACAATGCTGCGAGAAGAATTACAGCTTCAACTGGACAAATCCATCTTCTGGACCGATAGCACAACGGTGCTTAAGTACATCAACAGTGAAACTAAACGCTTTCAAACATTTGTAGCAAACATCTTTTGTAAGGGATGCTACTGATGTATCACAATGGAGATATGTTAGTACAAAGGAAAATCCTGCAGATAAAGCATCTAGAGGACTAACAGCAGACTGCTTTTTCAGCTGCAAAAGATGGATCAAAGGACCAGAATTTCTCTGTAAACCAGACAAAGAATGGCCAAAACCTAATTTGGAATCTGCAATCTCTGCTAATGATCCAGAAATCAAGCAAGATATTACAATGAACGTCACTGTCAAAGATCCATTGAACTCCACGAACTCTCTGATCACCTATTTCTCATCGTGGAGGAATCTGAAGACTGCCGTAGCTTGGATTCCTAAAGTAAAGACAATATTCTTGCAGCTGACTCGAAAGAGAAAGGAAATTCAGACTGCTGTGAGTAGCTTTATAAAAGACCCTGGCAAACTGAAAGAAAAGGTTGAAAATGAGATGCAAGCCTTGAAAGCAACACTCTGCGGACAATGTTTAAGTCCTGAAGATCTTTCCCAAGCAGAAAGCACAATCATCTCTTATAGTCAAAGACAAAAATTTGAAGGAGAACTATCAGGACTAGAAGCTGGTGGTAATACCATCAAAAGAAGCAGTCATTTGTACAAACTGGATCCGGTGCTGAATGATGGACGTATGAGAATAGGCGGTCGCCTGAATAGACTAGCGATGCCTGAAGAGGCTAATTATCTTATTATTCTCTCGAAGGACCTTCACATTTCACATATCAACACTACTGTGACGACATATCCATGACGGTCATGGAGAAAAAATCATATGCTGTCTCGTCTCTGTAAAAGATACTGGATTATCAAAGCTAACTCCGCTGTAAGAAAAATCATACAGATTGCGTTGTGTGTAAATGACAGCGGGGAAGAGTTGGAGAACAAAAATGGCAGATTTGCCCCTGGTGAGAATTCTACCAGACAAGCCTCCATTTACAGATGTAGTAGACTACTTCGGTCCTATAGAGATCAAAAGAGGACAATGTTTTGTAAAAAGGTATGGTGATTTTCACCTGCATGGCTAGCAGGGCAGTACATCTTGAAGTTGCATATACACTTGACACAGACTCCTGCATCAATGCATTACGAAGATTCATTTGTCTACGAGGTCAAGTTTCATCTTTAAGATCAGACCATGGCACAAATTTTATCGGAGCGGAAAGAGAATTGCGACAAGCATTCAATAGCTTGAATCAGGACACGATCCAGGATGCTATGTTTCAGCGAGGGATAAGGTGGTACTTTAACCCTCCAGCAGGATCCCATCACGGCAGTGTTTGGGAACGATTGATCCGCATGGTTACAAATGTGCTGCACTCTGTTCTTAGCAAACAAGTTCTGGACGATGAAGGATTGCAAACTTTAATTTGTGAAGTTGAAGCAATTTTAAATGAAAGACCCATTACCAAGAATTCTGATGATCCAATGGACCTGGAAGCACTCACACCAAACTATCTTCTTCAGATGAAAGCCAAGCCTATACTACCACCTGGGCTCTTTGTAAAGGAAGATTTAAACATCAGACATATATGGAGACAGGTACAATATATGGCGGATCCCTTTTGGAAATGGTGGATGCGAGAATACTTGCCTCTGATCCAAGAATGACAACGGTGGTCAAAGGTGAAAAGAAGCTTGGTAATTGTTTTGTTGTATACGTAGAACAATTAGGGGCCGGTGTGTAGGAGCCATTTGTGTTTGTGCTGGTTGTTTTAGCATATTATATTATTTTGTCTAGATATCTTGCTGTATTATTTTGGACTCTTGGAGGCTGTCGTGAGATGAATACATATCTGGGCATAATGGACTGGGAGGAGCCTAATTAAGGAGTACATCTGGAGATGCAGAGACGGGAGGGGTCAAACACAGGGAGTATGGCAAGATATAGTTCTTACCAGTCCTGCGATGAGAGAAAAGTTTGGAGAGATACAGATCTGTTCGTATTATTACTACAATAAACGACTAATTAAACGGAAACGTCTTTAAGATCTCTCTGTTGGGGCTCTGCGTCAAGATCGATCACTCCTACTCTCTGTGAAGTAAGGCAATCGGTAAGGACTGAAGTTGCCATTACACTGTATATGGAACTTGTCGACCATTATTATTTATTTTAAAAGTCATCTACTCTGACAGAGGTGGCATGCTAACTCTAAGATGATAGATATTTTCACAAAATTAAGAAGCTTATGGAGTTTCACAATTAAACAAAAAATGTCTTGATCTGTGGCAGTGAAATTCTGTGTATGTAAGCCATTGTCATATTTTTTTACCTTTTCATTGTGTTATTTTTGCAGATACATTTTTAATTTATTTTGTTCTGATTTCACTAACTTGTCTATTTTTACCTTGTGAATAATTCAACAAAATTTGCATTCATTTCAGGAATGAAGGAATTGTCCCCACCACTTTTAAATCTGAAACGTGTTTTAAATGAGACACTGGCAACTGAGCCGGTTCTCATTATTATATCACCTGGTGCTGACCCATCCCAAGAACTTCAAGAGCTGGCCAGCGAAACAATTGGCAGAGAAAACTTTCACGAGGTACAGAAGTCTATTCAAAAAGTCTATAGGTGATAACTAGGGTGAGAGGAGGTGAATATCAGATAGATATCAGAGTGTATGGACTTATTGGATATGTAGTTTGTACCTCTTCAATTTAGTATGCTGCTTTTATTGTTAACAATGTAGTATCTTCCACTTTGAAGAAACAAAATACTTATTGCAGAGAAGGACACAAAGTGCTAGAGTAATTCAGCGAGTCAGGCAGCATCTCTGGAGAACATGGAGAGGTGACATTTTGGGTCGGGACCATTCTCCAGACAGAAAAAGGTCCTAACCCGAAACGTAACCTCTCTATGTTCTCCAGCGATGCTGCCTGACCCGTTGAGTTACTCCAACACTTTGTGTCCTTTTGTGTAAATCAGTATTAGCAGTTTCTTGTTTCTACATACTGAAGTAAGGTCCAAAAAGCAACTCTGAGATCTCGTGTGGTCCACTTTAATTCTCCGTCCCTTCTCTTACTACCTCTCTGTCTTTAGCTTCTTACACTGTTCCAACAGAGCTCAATGAGTCGGATCTCATCGTCTGGCTAAGCATGTTACAGTCCTCAGGACATTGAATTCAATGACCAGATGACCATCTGCTGGGAGTCCACAACTACACTGCTAGTTGTTTAAATTTTTTAATCTCCAGTGTTTACTTATTTACATTACAAAAGGTCCATAGTGGCCATCAGCACAACAATCCCATCAGTTCAATAGCCCATCTCCACATTTCCTTATATTACTGTATTTGGTTTTACAAGCCCATCAATTTCCCTTTGCATGTAAAACAAAGTTGTATTGCTACTTTAATACACTAAAGGGTAAGTTACAATTACCAACTAGCCTAACAGCAACTCTTTGGAGTGTGGAAGGAACCCAGAACACCTAGCTGAAACCCACATGGTCACAGTGAGAACACAAAAGTCCAAACAGACAGCATTGGAGGTCAGATCAAACTCAGGTTACTGGATTAACAGTAACCTGTAATGCTGTGCCACAGTGTTACTACTCCCTGTACTCTTGGAATTCAAAATGTTTCAGAAATGTTTAATATAAATTCGCTGGTTACTACGTAGCTATCTGTTTGGTATCTTTTGTTAGAGAATCTATTTAGCCTCACATGCTTTCAACTTTTTTTAATGAAATGTCATTTTATTTGAAGGAGCGCAATCTTGAAAAAGCACAGGCACAATTAGTTAAATTCTTGGATAAAGACTTATGTTAACAAGCTGGGGTTGAAACCCAAATAATGCCAGACATGATGATGTAAAAGTTTGGACTACAAATATTTAAAACTTGCATTAAATATAAAATGCCTAAATTATTTGACAATAAGATTTAACTAAATTGAGCCTATTATAAATCTTCAATTAAAACCAGAAATATTGTTTCATTGCTGTGTATTAAGTACATCAGCTTTATTGTGTCAGCTGAGTTTTAATATGTGATACCACAGATGTTCGGTTCTTTTTATGTTTAACCAGTGACTCATGATCAGTAAATATTTACCATTACAAATGTGTTAGTTGAGGCAAACAATTTTGTTTGTACCATCTGCAGGTGGCAATGGGCCAGGGTCAAGCTGATATAGCCATCCAAACTCTAAAGGAATGTGCACGCAATGGGGAATGGTTGTGTTTAAAGAACTTGCATCTGGTTATACTTTGGTTGCCAATTTTAGAAAAGGTAAGAAAGAGCATTGTTTCAAGCTCATGTGGAGACGTAGTTAGAATTTTATACTTTTAAAGCTCTGCCAATGTCTGTGTATTACGTTTCTCGACTCTGTTAAAACATTCACCAGATAAATTTCATGCAGGTTATTTCCTTTGGATTTGACTGTTCATGGCCATTTTTCAAAGCATTATCCAAAAAAAAACTCGTGATCAAAGCAACAATCACAGTTGGAATGTCAAATATTCTTACACTGGAATTAAACTGGCATTTGTTTAATTATTTTCTTCAACTACAAATTTCTGACCCACTGGTAATGAATCGCAGTAAAATATTTCTTTAAATTTTGGAAATGTTATGAAACGAAAGTATTATGCAGTTAACAGCTGAACAATCAAATTGGCTGTCAAAATGCATAAAATGGTTGACAAATGCTAATAAACTTATGTGTAGGAAAGAACTGCACATGCTGGTTTAAATCGAAGGTAGACACAAAACATTGGAGTAACTCAACGGGACAGGCAGCATCTCTGGAGAGAAGGAATGGGTGATGTTTCGGGTTGAGACCCTTCTCCAGCATTTAGTGTCTACCTTTAATAAACTTATGGACAGGCACATAATTGCAAATTCATTTTCTTAATGTCTTCCAACTGAAAAATACAGTTACTGGAAATCTGAAATAAAAACAAAAATGATAGAAATGCTCATCGAGTCAGGCAACATCCTTAGAGAGAGAGGCTAAGCTAATGATTCAGGTTAATGAACTTTCATCAGAGATTTTTCTAGCTTCTTTCTGCTTGCTACCATTCTCATACATGTTTACAGTTGCAAGTAGGTTTGCTTGACAGTTATATTTTACTAATGGGGAAAGTCAATTATCATTTAACCATTGTATCAGCTGACAAAAACATTGACATGAGGATGGTTTGAGCTACCGACCAAGTAAATTCCATTCTTTTGGCAACAAGCTCAGTTTATTTGAGAATATCAACTCTGTTCCCTTTGCCACAGATGCTGCCTGACCTGTTGAGTGTTTCCAGTGTTTTTTTTGTTTTCTTGAATGAATGAATGAATGTTTATTGGCCAAGTATGCATATACAAGGAATGTGCCTTGGTGCTCCGCTCACAAATAACACACAAATATACAGTTAACAATTAAGAATAAAGCATAAACACATCAAAATAATAAGGATACACCATTACAGTCTAAACATGTGGGTGAAAATAAACCAGAGCAAAAAAGAGACTACAGACTTTGGTTATTGAAGTAGAACTATCACTCATGGAAAAAAGCTGTTTTTATGTCTGGCTGTGGCTGCTTTGACAGTCCATAGTCGCCTTTCAGAGGGAAGTGCTTCAAAGCGTTTGTGGCCAGGATGAGAGGGGTCAGAGATGATCTTGCCCGCTCGCTTCCTGGCCGTTGCAGTGTACAATTTGTCAATGGGGGGAAGGTTGCAGCCAACAACCTTCTCAGCTGTGCGAACGTTCCGTTGCAGCCTCCAGATGTCGTGCTTGGTGGCTGAGCCAAACCAGACCATGATGGAGAAGGTGAGGACGGACTCAATGATAGCAGTATAGAATTGGACCATCATTGCCTGTGGCAGATGTGTTTCTTCAGTTGCCGCAGGAAGTACATCCTCTGTTGGGCCTTTTTGACTGTGGAGTCGATGGTGGCCCCCCATTTAAGGTCCCTGGAGATGATGGTTCCAAGGAACTTAAATGGCTCCACAGATGTGACTTTGGTGTTGTTGATGGTGAGTGGGGGGGGGGGGGGGGGGGGGAATCTCTTTGAAAGTCTACAATTAGTTCCACTGTCTTGAGAGCATTGAGCTCCAGGTTGTGCAACACTGGATGCACTGGAAACATTCACAACAGCCAATTACATTTGCACCTGGATTGATCAGTTTAATGGAATACAAATAGAAAACCTCTGTTTAAACCTTGCTGCAGTTTGATTTCAAAATATTGATCATATCAATGGTACTATATTCACACCGTCATTGCAAACCCTTGATAAAGGACAGGGATATTATTGAACTGAAACAATAAAATTTAAAAAGAGGAGGAGAGGGAGATGAGATGTGAACGATCAGAGGAGGAGGGGAGGTTGAAAGATGAAGGGGAATGAGGGATAATTAAATGAAAGAGAAAACCTCGTGTGCATGGAAAAGTTTTTCTTTCTTCTTCTCTGATACTCTCAACTGATAAGAAAGACTATTAATGTTGGCACGAGAGACTGCAAATGGATGCATATGTGGAATCTAATGAGGAAGGAAGATGGGGAGTAAAATTAGAACCACAGGGAAGGATAGTGGGTGGGAGGGTATAGTGGGGTGGGGTGGGGAATGAGGGCATGAAGAAGTACCTTTTATGAAAATAGAGGACAGAGTAGGGTGGGGGGGAGGGGGGGGGGAGATGAGCGGATGGAGGTGGGGAAAGGACCTGGGTGATGGGGACAGGGGGAATGGAAAGAAAGGTGTGCATGCAGGGGTAGAGGGAAATAGGAATGATAAGAAGGAGGTGGGTTTATCTGAAATTGGAGAATTCAATGTTCATGCCATTGGGTTATAGGCTACCCAAGAGAATGAGGTGTCCAGGTTGAGTGTGGACTCATTCTGACAGTGGAGGAGGATGAGGATAGAAAAGTCATTATGCGAAAGGGAAGGTGAACTAAGATGGCTAGCAATTAGGTGTTCCAGTAGGCCCCACGTGGGACTAGTGGAATGGTCGCCTAGTCTACTCTGGGTCTCACCAAGGTAGAGTTAGCCACATTGACAGCACAAGATGCAAAAAACAACGTTGGAGGATATGCAAGTAAACTGCTTTCTCACCTGGAAGGGCCTCCGGGTCCCCAGAATGGAGGTTAGAGAGAAGGAAGAAGGACAGATGTTGAAATATCGTTGTTTTTTTTGTCCATAATATTTAAGTACAAATCCTAATCATCCGTCATTGAGAAAATTACCATACTGTTGGGAATACCTAATAACCTTAATAATGTTTTAAAATTTTTTAAAGAGCAACATGTTTCACAAGGGATGGCCATACTTGACCACTCCAATTGAATTATTTGAACTTAATATGGAGGATTGATAAATGAATTGTAGTAAATTTAACAGGTGAAGGTTTAACCCCTGGTTTTGAGAGCTGATAGATTTTAAATTAGAGAAAGTGATGATGATTTTAAAGCCAACATTAACCTGCTACCTCATACACTTTTCTTATTTCAAGTCATTAACTGTAATTGCGTGTGGAGAGGTTTTTTATGCATTTTTATATGTTTGATATGACCAAAACGATATGAAATGTGAGATGTTAACTGCATTTGTGTTGTGCAAGTTTTCTGGAGCTCATGAATAAAAGAGTACAAGGGCATCATATGTTGTTGACAGCAGATATGGCTCACACCTTGTTTCCAAATGGGCTGCTTGCTAAGATTCTAGAAAACTAAGACTAAATTAGATTAATTTGATTCAAAATGGTATTCATAATATACAAATCCTTAGCGAAGGCCAGGATGGTTACAGGATGTTCAACATCTCCACAGCTGCTGCAAACATGTCCATTACAGTTGGAATATACACTGACAACTTTGCTCATGCTGTGCAGCCATTCCAAAAATATCCTATTCATTGATAATCCTAAGCATCTGAGTCCAGAACAACATGACATTCACTGACCTGGGTCATCGATATAAGGCCATGGAACTTTTTCAAACGTGGTATTCAGGTTTCTGGAATTTGATTCCTGGAACTGACCAGCTCCTCTTGTCATATGTGAGGGATTCACCACCTCCTGCATTAACAGGTTATCTCTCTGTCATGGAATCATACAGCGCAAAAGCAAGCCCTTTGGCCCCCCTTGTCCATGCTGACCATTGGGTATCCATCTTTA
Source organism: Rhinoraja longicauda (assembly GCF_053455715.1). Taxonomy (NCBI): domain Eukaryota; kingdom Metazoa; phylum Chordata; class Chondrichthyes; order Rajiformes; family Arhynchobatidae; genus Rhinoraja; species Rhinoraja longicauda. Next base: position 49,476,439 of record NC_135959.1, on the reverse strand, counting down.
CCAATCCCATTTCTCAACACTTGGTCTGTTGCCTTTTTGGCCTTGGTTATGCATGAGCTTGTCGAGATACTTATTAAGTGTTATGCCATAATATAGTGGTGGAGTAGACGATGGGGAAACTGGCCTAATTCTGCTCCTTTGTCTAAAGGTCTTATAAAATGTCTGTACCTCCACCATCCTCTCAGGCAGTGCTTTCCAAACTCCAAACACCCTCAAGGAGAAAGACTTCTCCTTTATGCCCCTTAATTCTCTTACTCCTTACCTTAAATCTGTGCGCTTTGGTTACAGACACCTTTGCAATGGGGCAAGGTTTGCATTGTTTACCCTAGCCATGGCCCTCATAATTGTGTACAGCTCAACCAATCCACTTTCAGCCACCTTTACTCCAAGAAAACAAAATCCAGCGCTTCCTCATAATGGTTCAATGGGGCTTTACTTGTCACATTCGCAACTGCACAGTGAAATTCTTTTTGCATATTTACACATGCAGGCGCCGCCATGTTCTGGCACTATTTCCAAAGTCAAAGGTCCAGTCTGCCCGTGCGCTTGGTCTACTGGAGCGGCACCCGATCCTGGTAAGCCCCAGGCTCCTGCAGGGTCTTCCTCTGTCGCCTTTGACTGGATCGGCCCATAAACCGACATCCCTCTCCATAACTGAGACACTCCCCTGACAACTTCACCCTCTCCAGTGGAATTATTTCCTTTTCATATGGAGGTAACAAAAACTCTACACAGTGTTACAGATGTACCAACGTTTTATAAAGCTCTACTTACTTTTATAAAGCAAACTTCCCTGCTTTTCCCCTCTATCTTCTGTCTGAGGGTTGTTGGTACAGTTAAGGTAAACCATGCACCCCGCACTCACCCATATGGTCTCATCATTTAACCTCCTATGTCAGTGTCATTTTCAGAATGCATGCGCTGGACTTCTGCATATAACATGAATGGATGCAAGAACACTTTTATCAGCAGAGAGTGTTCAAGCCACTCACAAAATTGGGCACTCTGCCAGTTAGTGTTGGCTGTGCATTGGCATTATTATGTTGAGCAGGCTCCATGAATCTGTTATGCTGTTTTTATTGGACCAAATAGATGGAAATTAGTCATGCATCCCAAACCCTGAGCATGCTTTCAAGCGCTATTCAATTTGCCCCAAAACATTTTAATTTCCTGAATAGACTTTATTTAGGTTTTGACCTATTATGGTTGAGAATGCTGCATGTTCATGTTCATTTTGTTGTTGACATTTTAACCTGTTAACACAGAAATATTTTACTTGTTAAATACTATTGCCAGCTGTAAAAAAAACTATGATTGACCATGAGAAAATAACATAATCAATGGATATTTTATATTTAGAAACAAGGAACTGCAGATACTGGTTTAATAAAGAAGACACAAAGTGCTGGAGTAACTCAGCGGGCCAGGCAGCATCTCTGGAGAACAAAACATCACCGAACCACGTTCTCCAGAGATGCTGCCTGACCCTCCGAGTTACTTTTTGTCTTGTGATATTTTAAATTTATTGCTTGTATCCTTCCTAACTTTGTTTCATGGCTGTAAAATGCTGTTGCTTGCGCAAATAAGTAGAACCTAGTTATAAGTTTGTGCCTCCCTGGAGAGAGTGTTTTGAAACACCTAATCAGATATATCCCAATAAAGTTAATAAGGTCTAATTAGCACCAAAATACAGAAAACGGCAAGCAGTGTATAAATAGGTCAGTTGATTCTGTTTATTTGAGCACTTCATTTATGGTTTTCTTTTCATTAATGATATACAAAAATTACCAAGACCAAAGGTTAATGTGCAATACAGACACATTAATATTTATATATTTCAAATAAACGAAATAATTGTAACCAAGCATTCTGAATATTTAAAGGTTGAATGGTGTAAAATGAGAGTAGGCGTGAAACTCCTTAGGGTGATATGAAATCGCTAGGGCGATCAATCTGGAAACAGGATGCTAATTTGCCAATTATCTCAAGCAGTTTGACAAAGTTCTCATCTTTGTTTTCAAATCATTCATGGCCTTGCCCCATCCAATCCATGTAACTAGCTACAATCTTCAGAAATACATTATGCCTCCAGATTTGTTCTTTGGGGCATCTTTGATTTGTGTTATTCCACTGTGTCTCTTAGCCTCTGCTGTGAACAAATCGTTGATCGTGTTTTCTACATTAGAGTGACGGTAGCGGTTCAATAGCATGTCATTGACTAAAGGTCCTAGGGGAATGAATGAAAGCTGTGAAAGACACTATACAATGCCAAGTCTTTATTTTCTTAAATTACAGCTATCCAGGGAAATTGTATTGGACGTTTTATGTGTTCTGCCTGCTTCAAGGATCATATGGGCAATTGTTCCAAATCAAGGCTGCATTTAAATTATGTGATAGTGCTACTTCAAGTTTTTCCTTGAATATTACAAATGTAAGCTAGTCAGCTTTGTCAAAGAAGGTTATCTCAAACTGCATTGTTTTGCATAATTTTGAATGAAAAAGAGATAACTGCATGAAAAGTCTACATATATTTGAGTTATTAGCTTCAAAAGCTTTGGTGCATTAGTGATTACCACATTTATAGCAATGCACGCTTCAGGTTGTTATGACATTGCTGACATGGATCAGAAATGATTTTACTCTCTGAATGTTAAGCTTATTTGAGATCAGAACCATTGTAAGTCATTATTTGATTCCTTGTTCGTCGCCAGGTATTTGATAGACTGAAGCTTATAGGAAGTTTTATCAAGCAAGTGGAAGACACTGAAAACAAAACCCACTCTAACTAGAACTGCAGATTTCATACATCGGTACTTTCGCTAAGCTAGAAATACATTATTGATGCAATTAGTTCAACTGTTTGATTTTAAATCCATTTGAAAACAACATGAAATAAATCTTGTATGTCTGAAATGCTTAGCTGATTTTAAATTGCTATCCAACTATTCTCAAATGATAAACAGATGGCTAATAGTTGAAATTGGTCAATTGTACATGGGGCCCAATTTTTGGTATAGACTTACTTCATAGTTAAATCCTGGAATAAGAGGTCTACATTAACCCAATTTCACAACCAACAAAGACGTTCAAAGGATTTAGTTGTTTAATGGTGTTCAGTGGATGTCCTTTATTTGATAAAATGCTACCAATAATTGTCATATAATTGAAATATATATTAAAGTTTATTATAGATTTTAAATCAAAGAACTCAACAATGTATTTCTTAATTTAGAGAATATTATTTATTCAAAGGTTAAACATTTGAATGCATTATTTCATTATTTTAATTAAAATATGTCAATGTGATTCTTAACCAATATGTTTGCATTATACTGGATCTTAGAGATGCTTTTGGCCTTCTTTGGAGTAGGGCAGATTTTATTTGCTGTCTAGTAGGCAAAGGTCAGACACAGCCATTTAAATAAATCATTAGATTTTCCTATTATCATATCATATCATATCATATATATACAGCCGGAAACAGGCCTTTTCGGCCCTCCAAGTCCGTGCCGCCCAGTGATCCCCGCACATTAACACTATCCTACACCCACTAGGGACAATTTAAATTTTTTTTTTTTTTTTTTACATTTACCCAGCCAATTAACCTACATACCTGTACGTCTTTGGAGTGTGGGAGGAAACCGAAGATCTCGGAGAAAACCCACGCAGGTCACGGGGAGAACGTACAAACTCCTTACAGTGCAGCACCCGTAGTCAGGATCGAACCTGAGTCTCCGGCGCTGCATTCGCTGTAAAGCAGCAACTCTACCGCTGCGCTACCGTGCCGCCTTGACTTGATAAACCAAGTCTGAGGTTATGACTATATTTTCTTTAGTGCTCGCATGGGGTAAATCTTTCACAAAGAATACATGGTCAGTGGTATCACTGGGCAGAACTTGTGAAAAGTTGATGTTTTCCAGGAAGAATTTCTTTGCAGAAGCCTAATGTTAGTCAGTTGAGTAGTAAACTGACAATCTCTGAGGACCTCTTCCTTCTTAAGAAATCTTTTTAAAATAAATAATTGTATGACTTATAAATGTTATTGTGAAATTGCTAGCTTTCTGTTCTGTGGTATTGCATTGCAAAATTCATGTTATGTGTAAATCAAGAATAAAGATTGCAATTTTTCAGAAAGCTAACTTACACTTTTCTTTAGGACTTGAATAGACTTGAACCTCATACAAATTTCCGTCTTTGGCTTACTGCTGAAAGTCATCCAAAGTTTACTCCAATATTACTTCAGTCTAGTCTGAAAATAACATATGAGGTATGTGATCAGTAACTGATTGATGTGAAAGAGTAATATTGAATGCCAAGCTTGTTTGGACAAATATAAGGATCTTACTTGTTCTCCATCTTATCTGGATGATAATAATATGTTTAATTTAGAGATACAGTGTGGAAACTGGCCCTTCGGCCCACGTGTCCATGCTGACCAACGATCACCCGTACACTAGTTCTATGTTTTTCTAGTTTCGCATCTAACACACTAGGGGAAATTTACAGAAGTCAATTAACCTACAAACCTGCACGTCTTTGGAAATTGGTGCACCTGGAGAAAACCCACGCAGTCACAGGGAGGATGAACATTCTCTGAGTGAAAAAACTCTTCCTCTGTTCCCTTATCCCTACCATAACCTCCCATCCCCAACCTTAAACCTGTGCATTGTTGTTTTATCCACGCCTGATACGAGGGAAAATTTCTTACTATTTTCTTCCCTCACAATGTTATATACCTTAAATTAGATACACATTCAGCCTTCAGCACTTCAATAAAAAAAATCCAACCTATCCTTTAATAACTGAAGTGCTCCATCTCAGGCAACATCCCGGTGAATATTCTCTGTGGCCTCTGCAAACATGCACCCCTCTTGGAAGATGTATAATTATGAAGCAGTATCTTGGTTGCCTTTTTAAGATTCTATTCTTTATATGTGCTCAGTGCTTTTTCTTTCATCCAACAGGCACCACCAGGTTTGAAGAAGAACCTGATGAGGACATACGAGTCCTGGACATCAGAGCAAATCGCTAGGAAAGGTGTACTAGAACGAGCACAGTCACTCTTCAGTTTGGCCTGGTTCCATGCTGTTTGTCAGGAGAGGAGAAACTACATTCCTCAAGTATGCTATTTAGTTTCAAGCAAATATTTATAGGTGTTTAAATTTTAATCACCTTTAACATGGGATACAGCTGTAAATGGTTTAAAGTAAATATGTAGTTTTTATCATATTTAAGTTCATTTTCCAATATTTTGAAGTGTTTAATTTAGTTCTTTAGAGACACAGAGATACAGTGCAGAAACAGGACCTTGGCCCACCTAGTCCGCGCCGACCAGTGATTCCCGTACATTAACACTATGTAACGCACACTATCATTTACATTTATACTAAGCCAATTAACCTTTGGAATGTGGGAAGAAACCGGAGCACCCGGAGAAAACCCAAGCGATCACAGGGAGATGGTACAAACTCCATACAGACAGCACCCGTAGTCATGGTCGAACCCGTGTCTCTGGCACTGTAAAGCAGCAACTCTACCGCTGTGCCACCGTGCTGCCCTTATATTAGAGTTAGAGGATGAGAGGATTCCATTGCAGTTTTTAAGAGTCATAGCTTTTTACATGAGATTTTAGGCAGGTTAATTACTTAATGAGCAATAACAGAAGAGAACCAAAACCTTAAAGAAAAGGATAGATTTTTGAGCAAGTTTTAATCATATAGCACTAAAATAAAGCAGCATGTTGTCATTGCTAGACTATACAAGTGTAAAAACATGCACAGGGAAAGTATGAAAAAACAGAAATGCATTTTTTGAAACAGAACAATGGTAATTCGAATATCACTGCACCTTAATTGGTACACATGACAATAAAAGACCTTTGAAACCGATTTTACAGATTGTGCTTCTGTAAAAAAAATATCACTACTTGATACTTTTTCGCATCTTATGGTAATTATTAAATTGATAATATATGTTGACAGGAACACTGACAAGAAGGTAGTACTATTATTTCTGTTTGGCTTTTAAACAATTAAATAGCTTCCGTATTTTTTTAAATGGTATCTTCTGTCTACTTTACTAAATTCATGTTTTATACAGTACTCAAATAAGTCATAATTTGACACAAAATGATTGGGTAAATCAGCGGGACAGGCAGCATCTCTGAAGAGAAGGAATAAGTGATATTTTAGGTTGAGACCCTTCTTCAGACTTCTCTCCAGAGATGCTGCCTGTGTTACTCCAGTATTTTGTGTCTATCTTCGGTGTAAACTGGCATCTGCAGTTCCTTTCTACACATAAGTCATACAGTTTGTTCTGGCAAACCGATGGATGTTTTTTAAATATCAGAACAATTTTTTGATTTGTATTTGCTTATCTTCCTATTTAAGGGTTGGACCAAATTTTATGAATTTTCTTTGTCGGATCTCCGAGCTGGATTTGAAATAATTGATAGACTTTTTGAAGGTAAGCCAGATTCTCGTGAATCATAATACCTGATATTGTTAACCATTACCTAATGGCCAACTAACAAAGAATAGTTAATTTCGTTTAGGGTTTAGTTCAGATGTTGATGAGTAGCGTATGCAGAAAGTTAGTGTGGTAAAATAGATAAAGTATAAAGTATAATAATAAAAATAGATAAAGTAAAAAATAATGTATAATAACATCCATGTAAACAATTATTATCTTAAAAGTCATATCACCCAAGCAGCTGGATAGGAGCATACCAAAACTTGTGGGTAAGATTACAGGTTTCCTTGTGACACACAGATAAACACGCATGCATGCAAGGAATTGTTCAATCATCCAAAAACATGACTGTCAGTTCATCTTATGGGAGGTCAGTGCTTCTCATTTGTGTGTCACAGATGAGGGTAATACGGCATTGGGTCTTTGATGACACAATCAGACTGGAGATTTAAAGAAAAAACCTGCTGCCTAGTCGAATAATCGTGTTGTCTGCAATTTAAAATTAGTTTTCAAGAAAAACAAAAACCGCTTGAAGAAATTGGCGAAAGTTCTGAGGAAGGGCCACTGACTCGAGATGTTAACTGGTGTCACTATCTACTTCTACTTCCGCATCTACTTAGCATTTTGCAATCTAATTTGTTTCACTGGGGTGTGCTGCTGTTTTCCATTTGCTCTCAGCACCTTTCTTTATTGTTCCTGCTCCTTTATAAACTTATCAGGTATAGGTGAGAGGAAGGAGTTTCAAAGGGGTTTTGAGGGGGAAGTTTTCTACAGAATGAGTGGTTGGTGGCTGGAATTTGTTGCCAGAGGAAGAGGTGAAATGGGATACAATGACTTTGTTTAAGAGAGAGTTGGGCAGGCATTTAGGCTGTGGGCAGCACAGTAGTGCAGCGGTTGAGTTGCTGCCTTCCAGCGCCAGAGACCCAGGTTCGGTTCTGACTACTGGAGCTATCTATATGGAGTTTGTACGTTCTCTCTGACTGCATGGGTTTTCTCCAGGTGCTCTGGTTGCCTCCCACATTCCAAAGGTTGGTAGTTAATTGGCTTCTGTAAATTGTCCCTAGTGTGTGGGATAGAACTAATGTGATCACTGGTCAGCGCGGACTGGGTGGACCGAAGGGCTTGTTTCCCACTGTATTTCTAAACAAAACTAAATTTAAATAGGTAAGGAGTAGAATGACAACTCCATGGCTATCAATAAATACAGCTGTAATTGCAGAGTTAGTAATGAACACAACCCAAAAGAAGTCTGAAATGTTTGCAATTTTAAAACATCCTGAATATTAGTAGTAAATTCTCAGGTTTGTTATAAGATACTATTTCTTATTATTTGTTTATTTTTTCTGCTGATAATTTAAATTAAACTGTGCATCCAAAGTAAATTAACGAACATTTGCAGTGACCATCTGCTAACAACACACTTATTCATGGCCGGCTATGCATGGTTAATCTAGGGGGTGGTTGATAATTGTACTAGCTTGCTGCAGAAATAATTGCCACAACTATATTGTAACGTACATATGTATTGTTGTTTGCATAAATGTTGACATTCAGGAACAGTCAAGGACTCCAGGACCATAAATTTTATTTTCTACTAGGAGAGAGACATATTCCAAATATTATCAGTCTCAGATTTTAACTCTGATTGGATCAGACTGATCATTGGTTTATAAAGTCATAAAGTATGGAAACAAATGTCTTTATTCCACCAACTTCACCCAGAAACATCAAACACCCATGTGCACTAACTCCCATTTTATCCTCCCTATCCACTCCCTTATTTTCCCTGCAGATTTCAGCACTCCCCAGACACTGGGAACAATTGGCAAATTACAGTGGCCAATTAAACTAACAGGAGACACAATGGGAATCTCAATGCTACAGCTGGTAGAGCTGCTGCCTCATTACACCAGGGACCCGTGTTCAATCCTGATCTCAGGTGCTGTCACTTTCTGGTTTCCTCCCACATCACAAAGATTTGCAGGTCTGTAGGTCAACTGGCCACTGTAAATTGCCCCTAGTGTGTAAAGAGTGGATGAGAATGTGGGATAACATAGAACTAACGTGATTGAGTGATCAATGGTCGGCGTGGACTCAATGACCTGAAGGGCCTGTTTCCATGCTGGATCTCTTAAAAAAAGCAACCCACACATCTGGGGATATGAGATGAAACCAGAGCACCTGGAAGTGGTCGCATAGAGTATGTGCAAACCAGCTAGCCCCAGAAGTCAGTATTAAACCAGGGATGCTGGAGCTGTGATGCTGCAGCTCTACCAGCAGTGCCACAATGCTGTATCATTTTGCAAAGTAAGACCAGTAGGATATTTCCAACTCTATTCTGTAAACCTCTAGTGAACTATCCATCTAATCTCTATGGAAAGCCCTACCTGGTAAGTGGGGCAGTACACTGTCAAAGAGCAGATTATATGTTATTGAATTGATGTTGTCATGAAGTGGGTTCAGCAGTGCATTATTGTCTTTCCACTCACTGGTTAGCGCACACAAAAGCTTTTCACTGTACCTCGGTACGCGTGACAATAAACTAAACTGATCTGAGGAAAGGAGTAGGGAGGCTGGTGCAAGAGTATAGCACCACTTGTTTGTGAGGGCTGCAAATGCAGTGCTGCTACTCTTAGCCCATGAAAGAGGGAAAAAAATAAAAGCCTACCTCTCTGGTCAGTTTTTGTCCACTGATTCATTTGCTGAGAAGATGGTGTGACTGGAATCTCACTAGTATTCCCAGTGTAAACATTAACATGAAATTGCAGTGAAGCCTGATGGGCGAATTGGAGACCAATCATCAAAGCAACACATTATACCCTTGCCTGTACGTATCCCATGCTGCTGCTGAAAATAACAGGATAAAGTTACATGTTGCAGGAATGGCAATAGAATTGGGAGGAAGTACAAATTGATGCCCCAATGTCATGTCATCCAATTTTTAGGCAATGTTGAAATCTTAGCTTTATTGTTAATAATATGATATTATTGTGCAGAGTCTAAACATCAACTAAAAAGTAGGAAGGGCTTGAAATATTCTGCAGGTCAGGCAGAGAGAGAGAAAAACATGGTTAATTTTTAATAAGCAGATTTTTTTTTAATGCCCTCAGACACAAAGGATGTTCAATGGGAGTTTGTTCGTGGCCTGTTGAAAAATGCCATCTACGGTGGACGCATTGATAACATATTCGATCTGCGGGTTCTGAATTCGTATCTAGAGCAATTTTTTAACCCCAAAGCAATTGCTGGATCACAATCCAGGAGCAAAAATGTAGCATCATTTCCGTCATCCATCACTGTGCCGAAATCCTGCAGCATTATGGTAAGTGATGTTAATAATTTATGTATATGCAAACTGTGGAAAGTATCCATCTGGCAGGAAATGACATTTTAATTTAATTTTTAAGGTTTCTGTGAGGATGACATTATTTGCCATTGAAGAATTTCTTTTAATAACAAACTTGAAGCTGGCATAATTAAAGAGGGCTCACTTTTTAAAAACATATGCATAAACTGTCATGCTTTGATGGAATGAATTAGAATGTCGCAGTGGGAAATCATATTACGTTGCAGTGTTCAAATATGATCAACCATAGGTCTCGATTTAGGAAACTGATTGCAATTAATGTTAGAATCTGTTTGAAATGTGTTTGATACAGATCATTTTAATGTAACTGCAAATTTCCTTTAGTCTGTTGCACAAACTAAGCTTAACCTCATTTGTTCTTCTCTGGGTAGCTTCCTCCCTTCAGAAGATTTGCAATTCCTAGTGTTGGGGAGAGTTCTGTCTCCATCATTCAGCTAGTTGCTGATCACATTGTCAGACTATTTGCTCAATGTTATGATGAGTCATAAATTTCACCAGCTCAACATGTATAAAAATGATACTTCACCAAATATTCAATTTTTGAGCCACTGCCCAGACTCCATTTCATTCATCTTTTCCACTTGAATCAGGTAATTTGCATTCAAGCAAGTAATATATTTACCAGGCTTCTAAAATTCAGTTCCATTGAAATCACATGCATATGCTAGTATATTATGCTTTTAATTCACCAGCCTGAGGATGAACTTCCACCATTTGCTGTCTTGTTCAAATCTAAGCTAAACTCAAAGGTATTTATTCACAAATTTATTCACAAAAGTTTTAGAGATGCAGCGTGGAAACAGCCCCTTCGGCCCACTGAGCCCGCATCGACCAGCAATCCCCATACACGAGCACTATCTGACTCACTAGGGACAATTTAAAATTTCACTGAAACCAATTAACCTACAAATCTATAAGAAAATAACTGCAGATGCTGGTACAAATCGATTTATTCACAAAATGCTGGAGTAACTCAGCAGGTCAGGCAGCATCTCGGGAGAGAAGGAATGGGTGACGTTTCGGGTCGAGACCCTTCTTCAGACTGATGTCAGGGGGGGCGGGACAAAGGAAGGATATAGGTGGAGACAGGAAGATAGAGGGAGATCTGGGAGGGGAAGAGAGGGACAGAGGAACTATCTAAAGTTGGAGAAGTCGATGTTCATACCACTGGGCTGCAAGCTGCCCAGGCAAAATATGAGGTGCTGTTCCTCCAATTTCCAGTGGGCCTCGCTATGGCACTGGAGGAGGCCCATGACAGAAAGGTCAGACTGGGAATGGGAGGGGGAGTTGAAGTGCTCGGCCACCGGGAGATCAGTTTGGTCAATGCGGACCGAGCGCAGGTGTTGAGCGAAGCGATCGCCGAGCCTGCGCTTGGTTTCGCTGATGTAAATAAGTTGACATCTAGTGCAGCGGATGCAATAGATGAGGTTGGAGGAGGTGCAGGTGAACCTTTGTCTCACCTGGAAAGACGGTTTGGGTCCTTGGATGGAGTTGAGGGGGGAGGTAAAGGGACAGGTGTTGCATCTCGTGCGGTTGCAGGGGCAAGTGCCCGGGGATGGGGTGGTTTGGGTAGGAAGGGACGAGTGGATCAGGGAGTTACGGAGGGAACGGTCTCTGCGGAACGCAGAGAGGGGAGGGAATGGGAAGATATGGCCAGTGGTGGGGTCCCGTTGTAGGTGACGGAAATGTTGGCGGATGATTTGTTGGATCCACTGGCTGGTGGGGTGGAAGGTGAGAACGAGGGGGATTCCGTCCTTGTTGTGAGTGTGGAGAGGGGGAGCAAGAGCGGAGCAGCGGGATGTAGAAGAGACCCTAGTGAGAGCCTCATCTATAATGGAGGAGGGGAAGCCCCGTTTCCTGAAGAATGAGGACATCTCTGACGCCCTAGTGTGAAACACCTCATCCCGGGCGCAGATGCGGTGTAGACGGAGGAATTGGGAGTTAGCTAAACTCAAAATGCCCGCTTTGGATCCTTCAGAACTGTTTCCTTTATTTGAACTTTCACAGCACCATTTGGCAAATGTATAGTGGACAATTAGAAAATAGTAAAGTTTTTAAACTTAGTAGTTTAGTTTAGTTTAGAGATACAGCACAGAAACAGGCCCTTCGGCCCACCGAGCCCGTGCAAACCAGCGATCAAACCGTGCACTTGCACTATCTTACACTCTAGGGACAATTTACTATCAAAGCCAATTAATCTACAATCCTGTACATCTTTGGAGTGTGAGAGCACCCAGAGACAACCCAAACGGTCACAGGGAGAACAGAGAGCACCCATAGTCAGGATCGAACCCGGGTCTCTGGTGCTGTAAGGCAGCAACTCTACCGCTGCGCTTATTAGTACTTTGTATCCATCTAATAATAATATCAGCCATGATCACATTGAATGGTGGTGCTGGCTCGAAGGGCCGAATGGCCTACTCCTACACCTATTGTCTAATATATTCCTTTATTTGTCCCACATCGGGGAAATTTGCAGTTACAGCAGCAAAGTGGATGGCAAGGGACATTCATTATAAATAAAAATAAAGATAAGGATAATTGTCTTCATTTACTATGTTTTTCTTTACTGTTACTGTTGACTGGTGTGTTGACTGGTCTACTGGGAGCAGCGCTGGTTGTGCAGTCTCACAGCAGCGGGAAGGAAGGACCTCCGATATCTCTCCTTCACACACTTGGGGTGAAGGAGTCTGTCACTGAAGGAGCTACTCAGTGCAGTGACAGTGTCCTGCATGGGGTGGGAGTTGTTCCGTTGTCCAGCAGCGATGTTAGCTTTGCCATCATCCTCCTCTCTCCCATCCCAGGTCACAAAATGTGGAAAAAGTGAAGAGGTCTGAATACTTTCTGAATGCACTGTAGATGACTTTTGTAACATCTTGCTGTTGCTTATACAAGTTGCCTTCAGTTGAGAAAAAGCATGGTTAGAAGTACACACGCGATACTACAGCATAACACATTGGGCTGCTTCCATTGCCTTCCACTTGTTGAAAACTCTCCTTTTTTCATATTGCAACCAATGGCCAAGCCTACAGTACAACGTGGAATTATGGGACAAGTCTATTTGAGTTTAAAGTTCTGAGGTGGTCACCAACAAGGCGATGAAGACAATTTCTATTGATGTTGTTTGTATAGACTGCTAAAAGGGAGTAATGAAGATTTTGTCCGAGAGATCATTTAAAAATGAATGCAATTGTAGGTATCTCTGCTATGGGTTTGGCCATTGTTTATGATGTGGCAAAAGAAGAGTTTTTATCTACTTGATGTCAAATAAACGGACTTTTTGATAGCCCCATGTGTTGTGCTGTTGCAAAAACAAGAAACTGCAGATGCTGCTTTGCAAAAAAGGACACAAAGTGCTGGAGTAACTCAGTGGGTCAGGCAGCGTATCTGGAGAACATCAATAAGAGACGTTTCAGGTTGAGACCCCTCTTCAGACTGTTGCCTGACCCGCTGAGTTAATTCAGCACATAGTATGCTGTCGGGCTGTTGTATCTGGCAAGGACATAATTTAACCCATGGTATTTTCCATGGATGGTAAATTGTTTAAATAGGAACAAAATGTTACAAAAGGACATTAACTTATTGAACAAGTGAGCAGACTTATGGCAGATCATCTTTGAACAATGTAAGTTCATGTATTTCGGATTTGAATATCATTTCAACATTACTAATTTACATAACAAATTAAAACTGCTGTTTTGTTTAACAAAAATAATAATCAAGAAGGAAATTGGATTCTCGGGATGGTTGGGATGCAGAAATAAAAAAGTAATGACTAGTCGTATATAGCTTCTACCAAATCCCATCTGGTGTAACCCTTCTGCCTCATTGAGGCCAATTCTTCAATTATTGTGCACTTACTAACATTCACGCACACATTCATAGAAAGGCACAAGGATATAATTTTAGCTGGAAAATGGCAGAAATCAAAAATCTCAAGGTGGATGGATATTTAGAAAGTTGTGTGAAAATGAAAATTGCAGATATTATAAATAGTGGTACTGTGAATAGCAATTAGATAATGGCCTGGGTCTGGCTCCAAAATCACCACCAGTACATCCTTAGCTGTTCAGTCTATCTTGACATGCTTCTAGTGTTGGAATGCTTTGACAGGGGTCAGTGCTGTTCAGGGTGGCACAGTGGCACAGCGGTAGAGTTGCTGCCTTATAGAGCCAGAGACCCGGGTTCGATCCTGACTACGGGTGCTCTCTGTACGGAGTTTATACGTTCTTGCTATGACCTTGTGGGTTTTCTCAAGATGCTCCAGTTTCCTCCCACACTCCAAAGACATACAGGTTTGTAGGTTCATTAGCTTCGGTGAAAATTATAAACTCGCCCTAGTGTAGGATAGTGTTAACGTATGGGATGATCGCAGACTTGGTTTCAGAAGGATGCGGGTGACATTGTGCATGAATCGTCGAAATTTAACATATAGGCACAGTAGCTACTTTAGCTAAACCCTACTTTGGCTTTTATTGCAAGAAGGTTTGAAAACAAGTATAAAGGTGTCTGCATTGATATAGAAATATTACAGCTGGAATACCGCATTTGGAATCTCTTTCCCAAGACAAAATGTTTCAGAGAGAGTGCAAGAAATGTTCACCAAAATGATTCCTGGGATGAGGTGATTGCTTTACGGGGAGAAAGTAAGCAGATTGGAGCTATGTTCTCTAAAGTTTAAACAAATGGAAAAATTACCACATCAATGGATACATAACTATACAGGGCTTTACAGGATAGATGTAGTGATGACGTTTCTCGTTTGGAATGTTAAGAAATAAGGATTCATTCTCAAAATAAGATGTCGACTGTCCAGAACCATGAGAAGAAATGTCTTGATCCACACAGTAACAAATTATAGGAATTCACTACCCATGAGACTGAGTTGCTGAGTCTATTCAAGACAGGATAGATATTAAGAGAATCAAAGGTATAAGATTGATACAGGAAAGTGGTGTTTTTAAAAAACCCAAAAATAGATTTATTCAATTATTACAATAATATGTACGATACTAAACAATGCAAACAAACCTACCACCATAATACAAGTAAAACAAATATTCTTAAATAACTATTTCACCATCCTCATTAAGGATGCATTCCACTCAGAAAAGTGGCATTGAGGTAACATTCATGGTCTTATTTGAGTGGAGGAGGAGGCACAGAGAGCTTCTATTTATAACACTTTTATATACTTTGCAACACAGAAGTACAGAATACTATTGATGTTGACACATCTGACGTGCTCTGCTTTTAGACTCTGTGCTGCATCCAGGACAGAGCTTAGTCTTGCTGAGATGAAGGGAAGGATATCTTTTGTATCTGGTTTCCTTAGCTTGGCTAATTAACTTGCATCAGTTAAATATGTTTTAAATAAAAATTATTAAGCTATTGTTCTTCAAAATCATTTACAACTATATCTTTTTAAATGTCTTTGACAGCAGGAACTGTGGTAGAAAGGCCACCAGTTTGATTAGCCCCATGGGAGTTCAAAAGGTTAATGACGGCTGCGGGGATTATGTGAGGAGTGGGGTTGGAGGTGAGGTGTTTTCAAGACCTAAGTATGATTTACCCCATTGCTAAATGGTGTGTCGGTGCAGTTAGAATATTTTACCTGATTTCAGGCACTAGAAATTACCATTAGGAAACTATCACGGTCTTCTACAAAGTAAAATAAATAAGAAGCTCATTTGCAGAAGAAATGAGAAATTGAAGTTCTTTTATGATGAGAATGTTAAGAAGATTTCTTATCATTCTGGTTGAAATAGAAATGTAATTGAAGTACAATAGGTTATAAAAGGGAAAAGCATCAAACCATTTGATTTGTCCAAGAGCTTCTATGGATATTTTTAAAAGAAATGACGAGGTCTTGGTGTCTCAAATATGAATATGGAGAATTTGTCATGGAAAACCAAGCCATAGCAAAAAACACAAGGAACAACTCAAAATTGGCTCTAAATCAGAAGCGAGGGAGAAACTCAGTTAATTTTAAATCACCAAGAAATTTGTGGCATAGTGGCGCAGCGGTAGCGTTGTTGCCTGACAGTGCCAGAGACACGTGTTCGATCCTGACTACGGGTGCTGTCTGTAGGGAGTTTGTGCGTTCTTCCTGTGACCACGTGGGGTTTCTCCAGCTGCTCCGGTTTCCTCCCACTCTCCAAAGATGTGCAGGTTTGTAGGTTAATTGGATTCTGTAAATTGTAAATTCTCCCTAGTGTGTAGGATAATACTAATGTATGCGGTAATCACTGGTCGGTGCATACTCGGTGGGCCGAAGAGTCTGGTTGCACATTGTATCTCTACAGTCCAAAGTGTAAAGTGTAAGCTGTGAAGAAAAAGCCTTGAAACCTACCACTGGATTCCAAGCATAATTAAATATGCTCCACATATTTTGTTCCACAATCAATTTCATTCCACAGATGTTGCCTGACTAGCTGAGTTGCTTCAGCAGATTATTGTTTGCTCAGGATTCCTGTATAAGCAATCTGTTGTGCATTCAGACCAAGCAGCCACTTATTATTTTAAGATTGTTGGTCATAGAATCAGTAGGACATGGAGACATATCAGTTTGCCGTTCCAACAATTTGCTCAGTACCAGCTTTAGACTTTACAGATACAACCTCGATACAGGGCCTTCGGCCCTCCGAGTCCACACTGACCATCAATCACCCCATACCCTAGCACTAACCTACACACTAGGGATTAACCTACAAACCTGTACAGCTTTGGAGTGTGGGAGGAAACCGAAGCACCCAGGGAAAACCCATGCAGTCACAAGGAGAACGTACAAACTTCATACAGACCCGGATTGAACCCGGATCTCCTGCACTGTAACGTAGCACCGCTGCGCCACTGTGCCGCCCCAACAGTTACAGTTCCCCCTTACAGTTGATACCTATCCAAGAAAAAGGAGATGAATCCACCAGGACAAACCAAAAATCCACCAAGACAAACCTAATAATTTGCAAGACTTTAATGCACAGGCTTTCCTATCTATACAAAATAAATATGCTATCAATTTATCTGCCGCTTCTCACTGGCCCAAAACCAATCACATGTGTTGTGTCCCATCCTTTCTATTGTTTCAGATCCCATGGTGCCAGATGTCATTGCCTCATTATCTTCATAATGGGGTTGTTGTTCACAGTTCTACCTTTTTATTAATTCTAATGTTGAGTTCACACGCTGTTCTTTGTCTCTGAGCTTAAGTTACATCCGTTCACAGACTGTTGTTTTAAAGGAGTTAGCAGTTTCTAACAAACTCAATTCAACAATTGTCTGCAAACCTCTACATGGACAGACAGCGATTAGGTGTTGGGACTCTTCAACCTCATAGAGTGAAGGAGAGATAGCTGGGAGCTAGAGGGGGCAGCAAGGGCTCGGAGTTGAAAGGTAGATCCAGGTTAGGGGTTAATTGGCAGACGAATCAGATGGGGGAGAGATATAATTGTCAAGACCACATCTAGAGGACAGCACTGTGTATAGTATTGGTCTCCTCATTTAATGAAGAATGTTAATGTAGTTCAGAGAAGGTTAACTAAAATAACACCTGGAATAGGTGTGTCATCCACTGACGTTGACAGGCTAAATTTTATCCACGGCATTTTCAAAGAACCAAGACCATCCGAGTGTTCTCCTTCCAGAAGCCTTGGATTAACTAGGCAGTTCATGAAGACCAGACATTGGGCATCAAATCTGGCAAATCAAGGTCATAGCGAAGATACACTTTTGGCCTAATCTGGGGGATCAGAGAGAAGTTTGACATCTGTGGTGGGGCTTGCATGCCATTACTTCCTATTAGATGAAACCAAGTAGCTCAAGCGACAGCTCATCTCTCCCAGATGAGCTCAATTCTTTCTTTGCTCACTTTGTAAGGAGAGAAGAGTGATGTATCTTCACATGCCTCACAGTCTGAAGACAGTGAGATGTCAGTGCCTGAGTCCAACATTTGAAGATCCTTCTTAAAGGTAAACCCTTGGAAATCTTCCAGCTTTGATGGCATCCTGGTCGTATTCTTAAAATCTGTGCTGAACTACTGCCTGGAGTTTTCGAGGACATCTTCAATCTCTAACCATGACAGTCAGAGGTTCTTTCCTGCTTTTAAATGACATCAATGATCCAAGGAGAGGAAGGTGACATGCCTCAACATCTACTGACCGGTAACACTCAAGTCCATTGCAATGATGTGCTTTGAGAGGTTGGTTAAGACACATATCAGCTCTTGCCTTAATAAGGACCTGCATCCACTTCATTTTGTCTGCCTCCACAACAGATTGACAAGGGATGTGAACTTGCTGGCTCTCCACTCTGCACTGGACCACTTGAATAGCAAGTGTGTAGAAAGGAACTGCAGATGCTGCTTTATACCGAAGACAGACACAAAGTGCTGGAGCAATTCAGCGGTTCAGACTTTGTGAAGAAGGATTCCAGCCTGAAGCGTCTCCTTTTCCTTTTCTCCAGAGATGCTGCCTGACCCGCTGAGTTGCTCCAGCACTTTGTGTCTATCACTTGGATAGCAAGACTGTTATTCATCAACTACAGCTTAGTATTCAACACCATCACCCCCTCCAAATTTATGGTCAAGCTCAGTGAACTGGATTGCTCTTGTCCCTGTGCAATTGGATCCTTGACTTCTCATTCATACTCACTCAGTATGGATTGACACCACTTCCTCCTCACTGACTGCTATACAGAAGTACCTCAAGGCTCTCTGCTCTGTTCCCTGCTCTACTCTCTCGATACCCACGGTGCTGTAGCCAGACATAGCTCTAACATCATCTTTAAATTTTCCAACAACCCAATCTTTGTTGGATGAATAACTGACAGCGATGAGTCAGAGCACAGGAAGAAATTCAATAATCTGATTGAATCAGAAAATCAATCTCGCTCCTAGTGTTAGCAAGTCCAAAGAGCTGATTGTTGACTTCAGGAAGGGAAAAACAAGGATCCATAAACCCATCTTCATTAGCAGAATGGTGGTGGAGAGAGTCAACGGCTTCAGGTTCCTGGGCATGCATATCTCTGAACATTTCTCCTGTGGCCAGCACATTGATACAATCACAAAGCAAGCTCATTGGTGCCTTACATTCCTCAGAAGTTTGAGAAGATTCAGCATGTCACCGAATACTCTATTTAACTTCAAAAGGTGTACAGCAAAGAACATACTAACTGGTTGCTTCACAGCAGGTTTGGTAACTCAAAATTCCAAGAAAGATGAGGCTGCAGAATGTGGTGGACATTGTCCAGTCCTTAATATTGACCTCCCCACCATCCAAGGGATGTACACAAAGCCCTGCCTCAAGATGGTAACCAAAGCAAAGACCCACACCATTCTCATCTTTCTTCTTATTCTCATCTTGTTGCTACCATCAGGACGAAGGTACATGAACCTGGGAACCTCCAGGTTCAAGAAAAGCTTCTTTCCATTAACCACCATGCTCCTGAACCACACTGCACAACCCTAACTACTACCCTGTCTTAGCAACAAATTATCATGGACTGTTGATAGCTTTCACCTTGAATTTTGGCTTGCACTGTTACCTAATATACCTGATTATTGTATTATTGTTTATTGTGTATTTATTTGTTGTCTTGTTGCATTAATTTCTTTTACAGATGCATCAAGTAAGAATTTCATTATTCTGTTCCCAGTGCATATGACAATTAAACACTCTGGACTCTTGAGTGAGAGAGGACTTGATTGAAACATAGGATATTCTGAATGATTTTAGGAGGATGGAATTGGAGGAAATTTCCTCTTGTGGAAGCTTCTGGAACTAGGAATCATTATTTAAGGATTATGACTTGCCATTTTAATTTAGAGTTTAGAGATGTAGCATGGAAACAGGCCTTTCGGCCCACCAAGTCCACACTGATCATAGATCACCCATACACTATTTCTGTTATTCCACTTTCACATCCTAACATCCTAATTTACAGAAGCCAATTAACCTACAAAACTTGCACATCTTTGGAATGTTGGAGGAAACTGGAGCGCCCAGAAAAAAAGCCATGCAGTCATAGGAAGAGAGTGAGAAATTAAAGCTAAGTAAGTCGCTTTTTCAGAGAGGAGGCACAATGTGGTGTAAATCCAATGTACATTTCAAGTCTGGGACAGGAAATGGAAAGTTGGATGGTTACTACAATAGTTTGCCATAGCAGTCGGCCGCTGTTTATGAAACCCAAGATCTACTGTTGTAGCTTTCCGAATGCCTGGCCAATTCACAATGCCAGTTTTATGCCTGCAGTGCAAATTTACAATCTGTTGGAAATGGGATGTTACCAAGACTGGAGGGTTTGAACTGAGGAGATATTGGATAGTTATGGAAGATGAAGGATGTCCTTAGAAAGGTATATAAAATCATGAGGGGCATTACGCTTTTTTGGCCTATTTAGTTAAATTTGTGTATTTCCATTTTTTACATAAGTTAGTTAAAAAAAATAGAAATAAAGATCCATTCCATTTTTAATACATTTTAACGTCTGAATTTCAAAGATAACACTTTTCAACTGGCAAAGCTCGGAGGAGAATACTTCAGGAGTTAAGTTGGGGGTCTTGGCCCAGGCTGATCACATAAAGTGAAGAAATGCACTTTTGGTCATTGTGCTGCCAATCTCTGTTTCTGTTGGTTCTAGGATTACAGGGCCATTATTACCCATTTACCAGAAGATGACAAGCCTGCATACTTTGGTCTACCTGCCAACATAGAACGGTCATCGCAACGTATTTTCAGCAACCAGGTAAATATTTCAGATTTTTGTATCAAATTCCCGGGAAATAGATACCCAAAAAGAGATGAATGCTGTGGTACACTTCCTGGAACGTCACCAAACTAAATTTCATCTTTATGGGTAATTGGAAAAAAACACTGTCAGATCAGAAATGTTTGCATTCTCCTTCCTCTACCGGTGTTGTTGCACTCCCTCTATTCACAGCTAAATGGCATCAATGAGCCAAATGTGTCCCTGCACAAACTAACCCCCCCCCCCCCCCCATATCTCCATATCTTCATCATTCCTAATCCTGTCAAACATCTGGTTTTATCTCTGCAGATTCCCCTTAGGGGGAGCTATAGGGAGAGGTTGGGCAGGCTAAGTCTGTATTCTATGGAGTGCAGGAGGTTGAGGGGTGATCTTACAGAGGTGCATAAGACCACAAGTGGAATAGATAGGGTGTGTGCATAGAATCTTTTATCCAGTACAGGGGCATCCAGAATTAGAGGTTTAAGGTGAGAGGCGAAAGATTTAATAGGGACCTGAGGAGCAACCTTTTCACCCAGAAGGTGATGGGTATATAGAGCAATCTGGCAGAAGAGATAATTGAGACAGGTACTATAATAATATTTAAAAGACATTTAAATTCTGGCAAGATTATTTGACCTTCATTTCAGTTGCTGCATTAGAGAGGTCTGTCAAATCATAGTTTCATAGCTTAGTTTATTGTCAAGTGTACATGAAAGCTTTTTTGTTAGGTGCTATTCAGTTAGCGGAAAGGCTATACATGATTACAATCAAGCTGTCCAAAGTGTACAGATACAGGATAACGGAAATAATGTTTAGTGCAAGATAAAGTCCAGTAAAGTCTGATTAAAGATAGTGCGAAGATCGCCAATGGGGTAAAAGGCAACTCAGACTGCTTTCTAGTTGGTGATGGGATGGGTCAGTTGCCTGATAACAGCTAGGAAGAAACTGTCCCTGAATCTGGAGGTATGAGTCTTCACTTTATATTCAAGGGCAGAAGACTTAATCTAAGTTTCCTTTGCAAACAGGAGTGAAATTCTGGCTGCATTACAGGCATCCTCAAATTCAGGCATTTATAGACTGAACGTATGCATAACAGGACGTTCCTTTCAATCGAATACCATATGCACCAGAGTTTGACCACAAGTGTGCAGTGTAGAGTGGTGTACAGTATGCTCTGAACAGAGACATCTTCACCCCATCTCTACATGCACCAAACTTGCGCTAGAGAATGTTTGCTTGTGCATACATCATGCGGGGTTGCCTATAAATATCCTCATCATCTGTCATTTGTTCTGTAATAAAACGTCCAAGATATTTTACCTTATTCCATACACTAAGATTATTATCAGTCAATTTAAAATCAGGAAATTGTAGACATTTATCCTCTTTGGTTCTACAGATCATAACAACACTCTTACTGGCATTATATTTGATATCATGTTCCACACCAAACACAGAACATATAGCAAGGAGCTGCTGTAGACCAGTGCTAGATGGACTAAAGACCACAAGATCATCTGCCTACATAATATGGTTCACTAAAGTGTTACAAATCATGCACCCAGTATTAGAGGCTTTCAATTGCTTGGACACACCATCAATATAGAGATTGAAGAAAACTGGAGACAAGATTCCCCTTGTCTGACACCATTGCTAACCCCAAATGGGCCTGAGACCATATTGCCCCATTTTACTTGCACAGTCTGGTGGGCGTACCAGTAAGCCAGAATTCTCACAGTGTATTTGGCCACCTTGAACCTTCCTTCTGGTGAAACACTGCACTACTGGGTACGGTGTTCCAGGATTGTTACTCAGCAACAATGAAGGAATGGCAATACATGTCCTTGTCAGAATGGGTTGTGTTAACCTTAAAGTTAAATGCCAAAGTGTGTTTAGCAATAAGATCAATGGAAAATGTTGAAAGTGAGATTAATACTGAACTTTAAAATTGCTGATCATGCACAGTATGCAACTTTCACACACAGCAATAGGATGACCCACAATACTGTATTCATGCTATTAAAAGGAAATAAAACAATTTCTAGATTTATGTATTTAGCTGCAAACTTTTCTGGGTTCTCACAATGCAATTTCAATTAATGAGTGAACAGCTGCCATATAACATGAGCAGAACATGTTTTGACTTTGGATGCATTCCATTCTTCTTCTTTTTGCGTTTGAGGCAGTAGAAATTATGTAACGCCCTCCAGGCGCTGTAGCCAGTGCAATGCGCTGTTGTCGAGGGCCGTGAGGTCTACCCCTCCACCAGAGGGACGGAGGACAGTGCAGTCGAAAATGACGTGCTGCGCTGTTTGCTGGTCTGCTCCACACATGCAGGCTGCTGATGAACGCAACCCCCAACGATGCATGTTGGCGTTGAACCGGCCGACCCCTGTACGGAGCCGGTTCAGGGCGACCCACTCTTTGCGGGGCATGACTGAGCCGGGTGGGGCTGTGGTGTTCGGTGCGACAGTGAATTGAGGAGGTCGCGATGTCTGTTCCCAGCTGGTTCTCCATGCTCCTAGTATGTGGAAACCGGAGCCACAGAGGGTCGCTGCATGACGGGTGACGAGATGACAGGCATTGAGGTCCCAATTGTTGTGAATCCTGGGCGAGTTGGTGCAAAGGATGTTTGGTGTCCGATGGGGCTTTGCACACCAGCCTATGAGTGAAAAACTCTCTGCGAAGCTTGGTGGGTGCGATACCTGCGAGCACCAGCAGGAGATCCGTCGGAGTAGGGCGTAGGCAGCCAGTGGTGATCCGCATGGTGTCGTCGAGGGTCCAGCTTGCTAGTATGAGCGTTGCGGCACCATGCTGGGGCCGCATACTCAGTGCGCTGTACACGAGTGCAAGAGCACTGGTTCGAAGAGTAGATGTCCTGGCGCCCCATGATGATCTGGCCAAGCAACGCAGGAGGTTGTTCCGTGCCGAGACTCTAGCATGGAGAGCTTCAAGTTGTTGCTTGTAGGTCAGCTGCCGATCTAGTTTCACCCCGAGGTATGTAGGAAATGGGTTGTAGGGTAGGGGTGACCCATTGAGGGTGACGGTTAGCTGGCGTTGAGCTTCCTTGTTGTTGGTGAAAGGCCGGTGTGGTGGTTTTTGCCACACTCAGTTTTAGTCTCCAGGTCTTAAAGTAGCCCACGACAAGTTCCATATCCGCCGAGAGCACATCCTCAACATTTGACCAACTCTTGTCCGAGTGCAGTAGGGCCAAGTCATCTGCGTATCCATACTGGCGCGAGGTCGTGTGTGGCAGATCGCTGATATAGAGGTTGAAGAGCATGGGGGCCAGTACCGAGCCTTGGGGGCTCATGTTGTCAATCTCCTTGTGGTGAGCCCTGTCAACTGACCTCAGTCAGGCGAACGACAACAAACAGAGACAGCAGAAGCAGAAAAAACAGCTTGCAGCCCAAATGCAACCTCAGTCGCTGAAGCTTGGCGCCAACCTGGAGCATGCGCCATTCGTAGGGCGGGCACCTACGGATGTCGAACCAGATGGCATCACCTTGCTGCCGCTGAATGCGGAAGGCCTCACCAAGGCGAAGACCACCATCATTGAACATCTGTTACAGACCCGCAAAGTCACTGCAACCCTGCTCCAGTAATATCAGCTATGAATTTAGTAAGAGAATGAACATAGTATATCTTGAGCAGTAGTTTTATACTTTTTTTAAAAATTTAAAATTGTCCATTCTGTCATTTCATTGACTATTCTTAATTGGTTCAAATATCTATATATTTTTTAAACATAGCTGAATTCTGTTAATCATAGATTGCCCAATATTTTTTTCTTGAGAACACTAAAGCTGTAAATTATATGCAACAATCTCCTTACTTAACATATATATTTCTGGTAGCTCACTGACATTTAGTAACTTATGATTTATTTTTTTATGATGGGAATTACATCCATGTGTTATAACATACACTAATTACAACATTGCACATATTGATAAAGTTTTATTGTAATTGTGATCTGGGTCATTATTGACATAAATGATTTTGCATATTAATTAAATTGAAAAAATACAAAGGGGACCAGTAGAGCTGGTTGGAACATTACCATTTTTGGCAGTAGTGGAAAATGTGTCACAGACATTACTGTACCATGATTGAAAATGTATATCTACAGCAGTGCTAATGTACAAAGCTGATATTATTAAGATTTAGAACTGAAACTCTTACACAAAAATCATTTGCTTTGCTACTGAAAACAACTAACAAAAATACTGGGTATTGTACTTGCTCAGTGTTTTTGTTAGTCTTTTATTTAAAATCCAACTACTTATACTTTGTAAATGTGTCTGGTACCTGAAGACTATTTAAGAAAATATAGATTGTTGAGACCTAACTAAAGAAAATGTTCTGAATTTACACTGACAGAAGATAGGTCCACATGCTAATGGCACAAGTTATAAACTCAGTTAATGGGTAGAAGACATTCATTTAATCGGCATAAAGTTATAAAATATAGATGATTAACCAATCTTATGAAAGCATTTGAATAACTGACCAAAAAGGTGGATGTGAACTTTAATAGATTTATTTCATATGGATTACAATGTACCATTTTGTAAATTTCCACATCAGGCTTTTGGCACAAGTGTAGCAAGTGTAGTTAATAAGATTATGCTCACATAGTTTGAGAAGTAATTGGATGGAAAGAAGATTTGGGTGCAGAAAGCTCCTCATACTGGAAGACGTGCTGAATGAACATCTGTAAAGTTGCTTTCAAGATGACTTACCCATTAGACATGTAAGCAATTTATTATTGCTTTATTATTGTCACGTGTACCAAGATGCAATGAAAAGCTTTGCTAATCACGCCATGAGTAAGTGCATCAAGGTAGTGCAGGAGAGAAAAAGAAGCGCAATGCAGAAAATAACAGAACAGCGGCAGAGAAATGCAGATGAAAAACAATGCAAGTGCCATAACAAGAGAAATTTAGATTTATAAACGGAGGGAAAATATCTAAATTTGTTAATGACACAATATTTGGAGCCACAGCACTTGTGATCAAGGTCAGAAGACTATACAGAGGTACAACAGAATGGAACGCCAGGTGAAAAATATTCATTTTGAATAGGTAACGAGACAGATTAAGTACTGAGAAGTATCGATGTGCAGACTCAATGTGGCAGTTTGATTGAATTATCA
Source organism: Rhinoraja longicauda (assembly GCF_053455715.1). Lineage (NCBI taxonomy): Eukaryota > Metazoa > Chordata > Chondrichthyes > Rajiformes > Arhynchobatidae > Rhinoraja > Rhinoraja longicauda. The sequence continues at coordinate 49,450,700 of NC_135959.1, read as the reverse complement.
ATCCAATTGATATTCCAAACAAATTGCAATATTAAGAAGGCAAGAAAGAAGGGAAATTGAACCTACATTTTGTGTGTGATGGCATAGGACACAAAAGTTAGGATATAATGTCAACTTTGTACGCAGCAATTTGCAGTCCTTATTCCAGGACATGTATTAAAGTACTGCAGTTGGGGGACCAAGATGTTAGTAGGGATAAGGATTCCAGTTACAATTAAAGAATTGATTTGTTTTTTTGGTATTTTTGGAAGCTGAGTTTAAGATATGATTCAATTCTGCAGATGATGACAAGTTAAATAGTGATTTATTATTTTCATTCATTACCATAATTATATATTTGATTTGACAAATTAAAGAGGAAATTAGATAAATGGTATTTATTGACAATGCCACAATAACCGATGAGTTGGTCTGAAGAAGGGTCTCGACCCGAAACGTCACCTATTCCTTCTCTCCTGAGATGCTGCCTGACCTGCTGAGTTACTCCAGCATTTTGTGAAAAAAGTTGGTTTAAGGAAGTGAAAATGACTCAATGCAGTCTATTATTCAGCAAACAAATACTAGTTTACTCAGGATCAACAGTTTTTTTGAGGAGAGAAGTAAATAGGAAAAAACCCATCAGCTGCTCTCCAAATAAGCAGGGTAATTCCTTCAGTAAATCAGAGTGGAGGACACTTGTGCACAAACTGCTTGAAAAAATCTCAGTCACTACTTTTTAGGCATGTCCTCAAAATTAAGGGTGACTTGCTTTCGGTCTGGCTTCAAGGGTTTTGCCGTGGCAAATGAGGCCAATGTGTAAAGTATAACCTGTTCCACAGATGTAGTATGAGGTGACTGACAGGAGGGTGAATGGGCGTAGTGTGGGAGAAGGTGCACCCTTCTGTACGGGTGCAGGACTTCTCAAGTGCCTCCGATATGATAACTACTATAATGAGATCCTAGTGACTCTCAATCCACATTATTCGCTTTCTTGAAATAGACACTCTATTTGAGCTCTGGCATATCAGAAAATTGCAAGAATGACAAAGAAAAAGATTTGAGTATACTCAAAGCTACCCTGAAGAAGTACACTGACTCCAGGTAATCTCTTAGTCATGAGCATTCAAAGTGAAGAAAGGGCATTTGGGATGGCATTGAGCACCTCAAGGCCATACATTGGGAGTGTACAGAAGCCAGTCTGGAGCCCAGCACACAGGGCTGTAGGATGGATGGGCCAAGAGTGAAATAACTGAACCATTGGGTGAAAAATCAAAAGCATTGTTCTCAAACTACACCAGAAATTTTTCTTGAATAGCACCACCCCACCCCATGTCCTGTCACTGTAAAATGAGTTTAAGTTTAGTTTATTGGCACGTGCACCGAGGTACAGTGAAAAGCTTTTGTTGCAGTGGAAAGACAATACGTGATTACAATCGAGCCATCCACGGTGTACAAATACACGATAAAGGGAATAACGTGAATAACATTTAGTGCAAGATAAAATACAATAAAGTCCGATCAAAGATAGTCTGAGGGTCTTCAATGAGGTAGATAATAGCTCAGGACTGCTCTCTAGTTGTTGGTAGGATGGTTCAGTTACATGATAAACTAACATTCAGAAAGATGTAGAAATTATTAAAATTAATAAGTATTTTATATACTAAAGGGTGCGCGGGAACAGGATGAACTGGAAATGTTTATGCATGAATCATTGAATGTGGCAGCCCATATTGAAAACTTATTATTTAAAGCCACATGGGACCTTTGGATTGATGATGAATCAGGGAGTACAACAACACGTTGTTAGGTTGAACAGTGCTGAAGCCACAACTGGTGTGTTGCGTCCAATTTTGATCACTCAACTTCAGTAGTGACATGAAAGCCTGTGAGAGAGTGTACCCCAGCAAATCTCCCCGTTGTGGGACGAATAAGGTACTTATTATTATTATTAAAAAATGACACACCAGAATGCTTTCAAGAATGAAGGATTTTAGGTATTCAGACTGGAGAAGCTGGTAATATTCTTCTTGGAGTAAGATGGGTTGAGAGGAGATTTGATGAAGGTGTGCAAGATAACGACTGATAAAGATAGAATGAACAGTGAAAAGTTATTTCCATTGATTAATGCTTCAAGGAACAAGTTTTAAAATATTGGGTAAATTATACAATGTGAGAAAAAAAACTTGTTTTATGCTGAGATTTGTTGTGATTTGGAACTCTGCAAGAAAACTGGATAATTCAGGGTTTTCAAAATGGAATTGAATAAACGAGATAAATAATTTGTTGGGTTTGTGAAAAGAATTGGGGAATAGAGTGGATGAGATTGATCTGCTGAGGCTGGCATAGCATTAATGCACCGATTGGCATTGTACGATTTTAACAAAAGATAGTACTAATTCCCAGTTAAGCAGCTCCTCAATTTAGCATCTTACCTTTGATTTTAAGATTATCTCCAGCCTCACCATTTCCCATTTTGATAAACACCCTTCATTTTATAATTCTCCAAGACATTTGAGCTTCTCCAACTTCTTTATTTCTATTATCCCTAAATTTAATTGTTCCATCATTGCTCTTTCAAATTCCAAGTCACCGAACTCTAGAATTCTATCCTTAAACCTTTACACTTTCTATACTTTCGCCTCTTTTAATATACTTAAAGTCATTTTCACTGATATCAATTTATGTGGCTCTGTACCAAACTTTATTTAAGACCAAACCTTTGAAGTGCAATAGGACATTCTGTTCCATTACATGCACCAGCTAAGTACAAGCCAGTTTTGGGCAAATTGCCTTGAAATAAATCTTTGCAAGCCCAGCTGAAATTTTATTTAAAGGGCTTCTTGAAAATGTGAAATTTAACATTGTGATGACTTTATTGAAGCAGAATCTATAAAGATTATAATAGGGTATTGAAAAAAGATTGTGAAGACAATAGCTTCAAATAGCAGAATAGAATTAGTCACAGTGGGAAAAAATGCTAGCGCAGGCCAGGAACCAGAAAGTGTCATATTTTATTATTCTATGAAACTAATGGTTGGCAAGCTAAACAAATGCAGTTAACTGGTGAAACCACATCTTTATTCCTGTGCTACATTTACAACTTTTGCACGAGATGTGAAATTGAGGCCCAATATACTCTTTTTGGTGGCCTTTCTTAAAATTATGTTCGTAAGTGATAGGAACAGGGTTAGGCCATTCACCCCATCAAGTCTACTCCTCCATTCAATCATGGCTGATCTATTTTGTCCTATCAACCCCGTTCTCCTGCCTTCTCCCCATAACCCTGTACTAATCTAGAACCTATCTATTAATTTTTATGGAAAGTGGTATTTGCTGATAAGATCAGGGTTCATTGCCCGCCCATATCTGCCCTTGAGAAGATGTTAGAATTGTGATCCTTCGGGTGCGAATGATCCAAAGGCATTGTTGAAAGAAGTGCAGAGGATTTCTCCTCTGTGTCATAGGCATTCATTGTGCTCAACCAACATCTAAAAAAACTGATCATATGATCATTTATTTGATTAAAAAATTTAATTACAAACTTTGTTTCCTGAATTGCAATGCTGACTACATTTCAAAAGTATTAACCATATAACCATATAACAATCACAGCACGGAAACAGGCCCATTCGGCCCTACCAGTCCACGCCGACCACTTTCTCTGACCTCGTCTCATCTACCTGCTCTCAGACCATAACCCTCCAATCCCCTCCCATCCATATACCTATCCAATTTACTCTTAAATAATAAAATCGAGCCTGCCTCCACCACTTCCACCGGAAGCTCATTCCACACAGCCACCACCCTCTGAGTAAAGAAGTTACCCCTCATGTTACCCCTAAACTTTTGTCCCTTAATTCTGAAGTTATGTCCCCTTGTTGGAATCTTCCCCACTCTCAAAGGGAAAAGCCTACCCACGTCAACTCTGTCCGTCCCTCTTAAAATTTTAAAAACCTCTATCAAGTCCCCCCTCAACCTTCTACGCTCCAAAGAATAAAGACCCAACCTGTTCAACCTCTCTCTGTAGCACAAGTGCTGAAACCCAGGCAACATTCTAGTAAATCTCCTCTGTACCCTCTCCATTTTGTCGACATCCTTCCTATAATTTGGCGACCAGAACTGCACACCATACTCCAGATTCGGCCTCACCAATGCCCTGTACAATTTCAACATTACATCCCAACTTCTATATTCGATGCTCTGATTTATAAAGGCAAGCATACCAAACGCCTTCTTCACCACCCTATCCACATGAGATTCCACCTTCAGGGAACAATGCACAGTTATTCCCAGATCCCTCTGTTCCACTGCATTCCTCAATTCCCCACCATTTACCCTGTACGTCCTATTTTGATTTGTCCTACCAAAATGCAGCACCTCACACTTATCAGCATTAAACTCCATCTGCCATCTTTCAGCCCACCCTTCCAAAAGGCCCAAGTCTCTGTACACTTTGAAAATCTACTTCATTATTAACTACACCACCTATCTTAGTATCATCTGCATACTTACTAATCCAATTTGCCACACCATCATCCAGATCATTAATGTAAATGACAAACAACAGTGGACCCAACACAGATCCTTGGGGTACTCCACTAGACACTGGCCTCCAACCTGACATACAGTTGTCAACCATTACCCTCTGGTATCTCCCATTCAGCCATTGTTGAATCCATCTTGCAACCTCACTATTAATACCCAACGATTTAACCTTCTTAATCAACCTTCCGTGTGGAACCTTGTCAAATGCCTTACTGAAGTCCATATAGACAACATCCACAGCCTTGCCCTTATCAATTTCCCTGGTAACCTCTTCAAAAAATTCAAGAAGATTAGTCAAACATGACCTTCCAGGCACAAATCAGGCCTTGTTTATCCACGTGATTATATATATTGTCCCTAAGTATCTTTTCCATTAATTTTCCCACCACAGACGTCAAACTAACAGGTCTATAATTGCTAGGTTTACTTTTAGAACCTTTTTTAAACAAAGGCACAACATGCGCAATGCGCCAATCTTCCGGCACCATCCCCGTTTCTAATGACGTTTGAAATATTTCCGTAATAGCCCCTGCTATTTCTGCACTAACTTCCCTCAATGTCCTAGGGAATATCCTATCAGGACCTGGAGACTTATCCACTTTTATATTTTTCAAAAGAGTCCGTACCTCCTCTTCTTTGATCCTCGTAATTTCCATCACTACTCTACTTGTTTCGCTTACCTCACATAATTCAATATCCTCCTCGGTGAATACCGAAGAAAATAAATTGTTTAATATCTCCCCCATTTCCTCTGGCTCAGCACATAGCTGTCCACTCTGACTCTCTAATGGACCAATTTTATCCCTCGCTATCCTTTTGCTATTGACATATCTGTAGAACCCCTTGGGGCTTACTTTTACATTACTTGCCAAAGCAACCTCATTTTTTTTTCTCGCTTTTCTAATTTCCTTCTTAAGATTCCTTTTACATTCTTTATATTCCTCAAGAACCTCATTTACTCCCTGCCGCTTATATTTATTGTATATCTCCCTCTTTTTCCGAACCAAGTGTCCAATTTCCCTGGAAAACCACGGCTCTTTCAAATTATTATTCTTTCCTTTCCACCGAACAGGGACATAAAGACTCTGTACTCTCAAAATTTCACCTTTAAATATCCTCCATTTCTCTATTATATCCTTTTCATAGAACAAAATGTCCCATTTCACTCCTTTTAAATCCTTTCTCATCTCCTCAAAATTTGCCTTTCTCCAATCCAAAATCTCAACCCTTGGTCCAGATTTGACCTTCTCCATAATTATATTGAAACTAATGGCATTGAGATCACTAGACCCAAAGTGCTCCTCAACACATACCTCCGTCACCTGACCCGTCTCATTTCCTAACAGGAGGTCCAACACTGCCCCTTCTCTGGTAGGTACCTCTACGTATTGCTGCAAAAAACTATCCTGCACACATTTTACAAACTCCAAACCATCCAGCCCTTTAACAGAATGTGATTCCCAGTCTATGTACGGAAAATTGAAATCACCCACAATCACTACTCTGTGCTTACTACTAATATCTGCTATCTCCTTACATATTTGCTCTTCCAATTCTCGTTCCCTATTTGGCGGTCTATAACACACCCCTATAAGTGTTGCTAAGCCTTTCTCATTTCTGAGTTCCACCCAAACAGCCTCTCTAATCGAGCCTTCTAGTCTGTCCTGCCAACGCACTGCTGTGATATCCTCCCTGACCAGCAATGCAACACCCCCACCTCTTGCCCCTCCGATTCTATCACATCTGAAACAATGAAATCCTGGAATATTTCATTGCCAATCGCAACCCTCCTGCAACCATGTTTCACTGATCGCCACAACATCATACTTCCAGATGTCAATCCAGGCTCTAAGTTCATCCACCTTTCTTACAATGCTCCTAGCATTAAAATATACACATTTAAGGGACCCATCATATTATGGCCGTTAAATCCTTGGATTATTTTTGAGTGAATTGCCCAGAAAATCCTGATGAACCGTTGGAACAGAATCTTTGTGTTGCCTCAGGTTTTGAAAGACACAACATAACTAGCAGTCTTTCCTGTACAAGATTGAGAAATATTTAAGCCATGTAATCAGCTCTACCAGCTGGCAAAATGGCATAACTGGTAGAGCTGCTGTCCCACGACGCCAAAGACCTGTATTCGATCCTGACCTTACATGCTGTTTGCATGGAGTTTGCAAGTTCATCCCATAATCGTGGGGATTTCCCATGGGTGCTCCAGCTTCCTCCCACACCCCAAAAACGTGCGGGTTTGTCAGTTAATTGGTCTCTGTAAATTGGCCCTCGTATGTGAGGAGTGATGAGAAAGTGGGAAAACACTGAACTAGAACTAGTGTGAACGGGTGATAGATGGTCGTTGTGCGTTGAATGGCCTATTTCCATGCTGTATCTCTAAACTAAACTAAACTAAACTAAGCAGTACAAACTCAGAGCCAACAGATTTATCTCCCCCACTAATCCATCTGAGTATAGATTAGTTTATTTGGTCTTGAATTAAAGGGATTCTATGTCAATACAGAATATACAAATGGAAGGGTGTTTAATTTAATCAGGATTGCCTCAAAATATTCGAACAATTGGTATAGGAATAAATAGGTTGAATAGTTAGGACTGATGTCCATATCCTTCAGGCAAAGCTTGATCATTGCTTAGGATGTTCTTCAAGTAAATTACTGCTAAATAAAGATTTTGGATATGATGAACCAAGTAGCTACTTCTGGTTTAGTTGTTTAGCTTTAGAGATACAGTGTGGAAACAGGCCTCTTGGCCTACTGAGTCCGTGCAGACCAATGATCACCCGTACACTAGTTCTATGTTATCCCATCCTATTCGCCACATAATTTACAGAAGCCTATTTTCTGGCAAACCTGCACTCTTTGGAATGTGAGAGGACACAGAGCACCTGGAGAAAATCCACGCAGTCACAGGGAGAACGTACAAACTCCTTACACACATTATTCATAGTCAGGATCTAATCCAGGACTCTGGTGCTGTAAGGCAGAAACTCAACTGCTGCGCTGCTGTGCCGCCCCGCTTTCATTTGTATCTATTTTATAATCTTAGGAATGGATCATCCCATATATATTGTGAAGAAAAAAAATGATTTAAAATATACGAATGTCCTCATATCATAGGCAATTCTTGTTATACCGGCCATTATTAAAATAAATGCTTTTATGATTCTGTAAGCGTTGTTGTTACAATCCTGATAAAACTAAAATGGACTTTGAAAATAAATCTGGGTCCATGCAGGAGTGGTAAAATCCTGACAAGTATAAGAAATATAGCGCTAAGTGTTGCCTTATCCAAATCCAGGAACTGAGAGCCATGGGCAGTAGGGAGAAACATAAGAATTTGTTACTGCATAACTCTTAATATATTAATGATAATACAATTAGAGTGGATCAGAAAGATACCAAAGAAAGGGACAAAACATTCAGCAGAAATAGATTATGCCCTTTACTGTATCTATTCCCTCTCCAAAACACGTAGTTCAGTCGTAATGTATTTCCACATTGAGAGTACAACTTCTTCACTGCTGATCGCGAAAAAACAGCTGTATAAACATTAAAAATGTGTACCCTTGGGAAACGTTATCTAAAATTACATATATTTTAACTTAGTTATGCAAATTTGTATTGCCTTAGGTTATATAGGTGAAATGCTGTCATATTTATCTAAGTTGATGGATATCCTTGGGTTTTTAAATATACCTATTTAAAATAATAATTACAAATGAGATGCACGTTTGATGCTTATTAGAATATTGCTCAAGGTTAGAGAGATGATATGATGAAAACAGACACTCAATTGTGTATAGCTGTTTAATAATATAATCTGTTCTAAACAATAAAATATATATTAATACTACCAATGCAGCGCTTTACAAATTTCATGTAAAATCTGTTTTATTCAGTAATCTCGATAATTTGGGTTTAGAATAAATAAATCATATTTTTGAAATGTTGGCCTGCAATGGAATGGATTATTATTTTCAGGTTTCTGCTGCAGTGCAGTAGACAGGACAGCTTTCAATAATCTGGGCATTTCCTGCGCACCGATAAATAACTCCCCTGGGTTGCCTGCCTGCTGTATTTCAACCAGCCAGAAACCTGAATACATTAACTGTATAGATTGCACCTCTTGGTGTACGTGGCTGAAATTAAGAATTCTACACTAGAGCAAGAGCTGCGAAGAAAAAGAATATTTGTGCTTTTTGAGACACTGACACGTGCCAAATGTGAATGCCTGGTACTGTTATTTTGGAAATAGTATTCTAGGTATAAATTGCTGATGGTAATATTAGATCATTGAGTTTATTAATAGAAATCTGACTTTTTTAAACCGTAACATTTGTCATGCAGTTGAGAAGAATCAGCATGAAAATTAATGATATCTGTATGACCCGTAAAATTATTTTGCTTTCATGTGTGAAGGTTGGGGAATGAGGAAAGGACAAGTGGTTAATGCCCTTCACAATAGCAGCTGCTCTCCACTTTCATTAGTTCCATTTTGAAGATTAACCATTAGAAATTCATTAGGATCTTTGAATAACATATTTTCAACCTTTAAAGCACTTCACTGTGTTGCTATCTGTATATTAAAACTCTTGTTTGTTTGTTTGTTTGTTTGTTTGTTTGTTTGTTCCTGAACTACAGCTAAAATGGTACACGATAGCACGACAATTTTAGGTCCACCTTACTCACCATCGTCCCTTTGGTGCTAATAGAAGAAGTTTCATTGAAATCGGTTACATTTTTAAAGTTATTCACATTTTAAAGTTTAAATCTATCTCCTAGGGAGGGAGGGGTGGAGGGAGGATAAGGGGGGTGGAGGGGAAGGGGGGGAGGGGAGGGGAGTGGGAGGGGAAGGGAGGGAGAGGAGAGGGAGGAGGGAGGGGGAGGGGAGGGGAGGGGGAGAATAGGGAGAATGGGGGGGGGGGGAGGGGGGGAGAAGAAGGTACTGCACCTATGCAGGAGAGGTTTGGGCCCAACGGGTCCACTTGGTCTAGTATAAAGACAACAAACCATTTTCAAAAGGATCACAAATGTATTTACTTTATAAACAAATTATAGTGAAATGCACTGGAAACATTTTATTTTGGTTTTAATTACCTTGCACTTTCTGTTGATTTAGTACACCTCTGTGAAATTCAAAGTTAGTTAGCTGTACAAAAAAAGATAAATCTTTGTTATTGCATATCTAAATTGGCTGCATAGTGCTGACTATTGCTGATGGCTCCAACAGCATTCAACTTTTGAAACTGAATTAAATTTTGGACTTATGCTTTCCGAGTCTATAAATGTTTTGAAGCTGATTGTCCCAACAGACAGTTAATGGAGGCTTAATAGAAAATCTGTATATTTGCAGTCATAGACCAATTATTTCATTTTGCTAATTATTTCATGTTGCTAAGTGACTGTGAATAAAGGTTAAATTAATCCATCTGACACCATTGTAGGTCCTTCCAAGGTCATATTGGCATCTCTGTTGGCTGAAAAGGGTCTTTTGGTCTGAATATGAAAAGTCAAGAGCCACATGACCAATGTTACCTACAACAACCAGAACAATTATACTGCCCCTCACCCAACCCTCCAAGTTTGTTCTCGGGCAGAAGGAAAGGTCCATCATTCACAGGGTCAGTTCTGGCTACAATACATGAGGTTAACGAATACATTGCTGGTGCAACACAAAACACTTAACATGACTATCTTTCGGTGTAAACCAGCATCTGCAGTTCCTCCCTGCACAGTGGACTTGTTAACAATGAAACAAAATGGCATAAATAAAGTCATTATGCTGCCAACTTCAAAAGTGCTGAGGACCCTTTTCCTCAGCATAACAGTTAATGTGAATGTTGAAGATTGCTTGAATACTGGGACACCAATTTGCTGTTGTAACATTAAGTAAATGGAGAAGTCAAGGTGCTTTATAAGTGTGGTAGTGCCACGATCTGCAGTTGACCAATTTAAGCAGCTTAGAGCACTGGTACACAATAGAGAAGGCAATACTGAACTGCAATAATATTTTCAGTAATGTTTTCAAAGGATAATTATTGATAAATATCCTTTCAAAATTAAGTGTGAACTTAAAGATGGAAAAGCACAGTAAACATGTAATTGAAAAGTTTAAAACATTTTCAGTTCTCTTTTACAATCCCAATGTAAGCAATTAAAAAGCATTGTTCAACCTTTCCTCTGTGAGCAGACCAACATTCATTATATATCAATTATGGAAAGGTGTTACATTTCAACATTGCTTGTGGGCCGATAAGCTTGGGATCAGGAAGGGGAACTGCTGTAATAATACGGGCACCAAATAAGCAGGAGGTAAGAGCTGAGGATATAATCAAAGTAATGCTAGTGGATATAGGATTATAAAGCCAAGGTCACTAAAGGGGATAGGAGTTCATAATTCAGTTGTAGAATTAAAATAAAATTTACCTTTTGCTTTACAATGTTTGTTGAAACAGCCTCCCTTTCTGTGGAGAGAAACAGCCATGGTGCCTTTTGGGGAATAAACCTGTTTTTTTCTTTATAGCAATCCAAATGACTTCCATTAATCAAAAGAAAGTCTTAATATTGACATTTTTTCCTTACTGCCATATATAAAAATCTGACAATTTAGCAACTGAAATGTTTGTTGCAATTTATATTAAAGTGGGAATATTGTCAGATTTGGCTTGCAAATAATTAAACCCATAGGATTTCTAACTCCTAGATTTAGTCTGAATACACCTGTTTATGAGGTGGGAATTTCTACGTTAAACATGAATCAGTACAATCATTTCAAAATCCTGAAAGCATTCACACCCATTAGCTGTAGGGTGACCAATTGATTTGAGCTCAGCAGTTATTTTCTGGAACGATTAATACACCATGTCTTCTTGCTTGCTATGAAAGCAACATGATAAGGGAATGGATCCTCTGGAGGGGAGTTCACTTTATTTTCTATTTTCCTTCAACAAGAAAAATACAGGGAGTAAGAATGTTCATCTTAAGGTAATATCAGACAAGTTTAAAGAACCATTTGGCAGTAAACCTGCATTTTGGTTAGTAATTGATGATTAAGCATACAATATTAATTTCTTTGGAAAACATCAGAGAAATATGTTGTTATGTAGGGAAATAATCTCCTGGTTTCACAGAAATTGTGCTGTGGCCTGTGCTCAGTTCCCTTCAGGCATTGATTCTTCCCAATAGTGCCAGCTGCTTGTTTAGGAACCGAATGACTTTCCACTCCCTGCAGATGGAAGTACTCAGAGTCAGAAAACTTGTAAATACTTTATTTTATGGGACTGAAGCCACAGACATTCCTTTTTGTCATGCTGAAAAGGCCATTCCCTGTATTTCAAGGTATCCTTAACCCGGAGTAGAACAAAATTGCACTCATTTCTGAGCAGTTTAGTATCCAGCAGGCAATTCAACCTCTGACTCTCAGCTAGAGGTCTGTCTGCCATAAAATCTCTCTAGATGTCGCCAATAATTGCTCTGCGCCCATAATTTGTCTCCAGCATGATTTTCAATCTCATTGGTATGAAAACACCTCTTGTGTACTTATACATTAACGAGCCATTTTAAACTATGTTTTCCATTGAAACAAAACCATTGGGAGGAACAACATTGAAACGACTTTGTTTGGGTGGCTGGCTGCTCCATTACCACTCTGCAGGCTCACTGCTAACATGGCACACTGGTCACAGTTAATCATCCTTACACCTTGACCCTCTGTCTTCAAAATTTTCGTCCAATGAAGATTTGTTTACATCTATCACTTCCCTTGCTGAACAGCATAGAGATGGATCAGAGGCATCACAGGCATCTGAGAATGAAAGCACGATCAGGAAAAGAGGTTTTTAGTTGTTGAAATCTAAAATGGTTAGTACCGATGAGCTGTGATTATGGAGCTGACACAGAATGAACTCCTTTCAGTACATGTAGGAATTGCATCATGCACAGAAAGCTGAATGACACTCACTCTCAAGACCTTTGCAAAGGCAGCACCTCAGAGAATAATTATAGAACTATGACATTGCCTGTGAGTATCAAATAAGATGGCATTGCTGAATAATTTATATGCTATTTTCTTCAATCATTCGTGTGCAGCGTTATCAAACTGCACATAATTCTCAGTTTGCTGAAAGAAACTAGATTCATAGAAATTGACAATACCAGTGCCCTTGATGCTGTTTTGTGTACACATTGTAAATATTATCAGTGATCTTGGTGAAGAAAATACCAATGTTCTGTGACAGTTTTTATTGCTATCCCTTCGACTCCTAAGGCAGTGGTCTTCGAGAGTTATTAAGTTGTACAACACAGAAATGAGCTCTTCAGCCCAAAACATCCTTTTTCTTAACTGCATTAATCCCATTTCCCTGCATTAGGTCTGTATCCTACTATGCATTGCCTATTCAAGTACATGCCTAAATGTCTCTTAAATGTAGAGATTGTGTTTGATTCCACCACCTCCTCTGACTGTGAGTTCAGATATCAACCACCTCTATGTAAAAAAAAGCTTCTACTCAAATCTCTTTTAAAACTCATTCTTCTCATCTTTATGACCTCCTGCTTTTGATATACACACCATAGGGAAACAATTATAATTATCTACTGTCTTATAATTCTATTTATCTCTATCAGTTCAGCCCTCGAGGGAAACGAGCCAAGCCTATCCTATCCCACCGCACAACCAAAGTCCTCAAACTGAGCAACGTCCTTGTGAATCTCCACTGTCCCACCTCCAGCTCACGATAATGTGGTCACCAGAAATGCACACAATGCCCTGTGCAGCCTAATCAGTTCTTTTGTATAATCTATATCCTATCCTGTGAAGACCAGCACGCCATCTGTCTACTTAACCTCACTATCTCCCTGTGCTGCCACTTTACTATGGACCCAAGGTCCATCTATTTATCAACATCCCTTGGTACCCTACCATTTTTAGTATATGTCCTATTCCTATTTGACTGCCCCAAATGCATTGTCTGATACTTGTCAGGATTAATTTCTATCTGCTAGCACTCTGTCCAACTTTCCATCTGTTCAATATCCCAATGTAATGTCCCACACTGATCCCTGTGGTGTACCACTGATCACAGACTTCCAACCAGTAAAATATTATTTCCCCATTATCCTCTGCTTCCTATCACCAAGCCAATTTTGGTTCCAGTTAGCCAGCTCACTTTGGATTCCATGTGCCTTAACCTTCTGGGCTAGCCTACAATAAGGGCCCGTATCAAATGTCCTGCTAAAATCCTGTTAGGTTAGATCTTTGTAGAAACAAGTGACTGCAGATGCTGGTTTACTAAAAAAGATAAAGTGCTGGAGTAACTCAGTTGGTCAGGCAACATTTCTGGAGAACCTGGATATGTGACCTTTCGGGTAAGAAGCCTTCTTCGGACTGATCTGTCTGAAGAAGGGTCCTAACCATCCCTCTTGCCCTCCTGCATTTGCTCTTTTGTTATTTATTCATCTGATCTATGCTCCTACTATCTAGCATGGGGCATAGGGCACATGGAGTAATCTTGAGATTTCAAACTGAGAGGTCCTGCTTTTTAACCTTTTGTCTAACTCCCTGAACTCATTTTGAGGGGCCTCATCCCTCTTTCTTTCTATGTTATTCGTACCAATGTGCAGTACAGCTTCTAGTTGTTCTCCTTCCCCATTCAGAATGTTCTGTACCTCACCTGAGACATCGCTGATCCTGTCATTGACTGTCTTGCTCTCAGCCACAGAAGTGCCTGTCCGTTCCTTCACTTTTCCCCTCCCCAACTGCGCCACAGACTTGATTGTTGCTGCTGCTTCCTCTGGAAGGCTATTCCCCCAATAGTATCCAAAATCATACACCTGTTTGGAGAAGATAGGGGAGGGGGGGGGGGGGGGAATAACCTAAGGTTGAGGTGTAGGTACAGTGAAAAGCTTTGTTTTGCGATCTAAACAGATCCGATATACCATAGATAGATACAATCAGTTCAAACTCATGTACAATAGGTAGACCAAAGTGTAAGTCAGAGAGTACAGAATATAGTTCTCAGTATTGTAGCAGTATCAGTTCCTTAGCCAAAGTCCAATGTCCTCTATAGGAAAGAGGTGAATCGAATAGTACCGTAGTTTCTGGAAGGACTGTTCAGAAGTCTGATAATGGAAGGAAAGAAGCTGTTCCTTCTGCACTACTGGCAACTCCTGCACTACTTGCCTGCATTTACTGTCCATCCTAGTAGTCGCCCATGTCCTTTCTTTTCTTTTCTTTAAGCATAATTCACTCACTAAACATATTATCTGCGGCTTTCTCCACATCCCTGATGCTCCACAGCGTCCAACTGCAGCCGATTGGAAATGTTCCTGATCTTCCATACAACTGTTCCAGCTTCCATATCCTTTATTTCCAGTCCCCTAGATGAAGAAAGAGAGAAAAAAAACCGTACCTGGTCATCCCCTCATCAAATCCCGCACTTTGATCTTGCAGCAGTCATTTCACTTTGCAGCGCCTTACCAAATAGCTGCTTCCAACATGACTGCTCCCACCATGCCTGCCTCTTTTTTTATACTTTTGGCTTGCCGCCGATCTCTCAGGGGCTGCTGTCTGACCTCCACCTCTAGTCCTTACATTGCTTATTCAGCTCGTTTGGTAGGTCCCACTGCTGCTTTTAGATCTTCCCCCTTGCTTTTAGATTTCCCCCTTGCTTTCCAGAGCCATTTTTGGCTATGGAACCAGTTGGCTTAATGGTTAGAGAAGTCAAGGCACCATCTATAACCTTGAAATAGCTCCACATCATATTTTTTGGCATTGAGAACAGCATTGTGAAAGTTGCGTGGAGTGAAGTTTACAGAACAGTTTCACTGTGTAATGACAGTATAAGTTTCAATGCAGTATTCCCAGTTGCTCTGTTGCAAGCTTTCACTATTCTCAGCATGAAGCACAGCGGTGATCTTTTCTCCTAAACAAATGTACCAAAATATAAGCAACAACCTGCTGTCCGGGAACATAGCTACTGATAATACGAAAATGTTGGAAAGGAGAAGGGAGATCAGTGAGACCTAGGGAACATGACAGGGGCATGTTGTTTATTTCTTCTGTTTTGGGTCTCAGAGGCATTCCACAGTTCCAGCAAATCCCAACATATACAAAATGTGCAATTAAATGGTTTGGGTGGCACAGTGGCGCAGCAGTAGAGTTGCTGCCTTATAGCACCAGAGACCCGACTTTGATCCTGACTACGGGTGCTGCCTGTAAGGAGTTTGCACTTTCTCCCCGTGACCGCATGGGTTTTTCCCCGGGATCTCCGGTTTCCTCCCACACTCCAAAGATGTACAGATTTGTAGAGTCTGAAGAAGGGTCTCGACCCGAAACGTCACCCATTCCTTCTCTCCCGAGATGCTGCCTGACCTGCTGAGTTACTCCAGCATTTTGTGAATAAATCGATTTGTACCAGCATCTGCAGTTATTTTCTTATAGATTTGTAGGTTAATTGGTTTCAGTGAAATTTTAAATTGTCCCTAGTGAGTCGGATAGTGCTCGTGTATGGGGATTGCTGGTCGATGCGGGCTCAGTGGGCCGAAGGGGCTGTTTCCACGCTGCATCTCTAAAACTAAAATGAATTAAAACTGTAAATGCCTTGTACTTTGTGGAAGCCAAAAAAACAGGCAAATGCCTATGCTCACTCTGCCTTCTGTTGGCTCAGGGAATGTGGATTAAGTCAAGTGTCCTTTGCCTGAGTTTGGATACAATAAGTAGCAAACTGAATATGGCAGAGATCTGCAGCAGCTGCCGAGAATGCTTTTGTGCCTGAAAGCTGAGAGTGATTATAATCCCCACCTTCATGAGCATGTGTCATAGAGTCTAACAGTTTAGTTTAGAGATACAGCATGGAAACAGGCCCTATGGCCCATGCTGACGATTGATCACCCATTCACACTAATTCTATGTAATGCCACTTTCGCGCCCACTCCCTGTACACTAGATTATTGCGTTCAGTTTTGGTCACCCTGTTTTTGGAAAGATGTTAAGCTGGAAAGGATGCAGAGAAGATTAACAAGGATGTTGCCAGGACACGAGGGCCTGAGCTATAGGGAAGAGTTGAGTAGGCTGGGACTCTATTCCTTGGAGCGCAGGAGGATGAGGGGTGATCTTATAAAGGTGTAAAAAATCATGAGTGGAATAGAGCAGGTAGATGCACAGTCTCTTGCCGAGATTAGAGGAATCAAGAACCAAAGGACATAGATTTAAGGTGAGGGGGGAAAGATTTAATCAGGACCGGAGGGGCAACTTTTTTTACACAAAGTGTGGTAGGTATATCGAATGAGCTGCCGGAAGAGGTCATTGAGTCAGGCACTATCACAATGTCTAAAACACATTTGGACAAATACATGGATAGGATAGGTTTAGAGGGATATGGGCCAAATGCAGGCAGGTGGGACTAGTGTAGCTGGGGCACGTTAGACTGCATGGGCAAGTTGGGCCGAAGAACCTGTTTCCATGTTGTATGTGTTCTATGACACTAGGAGCAATTTACAGAGGCCAATTAACGTACAAACCTGCACGTCTTTGGGATGTGGGAGGAAACCAAATCACCCGTCGGAAACCCATGTGTTCACAGAAAGAATGTACAAACTCCACACAGACAGGACTCCAGGTCAGAATCGAACTTGGGTCTCTGGCGCTGTAAGCTCTACCGCTGTGCCACTGTGCCATCATAAAGCACAGTAAGAGGGCCTTCAGCCCAACTTGCCCATGCTGACCAAGATGCTCCATCTACACTAGACTCACCGGTCCATGTTTGGCCTCTATCCCTCTATCTTTCTAAACTTTTCCTATCCATGTACTTGTCCAAATGTGAAGGTGTATTGAAGGTTGCAGGCCGTCAGAGAGATTGTGTTTGAAAGCTGGCTCTTCAAATAGCAATGTTTCAAGGTAAATGGGGTCTGTAAAATCTGGTTGTTCTGAACAAATAAGAACTGTTTCTCAGATCTTTACACCTGCACATCTTGACGCTGCCAAACCGTACAACATTTGGAAGCAGTTTGGGAATGGGGGTGCAAACATTTCAGCTAAAGTGTGAAGATTAATTTCCCAAAAGTCCGTAAGAGACTGAAAAACATTTGCAGAATTGTTAAGTGGGTAACACATTTCCAGCTCCAAATTAATGCAGCACCTGGTCTGTTTGTATCTGAGAGAGATGAGGTTAGCAACAGAAGGTGCAATGGAATTTCTGAACAAATAAAAACAGATTTCCAAAATTGGGTAAATTATGTTACATGGTGGTTATTGTCAGATCATTTCAGTGTTTAGTTTGTGATGACAATACATCAGATGCAATTTTCATGCAGCTTAAAATTTGGATCAGTGGACTGGGCTGTGTTCACCACTCTGCAAGTTCAGGTGGTCAAGAGCGGAGTAGTTGCCAAAACGGACTGCAATGCAAAACAGGCAGAATACTTTCGATAGCACAACCGTAGAAACTTGAGGGAATCTTTGTGGTCATGCCAAATCCTCTCAGATGTGTGAGAAAGTAAATATGCTGATGTGCTTTCTTGATCACTGCATCAGTGTGAAGAGATCTAGATTGGGTTGTTGGTGATATGTGTACCTAGGAACGTGAGGCAGTCGACTATCTCTTCAGCAACTCCATTGATGAGGACAAAATTGTGTTCACCACTACTTCCTTAGGTCAACGACCAACTCTTTCATCCAGCTGACATTAAGTATGTGATTGATGTTGCTGACATCGAACTGTTTTGAGATAATCATCAGTGTACTATGTTGCTATTAAAGATCTCACAATCCAGCAAGCTAAATCTGTGACAGTTTACTCTTTGGATGTAATTTCTATGAATAAATTAATTTCTGTTATTGACTCCCTGGACAATGCATGTTTCTAATCTTTGAGCTTCTTGTTGCTGTGGTCGGCTTGGTTGGGACTGAATCTTCAGAGACAGACCTACCTTTTGGTGTTTTGACATTTTCAGCATCTTAATAAAACAGGACAAGGGTGAGCTTTTAGTGTCAATGGAGAGGAGAAAGAGATGGGCTGGTAACAGCTGTTGCCGCGTATAGGGTGAAAAAAGAATTAAGATGGAGGAACTAAGAATGACGTGTGAACAATAGTTGTGTAATCATCCTCAAATTGCTATTTGTCATGACTATAACCTTTCTCCCTGCCTGTCATGTTTGGCAACTCCTCTTCCAAAGGGCAGTGAGAAAGTGCATAAAGTGTTTAGCAATTTGGGTCCAAATGCATTTTTGGGCCGAACTGTTTTCGTGGCGTTTTGAGTTCAACTGAGAGGTTCAATGTGACATCTGATAGTACTTCCAGTAGTTCAGCACACCCTAAGTGCTACACTGGTACTTCAGTTGAGCTTATTTGCTCAAGTCTTGAAATAGAGTTTAACCATGCAGCTCTAACAGGCAAAAGAAGAATCACGTAAGCAAAATGCACATCAAATACATACAGATTTTACTTTCATTTCATCGCATCATTTTTTCTTATTCAATCGATATGGCGTCACAGCAGCTAGAGCCTACCAGATGGGAGCAGTGAAATGAGAGGGGCCAGGGAGATGTGGCTCTTTGATGATTTTGATTGCCTTTTTGAAGCAGGACATAGTTTAGTTTAGAGATACAGCCTGGAAACAGGGCCTTCGACCCACCGTGTCCACAGTGACCTTCGCTCATAAGATAAGAATACAACCTCACTGCGGCCCTAGAATGTTTTTTATCTGCACTTTCTCATCCGTTCACACTACTTCTATGTTTTCCCACTTCCTCAACCACTCCTTACACATTAAGGGCAATTTACAGCAGCCAATTAACCTGCAAACCTACATGTCTTTGGGTTGTAGGAGGATACCAGAGCATTATATCCAATGAACACCCCTAGATAAATGATGAATCCTATTGAGGATGGACAGGTCAGATTTGTCATTGATTGACCTCCAGTGCAGGAACTGGAGGTTGTGTGTGACCTAATCCATGGTGTCTCGGTCAAAATCACAAATTAATAAATTATCAGAAATCTCAAGCCTTACAATGTTGCATCTTGTGTTTGACATCTTTATAGAAACATAGAAAAATAGGTGCAGGAGTAGGCCATTTGGCCCTTCGAGTCAGCACTGCCATTCAATATGATCATAGCTGATCATCTAAAATCATCTAAATTCCTGCTTTTTCTCCATATCCCTTGATTCCTTTAGCCCTGAGCTGAATCTAACTCTCTCTTGCAAAATATCCAGTGAATTGGCCTTCATTGCCTTCTGTGGCAGAGACTTTCAACAGATTCACAACTCTCTGGGTGAAATATTTTTTCCTCATCTCAGTCCTAAATGGCCTACCCCTTATTCTTAAACTGTGACCCCTGGTTCTGGACTCCACCAACATTGGGAACATTTTACCTGCATCTAGCCTGTCCAACCCTTTAAGAGTTTTGTATGTTTTTCTCAAGATCCCCTCTCATCCTTCTAAATTCCAGTGAATACAAGCCCAGTCAACCCATTCTTTCATCCTATGTGAGTCCGGCCATCCCAGGAATTAACTTGGTGAACCTACGCTGTACTCCCTCAATAGCAATAATGTCCTTTCTCAAATTAGGAGACCAAAATTGCACACAATACTCCAGGTGCGGTCTCACCAGGGCCCTGTACAACTGCATTAGGACCTCCTTGCTCCTAAACTCAAATCCTTTCGCAATGAAAGCCAACATGCCATTAGCTTTCTTCACTGCCTGCTGTATGTGGAAGCTTACTTTCAGTGACTGATCTACAAGCACACCCAGGTCTCTTTGCACCACCCCTTTTCCTCATCTTACACCATTAAGATAATTCTGTTCCTGTTCTTGCCACCAATGTGGATAACTTCACATTTATCCACATTATACTGCATCTGCCATGCATCTGCCCACTCACCCAACCTGTCCAAGTCACTCTGCAGCCTCATAGCATCCTTACCGCAGCTCACACTGCCACCCAGCTTTGTGTCATCCGCAAACTTGGAGATGTCACATTTAATTCCCTCGTCTAAATCATTAATATATATTGTAAATAACTGGAGCCCCTGCACCGAGCCTTGCGGCACCCCATGAGTCACTACATGGAGAGGTAATTTGACAATAGCTTGTTAATTAATGCAATCGCTGTTGTATTGGATGTCTGAAGGGCCTATCCCACTTAGGCGATTTTAAGGCGACTGCCGGCGACTAGGCTGTCGCCGAGTGTTCGCCGGGGTGTCGTGGGCATGATCGTGAGGAGTCTTCAATAAATCATAGCGGATCTCGGCGCGTCGCGGAAAAAAATTCCAGATAGAATTTTTTTGCCGACAGCTGGGTTGTCGCCAGGTATCGTAGATTATTGTGGGTGTTGTCACATGCTGTCCCCAGGTTTGCTAGGTTGTCGCAAATGCATTTAGAAGCACGTAATATTAAATTAAGAAAAGGCGTTTGAAGATACCAGAAGATAGTTTTGTTTAACCAATTTATTTACCGTCAGGACATTTGACAGGTAGATTGGAGGCGACAGTTTGACGGTCAGGTAAGCGTGGGAATTTTGCGATGTTTCCAAAGACAGTGTAATCTCTTAGCCAGGTGCTAGTTTCACAAAAAAGTAACTTGTATCGACCTGACTCGGCATTGTCGTGGTCATTGTCGTAGGGTAAAAGAAAATTTTGGCGATCTGCTATAACTTTGACAGTCGCCGGCAGTCGCCTTAAAAATCGCGTAACTGGGACAGGCCCTTAACTAAATTAACAAAGGTCTTTTGAAGAATACCTCAAGAATTAATTTGAGATTCTCTGTTGCTAATGGAATAGTTTGTGATGTTTATTGCTTGCTCCCTGTTTCTGGTACTTGATCATATTTTTTCTTCAAAAGCTGCAGAATACTCCATGGCAAGTCTGAGACTTTAAAGGTTCTTGATCCTGCCAGAATATGAGATTTCACATATTACTCATTGTAAATGGGGTTAAGTCCATTATGTTACCTGTTATGAGAACTGTATATCAGCAGGGTCTTAATCTATATTTCACTGTATTGTTTGCAGATATATCTACACGCGTTTGATTCTGGTCACATATTTCTCTCTCCCAGGTCATTTCCCAGCTGCGGATTCTAAGCAGGTCAATGACAGCGGGATACAAATTCGACAGAGAAATCTGGTCCAACGAGCTGTCTCCTATTCTCAATCTCTGGAAAAAACTTAACCAGGTAAGATGCCTTAAAAAAAGCAATCAGTTGTGCACCTACTTAGTGCGTACAACTGAACAGAAAAATCTCATGTATGAACTGAACATTTTCATATCAGAGAAACTATGTTAATGGTTAAAAAGAACAAAATTACAATAGATTCAGAAGATTGCCAGATGAATTTACATGGACTTCTGTAAAATGTAGACAAGGAACAGCAGCTGGTAATTAATATTAAAAAAACCCACAAAGCACTAGAGTAACTGATTGAGAATGATCAGCCATGATTACATTGAATGGCGGTGCTGGCTCGAAGGGCCGAATGGCCTCCTCCTGCACCTATTGTCTTTTGTCTATTGTCTAACTCAGTGGGTCAGGCAACTTCTCCAGAGAACACGGAGAGGTGGTGTTTCGGTTTGGGACACTTCTTCAGACTGTGTGTGGTGGGGAGAGAAGGCTGGAAGAGAGGAGGGGCAGGACAAACCCTGACAAGTGATAGGTGGATGCAGGTGAGGTTTTTTTAAAAACTAGGCATATGTGTGGACAAAGGTCAAAGATAAAAAGATAAGGATAGAAGAGGTGCCAATTTTTACACCTGAGGAAGAAATATAGGTAGAAAGGGAGGGGGAATGGTAGAAATGGGTGCAAGTCCAGATGAGGCTCGGGAAGAAGGGGGGGGGGGAGGGGGGGGGAAGAAGAAAGGATGGATGCGGGTGGGGTTATTTGTAGCTAATGTATTTGACAAGATTTCACATGAGAGACTGCTTCAATAGTTTAGAGTCCTTGGGATCCAAGGCAAGTTTGATTGTGGATCCAAAACTGACATGGTGAAGCGAGGCGAACGGCGATGGTGGAAGGTGCTTTTGTAATTAGAAGCTTGTCATCAGACCTTTACTGTTTGTCATACACACTAATAATTTGAGTATGAATTACAAATAAGTTTGCAGATGACGCATAAATTGTTGAGAGTAAAGAGAATAGTTTCAGGATACTGAATGGGTAGATCAATGGCAAATGGTATTTGCTTCTCTTAAGTACAAAATGATGCACTTTGGGAGGGTCATCAAAGGTAGAACTTGCACAATGAATGATATGACCTTAGGAATTCCTGAGGAACAGATTGACCTTGGTGTACAAGTCCACAGATCCCTAAAAATGGCAGCATAGTCATAATGGATAAAATGTCTTTTTCCCCAGGATAGAGGATTCTAAAACTGGAGGGTATAGGCTTAAGGTGAGAGGGGAGAGATTTAAGAAGGACCTCAGGTGCAACTTTTTCCACTTAAAAGATAGTCCGTATCTGGAATGAGCTGCCATAGAAGTGAATATAATAGTGACTTTCAAAAGTCATTTGGATAGGAAGGGTTTAGAGGGCTGATGGCTAAATGCAGGCAAATGGGATGAGCCCAGTATGCCAACTTGGTCAGTATGGTTGCATGCTGTATAGCTCTATGACTATGATTCATAAATAGATAAGGTGATGAAGAATCTGTACAGAATGCCAGTTTTTGTTAATCAGGTGTATAATATAAGACCAGGGAGGTTATGGTACAGCTTTGTAAAATATTGATTAGGCTGCAACTGGAGTATATGTGCAGTTCTAGTCACCATACTATGGGAAGAAAATGTTTGTACTGGAGACGATATAGAGGAGATTCACCGGGCAATTGGTCCAAAAGGTTAGAACCCATGGGTTCCAAGGTGAATTAGCAAATTGGATCCAAATTAACATGGTGATAGAAGGAAAAGGGTGATAGTAGTCATGACGAGAGACTAGTTCAGTTGGATATGTGTTCCATGGAGCAGAGGAGACAAAGAGAAGGCCATGAATGGGCTATACAAAATTATGATACATAGACAGGGTATCAGGGTGTCAAAAACAGATGGACAGCATGGATTTACGAAGGGGAAATCATGCTTGACAAATCTACTGGAATTTTTTGAGGATGTAACTAGGAAAATTGACAGGGGAGAGTCAGTGGATGTGGTGTACCTCGACTTTCAGAAAGCCTTCGACAAGGTCCCACATAAGAGATTAGTGGGCAAAATTAGGGCACATGGTATTGGGGGTAGGGTACTGACATGGATAGAAAATTGGTTGACAGACAGAAAGCAAAGAGTGGGGATAAATGGGTCCCTTTCGGAATGGCAGGCAGTGACCAGTGGGGTACCGCAAGGTTCGGTGCTTGGACCCCAGCTATTTACGATATACATTAATGACTTAGACGAAGGGATTAAAAGTACCATTAGCAAATTTGCAGATGATACTAAGCTGGGGGGTAGTGTGAATTGTGAGGAAGATGCAATAAGGCTGCAGGGTGACTTGGCCAGGTTGTGTGAGTGGGCGGATACATGGCAGATGCAGTTTAATGTAGATAAGTGTGAGGTTATTCACTTTGGAAGTAAGAATAGAAAGGCAGATTATTATCTGAATGGTGTCAAATTAGGAGGAGGGGGAGTTCAACGAGATCTGGGTGTCCTAGTGCATCAGTCAATGAAAGGAAGCATGCAGGTACAGCAGGCAGTGAAGAAAGCCAATGGAATGTTGGCCTTCATAACAAGAGGAGTTGAGTATAGGAGCAAAGAGGTCCTTCTACAGTTGTACCGGGCCCTGGTGAGACCGCACCTGGAGTACTGTGTGCAGTTTTGGTCTCCAAATTTGAGGAAGAATATTCTTGCTATGGAGGGCGTGCAGCGTAGGTTCACTAGGTTAATTCCCGGAATGGCGGGACTGTCGTATGTTGAAAGGCTGGAGCGATTGGGCTTGTATACACTGGAATTTAGAAGGATGAGGGGGGATCTTATTGAAACATATAAGATAATTATGGGATTGGACACATTAGTGCAGGAAACATGTTCCCAATGTTGGGGGAGTCTAGAACAAGGGGCCACAGTTTAAGAATAAGGGGTAGGCTATTTAGAACGGAGATGAGGAAGAACTTTTTCAGTCAGAGAGTGGTGAAGGTGTGGAATTCTCTGCCTCAGAAGGCAGTGGAGGCCAGTTCGTTGGATGCTTTCAAGAGAGAGCTGGATAGAGCTCTTAAGGATAGCGGAGTGAGGGGGTATGGGGAGAAGGCAGGAACGGGGTACTGATTGAGAGTGATCAGCCATGATCGCATTGAATGGCGGTGCTGGCTCGAAGGGCTGAATGGCCTACTCCTGCACCTATTGTCTATTGTCTATTGTCTATTGACAGGTTTAGGGTTAGGGACTGGGGGCTTAGGATCTGAGGATTTTTCCTTGGCTGGAATCAGGAACATACTGCCTCAGTGGGTCCTTTTTTTTAATAATTAAGAAACATTTAGGGAAGTATTTGATTTGTCAAGTCACAGAAGGCAAAGGATGAAGTGCCGGTCAATGGGATTACTGTCAATGGGTAATTGATGATTAGCATAGAAATGATGAGCTGCAAGGCTTCCATGCTCCTCGCTCCATAATTCTGTAAATCTATTTACTTTAATGGAATCTACATTGAACGATTGACTTCCTCTCCTTCGTCATAATACTGATTGAGCATAGCACATCCGGATTGGCAGAATTGTGACTGATTCTAAAACAGAAAATATCTGAAACATTTAATAACATTGTTCTGATGCAATTTAATTGACATGATGCATTAACTCTGTTTCTCACTCGACAGATGCTGCCTAACCTGCTGAGTATTTCCAGATTTTTCTTTTCTTTTTAATTTCAAATTTCCAACATCTATTTTAAATCACAACTGGTGCCCACCCTGTGAAAAGATTTGTACCATTTTAAAGAATAAGGAGTGCATTGCATTCAGTGCCATGGCTGATATTTTACTTGAAGACCTTAATCTCTCTTAAAATTTTGACAGTGATTTGTTATGTTATTCTGCTCAGAACAGACAAAATACGTTGAATTCTAATTTTACAATCTTCCTTTGGATAGTGTATTTAATTTCTCAACATACTCTAGTGCTATTCTGACAGTTATACCTATAAATAATATTTGTTTAGTTTTATTTAGAGATATAGCGAAGAAACTATTCTTTCGGCCCACCGAGTCTGTGCCGACCAGTGATCTCAGTACACTAGCACTATCCTACAAATGAGGGCCAATTTACAATCTTTTACCAAAGCCAATTAACCTACAAATCCAGACATCTTTGGAGTGTGGGAGGAAACTGGAGCACCTGGAAACAACTCACGCTGTCACGGGGAGAACATACAAACTCCGTACAGACAGCACCCATAGTTAGGATCGGACCCAGGTCTAACCTACAGTGCTATTTAATAAAAAACTTGTATAAACATCATGTTATAGGTTGAAGCTTCTGAGTTTCTATCATTTAAAGAAAATATTCTATTAACTGCTGGTGCAAAATCACACTGAAATATTATAAGGAAAGTGCTTCCTCCGATTCTGAGCAGCTAATTTTAATTGTCTTGCTGGGTAGGAAACATATGGTGGAATGCTGGTTTATACATGCTTGCTAATATAATCCTCTTTTAACCTCATTAGATTAAATTGAATTTATTCTTGTTTAGTATCTAGACAAGAAATTGAACACAAGAAAAATGAATGTAAATTTGTTATAAAATGATAAAGGCAAGCATGTCAATATTTTCTGTTATTTCTTCATTAATTTGCTTCTCAACCTTTTCTATTTTATTTTTAGGGCTCACAGTTGATTCATCAAAAGATATCTCCTCCAAATGAGATGCAGGGTTCTCCTATCCAGTCATTCATAGCCTTGGAACAATTCAATGCCATATGCCTGGTGCAAAGTGTTCATCAGTCTCTGGCAGCGATGAGCAAGGTTATACGAGGAACATCTTTACTGACATCCTCAGTGCAGAAGCTAGCTACTGCGCTAATGAATCAAGAGGTACCTTCTGAATATTATGTTTTTATTTCATTGTACATTTTGTATATGTTGGGATTTAGACACTTGTCGACTTTAGACTTTAGAGATAGACTTTAAAGTGGAAACAGCTCGTCGGCCCACTGCGTGCGTGCCGACTAGCGATCACCCCATGCACTAGCACTATTCTACAAGCAAGGGACAATTTTACAATATTACTGAAGCCAATTAACCTACAAACCTGTACGTATTTGGACTATGGGTGGAAACCGGATACCCGGAGAAAACCCACGTGGTCACAGGAAGAATGTACAAACTCCGTGAGACAGAACCCGTGGTCAGGATCGAACCTGGGTCTCTGGTGCTATAAGGCAGCAACTCTACCGCTGCGCCACTGTGCCACCCAAAACATTTCATTGTACATTTTGTATGTGTTGGGCTTTAGACAATTGTAAGTAGCCTATTTATTCCCTGAACTTCCAGGACCCAGTAAAACTATACCCCATAAGACAACCTAGCAGTACAGCTAGTAGAACTGCTGCCTCACAGCTCCAGTGACACAGGTTCAATGCTGAGCTTTGGTGTGGAATTTGAGGCAGGGACTATTGCAACATTTAAAAAACAATTAGGTATTGTCCAAATGCCTTGAGGTGCCTACTGTTGGTAGTTCAGGTATCCCTGCATTTACCTTGTTAATCAGGACTATCACAATGTTTAAGAAACATTAGGACAGGTACATGTACAGGACAGGTTCACAGGGATATGGGCCAATCGCAGGCAGGTCAGACTAGTGTAGATGGGACATATTGGTTGATGTGGACGTAGGGTTGAAGGCTTGTTTCCATGCTGTAATGACTCTATGACTATGAGGATCTGTTCCCATGCTGTATTACTTTATGACTTTATTAAGCGTGCCGCCTGCATCTATACTGATGAACAAATCATTATGGCCACTGACAGGTGAAGTGAATAACAAGGATTATCTTGTTACAATGACACCTGTCAAGGGGTAGGATATATTAGGCAGCAAATGAACAGTTAGTTCTTGAAGTTGTGTTGGATGCAGGAGAAATGGGCAGGAATAAAGACCTGAACGACTTTGACAAGGGCCAAATTGTTATGGCCAGCTGACTGGGTCAGGGCATCTCTGAAACGGCAAGGTTTGTGGGGTGCTCCCAGTCAGCAGTGGTGAGTACCTACTGACAGTGGTCTGAGGAGGGACAATCCACAAACCGGCGACAGGGTGTTGGGCACCCAAGGCTCATTGATGCGCGACGGCAACGATAGCTATCCCGTCTGGACTGAACCGACAGAAGGTCTACTGTGGCACAAGTCACAGAAAAGTTTAATGGTGGTCACGGGAGGAATGTGTCACAATACACAGTGCATTGCACCCTGCTGCGTATGGGGCTGCGTAGCCGTAGACCGGTCAGAGTGCCCATGATGACCCCTGACCACCGTCGAAAGCGCCTACATTGGGCACAGGAGCATTGGCACTGGACCTTGGAGCAGTGGAAGAAGGTGGCCTGGTCCGATGAGTCCCGTTTTCGTTTAGATCACATGGACAGCCGCGTATGTGTGCGCCGTTTACCTGGAGAAGTGATGGCACCAGGATGCACCGTGGGAAGACGACAAGCTGGTGGAGGGAGTGTGATGCTCTGGGCAATGTTCAGCCACAAGTAATTGCAAATAAAGGGCTGTGCAATGCCTCAATTTGCAGAGGGTTATAATGATGTCCAGCGTACCCAATGTAGTGAAACATATAAGACAAAATATCCATCTTCCCTGTTCCTGTCAGGTCTGTGAATTTCTAGTGATGCTGGTTTACACTCTTGGGAAGTATTTATACCCAGAGATTTTCTGCAGTGGAGTCTAAACCTGCATCGGCAAACTTGGTAATTTGGAGGCTGCAATCTAATTTCCAATTTCATGGCATTTCAAAATTGTTCAAATGAGGTCTAGCCCCAACATTGGCAGGACCTCTGCATCACTAATAGCAGGTGTAACATCTGGTGCACACATCTAAAAAGCCTACCTACTATCTATGAATGAATGACATGTCACAGTGAAATTCTTTGTTTTGCACACTATGCACAAAGTATGCAAGGAGTCACGAATAGGGTGCCGACAAAGTTACAAAGTGTTCAATATAGTCCCAATGGTCACTCTTCATTCTCGGCGGCTCCCCACGCCAGGTCCCTCGGTGCCCGCGGCAAGCCGCGCCCCTCTTTGTTCTTTCGGCGGCCCTCCCACCCCGGGTCCCTTTTGGTTCAATTTTCTCCATCATAATGGTTGCTTAACAATAAATTATTTATCACTTCTTATTGGTGTATATGGCATTTTGAAGTTGGTTAGAGAAATATAATCTATTATTTCGGTGTATGTTCACAAGAAAATTGTGATTGTAAATCCAAAATTAATAACAACAATCAACCATTACCCCTGGGAATCATGTTTTATTAAAAGATGTGTCACTATTCTAGGAGCAATGGCCTTAATAAAATAGGTGAGGCTAAGGTGGTACAAGAAAGGAATAGTACAGCTGAGTGTCTTTCTTGCACCATGCAGGGTAAGTGTGATTTAGTCCGAAGTGGAAATGTAAACGCAAATTGGAGGAACAGCACCTCGTATTTCGCGAGGGTAGCTGACAACCCATCGATATGAACATTGAATTCTCTAATTTCAAATAACTTCATCTATCACTTCCCTTCCCTCCCCCCTCCCTCCACCCTAGTCATTTTATCAGTTCCACAGTTCTCCACATTGTTTCCCTCTCAAGATCATACTTTCCCTAGCCAAAAATGGACCTACCAGGCCTGAGAACATTTGTGGCTGGCCCTGAAAGGCCCTGGTCTTTTCTAGCCTCCAGCTCTTCACCTTTCCCATCCCCCATCCCTTATTTCGGGTCTGAAAAAGGTTCCCGACCCCAATGTCCTCCATCCTTTTTCTCCAGATATGCTGCCTGACCCGCTGAGTTTGTGTCACTGCTTTTTCATTCAATTTAGTTCAGCTTATTAACAGTGAATAGGAAAAGCAGAAATTACTGTATAGTCAGTCAACATTTGTGATTATTCCAACCACTGGAATTGTGTTTTCCACGGAAAACAATCTTTTCTTATTGAATTCTGATAAATTTACAATCCTCTCATGGTTGTGAGCTTTCTATGTCACAGCTCCAGTGCTTAAAAGATACAGTAAATGGCTTTAAAGCAGGTTTGAATTAGTGATTGAACACTATTTATCCAGTTTTTATTTCCTTGTAAACGTGCTCTCTCATCATTGTCTCTGCTGACTTTCAGTGCTCTACCAGCATCATCATCCTGTCTGGTTGACCTTCTTACATTAAAGAAATGATTCCACATACATCCTGCAGATAACAGACATCGCTATGAATATTTGTATGAATTGTGACCTTTCTGGTCTTTTTTTATGCGACACATGGAACATTCACTCTTCCAGTCTTATTCATATTTCCTCCTCTTCTCTAAATCCCTGCCTCTGACCATACTGAACTGATCTGTTGTTGCTTGGTATTATATTTGATTAGTTTTAGTTTAGTTTAGAGATACGGCACAGAAACAGGCCCTTCGGCCCACCAAGTCCCCGCCAACCAGTGATCCCTGTACACTAGCACTATCCAACACACTAGGGACAATTCACACTTTACACAAGCCGATTAACCTACAAACCTGTATGTCTTTGGAATGTGGGAGGAATCAGAATACCCGGGGGATACCCACGTGGTCACGGGGAGAATGTTCAAACTCCATACAGACAGCAACCATGGTCAGGATTGAGCCTGGCTGTCTGGCACTGTAAGGCAGCAACTCTACCGCTGCGCCACCATGCCATCCTCTTCGATGAGTTTTGTATCACAAAGCTGCGGTCTCACTGGTAAAGACTATTTCTGACCCTGTGACATTGCCCATCTCTTTTCTTGTTTCAGCTCATGTGCTGCTGATTAATATCATTGTTACCTCGCAGTTTTATTATTCCAATGAACTCCTGGTTGTCTTCCCTTATTCTGCATTCCAATAAACCTGAGGTCAACAAGAAACCAGCTACCCCTCTCCTAACTCTCAACTAGACCCATGTATTTATCATCCGTTTCTTACTGGCTTACATTGGCTTCCATTAAGCAACGCCAATTCTCATCAATGTTTGCATATCCCTTCATGAATTTATCTCTCCCTTTTTCTGTCAACATAATCTTTTGCAACTCTGCAGCCTTTGGGCTGCTTGTGCTTCTTGATTCAAGCTTCTTTGTCAATCCCTGATTAATTGTTCCTTATTTGTTAGCCATGCTTTCAACTATCAAGACTTTAAGCTCTGTAGTTCTTCCCTAAATATCTCCATCTCTTAACTTCTTTCTTCTTTTATGATACTTCTTAAACTCAACCACTTTGACCAAGCTGTTGATGAACTGCTCTTATCCCTAATCTGGTTAGGGAATTTCTCTGCTTGAAGGGCGATATATAAATACATGTTGCTGCTTTTTAGAAGCAAAATGCTGCAGAAACCCAAAATCTGTGTCAAACACTCCTTTCAGATGGAACTTTGATGTATTTATTTCATTTGAATGCAATATTTTCAATAATTAGCATATGCTGTCCTATA
This sequence comes from Rhinoraja longicauda, assembly GCF_053455715.1. Taxonomy (NCBI): domain Eukaryota; kingdom Metazoa; phylum Chordata; class Chondrichthyes; order Rajiformes; family Arhynchobatidae; genus Rhinoraja; species Rhinoraja longicauda. The sequence continues at coordinate 49,419,558 of NC_135959.1, read as the reverse complement.
CATATAGGAGAATCTAAGTACTGATAGAGTGGCTGATTTGCAGAGCACCTCCATTCAGTTCATCATCATGACCATAAGTCCCAACCATTTGTTACCTTCCTCTCTTTTTCACTTCCCCTCTGACTTCTCCGTCCACTGCTGTTCCAATAAAGCCTAATGCAAGCTCAAAGATTGGCACCTTGTCTTCTGGCCAGACACAATATAGTCTACGGACCCATCACAGAGTTCAACAATTTTAGATAATAGGCAATTCCAGTAGTTTATTTCAAATTTCCAGTATTCACAGTACTTTCTCCTGGTAATTCTTCCTTCTGCAGTTACTTCAAATGGACCTTTTTCCAAACCTATTGTGGACGTAGCCCAGACTATCACGCAAACCAAACTCCCTTCCATTGACTCAATCTACACTTCACGGTGCCTCGGCAAGGCCAACAGCATTATCAATGACCAGAGTCACCCTGGTTACTCCTCTTCTCTCCTCTCCCATCAGGCAAGTTAGAAAACGGACACGTCCAGATTCAGGCACAGTTTCTTCCCAGCTGTTATCAGGCAACTGAACGGTCCTCTTATCGGCAAGAGGGCTGTCCAGACCTCTCATCTATCTGATTGGAGACCTTTGAACTATCTGTAATCGGACTTTATCTTGCGCTGAATGCTGTACTCGTTATCCTTTATCTGTACACTGTGGACGGCTTGATTGTATTCATGTCTCGTCTTCTCTTTGACTGGGTAGCATGCAACAAAAAAACTTTTCACTGTATCTCGGTATATGTGACAATAATAAACTGAACATCTTTGTGCAATTTAAGGTCTCCTATCTTTAATTCTGTCACTGACTTTTTCTCTTTTATTCTCCCTTTTTCTGCACCTTGAAACCTATCTATTTTCCCAATCTCAAATAAGGTCCGTGATATAAAATATTTAATCGATTTCTCCTTCTACAACTTCTGCTTCCAGTGTTTCCAAAGGTTTTCTATTTTGTCATAGTCATTATTCAATTGGAAAAAAATCTGAAGTTTACATGCTAGAAAAATTAAGAAATTGGGTGAATGTAGGATTAGTGTGAAGGGGTGTGTGATGGTCAACACAAGCTCAATGGGCTGATGGACCTGTTTCTACGCTATGTGGCTTAATGACTCTAAGCTGGCACATTGCAGGTTCTTTCCACATTCAGTCTCATGAGGGTAAAATCTTGTTTTCAATGTGCAGATAAACTCTAAGACTGTGCTGGAGCCTGTTAATCATCAACTGATTAATGCATTAAGATTCGTTGAGCTACAAGTTCCTTAGTCTGCCATCATTTGCTTCTGTGTTATAATTCCATACCATTTAATAGTTTCATTTACACATCTCAACCAATTTCAAAAGTTAACAAATTTAATAGGAGGGACTACAATCACATTTTTGTAAAGTATGTAAATATCTTCTATGGGTAAGATTTCACTGTTACTGTTCGGCTGCAAGCTATTATGTAACACACAAAATTATTAAGTTTATTAAAGTTATTAAATTATTTTTGTGAGCTCCTATTAGAAAATCTGGGGTCACAGTCAAACATTATTTATTTAGATAAAAATAATCAAATTTGATAATTTTTCCACAATTAGAATTCTAATTAGAATAATAATCATTATTATTTTGTTAGTTAAATTATTTCTATGATTTAATGATGGTTATAATATGTTTGCAATTAGCAACTGCCAGGAAATGTTTCTTTGAGTAATGGGAAGCTCCCATCAACCACAACCCCATTAACTATCATAAACTCTAAGCCCAGTGGTAAACTTTACTTTATACTTTAAACATACAGCGTAGAAACAGGCCCATCGGCCCATCAAGTCCATGCCAACCAGCGATCACCCTAGCACCCGACACTAGCACTATCGTACACTTTAGGGACAATTTACAAATTTACAGACGCCAATTAACTTACAAACCTGTGCGTCTTTGGAGTGTGGGAGGAAACCAGAGCACCCGGAGAAAACCCACTGGTCACAGGCAGAACGTACAGACTCCGTACAGACAGCACCCGTAGTCGAGATCAAACCCGGGTCTCTACCGCTATAAGGCAGCTTTAAGGTAGCAACTCTACCGCTGCGCCACTGTGTCGCTCAAGACAAAAAAAGGGGTCATTAGCTGCTTGCCCAAAGTTACAAATTTCAGTCGAAACTGGTGCAAGCCTACCTCTTCATTCAGATACAGTTATTGGTGCCTATTTGGATCACTAACCATATATGGTGGTTGAAGCTCATAAAATAATGGAACACAAGGAATAATTCAGCAGCAAATAATAAAAACGCACCAACAGAATACCTCATTTAAGTATGGAAATCCAATGATGAAATTTAGATTGCTTAATTTTACTAGTTCGGGTGACACTGCATATGAACCCAGAGCTTTGATTAAAAATTGGATGAGAATGGAGTTTCAACGACTCATTATTAAAATGGACCTTTCAAAAAGATTTTTCTTTTTCTTGTAGAAACAAGGAACTGCAGATGCAGTTCTGGAGCTCTCCAGAGATGCTGCCTGACCCGCTGAGTTATTCCAGCAATTTGTCATTTTTTCTTACACTTTCAGGATCCTTTGGTGATTTTGCTATTTTGGAATTATCCAAACCAGCATGGTTGTTCAATGGTTAGCCTGCTTTAATGTTGCACCCTGCTAAGAGGTGAAATCCAAGAAATTCATTAATAACTTGTTTTTGTGTAGTAAAAGATTGAACCGAGGTGTAAAATTCAATTGCAAAACAAGATCAGCATTTCCGACTGTGCCAAATACTTAATAAATATTTTAATTATGCTCTTTCATCCATGTGATATGTATTTTGAAAAAGCAGAGAACACACATAGATGATGTCAATCTATGTTTGAAGACCTGGAATGAGTATGGGTGAACGACGAAGTCACAGTTAGTTTTTATTTCAATTATGTAATGGTCATTTTGATAATGGCACCATGACTCACAGGAAATGATGACCTTAAGACAAGACTGACTTGCCAAAGGAGGAAGGGCAGAATGTGTCCAGTTACCTCCCAAATTCAGTGAGAATCTTTTCTCCTACCAGTAACGATCAAAAAGAATGCATCAAAAACTGAAATTTTCTATCAACGATGATAGATATGATACACTTTACAAGCATAGCACCAGCCACAGTCATGCCTGCCTGGGTTGCCAATGTTGTTGGATACTTTGAAAATTATAAGGAAGGTGAGTAGTTTGTAATGCGTTTAACTCAAGAGTTTACATACTGGGGAAACATGATGGGAAAAAAATGGTCAACATAGGGAAACTAAGGATGTTAGTGAGGCTATAAATAGATTTATCATGGTGTTTGGGTTCCACAGCACAGCTAGTTTAGTTAAAATAAGCATTGGAGGTTGTAAACAGCTGAGGGTAATAATACTGATCAGGGGTACTGACATTTATGGTATCTATTTGTTATACAAATGGGAGGAATATCTACACCATCTTAAAAAGAGATGGTTCAAAAAGTTGCAGCTATCATCGAGGATCCCCACCATCCAGGCCATGCCCTCTATACTTCGTGACTATGACTCTAAATGACTCTAAGGCCAGGGTACAATGTTACTGTTGCCCATTCCTTGAAGCCACCTTCTGTCATTTATTCTTGATGACAGTAGCAACTTTACTCTTCCATAAAGGTGAAAGTGCATCCCTGTCTTGATTGCATTTAATATCAATTCAAGGAAGCAGGATTGAAATTGAGTGCTGACCTTGCTCTTTATGAACTTATTTTAAGCAGCTTCTGTTACTTCAAATTATATTTCTGCATCAGTTCTCCAAACAATAGATATCAGATCTTGCAATGCATCTTTTCACCTCACTGCAAAACGTGATGACGCCAGCAGTTGGGGAAAACTTTTTCGAATTTCTTACCTCGATGGAGATGCGATTTTTTCCGTATCGTATCTCCGTCCGCACTGCGGCCTAACATCGTGGAGTTGGCGGCCTTTGCTGGAGATTGACAGGGAGCTCCATCGCGGGAGCCTGCGGGACTTTAACATCATGGAGCTCGTGATCCCTGTTGGGGGTCGTCTTTGGGGCTCCACCGTGGGAGCCTGCGACACTTAAAAATAGCGGAGCCCGCGGTCTCTGGTGGGGTCCGACATCGGGAACTTGCAGGAGCTTTGACCGCCCCAACGTGGGAGTTTCAAACGCCCCGATGCGGGAGCTTCAATTGCCCCAATGGGGGCTCGAACACCGGCTGTGGATGGTTCGACAGCCTCGACCGCGGGAGAATAAAAAGGAAGGAGATTGGACTTTATTGCCTTCCATCACAATGAGGAACATGGGGGATCCGCTGTGATGGATGTTTATGTTAACTTTTATGTAGTTGTGTGTCTTGTTGCTTTTCTTTGTAGTATGGCTGTATGGTAATCTGAATTTCACTGTACCTTAATTGGTAGATGTGACAATAAACTCTACCTTGAAACTTTGAAGTCAAAAATAGCCTGAAAGAGAAATCTAATTCTTTGGTTAAGTTGAAACTGGAAATTCTGATGCAATGACTTTATTTCATGTTTGTGTCACAAGATTCCCACTAACTCAGCTTGGGATCAACTTTTGATGTCAGTTAAGAAAATATTCTAATTTGAAATAAGCTATTTAAATAAGCCAATAACCATAAGATCTTTATTAAGGAATCGCGATGGTTTTACATTTCATAACCAATATCAAGCTTTATATATCACGTCAAAGTAACAGTTATTACTTTGTCTTGGATAGGACAAAGAAATCCTCATGTCTATTTGTTTATTTACATATTATTAACATCCATACAATTAAAACTACTGAACACCATTAAAACCTTGTATTTATTTTTCTGGCAGTGAAATACCTCTCATATTTAGTGATGGATACAGCAAAGTTCATATTTTATTGCACCTGCATTTATAGGTACCTTAAGAACACTAAGCCAAATCTAGATTTCAAAGTAAATGCCGCATATTTGAAATGAGGGTTTTTTTTTTTCTTGTTCAGTGCAGCCAGTGATTAATTCGTTTACTTAAATGTCAGAACTGTCCTTTGAAGTTGTCATTGTAATTGGGTTTCATTACCTGTAATTAATGGCTAAATTCTGATGTCAAAAATGATTTTCATCTAAAGGTGTTGCCATTATACTAATGAATTGCTCAAAATATTGTTCATTAAAAAATTATATTGGCAATTTTTTATAAATGACAAATTAGCATTGCATCCTTTGGAAAATTCAAAGAGGCACAGTGGCCTTTACTGAAATATTTATCAGCTGTCAGGTTTTGTTTCATGGTATGTACTTAGTAGGAATGTGCACATTTTCAATCTGTGAAAATCATTTAAATATACATTTGTCATTAATACGACATGGAAATAAGCCATTCAGCCCATCAAGTCTACACTGGCTCACAGAGCAATCACATTGATCAATTTATTTCCCTGTAATCTATTTCTTTACACATGCCCATTGACATCCCCTGCTTCTCCCTGAAAACTACTGACACCAGTGTAATTTTATTGTGGCCAATTAACCTACCAGTCAACATGTGGGAGGAAACCAGGGCACCTATGGTAAACTCAAGTAGTCAAAGAGTGATATAGCACAGAAACAGGCCCTTCAGCCCAATTTGCCCATGCTGATCAAGATGTCCATCTACACTAGTCCCATCTGTCTGCATTTGGACCATATCCCTCTAAACCTTTCCTATCCATGTACATGTCCAAATATCTTTTAAATGTTATAGTATCATGAGGATATGTAGAAACTCCACACAGCACCAGAGATCAAAATCAAAGCTGCAATATCAAAGCGTCTTTGAGTGTTTGAAAAGCGCTATATAAATGTAATGCATTATTATTATTATTAATATCTGCGATGGCACCATGCTGCTTTGTGAAATACCTCAAATATACTAGGATTTAAATTACGAAGATACAATTTTTTAAAGCTAAAAATAAAACATGTTCTGCTTTTTTAATTGGTCTAAATCATTTCGTAAAGAATCAGTAACAGCAGTCTTAAAAATCCTTTGAACTGTCACATTTCTTAAATATATTATTTTGTAAAATTGCAATAGTCTCGTGTAAAATTCTAATAAAGCATAAAATATGGTAATACAATATGCCTGAGATTTCTTCCTGTGTCTCCTGAATATTGGCCACATGTTTGGTCCCAAATAATGTCTTATATTAGTCGTGGCAAGAATTACATTTTTGTTTCATTGGAGTGAAATTGATGCTTTGTTGAAATCTTGTAATGAGCTTTATTAAATCATTAGCTCATTTAACATTGTCATTACAGTCAATGGAAAAGAAACTAAGAGAGTGCGTGGAATTATCAACAAGCTTTCAGTGGCAATGATGTCCAAAAAACTCATGGAACGTCATTAATAACATGTCTGGTTCTCCAAAATCTTTCAAATTGAAATTACCATCTTTGCCCATTGTGGCCTGTATGTTATCAGGGACCAATACCAATATGCCATGAAATGGCCAAGCAAGTCGATCAGTTCATGGACAATAATAGGGTTTTCAATGAGTGCCAGCTCTGCCAGTAATGCCCGCATTGTGTGGATAAATGAATAAAACAAGCTGCCAATTTGTAATTGGCCATTTTGAACCAGAGATCAACTCACTTATTATCTCAGCCTTTAATTTTTTTTAGTTTAGATTTAATAGATTGTTTTTTTGTATTCATATTCCCAATTTATGGGGAGAAGGCAGAAGAATGGGGTTGAGGGGGAAAGATAGACCAGCCATGATTGAATGGCAGAGTAGACTTGATGGCCTAATTCTGCACCTACAATTTATGAACTTATGAACATATAATAGGTTTTTGTGAACCATGTCGGAGAATTACCCCACTTGGAATAAATATTCATCGGGGTCTGTATTCTAAATGTTTAACTTTATTTGTACAGTGTCCTTTGAGCTGGCAGAACAAGTGGGAAGGGCCTGAAGACCCCTTGCAGTACCTCAGAGGATTGGTTGCTCGAGCTCTTGCAATACAGGTAAATATGAATACTAAAATCAAACACAAAATGCTTTGAAGGATTTATTGGAAACAGAAGGGCATTTTTTCATAAATATTGATGTTTGATTCATGTACATCAACTGAACGGAATGTGGAGTCTCCAAGGAGTAAACACACTCTTTTTTGTTTCCTTCAGTTTTGGCTTACATTCTTTGTGCTAATCATTAAAAAATCATTACTTTCAAATTAGTTCACAGGTTTAATGAAGAGTTGCCGTAATTTTTATTCACCTCATTAGACTTTGGCTAACACTGTTACAAGGCACATAGTTATACGTTCAAAAGTTGAGCAGAGAAAGCTTCTGAGAAATGGTATGTGTGGTTAGGTGATTTTGTGTATTTTGGGTCATATTTTTAAACTACGGGAAACTAAATCCAAAATGAGGGCTTCAAAAAGTGCCACAAACCTGAGCCGGTTATACTGTGCCATTGTTAAAATACACAAGGATAAAGTTGACCAGGTTACATGCTAACTCTTGACTTTTCAGCCTCCTACACTGTTCCAGCAACACCCAACATAAGCTTGAGGGAGGCAGCTGAACTGTGAATCAATCTCAACGGTTGAATGCCTCCATTGCCAGCAGTTCTCTGCACTAGCGTATCTCACGGATGCTCATCAATTGTTTCACTTAAGACCAAGTGCACTGATGGATTCTTAGAAGCATAACAGTACAAAGTTCCAGGGCAATTCATAATCTCTTAATTCATTGGAGTACTCAGGCAATAGCTGCAAATGTCATTTCACTTGACTGAGACCTTCTCCCACGTTTCAGCCTCGGTTTCTTTTAATTTGCAGCAAAATCTCAAACAATGCAGCCCATTTAGTGTATCTGTCTATTCAATCACAGACCTAATCATAGTTTGACTGGCACACAGAGGTCCTACTTCTCCCACAAAGCTTTTGCAAAAGCACCAATGCTTCAAATAGATTATCTATCTATTCTGTCATTCTTCAAACAACTGACTTTTTAGTGATACTTTTGAAACATGACATGATCTTACGATCATTAGCACGTGTCAAAATGAATCTGATTTAAGATTATCCTCACATTTCCAACCGGCACTCTATTACAGTACTATGGAATTTCTGAGGAGATCTTACCTCTTCAGTCAATCACCATTATAATTGGAGGTGAGCTTTCTTGGTTGGAACTACAGTCCCTGCAGAAAATGACATCTGTAACATTGAATTAAGTTGTGCTAAAGGTTGATGAGAACGTGGGGAGGATAAAAAAAAGGATTTGTGCAGGATTTCTGTAAATGGGTGGTTGGTGGGTGTGCTGACTCAGTGGGCCAAATGGCCTGTTGTCATAGTGTATCTCTCAATAACTCTATGACTCGTGGTCCAAGAGATTTATCACACCTATTTCCGCCCTGTATCTCTAAACTAAACTAATAATATTTATGATTCTTCGTGATAATTGCTGGAGGAAATTGACTAGTAAAATACAGAAAAGAAAGAAAGACAGTTTATTTAACTCATTGGCAATTTCATGAAGTCTTCAAATACTTTACAACCAATGTAGCACTTTCTTGAAATGTGCAATTATTGTTGAAAGACTTGAACTTATCACTTGTCCATCAACATTTGAATCTTACAGATTGAAAATTTCAGCTTGTCTTGTTTTGAACCAGTACTTGAAATTTGTAAATAGTTTAGTAACATACAACTGACTTCAACAATTTATAAAACGTTACAATGATCTCTTTTCACATAGGAAGTAAAAATGTAATAACCTTCAAGAGATATGATGAAATTACCAGCTAAACTGCCTATAAGCTACAACACAAACAATCCATTATTGTATGAATGTCAAGGTCTTTCATCCAATACTCACCCATCACATTGTAGGCATTACAATTAAAAACACAATAATTTACTGCCAGTTTTTCTAACCTTGATGAGTTGTACTTTCCTCAGAGGTAAAGCAGAATTTTACGAGCAGCTCAAATCTATTGAAAATTTGTGTAATTATATAACTTATAGTTAACCTCAAAATGTATCTTTTTGAATAGAAACATAGAAACATAGAAAATAGATGCAGGAATAGACCATTCGGACCTTCGAGTCAGCACTGCCATTCAATATGATCATGGCTCATCATCCAAAATTAGTACCCCCGTCCGGCTTTTTCCCCATATCCCTTGATTCCCTTAGTCCTGAGAGCCAAATCGAACTCTCTCTTAAAAACTTCACTTCCCTTCATGCAGTACAGGGAAGAGCCCAATTAGCAACCTAGAATTTCTCTTGCAGATTGTTATGTTTTTATGTGCTACCCAAAAACAATTTCTTTAAATCTTTATTATTACTGACCACCTGCTTTCTGCCATTATTCTTAGACCTGTGAACCTCAACCTTCCCCAAGATCAATTTATATATAATATAGCCGGGCGTGGACCCGTTGGCCCAAATTTCTCCTGCGGGCCCGGCAACCCTCCCCCAACTGATGACACTCACACACTCCATCCCCCTTCAACCCCCCTTAAAACTCCCCCGTGGCCGGGGGCGGGCGAGAGGGGAGAGGAAAGGGGAGAGGGAACCACTCATCGCGGCCTCAGGCGACAATGACGGCGGCCAGCAGCAGGAGAGCTCTCGTCACCCCCCCCCCCCCCCCCCTCATTGGCCGCCACTCCCATCGCTCCCCTCTGAGCGGCAACCCTTCCCCAACTGCACAGGCACAGACCCGGCAGCCATCTTATATAAGTATTAGATCAACAGGCCCCAACTGCGCATGCGCGGATTCGTTGGGTTCCCATTGTGACATCAAACACGGAGGTAGCCAATCAGGACGTGCCGGACCCCACGTGGGGGGCGGAGGTGGTAGAATTCATTTAGGTCATGGCCTTATTGGTTATGAGTATTGGATCAAATACTGTTGTGTTGTAGCTTACAGGCAGTTTAGGTGGTAATTTCATTACAGCGGAAAGGGGATACAATGTGGTGCATCAAATTAGTGAGTACTTAGTACTGCTAGATCAGCTTTGTTTAGAACTTATTATTAGTATTATTATAGTTAGAGCTTACCAGCACTAGCAGCCCAAAGCCTACCCAAACATAGGTTACACATCAACTCCTTCTGTCCATGATCATCTCCTGAACTAAGCCTTGATCATTTCCACAGCACCCCTCCTCGGATTACCTGCCACTGGGATCTTCCTGTCTCAACACACCTATTTTCTTTCCTCTCAATCTCCTTTTCTCCACAATAAGGGTGATAGTCTTGGCTGGGATGTATCAAATATGTTACGTTGCTCTTCAATTTTCTTGTTTTCTGAGAACATTAAATTGCATTATCAATAAATGGCTGTTTTCAGCTTGTAATAGTTGGTGTATATAAAATGTGAGTCATGGTCCCACATATTTATATCCTCATCCTTAATAAGGGTGATAGTCTTGGCTGGGATGTATCAAATCTGTTAGGCTGCTCTTCAGTTTTCTTGTTTTCTAAACATTTCTTTGTGTTTTGCTTTTGCAAATTAAATGGAAGCCCACATTTCTAGTCACTAACTTCTTAAATGGCTTTACATTATGTATCTTGATAAGCAACTTTAGGAGGCAAAATGTGCATGACAGGTTTTATTGTCAAGTTTCTGCCATCAATTGACAAATTACCAGATTTGCTGAACTAATTTTCAGAAATTGCCTTTGTGGGATTTGAACTCAATTCTGCTGGGTGGTTAATTATTCACAATATCCTCTGGAGTTGCTATGACTCTCTGAATATGAGTGGCCATCTGTTACATCAATTTGGGATATTTGCCATGATTGTCTTCAAGTATAGAATATGAAAAGAGGATGTTAGAATAGAACTGCAAAAACAGTATCTGTTCCACAGAGACTTTGTTCTCTTAGTTATTACAGGACCACCAGGTTCACCATTACAATGGCCTAATCATCAGAAATATGCAATTAAAATCCAGATTTTAGTAAGTAGTTTAGTGTAGTTTCATTTTAGTTTTGAGAAACAGTGCAGAAAAACTTCCTTCGGCTTACAGAGTCTATGCCGACCATTAATCACCCATTCACACTAGTTCCATCGCATCCTATACACTCGGGGCAATTTACAGAAGCCAATTAATCTACAAACCTGCACATCTACAATTAACCTACGAACCTGAGTCTCTGGTGCCGTGAGGCAGCACCTCAACTGCTGTGCCACTGTGCTGCCCTCTAAATGCTATAACCCACAGCATCGTCAGTTCCTTAATGATCTCTAACATAACTTAGTAAACATGCCTTCGTACAAAGTTTCATGTTATGTTATTTATCTCTTTTACTAACAATGTTTAATGTGCACATGTCCCGTGGGTGGCTAAATAAGCTTCAAGGGAACTCTCAAAGCTAATTAGGGGTTGGATAGCATGAGTGATGAGAATATTCAAGGGAGACAGCACATCCAATTTCTTCTCTCAACATTATTGTTATTCAACTACATTGAATTTTCAATCTCTCTAGTCGTCATCAATGTTGAAGTTGGGGCCTTCCTTTTTCTGAACAGCTGATAGTAATAATGGGAATGGACAGCCTCACATATCACATCTTAACTATTAGCTCAAATTACAAATTCTTTTATCATCGTAAATCTCGGTTAGATTGCCTCTTGATCTTCTGTATTCAAGAGAATGCAAGGCTAGCTTTTGCATTTCTATCTACGAATGATAAGTGGTTTTGAATATCTAAAGAAAATCGCCTTGCACCTTCCCATATTGAACTCTCCCAGACAACAATTCTCTTAATTTACTTTATATATCATTTGTACTTCCAATTACAAGCTTTACCCAAAATTATGAGAGAAGTGGTAGAGAAATTTAATCAGTTGATTAATTAAAATTAAATTTGCTGCATTTATTAACAGATGTTATGCACAAAATCATTACCTCCACCAAACATTAGCTCCCCTTTCTCTCCTGCTGTGTCTTTCTCTGACTTGTTCTGTCTACCTTCTGTGTCTGTCTGTTGCTATGTCTGTCTCACTCAGTCTCTGTCTGTCTCTCCTCTCTTGTTCTGTCTATTTCTCTCACCATGCTTGTCTGTCTGTCACCAAAATACCACCTTTTCTCAATCAACTCAATAATCTCTTCATCTTCATCTCAACCCTCTCCTCTCCCTCTCCCTCTCCCTCTCCCCCTCTCTCCCCCCCTCCCTCTCTCCCCCCCCTCCCTCTCTCCCCCCCTCCCTCTCTCTCCCCCCCTCTCTCCCCCCCTCTCTCTCCCCCCTCTCTCTCCCCCCCTCTGTCCCCCCCTCTGTCCACCCCTCTCTCTCCACCCCTCTCTCTCCCCCCTCTGTCCCCCCCTCTCTCTCCACCCCTCTCTCTCCCCCCCTCTCTCTCCCCCCCTCTCTCTCTCCCCCCTCTCTCGCTCCCCCCCTCTCTCTCTCCCCCCTCTCTCTCTCCCCCCTCTCTCTCTCCCCTCTCTCTCTCCCCCCTCTCTCCTCCCCCTCTCTCTCCCCCTCTCTCCCCCCCTCTCTCCCCCCCCCTCTCTCTCCCCCCCTCTCTCTCCCCCCCTCTCTCTCCCCCCCTCTCTCTCCCCCCTCTCTCCCCCCTCTCTCTCCCTCTCTCTCTCCCTCTCTCTCTCCCCTCTCTCCCCCTCTCTCCCCTCTCTCTCCCCTCTCTATCCCTCTCTCTCTCCTCTCCCCCCCCCCCCCCCCTCCCTCCCCCCTCTCTCTCCCTCTCTCTCTCTCTCTCTCTCTATCTCTCTCTCTCTCTCTCTCTCTCTCTCTCTCTCTCTCTCTCTCTCTCTCTCTCTCTCTCTCTCTCTCTCTCTCTCTCTCTCTCTCTCTCTCTCTCTCTCTCTCTCTCTCTCTCTCTCTCTCTCTCTCTCTCTCTCTCTCTCTCTCTGTCTCTCTCTCGCCCTCTTTCTCTCTCCCCTTGCCCTTTCTCTCTCCCCTTGCCCTCTCTCTCTCCCCTCACCCTCTCTCTCCTTGCTCTCTCTCCCTCTCCTCACCCTCTCTCTCTCTTTCCTCGCCCTCTCTCTCTTTCTCTCTCTCTCCTTGCCCTCTCTCTCTATCTCACTCTCCCAATCCCTCCTCGCCCTCTCCCTCCCGCATCCTGCCTCTTTTGCACTCACCCAGCCTTCTCTCACATCCCTCTTCTTCCACCTTGTCTCTGTCTTCACACCCTCTCCCACCAGCTCCCTTACTTCCTTTCCCTCCTGCAGGTTGAATTGCCCAACCTCATTCATTAGAAGCAAGGAGCTAGTGCTTTAAAGGAAGAATGAAATTTATGATTGATCTTTATTGAGGCTGGGAAGGGTGAGATATTTAATGTGTTGATCCTGCAAAGGGTACACTAATTGATACAACTTGCTTCACATCCTTGCCAAAAATGATCAACAACTCCACCGAGGCATTACCTAAATTTTTACTTTCTTTGGAAATTATTGAGCAACTTTTATAAAAGCCATCTGACACCCAGTATCTATTTTATAGCCTAAATTAAAAATAAACCTTGTATTCTAATACCTTTATATCTGCTATTGTATGTATTCAAGGCTGGCCATGGTGATAATAACTAGCAATTAAATAAAACTACAAAACATAACTGATGTTTAAACTGTATGATGAAAGAGAAGGATGTATGATTCCTTATATGATGTGATACATATTTCCAAATGAAATAGAAACATAGCAACATAGAAAATAGGTGCAGGAGGAGGCCATTCGACCCTTCGAGCCAGCACAGCCATTCATTGTGATCATGGCTGATCATCCATAAATCAATACCCTGTGCCTGCCTTCCCCCCATATCCCTTGATTCCACTAGCCCTTAGAGCTCTATCTAACTCTCTTAAATCCATCCAGTGATTTCCACAAATTCACAACTCTCTGGGTGAAAAAGTTACTTCTCACCTCAGTTTTAAATGGCCTCCCCTTTATTCTTAGACTGTGGCCCCTGATTCTGGACTCGCCCAACATTGGGAACATTTTTCCTGCATCTAGCTTGTCCAGTCCTTTTATAATTTTATATGTCTCTATAAGATCCCCTCTCATCCTTCTAAACTCCAGTGAATACAAGCCTAGTCTATTCAATCTTTCCTCATATGACAGTACCGCCATCCCAGGGATCAATCTCGTGAACCTATGCTGCACTGCCTCAATTACAAGAATATCCTTCCTCAAATTAGGAGACCATAACTGTACACAATACTCCAGATGTGGTTTTACCAGGCCCCTATACAACTGCTGAAGAACCTCTTTACTCCTATACTGCAATCCTCTCGTTATGAAGGCCAACATTCCATTAGCTTTCTGCACTGCCTGCTGTACCTGCACGCCAACGTTCAGTGACTGGTGTACAAGGACACCCAGGTCTCGCTGCACCTCCCCCTTACCTAACCTGACACCATTGAGATAATAATCTGCCTCCTTGTTTTTGCCGCCAAAGTGGATAACCTCACATTTATCTACATTATACTGCATCTGCCACGCATCTGCCCACTCACTCAACCTGTCCAGGTCACCCTGCAACCTCCGAACATCCTCTTCGCAGTTCACACGGCCACCCAGCTTTGTGTCATCCGCAAACTTGCTAGTGTTACTTCTAATTCCTTCATCCAAATTATTAATATATATGGTAAACAGTTTCGGCCCCAACACCGAGCCTTGCGGCACTCCACTCGCCACTGCCTGCCATTCTGAAAAGGACCCGTTTACTCCTACTCTTTGCTTCCTGTCTGCCAACCAATTCTCTATCCATGTCAACACCCTACCCCCAATACCATGTGCTCTAATTTTGCTCACCAATCTCCCGTGTGGGACCTTATCAAAGGCTTTCTGAAAGTCAAGATGCACTACATCCACTTGCTCCCCTTCATCCATTTTACTTGTCACATCCTCAAAAGATTCCAGAAGATTAGTCAAGCATGATTTCCCTTTCATAAATCCATGCTGACTTGGACTTATCCTTTTACTGCTATCTAAATGCACCGTTATTACCTCTTTAATAATTGACTCCAGCATCTTCCCCACCACTGATGTCAGGCTAACTGGTCTGTAATTCCCCGTTTTCCCTCTAGCTCCTTTCTTGAAAAGTGGGATAACATTAGCTATCCTCCAATCCACAGGAACTGATCCTGAATCTATTGAACATTGGAAATAACCTATGGTAGATGATAGGGCTTTCTCCATCGCTGCTCCCACCCTCTGGAACTCACTACCTCAGACCATCAGAGACTCCTCCTCACTCACCACATTCAAAACATCACTGGTCTCACCTGTTCAGCACTGCCTTCAACCACTGACCGTCACCTCACCTTATTTTTCCTTTTCTGTTCGTTTACTTATTTATTTTATTTTTTTCTATGTTTTAGTAAACCCTGTAAAGCGTCTTTGAGTTTTTAGAAAAGCGCTATACAAATGTAATGCATTATTATTATTATTATTATTATTATAATTGGAACCGGATGGACAGGTGGAAGTAGGTGGAGGAGGGGGAGGGGATGGGAAAAGTGAACAAAGAGGGAAGAAACCTAGGTTGGCAGATGAGTGTGTTTGGGGGAATAATACCAAGGGGGTTTACCTGAATTTGGGTAATTCAATCATACTTTTGGATCTTCAACTTCATTATCATGGAACATCTTGTCTTGCTGAATTGATTTGGGTAATCATTTCACAATCTGTCTCCATTAACTTCAGCTAAAGATTGAATGAGTGAGCCAGGTCAAAATTTCAAGTATTAGAGAACTTAAATATGACTTGCTGAATTTTGTCTAATGGGAGGAGTTAATGTTCTTCACAATTTAGTTTGACCTATATATACTTGATATATCCATTACGATTGAAATCAACTTTGAGAAAAGACATGCAACATTCATTATTTAATTTTAAGCAGAAAATTGAGTTTCCTGTTTCACACTCATATCTCTGCTGGCACAAAGATGACATGCACGTGTTAGTAGTTTTATGCCACCTGGCATCTGATTTAAACTTAAAAGGATTGTTTTTATGCAGTATTTAAAGAGCAGAGAAAGCCATGCACACATACATTTCATACCAGTCATAGTTGTAGCAATATGCCATTAGGTTAAACAATTAGGTTTAAATTACTGAATAGACATGTCTCTCATGAGGTACCTACAGTGTCATATTACAGTCACAAGGTGAACCGATTTTCCCTTGTAAGAATTTTTATACCATAAGATTAGATTACATTGCAAAAATTGACCTTAAGAGTCTATTTCAAATGCTGCCAGTTGTTTTGCATTCTTACATTTTGTGGTATTCTTAACGTTAATTGTACACTATGTAATCCAAAATGTAGATGTGTTGTCATGTAGGAAGTGAAGTATTGCCAGGTTTTGAAATCTTCCCTAAACTGCCCTCAACACGGTGGTACATTTGAAGGTCACCTGATCTTCAGAGGTTGTTTGCCCATTGGCCATCAATGTTCAGAAAGGTGTTGGGGAAGATTCTGAGGGGCAGGATTTATGTTCATTTGGAAAAGGCAGGGGCTGATTAGCAGTCAGCATGGTTTTGTGCAGGGGAGATCACATCTCGCAAATCAGAATGAGGTATTTGACGAGATAACCAAGCAAATTGATGAAAGTAGAGCAATGGATATGGTTTGCTAGGTCTTTTGACATGAAACCAGATATTCAGCTGGTCCAAAAGGTTAAGGCACAAAGGTTCAGAGGCAAATTGGCAAGTTGGGTCCAAGATTGGCTTGGTAATCAGAGGAAGAGGGTAATGAATATTTAGAATAGCTGGCAGAGGAGGTGTTGGAGCTAGATATATTTACAGTGTTTAAAAGGTGTATAGGGATGGAGTAGAAAAATATGGGCCCAATGCAGGCAAATGGGATTCGTGAGGGTGGGCCTCACTAGTTAGCATGGAAAAGGTGGGACGAAAAAGCCTGTTTCTGGCTGTATGTTTCTATAATTCTATTCTTGTATGGCATTAACGCTTATCCGAAGTTATTTCACAAATATTTACATTTTATATCTCAAACAAAGTGTGAAATTATGCTAAATATTGCATGCCTCCTGCTGTTAACTACAATTTGAGTAACAGAAAAAAAAAAGATAAATTGCTGAGCTGCCCTTTGTCATTCTCTATGGATAACTCTCACCATCTCCATTAGTAGGCAGCACGGTGGCGCAGTGGTAGAGTTGCTGACTTACCGCGCCAGAGACCCGGGTTGGATCCTGACTATGGGTGCTGTCTGCACGGAGTTTGTACGTTCTCCATGCCTGGGTTTTCGCCGGGTGCTCCGGTTTCCTCCCACACTCCAAAGACATACATGTTTGTAGGTTAATTGGCTTCAGTAAAGTTGTAAATTGCCCCTAGTGTTTAGGTTAGTGCTAGTGTACGAGGGATTGCTGGGCAGTGCGGACTTAGTGGGCCGAAGGGCTTGTTTCTGTACTGTATCTCTAAACTAAACTAAACTAAATTAAACTAAACTAAACTACTGTATATCCTGAAACTCATCCTGAATTCCATTTGGTACTGGGTTTCAAATACTCCAAAGACGTACAGGTATGTAGGTTAATTGGCTGGGTAAATGTAAAAAAATTGTCCCTAGTGGGTGTAGGATAGTGTTAATGTACGGGGATCGCTGGGCGGCACGGACTTGGAGGGCCGAAAAGGCCTGTTTCCGGCTGTATATATATGATATGATATGATATGATACATTGTGTTGCAGATGTCTTCCAAATCCAGTAAATTGCAATGAGACATCCATGTGGCATTGGGCCATTCTCCCATGAAATTTCCCTGTTCCTGGAATCTATTTGTGTGTAAATATCTATAATTTTGAGTTATTTAGCAATTTTTGGTCTGTAAGGAACAAAGGGTTTCTGCAATGCTAGACTTTCAGATATGCCTTGATTACTCTTGGAACAAGTTATTTATAGTTCGTTCCATTGTTAGGAAAACCATCCTCTGCATAATGTTAAAGTTATTTTCAGCAGATTGACTGTGATACAGTATTTGAATTGTATCTGAATCCTTTTCAATTTATTGTGCCTTACTTCATAGGGTCTCACAGAGTGGAAACAGGCCCTTTGGCCCAATTTGCCCACACCGACCAACATATCCCATCTACACTAGTCCCACCTGCTTTTGTTTGGCCCATATCCCTCCAAACTTGTCCTATCCATGTACCTGTCTAATTGTTTCCTAAACGTTGCAATAGTGCCTCCCTTAACTACCTCCTCTAGCAGCTCGTTCCATACACCCATCACCCTTTAATGTGAAAAGGTTATCCCTCAGATTCGTATTAAACCTTCACCTTAAACCTATGTCCTCTGGTTCTCGATTCTCCTACCCTGGGCAAGAGACTCTGTTTGTGTACCCAATCTATTCCTCTCATGACATGTAACATGTGACTAACTACATGTAAAAAAAATCTGTTCTTTAGTTACATTCAATTATTATGAACTGCAAACCATTCTTTCCATTGGAATTCACTGTAACTGATCTGCTGAAATGACTGATGTATTTTTCACCCCTTACCAAGCATTCTGGGTGAATTGACAAATTCTACAACTCATTCTACAAATGCTGAGTAAAGGTGAATGGCAGCAGGCCAAGGTTCAGACTATGAATGTATGATTTAGAACTGGCAATGTACCACTGGTGTGCTAGAGAGACATATGTACTGTCATTGTAGAGCTTCAAAAATGCAGTAGACAGTTATGCAATCTGCACTATATGTGCAACGCTATCAGTAATAAATCCGTGTTCTAGCGGTTTCTCTTTTATCTATGCTCTGCAAGACCAGTAAAGTACCATCCGAGACGTATAGAATGATGCGCTCTTGGCTGATTTCCATTGACATGTTTTGAAGTGTACAGCTGCTTTGGGCGTTTCATTGCTTTTAAAGGTTGGTGCATTAATATTGTGCCAAATAGTTTAGTCGCTGAGCTGCTCTTTCTTATTCTCTTTGGATAACTCGCACCAAACTCAGCCTGAATTCCATTTTGGTATAAGGATTCAAATACTGATGTTTGCATTGTGTTGCAGACTTCTGCCACCTGAGTGAATAAATTCAGTTCTATTATTAGCAATTGTGGTAATTTTTGCCTTCACCGCTTGGACAAGGTGCATTGGGCACTTTGTTTATGGAAATGAGGAACCCGATACATTTCCCTCCTTTACCAAGCCAGTTCTACAAAGCAATACTTAAGTTAATTGCTGGGGGCTTCCACCAGAAGCTACGTTTTAAAAATGTACTTTATTGAATATGGAACCTGACATTCATAGCGACGACTCGTGGTTCTACATTGGAAACCACAGGCTGTTGCCAATCACATCACCCCCCTATTGCTACCTCGCTTCCCCTCCCAGTCAATACCTTTCTCTATCTTCCAATTATTATCCCTAGGGGGAGGTCCTGTTGCAGTTATATATGATGTTGGTGAGGCCACATTTAGAGCATTGTGTTCAGTTCTTGGGCCATGTTATAGGAAAAATGTTGTCAAGTTGGGAAGGGTACAGAGATGATTTACGAAGATGTTGCCAGGACTCGAGGGTCTGAGCTACATTGAGTAGGCTGTGACTCTATTTCTTGGAGCACAGGAGGATGAGGGCTGGTTGACAAAGAAAACACAAAGTGCTAGAGTAATTCAGTGGGTCAGGCAACATCTCTGGAGGACTCAGGCAGCATCTCTCTAGGCTCTGTTCTGGGTCGGACAGAATGTAGTAGGGCTGGAAAGCTGGAACAGAGGTGGGGGTGGGACAAAGCCGAGCAAACGATGGGTGGATACTGGTGGGGGGGTATCGATTGGCAGTCAAATCTCTTGCACATCTTTAAAAGAGTAGCATGGAATCATTTATTTTGTCCTGAGAAATCATGCAAGTCCTCAGTTTACCAAAACAATGCACCTCTAATAATGCAGCTCTGCCTCTGCTCTGCAATGTAATGTTAGCATCGAATTCTGTGCTCAAATTTCTCCAGTGAAATTTCATTTTAAATGTCCATACATAAGTTTTGGCAAATTTCCTTTTCATGAGCATCACAGTCCCATTTCATTGTTTAATTGATCAATCAGTCTTTAAAGATTTTACTTCTGAAATATTTTACACAATCTTTGCTTTCATCCTTTACAATTTGCTTGTGGTGCCATTTAATCTTCTTTGCATATCTTTGGTGGTCTTAATCGATATTCTTACCATGTCCTTTTCTTAATATTTTTAAACGTTTTAAGTTTTCCCCTTCACAAAATCTTTTGTAAAACATACTTAGTTTTGCACATTAAAGATTTCATTTTTTAATAAGTTGCATCTGGCAGTTGTATCTTAAAAAATAAATTTAAAGATAATCTTTTCTTGCAAATCCTTTCCTCTATATTGTTCCTCCAATGTTAATGTCCTCATACATGTCATAATCACTCGTTGAAACTGACATTCTTACTCCCTTTTATGTGGTGTCATTATCTACTCTTAAGATTCAAAATAATCTCGTATTGTTGGAGTGCACAAAGTTCAGACAGTCTGTCTGAAGAAGGGACCCAACCCGTATCGTCACCTATCTATGTCCGTCAGGGATGCTGCTTGATCCTCTGAATTACTCCAGCACTTTGTGTTTGACAAATGCATCTACATTTCCTTGTGTCTGCATCTTATTTTGTTACATGGAATATAAAAACCTTCAGAAGAACCCATCCAGAATTATGTGGGCATGTGTGTTTTCACCATGATTATCTTAAGATGAGTGTGTATACTTTCAGGACTAATGCCTGTGCAGATTGTTTATTTAGAATATGTTAATTACTATTAGAAGATTGAAATTCCCGAGGGTCACAGTTGAAGACGAGGCATTAGCCTGTCTTACAACATTGCAACTCTTCCTTTGGACTGTTGGAAGGTTTATTGGTCCTGTCAGATTCGCTAGTGTACCTGGCCAAAACCAGAGGTTGTTATGCATTTCGATTGCAATCAAGCTTTCCTGGTTCATTAACTACTTTAGCTTACTATTCAACTGTATAACTGCACCAAACCATTTGCATCAGCAAGTCCTTTCTGCGAGGTGCTGATGTCGACAAATATCTCTGAACCTTGAAACTAGTTCGGAGGCAACCGAAGCTGACTGTACATTGTCTAGAAATCTATCAGAATACTTTGGACTTTCCCTATGGATTATTTTATTAACAAACAAAAGATTGAGGGAGGTTTTCAGATGTCTCACTGAACCCATTATGAGTCGAAGCAATCATCACAATACCTACTATGAAGAAATAGTCCCATTAGTGCTTCCTACTGATGTTGTACCACAGATATGCCTACTTATTTATTGATAATAGCACACAGGAAAATCATTAGGGGCCAGACTACCAATTTAACAAATGTAATTACAGAATTGAAGGGTAGAAGCCCTGTGGGAGTGATTTCTTATCTCAAATGAAAATGATTCATTTAGTTTTGTTTATTGTCATATACAACAGAGTGCAATGAAACTCCTTGCTAACATGAAGCTCTCAGAGTAAAGAGTATACATACAGTAATGATAAATGCGAGGTATGTAGGTTAATTTGACTGGGTGAAATGTAAAAAATTGTCCCTAGTGTGTGTAGGATAGTGTTAATGTGCGGGGATTGCTGGGCGGCGCGGACTTGTTGGGCCGAAAAGGCCTGTTTCCGCGCTGTATATATATTATATGATATGATATGATATGATATGATAAACAGCAGAAAAGTGCAAGATTGAAGTGCAATTTAAAGTAGTGCAAAAAAGATAAAAATACAATACCAGAATAACTGAATGAGGTAGTGTTAAGAGTAAGAGTAGGTGACAGCACCTCACTGGTGGGTGAAAGGGTGATCAGTTCACGAGTTGAGTTGAGTTTAGTTTATTGACATGTGTACCGAGGAACATTGAAAAGCTTTTGTTACATGCTAACCAGTCAGCGGAAAGATAGTACAGGGTTGAAATTGAGCCATCCACAGTGTACAAACAGTAGAGATTTAAAAGAGTGGAGCAACTGTAATGCGTGATTACAGATTCACGTCTGTGACTAGCACACAAAGAGTCGCCTGTATTGAACACCATCTTTGGAGTCTGATAGCAGTGAGGAAGAAGCTGTTCTTATGTTGTACGTAAGAGCTTTCAAGCTCCCAGAAGATGGAAAGGAATAAAGTGAATGGCCAGGGTGAGAGGCATCCTTGAGCATACTTTCAGCCTTCCTGATACAATGTACCATGAAGATGGACTGAATGAAGCCTGTGATGGACTGGGCTATGTTCACCACTCTCTGGAGATTTAGGCAGTCAAGAGCAGAGTACCTTCTTCAGAACTTGTGTAGAGGGTTGAGGGAATCCCCGTGGACAAGCTTAATTTTCTAAGAAAGTAAATACACTGATGCAATCAACGTCTCAATGTCAAGGGACTAGCTTAGGTTGCTGATGATATACAGTGCCCTCCATAATGTTTTGGACAAAGATCCATCATTTATTTATTTGCCTTTGTACTCCACAATTTGAGATTTGTAATAGAAAAAATCACATGGTTAAAGTGCACATCGTCAGATTTTATTAAAGGCCATTTTTACACATTTTGTTTTCACATGTAGAAATTACAGCTGTGTTTATATATTATCCCCCCATTTCAGGGCACCATAATGTTTGGGACACATGGCTTCACAGGTGTTTGTAATTGCTCAGGTATATTTAATTGCCTCCTTAATGCAGGTATTAAAGCACCTAGTCTTTCCTCCAGTCTTTCCATCACCTTTGGAAACTTTTATTGCTGTTTATCAACATGAAGACCAAAGTTATGCCAATGAAAGGCAAGGAAGCCATTATGAGACTGAGAAACAAAAATAAAACTGTTAGGGACATCAGCCAAACCTTAGGCTTACCAAAGGTAGACACACAAAAGCTGGAGTAACTCAGTGGGTCAGGCAGCATCTCTGGAGAGAAGGAATGGGTGATGTTTCGGGTCGAGACCCTTCTTCAGGCTTACCAAAATCAATTGTTTGGAACATCATTACAAAGAAAGAGAGCACTGGTGAGCTTACAAATCCAAAAGGGACTGGCAGGCCAAGGAAGACCTCCTTAGCTGATGACAGAATTCTCTCTACAATAAAGAAAAATCCCCAAACACCTGTCTGAAAGATCAGAAACACCCTTCAGGGGTCAGGTGCAGTTCTTGGTTCTTGGTCCTCCAAAATATTCCAAGTGGAATTTAAACTGGAGGTGGATTTAAACTGGAGGTGGATTTGTCAATGACCACTGTCCGCAGAAGACTTCATGAACAGAAATACCCTGCAAGATGCAAACCACTGGTTAGCTGCAAAAATAGGGTGGCCAGGTTACAATTTGCCAAGAAATACTTAAAAGTTTTCCAAAACTATTGGTCTGGACAAAGGTCTTGTGGACAGATGAGGCAAAGATTAACTTATATTAGAGTGATGGCAAGAGCAAAGTATGGAGGAGAGTAAGAACTGCCCAAGATACAAAGCATACCACCTCATGTGTGAAACACGGTAGTGGGTGTGTTATGGCCTTGGCATGTATGGCTGCTGAAGGTACTGGCTCACTTATCCTCATTGATGATACAACTGCTGTTGGTAATAGCATAATGAATTCTGAAGTGTATAGACGCATCCTATCTGCTCAGGTTCAAACAAATGCCTCAAAAATCATTGGCCGGCAGTTCATTCTAAAGCAAGACAATGATCCCAAACATACTGCTAAAGCAACAAAGGAGTTTTTCCAATTTAAAAAATGGTAGATTCTTGAGTGACCAAGTCAATCACCCAATCTGAACCCAATTGAGCATGCCTTATATATGCTGAAGAGAAAACGGAAGGGGACTAGTCCCCAAAACAAGCCTAAGCTAAAGCTGGCTGCAATACAGGCCTGGCAGAGCATCACCAGAGAAGACACCCAGCAATTGGTGATGTCCATGAATCACAGACTTCAAGCAGTCATTGCATGCAAAGGATATGCAACAAAATACTAAACATGACTACTTTCATTTACATGACATTGCTGTGTCCCAAACATTATGATGCCCTGAAATGGGGTGACTATGTATAAACACTGCTGTAATTTCTACATGGTGAAACCAAAATGTATCAAAATGGCCTTTATTAAAATCTGACAATGTGCACTTTAACCACATGTGAGTTTTTCTATTACAAATCTCAAATTGTGGAGTACAGAGGCAAATAAATAAATGATGGGACTTTGTCCCAAACATTATGGAGGGCACTGTAAACTTTACCACCAAACAAGCTATAATTATGAGCTCCTCAAAGATATTGAGTGGGATACATTTATTATATCGATTAGTTTATTGTCATATACACCAGAGTGCAATTAAATTCCTTGTTGGAATGAATCTCACAGATTAAACAGTATTCATGGTAGTTAAGAGTAAGACTACATGGCAGCACCTGTGGGGAGGGATTGTGAAACAGGTGCTTGATCTAAGAGTCTGGGGAAGAAGCTGTTCTCAAGTCTGCATGTCCAAGATTTAAAGTTCCTGTATATTCTCCCAGAAGCTAGAAGAGAGAAAAGGCAATGGGAAGGGTGGCAGGCATCCTTGATGACACTTCTACCCTTCCCAATGACGATGGAAAGAAGTAATGAGATTGCAATGGACTGGGCTGCGTTTACTACTCTCTGCAGGTCAGGCAGGGGCGGCACAGTGACGCAATGGAGACAGTGACGCAGTGGTCGATTTTCTGCTTTACAACACCAGTTACCCGGATTCGATCCTGACCACGGGTGCTATCTGTACAGAGTTTGTGCGTTCTCTCTGTGACCATGTGGGTTTCCTCCGGGTGCTCCAGTTTCCTCAAACATTCCAAAAGCATGCAGGTTTGTAGGTTAATTGGCTTCTGTAAATTGGCCCTGGTGTGCAGGATGTGAAACTGGGACAAGAGAGAACTAAGGTACAGGTGATCATTGGTTGGCAGGGACTGGGTGGGCCGAAGGGCCTGTCCACTTGCTGTATCTCCAAATTAATCTAAGTCAAGAGCAGTGCAGTTTCCAATCCAGGCAAAGATGCATCCTGTCAGAATACTTTCTATGGCATATCCATAGATGTTTGCGAAAATTCTTACAGACATGCTGAATTCTCTCACATGCCTGAAAAAATAAATGCACTGATGCGTTTTCCTGATTCTCTCGTCGGTGTGAAGGGAAAGGTCAAGTTGTTAATGTTATGGATGCCTAGGAGCTTGTAGCTGTTGAGCATTTCCACAACAGCTCTGTTGATGAGTACAGTGTTCATAACACACCCCACTTCGTTAGGTCAACAACCAACTCTTTATTGTTTCAAAGCTTAATATGATATTAAAATGAATTTTTTAAGTATGTCTGATGCATCACTAGGCCATACACCTGCTATTTGCCTCCTCTCTCCAGTACTGAGTGTCTGCTGTCCCAATAGTGTTCTGTGCGGCTACATTCACTTCACTGGGTTTTGGCAGCCCATTATAGAACCTGCTGCCGCAGTGAGTCACTGAATATAAAACGGTTCTATTGTAGAGAATTTTAACAATGTTTTCTGCTTGAAGTCTCGGTGCTAAATTTTGATTAGTTTTCAATGTTCCAAACAAAATTAATTTTCCTGCTAGTAAATTAATAATCCCAGTAGATTACTGATTGAATAGTATATTTAGATGCTATTCACCATCCCCAACCTCCCCCCACCCTCCACAACACCCCTGCTACTTTCCTCCCTCTGGCTTCACAATTTGCACCAGAGAAGATCCCCAGAGGGATCCTCAATCCTGTCTCACACCCGCTTTTATCTCTGGCCTTTGTTCCAACCATCTGCCTACCGAACACCCCCCCCCCCCCCGACCATGTCCATCTATTACCTGCCATGCTTTGTCCTGCCTCTCCCCTCTTCCAGCTTTATTCTCCCCCTCGATAATCAGTCTGAAGAAGTATCTCGACCCGAAACATCACCTATCCATGTTCTCCAGAGATGCTGCCTGACCTTCTGAGTTCCTCCAGCACTGTGTCCTTCTGTGTATTAACCAGCATTTCCTTGTTTCTATATGTTAGCACATTTGTTTATTTTTCTGCATAGTTATCCTTTCCCTCATGTTATGTTAAACCTGTATACAACCATTGAGTAATGGTTACCACTGTACTTCAGAAATAATGTAGAATTATGGAATGGTGCAAATAAGAAACACAAGGAAGTTAATAGAACTGAGCTAACACAAAAGACTAACCAGGCAAAGTCATATCTGCTGAAAATATGACTTAGTATCATTTGTGGATGATTGGTATGAGATGCATAGAGTTGAGAGTTCAATTAGTGGAAATCCAAAATTAAGGAACATAAACAAATGCTATTTACTAATAAATCCAATATAAAATTAAAGGTCAAACTTTTTTTAATGCACACTGCGAAACTCACCATTTTCTGAAGTGATTGATTTATTTTGGGTGAATTGAGATCAGTGTGTGAGAACGGAATAGAAATATACGTTGATATTGTTGGGGGTAAAGTGAGAGAAGGTTCATGTTGACCATAAATACAAGTGCCGAGAGTGCCAAGTGGCCCATGGTGATGCTATAAATTCCACATAGATTCTGGGTAAAAACTCTATGGGAGTATGAGACTCAGCCACCCACTTTTGTGAATTGCATTGGTTTAAAGACCATTTAACCACACAAAGCATTATTTAAGCCAAACCTCATCAAACATCTACAAAGGCTCATTTGTAGTATGGCTTATGAAAAATGATCAGTGATTGGAAAACTTAGCTATGTGTATTCTCGTTCTCTACGAGTATTGAGCTTGTTTGTAGCTTATTTACTTTTGACTTTTATTGAGATCAAATTACTTTACAAGATGTAAAGTCAAATCCACAACAATTTTAATCTAAAACAAAAGCTGAAATTGCTGGAAATACTTGGTAGGTCGGGCAGCATCTTTGGAGAAACGTTTTAGATTGATGAGCTTTTGGTCCATATGGTTCAGTATTGCCAACATTGCATTTCACAACTCAGCCATCTGAGGGAGCTCTCATTGCAAGGATGTACCAATAGTAATTAATGTGCTCTTTGAGGAACTCAAAGGATCATGATTGTGGCAATATTCTGTGATAGTTACGGGGTTTAAATTGATATGTTCAATTATGTCACATATAGAATGAGATCTTGCTATTTTATTAAGGAAATCAAAAATAGAAACGATAGACACAAAGTGCTGGAGTAACTCAGTGGGCAGCATCTCTGGTGAAAAAGGATGGGTTCTGGGCCTCCTCCATTTCCAGAGTGAGGCCATTGGGTTGCCAACTGTCCCATATTAGCTGGGACATCCCTTATTTTGGGCTAAATTGGTTTGTCCCGTAAGGGATCGCACTTGTCCCGTATTAGGCCCGGGGGGCACTGTAGGCACTGACACTGTAGGTCCCGACAGTTTAGGTCCCGACACTCTAGGTTTCCGACATTTTAGCTCCGGACAGTCTAGGTCTGGAGGCCCGGGCGCCGCCTAACGGAGGTTGAGTAGCAACCTGCCTCCGGCCCGGGCGGCCGCCATTGGTGGAGCGGGAGCATGTGGCCGCTGGCTGGGTGAAGTCACGTGGGGCGTGGGGCGGTGATGTCACCTTGTCCTGTATTTGGGAGTGAGATAGTTGGCATCCCTAGAGGCCACATACAAATTGGAGGAACAGCACCTCATATTTCGCTCGGGTAGCTTACAACCCAGCAGTATGCACATTGAATTCCCTAATTATAATAGCTTCTACCTATATTCCCCTCCCTTCTCCTCCCCCTCCCCCTTCCTGCACCATAGTCGTCTTAGCAGTTCCACATTTCTCTGCATTGTTTCCCTCTTGAGATCACACCTTCCCTAGCCAACTATGGGCCTACCAGGCATCGCCCTGCCTGAGGTCATTTGTGGCCGGCCTTGATTGGTCTTGGTCTTTTTTCGCCACCAGCTCTTCATCCCCCCTCCCCCCTCCCCCCCCCCCCCCTACTTTCAGTCTGAAGAAGGCTCCCTACCCAAAATGTTACCCATCCTTTTTCTCCAGAGATGCAGCCTGACACGCTGAGTTACTCCAGTACTTTGCATCTTTGGTGTAAACCAACATCTGCAATTCCTTGTTTCTTCAAAAATGTAAAGCGCATCCTCCTTAGTTCTGGATGTATCAGCTAAATAAGGCTGCCTTGATTCTTTGGGGTGAACCTAATAACTTGATGCTTTCCTCTGGTATCTGCCTCAAGCATTATGATGCCCAATCCTCTGTCACAGAAGCAGCTGTCCTGACACTCCTAAGGAGATCAGCAAATCCAGTCCTGTTCTACAAAGCTAACATTGACAGCAGGTTCTTTGAGTGCTGACAGGATTGTGGAAGATGGTCAAGTAAATTTGGGTGTTCATGGATTACTCCTAAAATTATACATGGTTATTCCCGATGTAAATAAATTGCTCACCTCTGCAGCTCCCCAGGCAGCATGGTGGCACAGCTGGTAGAGCTGCCGCCTAACAGCACCAGAGACCGGGGTTCGATCCTGACATCAGGTACTGTCTGTGTGGAGTTTGCATGTTCTCCCTGTGACTTGTGGGTATCCTCCGGGTGTTACGGTTACCTCCACCATCCCAAGGACATGCGTGGTTGTAGATTAATTGGCATCTGTAAATTGCCCCTAATGGGAAAGTGGGATGACATAGAACTGGTGTGAACGGGTGATCGATGTTTGGTATGGACTTAGAGATTTAGACACATGTTTATGTGTGTGTGGTAACATTGGCCTTCTAAACTTTGATGTGCTGCTGATAAACAGTTGTGCTGCTGATAAACTCAAATCTCATCTTTGAGTGCCATCAAGGGTGTCTAAAATAAGTACATTAGACTTTGCCCACAGTCAAAGGAAAGTCTTGTGAGATTTATATTCTTCATTGGTGAAAGGCTTTGAGAATGCAAATAGCAAAAATATTATATTTTCTAAGTCTGGGACATAGACTTAGCTTATTACTGGTACAATGGAAGTGCATTAGACTTTCCATTTTCACACAAATGACCCTAATTATCACCAGGTCCTATTCCATAGCCAGAATAGAATGGAACTCATCCAACTATGCACCAGGATGTTGAACAAAACAAAAAATGTCCACACCAACTTGATGTGCATCTTTTCGTCTTCCAAAAGAGACATATTTTGATGGGTTTTCTCTTTTTACACTTTTTTGGGGGGGTGAGGGGATCAAGTATGGGAGGGATTTAATAGTCCATTTTAAAGATAAAATGGTTCCATTTGAATCTCCTCAGGATATTAAACCCAATGCTATAGATTGGGCTTCAGGCATAGTTTTGGAAGGGTCTCTGGCTCTCTGATTGCTTACTGTATGTGGAGTTCCTAAACTGTCTAAAAGTGGCAATTTAGAACTTGTCTCATTAGGACTTGTGTGTCCTGTGAGTGCTTAAAGTCCCAGTAATGTCATTTTATGATATAAAAGACATTGGAGTTTCATAGACATACTCGTGACATAGATGGAGAGAAAAGTCAGAAGATAGGTTGGACAAAATGTCAGGGGGATTAGTTTTAACAAAACTCTTGCCTAGATTTAGAATTCAGCCATATCATTTGCACTCCCTAATCTGGGATCTCTTGGACCAGTGTTTAGATATCCACATGCACTAAAACCTACTGCCAAAATACAGAAAATAAAGAATAAGTCTCATTGAAAGTTATCCTTTATTTGGTGTTTATACAGTAATCTATTTAATCCCCATTTCATAGCACACATTAAAAATTTACAAGTGTTCTAATTGAGATGTTTTAAATGATAAAAGAATTCTCTGAGCAGCAAAATAAATTAATTCCTCTGATGGGGAATCGAGAACCTGGACAGTAAATGTAAAAGTACACTTTTTAGGAATCAGATTAAGAATTTTTCAACCAAAAGATGGTGGAAGTCTGCATGACTTCTTTTGAAGTCTGTGGATGCTGTGTCAATCAAAATTGCACTGATTGAGGTTCACAAATATTTATTAGTGTTTTAAGATTATATAGAAAAAGTCAGATAAATAGCAGTGTGGCAAAGGCAAATCACTAACAGAATGATTGGACAGGCTTGAGCAGCTGAATGGACAGTGTCAAGAGTGTTTTAATGTCATGTGTCCCAAAATGAAACAATGGAATTCTTCATTATATATATACATAAACAAATAAACAATAATAGTGCAAGACAAAAACAACGTCCCCAAGTCTATGTGGTTCAGAGCTTATTTGGAGGTTGTAGTGGGCCTACCAGGGCACTTCCTGCCTGCCTGCCTCAATGGTCCTGGGCTTTTCTCGCCTCCAGCTCTTCACACCAACCGCTTTGTAAAGATCTGATTTAACTGTGATGTGACTGTGACAAAGGAGTGTTAATGAATATAATTTAAGCAAACTTCCAGAATGCATTTGATAAAATCCCCATAAGTGACTACCAGTAATTAGTTTTAGTTTAAGAGATACAGCGAGGAAACAGGCCCTTTGGCCCACCGAGTCCATTACTCTACCACTGCACCACCTTGGATTTGTGGCAACTTATTGGGCTGTCTAAGAAATTGAACAGACATTGGGAAAGCTGGAGTGGGGTTATTGGAAATCCTTTAAATTGGCAAGATATGGTGAGTGGAACCTGTGTTGGGCCACACAGTTATTCACCAGAGTTATAAATTGCAGATATTGCAATAAAGAGCTAGGTATCCAAGTCCGTTGATGCAAAATTAGCATTCAGTATTATCTTCAGTATTGACGAAGACAAAGTGATAACATTGGAGTCATAGAACCATACAGCATGGAAACAAGCCCTTCAGCCCACCTCATTCGTATTGATGCCCCATCCAAGCCAGTGCCATTTGCCCGTGCCTGCCCTATTTCCCTCTAAATGTTTTCCTATCCATGTATAATTAGATTCATTAAAAATATCATGCAGAAGTACATAAAATAGTAAATCATGCTTGAGGAGTATTGGACTTGAGTACAAGGAGGTAGAAATAATGCCACAGTTGGTACTTTCCCTTGCAAATGCAAGAGATGTAACACACATCTATACATCCTCCCTCAACTCCATCCAGAGACCCGAGCAGTCCTTCCAGGTGAGGCAGAGCTTCACGTGAACCTCCTTTAACCTCATCCACTGCATCCAGTGTTCCCAATATAGCCTTCTACGCATCAGCGAGACCAAGTGTAGACTTGGCGACCATTTTGCTGAACATTGATGCCTGGTCCGCCAAGGCCTCCTGGATCTCCTGGATACTTCTGATGTTAACTTCTAATTTAACTCCTCAAGAGTCATTTGGAAACATTCTCACCTGCAGAGGATGGTAAAAATATGGAAATCCCTACATCAAATAGCTATTGGTGCTAGGTAATTTGTTGTTTGTGAACCTGAGCTTAATGGATTTTGTTAACTAGAGAATGGAGTGGATCTGGGCAAATCTGGGCACATGAAATAGTCACCAATCAGCCCTGGCCTGATTAAATGTTGGCACAGGCTTGGATGGTTAAATAGCCTACTGTTCCTAATGACTTATTCCTATTCTGGCATTCCATTCCGGCTGTGTTTGTAATCCTGCACAATTCTGCTTGAGTGCAAATCACTGCTGCAGAGAAGATAAAAAGGCTATTTGAATGGAAATTGGGTAAGGATGTAATTGTGCTTTTGTGCTGTTTTATGCATTTAAATTAAGTTTTTCCCTAGAAGCCAAGTTATATGACACTACCCTTTTTTCACAGTTCCTAATGTGTACAGTTTTATGTACAATAAAATAAAGCTACACAGTCTGTCCTTGTACTTGTGTCATGTACAATTTGTTGAAACTATTGCAAACAAGCCTTTGCTGAAATATCCTCTCATTACAAAATCATATTCTCAATGGTAGGATATTGTAATGTGCACCAGTTTAATTATTTTTTACTTCTTAAATATTTAGATAACTAATTTAATTGAACTAAATGTTTTGTTTATTATATGTTATCTATGAGTATTTTGTTTACAGGCCTGTTATGTTGCTGCAAGTTATAATTTCATTGTTACGTTTTCGGTACATGTGAAAATTAGATAGTCTTGATTCCTAATTTTTTATAAATATAAATAATATAAATATTAGGACAAGTACACCAGTAAGATTTTTTGTTGTTGATTAAAGCTTGTTGCAATCCATCTTATATTCTCCTTGAGGATAGATACAAACTGCTGGAGCAACTCAGTGGGTCAGGTAGCATCTCTGGAGAAAATAAATAGGGAAAGTTTCACTCTGCTTCAGTCTGCTTTTTTAAAATGGATTTTGGGGAGAAGGTAAAAGCGGGCCGTGCGGGGCTGGGGAATGATAAGGTTGGAGGCTGCGGAGTGCAAACAATTTGGCGATATTTTGAGCAATAATGGCCTGTTGCTCATCTGTGAGGTCAAGGTCCAGGGTAGGTATGAGGACGTGTCCAAGAGCTGGCGCCTGGCCTCAGCCCGGGAGAGATCAGAGGTAGGAGTCTGAAGAAGGGTTCCGACCCGAAACGTCACCGATTCCTTTTCTCCAGAGATGCTGCCTGACCCGCTGAATTACTCCAGCATTTTGTGTCTCTCTTCAGTATAAACCAGCATCTGCAGTTCCTTCCTACACATTATATTCTTCTTGTTTCAGCAATGGGTTGAGAAGGCTGAAAATCAGTTATTGTTGTCAGATACCCTTGACCTATCTGAACTGTTCCATCCGGATACCTTTCTGAATGCTTTGCGTCAAGAAACAGCAAGGTAAGCCTTTTTGTTTGAAAACCCAGCAACATTTATCTTCCTCATGGAATAAGATATGGAGCAATAGAGGAAAAAACAATAAAGGCTTCTCCAGGAGAATTTCTAAGAAATATTAAACAGAATGTTCCAAATATTTCTTAACTGTTTATTTATATTTCAGGGTTATGGGTTTCTCAATAGACAGCTTGAAGTTCGTGGCAACGTGGAAGGGAAAAATACAGGAGGCAAAACTTCAAGTCAGGGTAAGAATTCGAGAAGAAAAAGTTACCTTTCATTTGGTGTTAGCAGTTATGATTAAAGTTCAGAAGGAAGATATTTGCACATTTCATGATCGTGACAATCATCTTATATTGAATTGATTCACAACGTTATTTTCAATTGAGGTTAAAAAAAAAAATTGTGGCCAGTCTCCTTCATTTGGGGAATTTAAGCATACTGAATCTTACTAATTGGAAATATATAGGATAATGGATATAGCATAACACAAGCAATTAAAACTCTGATTTTGTTGATTTATTGTACATGTTTAGTGATATTTCTTTCACTGAATTTTAATAAACACAATTTGTTTTATTGAGATAATAATCCAAATAATCCAAATCTCACATTGAGAGAAAAACTAAGCATCATTCACATATTAATAAAACTGCCAAAGTTAGCATTAAGGAGATTACTTAGTTCAACCTCTGCTTTTGTAGGAAGTTTATTTTAAAGTGTTTTCATTGAACTTAATGCTTTTAATGAAAGCAGAACTTAATTAGAGCTTTTCAAAGTCCATCAACTACCTAGCAAAACTGAGGTACAAAACTCATAAGCTTAAATGGAAACCAGCCATTTATCCAAAACGTGAGAGACCGGATTCAGTGAAAGGGTTCATTGAGGTGCTCCACGTCGTTTGGAGATAAACGAGATTCAAAAATTACAAATACTGGTGACAGAGACTATGCAGAGAATGCCATTTTGTTTCTCAAAGTGTTTTCACACCTGCATTGCATTACTTTAACATTCCTTCATTGTTCTTTTCTCTGTTGTATTAAGATTACCTTGCATTGCCTGAGAGCAGTTTTATGAATGCATTTAATGGGAAAATTGGTTTCATTGCAGCATAGTCACTCTTTTCATTCTAGTCGTTGTATAGGACTCCTAAAACAATTGCATCTTGATTATCAGAAATGGTTTTCGATCTATCCTTTCTTTCCACCTGAGATATAAAAATTAAGATAATCATTTTGAATTTAATGTGAGTTGGGAAATGTAGATTAATCTTGGTCAATGAGCATAAAGTTGTCTCAAGGAATCTGGATGTAAAACTATTTCAGCAGTTAGCTATAGTGATGGATGGATTTGAAAAGAATTGTCAAAATGCTGTTTCTTAATTTAGATTTGAAATGCAGCGTGAAAATAGGCATTTAGGTCCACTAAGTGCGCTAACCAACAAAAATCCGTACACTAGTTCTATCTCATCCCAGTTTTGCATTCTACACACCATAGGCAATTTACAGAAGCCAATTAATTTCTAAACCAGCACGTCTTTGGAATGCACCCGGAGAAAACCCACGCGGTCACAGGGCAAACGTACAATCTCCATACTGACAGCACCCATAGTCAGGATCAAATCCGAGTCTCTGACACTATAAGGCAGCAACTCTACCGCTAGGCCATTGTGTCACGCTCTAAAGCTACAGCATGGAAACATGCCCATTGGGTCCATACAGACCATGATCACCAGTTTAGGTGACTGAAGAAGGGTCTCTACCCGAAACGCCACCCATTCCTTCTCTCCAGAGATGCTGCCTATCCCGCTGAGTTACTCCAGCTTTTTGTGTCTATCTTCGGTTTAAACCAGCATCCACTGTTCCTTCCAACACATGATCACCAATTTACACTGGTTCTATGTAATCCCACTTTTGCCACCACTCCCTACACACTAGGGCATTTTACAGAGACCGATTAACCTAAATCCTGCAGGTCTTTGTGATGTGGGAGGAAACCACATGCGGTCACAGGGAGAATATGAAAACTCCACACAGACAGTACCTGAGGTCAAGATCGGACCCAGGTCTCTTGTGCTATAAGGCAGCAGCTACACCAACTGACCCACTGTGCCATTATTAATGAAAATATATTTGTTGTATTTTCATTATGGTTTGTAATCGTGATAATTTAGCAAGTTATAAGGACTGGAGATTGTCCCAAAATGACATAATTGGTGTAATGGGTGCACTGAGGGATGGGAGCGGGGTATTAAGTAATGCAAAGGCCAATTCTATTGCACAAGGTTCCTTGTACCTGGTTGTAGCATTTTCATGGACCACCCTTTCCTGCCAAAGATTTGAAGGCCACAGAAAGGTCGAGTGTTTTCTGAGGTAATTACACTGTATTACTTCAAATTAGTTATACATAATTAGGAAGGTTTTGCAGCTGTAATTAGATGTTTTGCTAAAAAATCAATTAAGCCTCATTCAGCCAAACTTACCATTTTCAATTGTTTTTAGTGAATTTGAAAAATAAGTTCATTCTCTTTCTGTGTTGATTGCATCTGCATAGACCGTAACAAAGCACTGTGTGCAGCACTTTATTACTGCGACACAGAACGGTTTTCCGCATTTAGCTGCATTAACGTGGATGTCACAAGTTGCATTGCTTTACACAGTTAGGATGGTAAAGCTGACAGTCCTATTGTCATTACAACCTCCAAAGACGTACAGGTACTGTTTGTAGGTAAATTGGCTTGGTAAATGTAAAAATTGTCTCTAACGTAGTGTTAATATGTGGGGATCGCTGGTCGGCGTGGACCCAGTGGGCTGGGCCGAAGGGCCTGTTTCCATGCTATATCTCTAAAAATAAAAATAAATAAAATTCCAGAGACTTATTCTTTACGAGAGAAAATGGATTTTCTTTTTTTAATGTGCAGTTTTAATGTGTTGTGAAATGTAGATTAATCTTGCTGCCATTTTAGCCTTGTGTGTGTACCTGGTTAAAAATCATACAAATGCTTTCAGAATTCTCTGAGGGATTCCATGCAAAACATTGGTCAAATACCCATTGTTCTGTAATTCCTGTTATTTTAATGTCTGGCACATCAGATTATAAAATATTGCTCTTAATCATAACGTGCAATTCCATCACTACTTTAAGCTTAATTGTATCTGCAGGTAGATGTTGTAATTCATGCCAAGAATCTTATCCTCCCATCTTTGAGTGTGAGGGGAAGTTTTCATGGTTTGCCCCCATGGAGAAGTTATTTATCTGACTCCGATTTTTCACTCTCACACGTAAGATTGCGAGCTTCAGCTTCCTGTTATTTATCAGCAAAAGCGCTTCAATTTCTCAGTGTCTCTTTTATCCCTGTTAAACCAGAGTTCATTTAGATTTGGCACGCTATGTTTCTGTTACACAATCTAATATGCAGTTTGTCCCTGTGGCAGATTGGAGGTCTGTATCTAGAGGGATGCAGCTTTGATGGGAATCGGCTTTCAGAAAATCAGCACGACTCTCCCAGTGTGTCAGCTGTGCCCCCTTGTTATATGGCCTGGATCGCTCAGGTACTAAATTATTTAGCACTTAAATCTTTAAGCTGCTTTATCCATCTTAATTGAAAACAGTGAACTCAATTGCGGTATCTCACCCAGAAATATCAACGTTATTCCCTTTATCATGTATCTGTACACTATGGATGACTCGATTGTAATCACGTATAGTCTTTCCACTGACTGTATAGCACCCAACCAAAACTTTTCACTATACCTTGGTACATGTAACAATAAACTAAACTAACTATATCTTTTCTTTTCAGATTATAAATAAGTTGCTGTACATTTCCAACATTTTCAGTTTTCTTTTGGGATCACAGGTCACCTTTGGATAATTCATCTGTTAACCAGCATTTTAAATATACCGGGGAATATGTTAATATATTTTATCTGAAAAGAAACGTACAATTATTGAATGCCTTTTGCTACAATTGCACATCCCAGAGTGCCTACAGTCAATCAATGAAAATGCAACTGAAGTTTCCATTAATGTCTAAAGTGAATCAGCAGCAACCTTAGTTTGGTTTAGTTTAGAGAAACAGCGGGGAAACAGGCCCTTCGGCCAATCGAGTCCGCGCCAACCAGCAGCCCCCGTATACGAGCACTATCTTAGAGACAGCACCCGTATTCAGGATTGAACCCGGGTCTCCGGCGCTTTAAGGGTAAGAGGATAACGAGGGAAAGAGTGGGGCCCATCAGGGACCATTGTGGAAAGCTGTGTGTGGAGCCAGAGGATGTAGGAGATGTTTTAAATGAATTTTTTGCATCTGTTTTTACGAGGGAGGAGGGCGATGCGGACTTAGAAATGGAGCAGGAGGGTTGTGATGTTCTTGAGCATATTGCTATTGACAGGGAGGCGGTGCTGGAGGCTCTGGCAGGCGTAAAAGTGGATAAGTCTCCGGGCCCTGACGAGATGTATCCCAGGATGCTGAGAGAGGCAAGGGAGGAGATTGCGGGGGCTCTGGCACAAATTTTCAGAGCTTCTCTTGCAACAGGGGATGTACCGGAGGACTGGAGGATAGCTAATGTGGTGCCATTATTTAAAAAGGGCAGTAGGGATAAACCTGGGAACTACAGGCCGGTGAGTCTGACATCGGTGGTGGGGAAGCTGCTAGAAAAGATTCTGAGGGACAGAATCAGGCTTCACTTGGAGGATCGAGGGTTAATTAAGGATAGTCAACATGGCTTTGTTAATGGAAGGTCGTGTCTGACTAACTTGATTGAATTTTTTGAAGGGGTGACCAAGGAGGTAGATGAGGATAGTGCAGTGGATGTGGTATACATGGATTTCAGTAAGGCTTTTGACAAGGTCCCACACAGGAGACTAGTCAAGAAGGTAAGAGCCCATGGGATCCAGGGCACCTTGGCAAAATGGATAAAAAACTGGCTTAGTGACAGAAGGCAGAGGGTGATGGTAGAAGGTTGCTTCTGTGACTGGAGGCCGGTGTCCAGTGGGGTGCCGCAGGGATCGGTGTTGGGTCCCTTACTGTTTGTAATCTACATTAATGATCTGGATGTCAACGTACAGGGCATGATCAGCAAGTTTGCAGATGACACAAAGTTAGGGGGGGTGGTGAATAGCGAGGAAGGGATCTGCAAGCTGCAGGAAGATATAGATGAGATAGTCAGATGGGCGGAGCAGTGGCAGATGGAATTTAATCCTGAAAAGTGCGAGGTGATGCACTTTGGCAGGAATAACTTGGAGAGGGAGTACACCATGAATGGAAGGACCCTAGGGAAGACAGGGGTACAGAGGGACCTTGGAGTACAGGCACACAAGTCCTTGAAGTCAGCAGGACAGGTGGACAGGGTGGTCAAAAAGGCATATGGGTTACTGGCCTTCATTAGCCGGGGCATCGAATATAAAAGTAGGGGGGTAATGATGGAATTGTACAGAACGCTGGTGAGGCCACAGCTGGAGTATTGTGTACAGTTCTGGTCACCACATTATAGAAAGGATGTGATAGCTTTGGAGAGGGTGCAGAGGAGATTCACCAGGAT
The DNA here is from genome assembly GCF_053455715.1 of Rhinoraja longicauda. NCBI lineage: Eukaryota > Metazoa > Chordata > Chondrichthyes > Rajiformes > Arhynchobatidae > Rhinoraja > Rhinoraja longicauda. Next base: position 49,381,347 of record NC_135959.1, on the reverse strand, counting down.
GCTGCCAGGGATAAAGGGCCTTGGCTATGAGGAGAGACTGAGCAGACTGGGGTTGTTTTCCCTGGAGCAGAGAAGGCTGAGAGAGGACATGATCGAGGTGTACAAGATCATGATAAGGCAGATGGCGGGGAACTTCTTCCACTGGTGGAAGGTTCAACAACGAGGGGACATAGATACAGGGTAAGGGGAGGGAGGTTTCGGGGGGGATGTGAGAAAGAACTTTTTCACCCAGAGGGTGGTTGGAGTCTGGAACTCACTGCCTGGGGTGGTGGTGGAGGCGGGAACACTCACAACGTTTAAGAGGCATTTGGATGGGCACTTGAAATGCTACAACATTCAGGGCTACGGTCCAAATGCGGGAAAATGGGATTAAAATTAGACTGTGCTTGGTAACGGGCGGCATGGACACGATGGGCCGAAGGGCCTCTTTCTGTGCTGTAGGACTCTATGACTCTATTACCACTGCGCCACCGTGCTGTCGCCTATAAAACATGTGGGAAAACTGCATGTTAAATCCCTCTGAGCACAGATTGCAACCAACTAATAATTGTCATCTTCTGAATTTTGCAGATTATAACAGTTGCCATAGATAGGAAGGTAGTCAGTGTAAGCCCACAATTTGCAGAAGGCAGCTGATAAATGATAAACAATGGTACCAATTCACCTGGTAGAACAATTCACCTGATATCACCAGTAGGAAGAAAGTGGCAATGGACACTTGGAAAGTAATAATTCGCTCGGCCTTTTAGAGCTTCGACCCTACAACAGGAGCAGAATTAGGCTATTAGGCCTCTCGAGTCTATTCCGCCATTCAAACATGACTGATCTATTTATTTCTCTCAAGCCCATTCTCCTGCCTTCTCCCCATAACCTTCGACACCCTTCCTAATCAAGAATCTATCCATCTCCACTTTAAAAATACCCAATGTCTTGGCGTCCACAGCCATCTGTGGCAATGAATCCCACAGACTCACCACCCGCTGGCTAAAGAAGCTTGTAACTAGATGAAGGTGATCAAATTGATTTTGTGTATTTGGACTTAGAGGGCTTTCAATGGAAAGGGTTGCCATGACAAAGTGAAATATAGAGAAATGGAGACAAGCAATTTCCTGTGAATTTGAGACCTCCTTTGTGCCTAATGAACTGATCAGGTAAACTACCGAGGTATGAGCTGATCGAGTGATCTGTGATTGCTGCATGAAACTCAGAATATCCTTTTTTTAAATGTTGTGATCACTGAGAGGAGGTTCAGTGAATTATTTCACATTGCAATTGAAAAGTGAAGCTTTACGTGAGGTTTATTGGGGGTAATGAAGACCCTATAATGCCTGAATCCAATGCAATTTGTGTGCATAATATTACTGGTGTCCCCCGTCCTGTCCCCCAACTGAAGCAACAATTTCAGCTGACAATGGAGGAAATATGGCCCTGCAATCTGTGATTTCATTAGCTGAGTAACCAATACCAGGTAAACATCAGCTGCACTCAATGAATTGCATCTGGAAGTGCCCAGGGCCAGTTTCCTGATGGCCATTAATTGAACCAGAAACAATCACATAAAATGGCTTTTGAGCATGATTTACACATTACAATAATTGGAGACAGGTCCAATTTCAAGCACAAACATATAAAGTAACCTTTTCCCCAAAGCATGCCTACCATCGGACATTTGTCTTCTGTGGCATTCGTTTAACGTTCATTGTCTGGTGCTAGTCTGGCTACTTATACTCATCTCATTTGAGTACCTCAATCCTTACCACCCTTATGGCTCCTATAGCCTTTTTATTATACACATACCTCTCAAGTTTCATATTTATTACTTTGCGCTAACATTTTGCATGGAGCATCTTTCTTTCCTATCAATGTGGTTTTCAGCTTTCACCTTAACTCCTTTGCTGTCTTCTGACACTGTGCTAAGAATAATAAAGTATTGAATCCACCAATTAAGCCTTATTGCACAGTAAGTAAAGACCAATGTAAAGACCAATATGACTTCCCAAGTACCTTTGTAAGGCAGGCAAAAAGATTTAGAAACAGTGCTGAAAGCTTGTAACAGACACAAAATGTTGGAGTAACTCAGCGGGTCAGTCAGCATCTCTGGAGAAAATGGATAGGTGATGTTTCAAGTCGAGACCCTTCTGAAGGAGGAAGAGGCGGCACAATGGCACAGTGGTAGTGTTGTTGCCTTACAACTCCAGAGATCGGGGTTCAATCCTCACTACGGCTACTGTCTGTACAGAGTTTGTACATTCTCCCTGTGACTGCATGGGTTTTCTCCAGATGCTCTGGTTTCCTCCCACAATCCAAAGACATACAGATTTGTAGGTTAATCGGCTTGTGTAAATTGTAAATTATACCTAGCGTACAGGGTGATCACTGATTGGCGCGGACTCGATGGTCCGAAGGGCCTGTTTCCACACTGTATCTCTAAGGTTTAAAGTAAAATCACTTATCCATTTTCCCCAGAGAAGCCACCTGAACCGCTGAGTTACTCCAGCATTGTGTTTATCTTTGGTATTAACCAGCTTCTGCTGTTTCATGTTATTACAAACTGAAACTTTGTGCATCTGATTTTCCTTGGTACACTTGTTACCAATGATCCATCCAATGGGAAGAAATTCCAGGCTGGGAATTTATGCACTACAAAATGTGGCAGACTGTGAGAAAACTCTAAAAATATTTGGAAAATCTTTGAAAGAAAAGGAAGAAAATATGCTTTGTTGGTCTTTACCGAAATCATAGAACAGCACCACTCCTGGAAACCAATCAAGAGGAAAAAAAACTTTTCAACAAATTATAAATCTCTACACAAAATATGTGAGGTATTTAAGCAATGTATTTTAAAACTGCCTATTGTAAATAGAATTTTTGTTGCTGGGAAAACGGTCTGTAAATGAAAATAAGACCAAACCCTTTGTATCTTTTCCAAAGTACCAAACAAGAACAAACCTAAATCTAAACAAATTTCAAAGGCTTCCTCTCCCTTCTCAGCTGAATAACCTGTCATACCTACTTCCCATCAATATACAGTTGCTTTTCAGAAATGTTTATCTGCAAAGATGGGGAAGTTAGCTTTCCACCAAAGCCTTTTATACTGTGATAGTTAACAGAAAGTTGTCACACAAAGGGACAAGCTGTCCAAGACTGTTCATTGTTTGCTTGCCTTCGTAGTTCCTGTTTTGATCAAATTGTTAATCTGATTGATTTTTTTTCTGGCCCAGATACCCATAAATTGTCTGCCGAGGTTTCAGAAGACTGTTTAGCTTCTTTATTGTGTTGGTTGTTTTTGGCTTTGTTCAACTTGAAACTTGAATGTTTTTTCTTGCAGGATGCAATCGGACCATACTCGCCTGAAGAGTGCATTTCCCTACCTGTCTACACCAGTGCTGAACGAGATCAAGTTGTCATTAATGTTGATGTTCCCTGTGGAGTCAGCCAGGATCAGTGGATTCAGTGTGGAGCAGCTTTATTCTTGAAGAATCCGTAGTCTTTGTGTTTTTTAATGAATTCTGAAAATATGAAATTTCAAATTTGGGGAAAAAAGGAAAATGATTTCCTATTTATGTGTTAAAGATCTTATTGATTCAGTAGCTTACTGCCTATCACATTGAGACATTGTGGTACAACATCCTCTAAAATACGTAATGTCTCTATTTAACTAAAATATTTAACAATTAGAAATTATTAGGATCAGTTCAGTTAATTCCACTCAGTGATTGCTATTTGTTGGAAAGGAAATGTTTTTGAATGACTTTCACCATACATAACCTCAGGAATGTGTGATGTTACATTTGTGATTTCTAATTTGTTCGTGCTTTTACAGTTAACTTGGAGGTTTAATGTTACACAGATTTCTCTTGTATTTTCATGAACATGACCAAATTTAAGCACTCCACCGTTTTGTTTATAAATGGTATTTAGCTTTCGGATTAAAATAATAGATCAAATGGCCCTCCTTATATTGTTTTATTCATTAATGTTGAAGACTGAAAACAAAATTCATGTGGGAATTATTTTCATTACCTTTTTAATATTTGCTATCAAAATAGCTGTGGTATGTTTTTGATGTGATTACAAAATCATATCAACATTTAACATTTTAACATTGTATCATATTACCAGGTTGCAGGGGTTGGGAGCACTAGTTGAGGAAAGAGCAAGAAAGCAACCACTTCTTATTCCTTTCTGGGAGATAACGCAGTAAATTAATGTTGCTAGTATTATAGTGGGGTATCACAAGGAACTGTAGACGCTGGAATCTTGCATAGAACATAAAGTGCTGGAGTAACTCAGCGGGTCAGTCAGCATCTGTAGATGACATGGATAGGTGACGTTTAGGTTGGGGACTCCTCTTCAGACTCCAGCAGGAATCATAGAGGGGACGCAGTGAGACAGGGTCTTACAGAACTCCCATTAGAGAGAGGAAGAGAACTTCTTCAAAGTAAGCCTACTTACCTTGAGAAGATTCTGCAGTGGAGCAGTAACATGGGGACACAAGGAACTGCAGATGCTGTAATCTTGCAAAGCCTGGTCAAAGACTGGTTTGAAGAAGGGTCCCAACCTGAAACGTTGTCTGTCCTTGTCCTCCAGAGATGCTGCCTGACTCGCTGAGTTACTGAACCATTTTGACTTCTACATATTGCGTGGATTCTTGAAGAAATTATTAATGAAAAAATAATGAATTAAAAAAACAAAGATAAATATCCACTATTCTGGTTAAAGTGCACTGAATATGGAAATGTCCCATCATGCTCCTTGTTCAGTATTGAATAAAATATAATTATTTCCACTTATGAAGTGATAGGTGAGGGTCTAAAACTAGAGTATTATGTTTAAATTAGATCCAATTTGCTGTGACATTCGAGAAGCAGTTCTTCAGAGGAAGAATAGTGTAAAACAGAAGTCTCTTTTCCCAAAGCCCATGAAAGCTGCCTTCATTGAATTTCCAATAGATTTCCATGTGGGAAGGATTAGAATTCATGTCTAGTGCAAAAATCAAGAGTCAAAAGTGTTTTATTGTCATATGTCCAGAAATGGAACAATGAAATTCTTACTTGCAGCACACAACAAACATGTAAACATAGTCCTCTGCATACACTATAATAAACAACAACAAAAAGTTCAGTGTGTGTATATATATAATATATAGGTAGACGCAAAATTCTGGAGTAACTCAGCGAGTTCTTCAGATTGAAGAAGGGTCTCGACCTGAAACTTCACCCATTCCTTCTCTCCTGAGATGCTGCCTGACCCGCTGAGTTACTCCAGCATTTTGTGTCTACCTTCGATTTAAACCAGCATCTGTAGTTATTTTTCTATATATATAAAAATCAGAGCTTATTTAGAGGTTATGGTGTTTAATAGCCTGATGGTTGAAGGGAAGAAGCTGCTCCAGAACCTGGATGTTACAGTTTTCAAGCTCCAATACCTTCTTCCCGAGGAGTGAAATGAGTGTGGCCAGGGTGGTGTGGGTCTCTGATGATGCTGGCTGTCTTTTTGAGGTAGCGACTCCTATAGATGTGGGGAGGACAGTACCCGTGATGGATTGGGCAGTGTTCACCACTTTTTGCAATCTTGTTTGGTCCTGGGCATTCGAGTTGCTGAACCAGGCTGTGATGCAACCAGTCAACTCTCATTTTCTAAAAATGTAACACATGTGCCTGAGAAATTTTGTTTGCATTGAACTGGGGTTAATGAAAATGTACCTTATGGTAAGATTGCTCTAGCAGATCAAGTAAATTAATTATGTGAAAGAAACTCACTCCATTTTATGTGGGCTAAATTAAAAACTGTCTCCAGGGTCTGTTTTTAAAAATTAATTATGTTTTGTCAATTTATATCTATTATATAATAGTTAGTAATGTGCAGGTACTATTACTATTGATTTCACCAGTAGAAACATTCCAGCCACTATGTGGCTCCATCCAGGACATTGGCGAGACCAGACCTGAAGTGCACCATAAAGTTTTGATGTTCTTATTTAAGGAGGGTTATGTTTGTATTGAAGGCAATTCAGAGCATGTTCGCAGGGTTGATTCTTGGGACGGGGAGGTTGTTTTCTGAGAGCAGGTTGAGCACTTTGGGCCTATACACCTCGGGGTTTAGAAAATTACGATCTAATCTTATTGAAGCATAAACTGTGGGCCATCTGCAGTTTTATTTTTCTGAGGTGCTTGATAGAGCGGGTGCTGAGAGGAATCTTCCTGTCATGGGTGAATGTAGAAATATGGGCAGTAGAAGTCAACTATTTAAGAGGGTAAGAAGGAGGATTGTCTTCTCTCAGGGTGCTATAGATCCTTGGTATTCATAACTCCACACAACTATGGAGACTGAATGAGCAAAACAAATTTTGACCACCTGCCTAATATGCTGTTCGTCCTCCATGTGCCACCAAAACAACGCCGACCCGCCGAGGCATGGACTCTACAAGTCCCCTGAAGGTGTCCTGTGGTATCTGGCACCAAAACATTAGCAGCAGATCCTTCAAGTCCTGTAAGTTGCGAGATGGAGCCGCCGTGGATCGGACTTGTCGATCCAGCACATCCCACAGATGCTCAATCGGATTGAGGTCTGGAAAATTTGAAGGCCAGGGCAACACCATGAACACTTCATCATGTTCCTCAAAGCATTCCTGACAATGCGTGCAATGTGGCAGGGTGCATTATCCTGCTGAAAGAGGCCACTGCCATCAGGGAATACCATTGCCATGAAGGGGTGGACCTGGTCTAATATATCCCACCCCTTGACAGGTGCCATTGTAACAAGATAATCAATATTATTCACTTCACCTGTCAGTGGTCATAATGCTTTGGCTCATCGGTGTATATTCAAGGTTGAGATTCATAGAGTTTCAGTCTCCAGGGAGAGTCAAGATTTATAAGGAGCAGACAGGAAACGAGTTGAGGCCATGGTCTGATGAGCGATGATTATATTGATCTTATTAATGAGAATTGCAAAGTCTATTCTCATTCCTATTACTCGTTCTTAAACCCACAAGTCTTGTACCCCTGACGTTTCTCCCCAAATCTTAGAAAGCAAATCTGAAGTAAGTCTATACCACATGGGAACTTACTTGAAACTTATCAAATGCCATGCAATATTCCTAGAATTGCCATCTTTTGTCTCTGTCCTCTCCTTCCTCCTCTCCTCCTCGTGCTCATGTAACATAATCAAGCAGAAACTGATGCTCAGCAAAATTACGAATAATATAAAGCCTCCGCTAGTGAAAAGTAATTAGTTGTCATTTGTATCATCAATGGAAAAATGAAATCCTTACTAGTAACAGCATATGTCTGTAAACAATACTCATACATTATATACAACGAACAATAGATTAATAACCCCAATACTAGAGCAAAAATGCCAAGTCCTTAGTGCAACAAGACTGTCCATAATTCATAGTTTAGTGTTCAAGAGCCTGATGCTTTTCTTGAACCTGGAGGTCATGTTTTTCAGACTCCTATACCTTCTTCCCAATGGTAGCAGTGAGATGAGTGTCCAAGGTGGTGTGCCTGTTTGATGAGGCTGGCTGCCAATCTGAGGCAGCATCACCGATAGATCCCTTCGATGGTCGGGAGGTTGGAACCCGTGTTCACCACTTTTTGCAATCTCCTTCATTCCTGAGATTTTGATTGCTGAAGCAGGCCGTGATGCAATCAGTCAATCTGCTCTCTACTGTACACCTTGACAAGTTCAAGAGAGCATTTGTCAACATACCGAATCTCCTCAATCTTCTATGAAAGTAGAGGCATGGAAGTGCTTTCTTTTTGATTGCATCAATGTGCCGGGCCAAAGTCTGATCTTCAGAGATATTTATAACCAGTGGGACAAAGATGTCTAGGTGCTGTGTGCAGCATGATGAGTGAAACATACAAAACACATTGAATTTTATTGAATTTACTGTACATTGTTCTTTGTCCATGTAACTTTCAGCTATACATTTTCTAAACAGACTTTGTGCACTGTGACAGTTATTGTCATTACCAAGGCCAACTAGTGCAATCTATTTACCCTTTGAGTAATTTACTTTTAAAAAATGAAAATGTATTTTTTCAAAAACTGTTTATTTCCCAAATATCTAAGAATTATCTAGCAATAAAATCTAATCATTGAGCACTTGGCTGACCAATTTGCATAACAAATACTAACTGGAATACTAAGCAGTCAACTGATATAAACAGTATATAGATCAGATGTCAGACACATGCAAGACTTAATGAACAAAATAGGCTGTAAATGCTGTCAAAGTACTCAATGGGATGCAATATCTTTACCACACATTACAAAATCAGACATCCAGGATCGCATTTACTTGAAATTTAGAGTAAGTTTACAGTCAATGAAGGTAAAAACAGATGAAAGCTGACCTCACGCCCCCCAAGGGACACATAGTGCTTGGAGTAACTCAGCTAGGCAGGCAGCATCTCTGGAGAATATCGATAGATGACATTTCAAATTGGGACCCTTCTTCAGACTGATTCAGGGGCCTGCTATCATTTTCTGCAGATGTATTGTCTAGATAACTTTGTTTTAGTTTCGTTTAGAGACAGCATAGAAACAGGCCCACTGAGTCCATGCCGACTAGTGATAACCCGTTCATTAGTTCTATCTTACACACAGGGAAAAATTTTGGAAGCCAATTAACCTACAATCCTGCACATTGGAGTGTGGGAGGAAACCAGGGCACGCGGAGAAAACCCACGCAGTCACAGGGAGAACGTACAAACTCATAGCACCCCTAGTCACGATCGAACCTGAGTCTCCGATGCGGTAAGGCTGCCATTGTGCTGCTCTTTGAGTGACTATGATCCATTATCATAGCCTGCAAGGCTATATATTTTTATATATATACATATATATATATAGCTATATATATTTGTACGTTTGAGTTTGTACATTCTCCCTGTGAATGCGTGGGTTTTCTCCCCACATATATATGTACATGTGTGTATATGTGCGTATATGTTCACATATTCTGTTGTGTTGCTGCAAGTAAGAATACATTGTTCTATCTGGGACATATGACAATAAACCACTCTTGACTCTCGATCCATTATCTCACTTTGTCATCCACACCTGACACAGCAGGGGCAAGTTTACAGAAGCAAATTAACCCACAAACCTGCACGTCTTTGGGATATAGGAAGAAACCTGAGCACCTGAAGGAAACCTACGCGGTCACCCAAGGTCAGGATTGAACCCGGGTCTCTTGTGCTGTGAGGCAGCTGCTCTATCAGTGCAGCCTCCAAATTAGATTTTTTTCCAAAAAGAAACAATGACAGCCTTTATTAGTGGAACTAGCCATCTGATCACTCGCATACAAATCACTCCAGCACCTGCCATCCACCTTGGAAAAGGTCCGTGCAATATTTAAATTGCAGAACAAAATGCGGTTAAAAACTAATATATTTCTGATAGGACGTGTCATTTTTCTCTTGTCAGTTTGTTCTTAACGATTATTGAGAGTTTATTTTCGTCTGTGAGGAAGCATTGAAATGAAAAATGTAAGTTGCAGCTGTTGCCCTCCATGTAAATGAGAATCTGGAGGAAATGAGCGATGTATCTGAATATTCAAACCTCACAAGGGAAATGGAAATACATATGTCATAGCCGAACAACAGTGAATGAATCATTCAGTGCCAATCTATGAAGCGTGTGTTGCAGTAAAGAATGCACAACAAGCAGAATGTAAGAGCAAATATCAACCGTTGCAAAATCTGCAAAGTGACTTTACACTTTACCTTAGACTTCAGAGAGACAGCACAAACATAGGCCCTTCGGCCAACCGTGTCCACGCCGACCAATGATCACCACGTACACTAGCATTGTCCAACTTGCCAGGGACAGTTTACAATTTTATCGAAGCCAGGAAACCTGAAATTTATCAAAGCCACCACAAACCTGGAGATAGACACAAAACTCAGTGGGTCAGGCTGCATCCCTGGAGAAAAAGAATGGATGACGTTTCGGGTCAAGATCCCTCTTCAGACTGAGAGTCAGAGGAGAGGGAAACTAGAGCTCTACAAACCTGTACGTCTTTGGAGTGTGGGAGGAAACTGGAGCAATCGGAGGAAAGCCACGCGGTCACGGGCAGAACGTACAAACTGTACAAACTGCACCCGTAGTCAGAATCAAACCCGGATCTCAGGTGCCCTCAGGCAGCAACTCTACTGCTGTTCCACCGTACCGCCCCTCCATCATCTGTATCCATTTACTATCTGTGCATAGGAACACCAAAATGCACTCAGAGAAATCCAAGGTTGTAGCTTTCCCAATCCAATTATTTGAATATATCCAAAGTATATGACTCATAAAAATAATCCACCTTGGTCCAACCACTCTACTTTGATGGAGAGTACAGAACACACTATATGTGGCCGGTCCTCTGTCTTTCCCAGGATTTGACCAGTTAAGGCGACTGTCAGGAATAGGTGAAATCAGATGTGCAGCGTCACTATGCTGTTACTTCCAACTACGTGGCCTTTTAGAATATGTCATGAAACTGGAAGCTGCTTCACCACATTCGAAGAGATAGATGTGCTGAGATAGATTGAAGTGGATCACTCCCATGCGGGTTGGTGGGATGCATAAGGCTTCATCATGTCAGAGAAGCAGAATTGGGCCATTCAGCCTATCGCGTCTACTCTGCCATATAATCATGGCTGATCTATTTTTCCTTCTCAACCCCATTCTCCTGCCTTCTCCCTGTAACCTTTGACGCCCTTACTAATCAAGAACATGTCAATCTCAGCTTTAAGAATGCCCAATGACGGCCTCCACGGCCATCTGTGGCAACGAATTCCGCAGATTCACCACCCCTGGCTAAAGAAATTCCTCATCATCTCCTTATTAAAGGTGTATCCTTTTATTCTGAGATGAAGCAAGCAGCCTCGATCATTGAAGAACACTTGCATTTGCTCAACATTTTAGACAAAGGAAATTAAGAGTTGCACCTGGAAATCAAAGAGAGCAGGTCAGACTAGTTCGTCCGGCCCAGATGAGAGTCGTGACCTAAAAAGTCAACTGCCCATTCCCCTTTATAGATGTTGCCTGACCATTATTTGTTGCTCCAGACTCCAGCATCTGCAGTCTCTTAAGTTTTCATGAGTTTGTTTTGACATCTGACTTCATCAGCTGTTTTCTATTTAATGCTGACTGGCTCCACTTCACAAAGGCAGGTCCTGCACAGCTCATCATTCACCTGCTGGTGATATTTGCCCATGAGATGAACAAGAAGACTTGTAAAATGTGCAATTGGCATGATCTGGGTACTTGCTGTTCACTTGCATCACCGACTGCAATTAAAGTAATTTTTAAGAATGTCTTTTTTACTCGGTAGTGAATATTTCTGCTGAAAACTTCATGGATAACTGATGATCCCCATTGAATATCTTAAACATTTTAGAAAATCAGACAATGCAGAAAGAGCCCGTGTTTTTTTGCTGAATTTCTTAATTCAGGAAAATAATATTTTAAATTTCAATCGTAAGACATGAAGTTTCTGTGTACATTGAAAGGGCGGCATAGTAAAGCAGAGATAGAGTTGCTGCCTTGCAGCGGCAGAGACCCAGGTTCGATCCTGACTTTGGGTGCTGTCTGTATGGAGTTTGTATGTTCTCCCTGTGACTGTGTGGGTTTTCTCCGGGTGCTCCGGTTTCCTCCCACACTCCAAAGACATACAGGTTTGTAGATTAATTGGTTTCTATAGAATTGTCCCAACCTGTGTAGGATAGAACTCGTGTACGGTGATCTTTGGTCAGCGTGGACTTGGTGGGCCAACGGGCCTTTTTCCACGAGTCCCAATTAATTTCTTAAACATTTTAGAAAATCTGACAATGCAGAAAGAGCCATTGTTGTTTTCACTGAATTTCTTAAAGTGCCCTGGGTAATAACATAGCTTTAATTTCACTTGTAAAACATTAGTGGAGTATCCATGTACATCTAAGCAAAGGCACAGTGGCACAGTAGGAGAGCTGCTGCCTTAAAGCGCCAGAGACATGGGTTTGAGCCTAACTACGGGTGCTGTGAATATTATGTTCAGTTTTGGTTACTCTGTTAGAGGAAAGGTGTCGTTAAGCTAAAAAGGGCGCAGAGAATATTTACGAGGATGTTGCCGAGACTCAAGGGCCTGAGCTACAGGGAAGAGGTTGTTCGGGCCAGGACTTTATTCCTTGGAACACATGAGGATGAGAGGTGATCTTTTAGAGGTGTATAAGATCTTGAGAGGAGAAGGGAATTAAGAACCAGAGGACATGGGTTTGGGCCTTGATGGACCGACCGTAAGTGTTCAGCAAAATGGTTGACGAGTCAAATGGTCTTTGAACATCGCGTTGTAGCTTTGAAATTACCATTTGTACCATTACTCAACAATCACCAGATGGTAATGACGTGCTTTAGTCCAGCACGTAGATGAACACGTTTTCCTGATAGTTTTACAGACAGCCACTAGTTTATGACATGGCTCCATTCCTGAGAACTTCGTAAAACCTGCACCTGCATGTCTCTGGAATGTGGGAGGAAACCGGAGCACCCGGAGAAAATCCAGTCACCCTGTCACATGGAGAACATACAAACTCCGTACAGAAAGCATCTGTAGTCAGGATTGGACCCGGGTCTCTGGCATTGTAACGCAGCAACTCTACCGCTTCGCCACTGTGCCACCCTAATGGACTGATGACATTTCGGGTCAGAACCCTTTTGACTGATCAGTCTGAAAAAGTGTCCCAACTTGAAATGTCACCTATCCATGTCTTCCAGAGATGCAGCCTGACCTGCTGTATTTTGCTGAAGTTACGTTGGACTTGTAGATCTCACACCTTATGCACTTTATGTACTCTTGGCAAATTAAGCTTTGCTCTGAGAGTACAGATTAGTAAAATAGAAGCTCTAAAGTTTAATCTATATTCTTGATGGATAATATTCTTAAGTAGAATTATTGTACCAAATCGTCATAAAATAAACATAATGAAACATAGCTTATTGGAATATCAACAACTATTCCCTCACAAGGTATAGTTATTGATGTTCCTTGTGCCTGATATCGACAGCCTGTGAATGTGACCTAATTTATCTTTGCATCAATTTCACATGACTTCAAGACTTCATAAACCATTTCCATCATATATGACAAGAGAGAATTGATTGCTCTTTGCTTGCGATCTTCTACAACACAGTTCAATGATTCAATTACATTTTATTGTCACATGTACCTAGGCATAATGAAATGCTCTGTTTTGCATACAACCTGGTACAATCATGCAGCAGACATCATCTAGGCAGTACACAAGTGTTATCATGTTTTGGGCACATACTAAGTTACAAAAGTTCACTGAGAGGTCATCTCGGATATTGCCGAACTTTCATATCCTGAACTTTAATTTTAAATTCTAAGCAGTTAGAAGACTAGTTGTTATTTTTATTTGCAGTTACCATTGTTAATAGAAATTTTATAAGATTATCCAACCTTAATTGTTCTGTTTTGCAGTCAATCTGACCAACTTGAGAAAAAATGAAGTAACTACACACTTATAGTTTAGTTTAGTTTATTGTCAGGTGTACCAAGGTACAGTGGAAAGTTTTTTCATTACATGCTTTCCGTCAGTGGAAAGACTATACATGCTTATAATCAAGTCTACAGTGTACAGATGCAGGATAAAGGGAATGACGTTTAATGCAAGATAAAGTTCAGTAAAGTCCAATTAAAGAGTTCAAAGGTCTATAGAGAGGTAGATGGTAGTCCAGGACTGCCTTCTAGTTGGTACTGTTGAGGCAATGTGAGGTGTAGATGGAGTCGATGGAAGGAAGGTCGGTTTGCGTGAGTTGTTGGGGGCATGCCGAACTTCCTAAGCCTTCTACCGTGTGCTTTCTTGGCCATTGCTTCAATAATGCTGGTCCATGACAAGTTGATACAAGATGATACAAAAGTGGGTGGTTTTGCAGATAGTGAAGATGGTTGTGAAAAATTGCAGCTGGATCTTGATCGATTGGCCAGGTGGGCTGAGGAATGTTTGAGGTAATTTAATACAGAGAAATGTGAGGTGTTGCATTTTGGGAAGTCTAACATGGGCAGTGTTAACACAGTGAATGGTAGGGCTCAGGGGAGTGTTGTAGAGTAACGGAATTTAGGAGTGCAGGGTCATGATTCCTTGAAGGTGGAATCGCAGGTAGATAGAGTGGTCAAAAAGGCATTTGGCACATTGGCCTTCAACAGTCAGAGTATTGAGTAACTGATCTCCCGGTGGCCCAGCACTTTAACTCCCCCTCCCATTCCCAGTCTGACCTCTCTGTCATGGGCCTCCTCCAGTGCCATAGTGAGGCCCACCGGAAATTGGAGGAGCAGCACCTCATATTTCGCCTGGGCAGTTTGCGGCCCGGTGGTATGAACGTCGACTTCTCCAACTTCAGATAGCTCCTCTGTCCCTCCCTTCCCCTCCTCCTTCCCAGATCTCCCTCTATCTTCCTGTCTCCACCTATATCCTTCCTTTGTCCCACCCCCGACATCAGTCTGAAGAAGGGTCTCGACCCGAAACGTCACCCATTCCTTCTCTCCCGAGATGCTGCCTGACCTGCTGAGTTACTCCAGCATTTTGTGAATAAATCGATTTGTACCAGCATCTGCAGTTATTTTCTTATACTATTGAGTATAGAAGTTGGGAGGTCATGTTGCAGTTGTATAAGACGTTGTTGAGGCCACATTTAGAGTATTGTGTTCAGTTCTGGGCACCGTGTCATACCAAAGATGTTGTCAAGCTGGAAATGGTACAGACACGATTTACAAGGATGTTGCCAGGACTAGAGGGCCTGAGCTATAGGGAGACATTGAGTAGGCTGGGACTATCCTTGGAGCGCAGGAGGATGAGAGGTGATCTTATTGAGGTGTATTAAATCATGAGAGGAATAGATCGTGCAGATGCCAAGTCTCTTGCCCAGAGTAGGTGAATCGAGGACCAGAGGACATAGGTTTAAGGTGATGGGGAAAAGATTTAATAGGAATCGGAGGGTAACTTTATCACACAAAGTTGTGATGGGTGTATGGAACAAGAGAAAAGGGAATCAAGCGCTAAGGGAATCAAGGGATATAGGGAAAAAGCCAGAACGGGGTACTGATTTTGGATGATCAACAATGATCATATTGAATGGGGGTGCTGGCTTGGAGCCAAATGGCCTACACCTGCACCTATTTTCTTTGTTTCTATGTTTCTATGTTAAACCAGCATTTTGTATCTATCTTTGGTATAAACCAGCATCTGCAGTTTCCTTTTATTATATTACAGTATAAGATATAATGCATTTAGAGTGAAAAATGGGGAGGTTGAGTAATATTGCTTATTAGGAATAAAACAGACACAGCTATAAGGAAAAAAGAGACATAATTATTAAGGAAAAGTAGAATCCATATGGAAAGAGAAATAAAGATCAATCAAACCAACAGGCTTTTTAAATAAATTATCTAATAATGGAAAAGGAGTGGAGGAAGAAATATAAATATTGTGGAACTGAGTATAAAACATGGAATAATAGCCAAGGGAAATTTGTTTCTCCAATATTATTTGGACTGGAAAGGTGATTGCAAGGGATAAGAGAATAAAGCTCTCCAATATTTAGACTTTAGAGAAACAGGCCCTTCACCCCACCAAGTCCGGACCGGCCTGCAATCACCCCGTACACTAGTACTATCCTACACACTAGGGACAATTTTTACAACTTACCAAAGCCAATTAATCTACAAACCTGTACATCTTTGGAGTGTGGGAGGAAACCAGAGCACTCAGAGAAAACCCACACAGTCACAGGGAGAACGTACAAACTCCGTACAGACAGCATCCATAGTCAGGATTGAACCCGGGTCTCTGGCGCTGTAACATTTTAGGCATAAGGTCCATAATCAATGCCTTTCTAACCCAGTAAAAGCTAACAAAAGACAATTTGCCTATAATGGGCGATGGACCAGAAAAGATAACAGAAGCAAATGTAGGTAATAAAGTCTATTGTGTAATATAATGATGATTTGGAAGGATATTAATATGGCAAAAAACAGATTGGTTGATGCGATTGATCAATGATTTTGAGGAACTGAAACAGTGAAGATAAAATTAGCAAGAATATTAGTAAACAGTGATGTAGAACAACAATGGGGAATATTTAAAATGGAAAGTGCAAACTAGATTGCCCCTAATGGGTAAGTGAGTAGTAAAATATGGAGTAGAGTGTCGAAGAGAATGTGGGGAGAATTATAAACAAATGGGATTAATGGAATTGGTGTAAATGGGTGGTGCAGACTCGGTGGGCCGAAGGGCCTGTTTCCGTACAAAAATGGTTGTATTACAGATTAGCGGGGGGGTCTCGAACCCTCAGGTGGGCTAACGAGTCACGAGATGCGGGAGCGCGAGGTATAGTTGTGTCTGGCGCCCAGCTGGAGAGATGAGATTAGATTGTATTGGCTAGTTAAGTATTGTGCCTCCCTACGGCTGTGAAGTTCAAGCAGGGGGGAAGGGGCCGCCCCTTATTGCAGTGAACGGTAGCGCCAACCGCACTTACGGTAAGAGGACTATGTCCCTGTCCTTTGGGTCTAGGACCTACCGTTGGAATTTCATCGTGGCGGATGTGGGCCAGGCCATTTTGGGTGCAGACTTCCTATGGGCGTTTTCGTTGGTCGTAGACGTCCACGGTAGCGGCCTGCAGCCCTCGGCCGACGTACGGCCCCGAAGTACGGGGCCTGCGGCCCCTCCAAGCACCGCCCCACCCAGTTCAGCGATCCAGGCCATCACGGCCCCCGGTCAGTTCGATGCGGTCCTAGCGGAGTTCCTGCAGCTCCTCGTTCAGCGGTTCGATGCACCTTCCGAGAAGCATGGGGTGGTGCATTTCATTCCGACCGAGGGCCCGCCGGTTTTTGCCCGGGCACGGCGCCTCCCACCCGAAAAGCTGGCCATGGCTCGAGAGGAGTTCTTGAGCTTGGAGAGGCTGGGAATTGTGTGGCCTTCAAGTAGTCCGTGGGCCTCACCCTTGCACATGGTTTCTAAAGCATCTGGGGGGTGGAGACCATGTGGGGATTTCCGATGACTTAACGCGGCAACACGGCCGGACCGCTACCCGATTCCGCACATACGGGACTTCTCAGCTAGCCTGGAGGGGGCTACAATTTTTTCGAAGATCGATCTGGTGCGGGGGTATCATCAGATCCCGGTCCATCCGCCGGACATCCCAAAGACGGCTACGATTACTCCGTTCGGATTGTTTGAGTGGTTGCAGTTTGTTACGATTACCTACAAATAAAGACCTTTGAACAATAACGCTCGTTTTGGACTCACTACATTACACTATTAAAAAAATTGGAGTGAAATCGAAACAGTTAAACTATAACCTGATGCCCTTGCACTAAATAGACCTCTATTCACTGCCACTAGGGCACTTTAAATAATCTACTGACTCTGCATGCTGCATATAATGAAAAGGAAAGGCATTGATTATTGACCTTATGCCTAAAACATTTTATCAGAGATGACTACCGTTTATAATGCAGACAGGTTTTGCAATATGATTCAAGGGCTTTCAACCCGAGGTCACTGCGGCTTCTTTTAACTTTGTGTAACTCATTGTTGGTACATTCTAAAAGAAAAGTTACAATTTTCACAAGAACGCAAATTTAGTGAAAGGTAAATTATGTCACTAAGCAGTGATATCTGCTATAGGTGCTTAGAAAAACGGACTCACTTCTTTCAAAATCACATTGCCGAGGTTATTGATCATCTCCTAATGACTCTGGTTTACCCATTCAGTGGCTAATGCGTTCCCGTCTGGAAGCTGCCACGTTCAATAGTTAAACACAAAATGCTGGAGTAACTCAGCAGGTCAGGCAGCCTCGCCCCCAGCCAACAATGACCATTGAGGGCTTCACCTTTCCTGAGTCATCCATGCAGGCTCTGCTTTGTTCTGGACCTTCCCATACCTCCAGTTTCCGCCTCCTTGACTCTCAGTCTGATGAAGGGTCTCAACCCAAAACGTCGCCTATTCCTTTTCCCCAGAGATACTGCCATGACCTGCTGCGTTACTCCAACATTTTGTGTCTATCTTTGGATTAAACCAGCATCTACAGTTCCTTCTTACACATGTTCAATAGTTCAATGGTTCAATGGTAGTTTATTGTCATATGTACCTAGATACAATTAAATTCTTTGTTTTGCTACAATTCAGTAAAATCATACTATACTTAGGCAGAATCATGACTGAGTGCAAAAGGCCAATGATTGTAGTGTAAGAATAGTAGACTTCACTGAGGCAGTGCATAGGTGGCAGCACAGTGGCGCAGCAGTAGAGTTGCTGCCTTACAGCGCTTACAGCACTAGAGACCCAGGTTCGATCCCCACCACTGTCTGCATGGAGTTTATATGTTCTCCCCATGACCGCGTGGGTTTTCTCCGAGATCTTCGGTTTCCTCCCACACTCCAAAGATGGCTTGGTATAAATGTTAAATTGTCCCTAGTGTGTGCGGGTTAGTGTTAGTGTGAGGGGATCGCTGGTCGGTGTGGACTCGGTGGGCCAAAGGACCTGTTTCCGTGGTGCATCTCTAAACTAAACTAAACAGTCACAATATTTCCGGCACCTTTTTGTGTCCCTTGAGTTTCAAGTTCTTAAAATGAAATCTTATCGTGACCTTAAAGGTGAGTTGTCCTGGAGGTGGCACTGGGTCAGAGTCGCATGGCCAGGCGATACTGTCGGAGTCCTCCACCGCTGCTCTGTGCTACTCTGTCACTCTGTCACTGTCGCTCTGTCACTCTGTGCTACTCTGTCACTCTGTCACTCAGCTGCAGGCCTCACACGTGGGGTCCACACACGTGCCCCCTCCAGCGCCCCACTTGTTTATCCCCCGTGCAAAGTCAATTGGTTTCTAATTGAAATGTCACAATTTTTTCAAGAACACAACTTTAGGCTTTAGACTTCGACCTTAGACTTTAGAGATACAGCATTGAAACAGGCCCTTCAGCCCACTGAGTCCAGGCCGACCAGAGATCATCCCGTACAACATACCCCAACACTATCCTACACTGGGGACAATTTACAATTACAGAGGCCAATAAACCTACAAACCTGCAAGTCTTTGGACTAGGGTTGCCAACTATCTCACTCCCAAATACGGGGCAAGGTGACATCACCGCCCCGCGCCCCACATGACCTCACCCAGCCAGCAGCCACGTGCTCCCGCTCCACCAATTTTTCTTTCAGGTTTTTTAACTTTTAATATTAAATTCGTATCTTTTGTAGGAAAGAAATTCCATATATATCTACATTATTTTAATCAATGTCTTTTCTGCATGAAAATCAAGATCCATTTCCTGCTTTGCTTAGACTGATTCCAGGCGCCATTGTCAGCCATGCAGTTTGGTTTACTTTGCCTGGTTCAGAACTTGCACAGTATTTTTGCCGTGGTCGGGGCTGTGGTGTACCATAAAGTATGAAGGAACACACTGTCCACAAACTGGATAACTGGAGCTGCTGGTGATGCAGCCACTCGTACAAGTTGAGCTGCAGTGTTCACCTTGCTGACGAGAGTTGGTTTCAATTGAGCAGTAGTATCACATGGGTTGAAATATTTGCTCAGTGTTCTTGGTGCTGGAACCGTTCGGTATCTAATATGGAAACCTGCTGCAACCAAAATGACATCTCGCATAAGAACCATAACAGTGAGAGGAGCTGGAATAAGCTCCACACACGTGAGACTGACGTGAGTACAGAACACTGATCAGAATTCTGTCTGCTAATGGGTCCAGGGTGCTCCCCAAAGTCAATGTTTTGGGCAATGTAGCCGTCCAACAGATCAGTAATGCCCGCCAAGGTGACAAGACCAAGGGCTAGGTTGAACGCTTCTTCTACTACTAGGTAACCCAAGCATGGTAACAAGCCAAACCTTGCCATACAGAGTAAGTTTGGAATTGTCCATGGATTTTCACACAGCCCTGGAGAACGGGGTCGACCACCGCTCTCTCCTCGCCCTCCTCCGTGGCCCTCGGGTACGAGCAGGCCTCGGCCGCTTGTCTCTTGGGGGCGGGTTTGCCGGCTCCGTAGCGGTGGGAGAGTCGGGCCTGGTGCCGGGGGAAGCAGTTGGAGCCTGGGCCTGTGGCCTGGAAGTGACCGGGTAACCGCGAGCCTGAGGTGGGTCAAGGGGAAAGGCGGCAGCAGCAGCAGCAGCAGCAGCGACGGTGAGGCCGGGCATTGGTGGAGGTGGAGGCCGTGGCCTGGACCTGGCGCTGGGCCTGTCCTCGGCTCCCCCGTCCCCTCTCTCTCCCCGGCCGGCTCACTGCCTTCTCCATGCCACCTATAATCCAGCGCACTGAACATCCCCGCACCGGGACGGGATTGGACAGGACTCCCCCTCCCCCCGCTCCACCAATGGTGACTGCCTGGGCCGCAATTGGTGATTTTATACACCTCTGTAAGATCACGCCTCATCCTCTTGAGCTTCAAGGAATAGAGTCCTAGCCTGCTCAACCTGTCCCTATAGCTCAAGCCCTCGAGTCCTGGCGACATCCATGTAAATCTTCTCTGCACCCTTTCCAGCTTGTAATTATTGTAATTATTACAGCTTAGGAGTCCATTAGCTCCATCAAGTCCATAATAGTTACGTACAAGATTATTCTCATTGGGACTGCACCCCAGACCTCTTGAACCCACAAATTGAACCTGTCTCCTCTATTCATCACAACTAATGCTTTTTAGACTCCAACCTTTTTGCTGCATGTAAACATTTTCCCTCATACTTTATTAAGTAGCACTTTCTAAGAAAGGAGGGAGAGAGAAAACAGGAAATTATAGACCAGTTAGTCTGGCATCAGTAGTGGGGAAGATGCTGGAGTCAATTATAAAAGACGAAATTACAGAGCATTTGGATAGCAGTAACAGGATTGTTCCGAGTAAGCATGGATTTATGAAGGGGAAATCATGCTTGACTAATCTTCTGGAATTCTTTGAGGATGTAACTAGGAAAATGGACAGGAGAAAGCCAGTGGATGTAGTGTACCTTGCCTTTCAGAAAGCCTTCAACAAGGTCCCACATAAGAGATTAGTGTGCAAAATTAGAGCACATGGTATTGGGGGTAGGGTACTGACATGGATAGAAAATTGGTTGGCAGACAGAAAGCAAAGAGTGGGGATAAATGGGTCCCTTTCAGAATGGCAGGCAGTGACTAGTGGGGTACCGCAAGGCTCGATGCTGGGACCGCAGCTATTTACAATATACATTAATGACTTGGATGAAGGGATTAAAAGTAACATTAGCAAATTTGCAGATGACACAATGCTGGGGGGCAGTGTGAACTGTGAGGAAGATGCTATGAGGTTGCAGGGTGATTTGGACAGGCTGTGTGAGTGGGCGGATGCATGGCAGATGCAGTTTAATGTGGATAAGTGTGAGGTTATCCACTTTGGTGGTAAGAATAAGAAGGCAGATTATTATCTGAATGGTGTCTGGGTGTCCTAGTGCATCAGTCACTGAAAGGAAGCATGCAGGTACAGCAGGCAGTGAAGAAAGCCAATGGAATGTTGGCCTTCATAACAAGAGGAGTTGAGTATAGGAGCAAAGAGGTCCTTCTACAGTTGTATAGGGCCCTAGCGAGACCACACCTGGAGTACAGTGTGCAGTTTTGGTCTCCAAATTTGAGGAAGGATATTCTTGCTATTGAGGGCGTGCAGCGTAGGTTTACTAGGTTAATTCCCGGAATGGCGGGACTGTCGTATGTTGAAAGACTGGAGCGACTAGGCTTATATACACTGGAATTTAGAAGGATGAGAGGGGATCTTATTGAAACATATAAGGTTATTAAGGGGTTGGACACATTAGAGGCAGGAAACATATTCCCAATGTTGGGGGAGTCCAGAACCAGGGGCCACAGTTTAAGAATAAGGGGTAGGCCATTTAGAACAGAGATGAGGAAAAACTTTTTCAGGCAGAGAGTTGTAAATCTGTGGAATTCTCTGCCTCAGAAGGCAGTGGAGGCCAATTCTCTGAATGCTTTCAAGAGAGAGCTAGATAGAACTCTTAAGGATAGCGGAGTCAGGGAGTATGGGGAGAAGGCAGGAACGGGGTATCGATTGAGAATGATCAGCCATGATCACATTGAATGGTGATGCTGGCTCGAAGGGCCGAATGGCCTACTCCTGCACCTATTGCCTATTGTCTATTGTCTATTATATATTCAATCCATCAAATTGCTGTCCAATTGTGGATAGAAATATTTTTCCAACTCCAATGTAGATTTGAGCAAGTGCACATGTTTTGGCATTTTCATACATCCATAGTGCGGAGTTGTAGAGACATAATATTCAGCACTAATTAGCTGATGATGGGATCTGTTGAATTCCTATTTGGAGCTGTCTCTTTGCTCTGAGTCATGTAATTAGAGTCACTCCCCACATGAGATGTTTTTGCTACAAGATTATAATCTTTACCTAGCATACTTTAAAATAGTAGCAGGAATTTGTACCAACATTAGAAAAAAAAGCAGAACATTTCTGTTTAATTAATAGTTTTGAATGGTAACACAGGAAAATAATACTTAATATGAAGTAGAGGTAGAAAGAGAATGCAGATTCGATCCAATCATAAAATGAATGACCATTGACAAGATAATCTTGCCAAAGATAGACACAAGGTGCTGGAGTAACTCTGTGGGTCAGGCAGTATCTCTGGAGAAAAAGGGTGGGTGATGTTTCAGATCGGGACCCTTCTTCAAACCGACCCGAAACGTCACCCATCCTTTTTTTCCAGAGATGCTGCCTGATCCACTGAGTTCCTCCAGCATTTTGTGTTTATCTTCGGTATAAACCGGCATCGGCTGTGCTTTGTTTCTACAATATAATCTTGCCCACAGCTTTGCTCTTGGTTTATTGTAACACTTTGTTTGAAGCAAGATTGTAGGTTTAAGCTCCCTTTGGAGATCTGAGCACATAATCTGTCATTGAATTATTGAGGGAGTGCTATATTATTGCAGATGGAACATGAGGATGAGGTATTGGATTGGTGCCACTATTTAGTCCAACCAAAGAGAGTCTTTTAATGCTGAAAGCATTATGTAGCAAAGAATTATGGAGTTCTCCCATCATCTGACTAGCATTTAATCTTCAAGAAACAAGCAACATTGAGAAGTTAATCATTTGTAATATTGTCATTTGTTGGAGCTCAATGTGTCAAAGAAAATTAAGCTGCATATATTCCTACACTAATTTATAGATACAGCATGGCGATTCGGTCCACCCAATCCACGCCGACCATCGATCAACCATCGATCATCCATTCATGTCAGTTCTATGTTTTTCCACTTTCTCATCCACTCCCTACTCACAAGGGGCAATTTATTGAGGTCAATTAACTTTTTAAAAAATGTCTTTGGGACGTGGGAGGAAACCGGAGCACACGGAGGAGGAAACCCGCTTGATCAAGGAGAGAACGTGCAAACTCCACACAGACAGCATCCAAGGTCAGGATCGAACTCGAGTCTCTGACACTGTGAGGCAGCAACTCTACCAGTGTCACTGGTGTCCATGGTCAACATTCTGTTATGTCTACAACACAACAGAATTTTATAGTAAAGCGACATTTCAGGTCAGGACTTTCCTTCAGGCTGACAGGTCTGCACCTGAAACGTTATCCATTCATTCCCTCCTTGGATGCTGACTGACCTGCTGAGTTCCATCAGCACTTTGTGCATTAATTAAAGTCATAGAGTCATAGAGTGATACAGTGTGGAAACAGGCATGTCCCTGCTAAACTAGTGCCAACTGACTGCATTTGGTCCATATCCCTCCAAACCTGTCCTATTCATGTACCCAACTAAATGGTTCTTAAATGTTCAGATAGTCCCTGCCTCAACTACCTCCTCTGGCAGCTTGTTCCATACATCCACCACCCTTTATGTGAAAAAGTTACCCCTCAGATTCCTATTAAATCTTTTCCTCTTCACCTTAAATCTATGACCTCTGATCCTCAATTCACCTACTCTGGGCAAGAGATTCTGTGCATCTAACTGATCAATTCCTCTCATGATCCTACACGCCTCTATAAGATCACCCCTTATCCTCCTGCACTTCCAGGAATAGAGTCCCAGTCTACTCAGCTATAGCTCACATCCTCTAGTCCTGGCAACATTCTTGTGTATCTTCTCTGTACCCTTTCCAGCTAGACAACATCTTTCCCATAACACGGTGCCCAGAACTGAACACAATACTCACCAACATCTTATACAACTGCAACATGACCTCCCAATTTCTATACTCAATATACTGGCTGATGAAGGCCCATGTGCCAAAAGCCTTTTTGACCACCCAATCTATCTGCGACTCCACCTTCAAGGAACTCCTACAACACTACCAAGTGTAGGTAAATTGCACAGTAATGGTAGGCCTCTGGGTAGTGTTGTAGAGCAGAGTGATCTAGGTGTACAGGTGCATGGTTCCTTATAGGTTGAGTCGCAGCTAGATAAGGTGGTCAAAAAGGCTTTTGGCAATTTGGCCTTCATCAGTCAGACTGTTGAGTACAGAAGATGTGAGGTCATGTTACAGTTGTATAAGACATTGGTGAGACCTCATTTAGAATATTGTGTTCAGTTCTGTGCACCATGTTATAGGAAAGATATTGTCAAGCTTGAAAGGGTTCAGAAAAGATTTACGAGGATGTTGCCAGGACCAGAGGGTGTGAGCTATAGGGAGAGGTTGAGTAGGCTGGGTCTCTATTCCATAGAGTGCAGGAGGATGAGGGGAGATCTTATAGAGGTATACAAAATCATAAGAGGAATAGATTGGGTAGATGCACAGTCTTTTGCCCAGAGTAGGGGAATCGAGAACCAGGAGACATAGGTTCAACGTGAAGGGGAAAAGATTTAATAGGAATTCGAGGGGTAACTTTTTCACACAAAGGGTGGTGGGTGTATGGAACAAGCTGCCAGAGGAGGTAGTTGAGGCTGGGACTATCCCATTGTTTATGAAACAGTTAGACAGGTACATGGAAAGGACAGGTTTAGGAGGGATATGGACCAAGCGCAGGCAAGTAGGACTAGTGTTGTTGAGATGTGTGGGTGAGTTGGGCCGAAGGACCTGTTTCCACACTGTATCACTCTATGACTCTATGACTCTATGACTACCCAGAGCCCTGCCATTCACTGTGTAGGTCCTGCCCATGTTAGACTTCTCAAAATGCAACACCTCACATTTCTCTGCATTAAATTTCATCAACCATTCCTCGGCCCACCTGGCCAATCAATCAAGATCCTGCTGCAATCTTTCACAACCATCTTCACTATCTGCAAAACCACTCACTTTTGTATCATCTGCAAACTTGCAAATCTTGCCATGTATGCCCTCATCCAAATTATTGATGTAGATGACAGACAGTAACGGGCCCAGCACCGAACCCTGAGGCACACCATTAGTCACAGGTGTTTGATTTGAAAGATTTTAAACCTAATGTTTGACGAATAAGATCCCAGAATTTGTCTGCAAATTCTCCAGTCTTCAATGTTCTATTTTATTCCCAGCACCATGATGCTCTTCATTGGAAGTGGCTTTTTTTGTCTTTTAATACTTCTTATGAAGAAAACGTGTTATTATATTTATTATAATGCGGAGATACTTTCACAGAAAGTATTTCTGCATTCACAAGGTGACCTACAAAATTGTATTTTGTACCTTTACATAGGAATAAACTAATCTTGCTTTGAAAAATATGTAAGATATTGGTTTATATTTATGCCACAAGGCAAAAAATAAATGAGTTCTTTAAAATTAACAGCTAACACTGTATAGTGAATAACTATGTAATCATTCATGGTGGCATTCAAGGTAATTATAGTATGCCTTTCCTTTTATGGAACGATTCTACTGTCATCAGAATATATCCTTTCTATAGCGCACTGTGCCTATTCATGTGTATTTTTACTCTTTAGAGATTTCAGCTTCCAGCTGACCTTTACTTGTACTTTGACGCAATTGTTTAGCTTACGTTCTTTGCCCTTTGCCTGTCATTTTGTTACAAGGAAGTTAGGATTTATCTTGCAGTTTAATTAGATTAGTTTAGTTTAGAGATACAGTTTGTAAACAGCCCCTTCGGTCCACTGACTTCACACTGACCAACGATCACTAGTTCTATCCTACACACTAGGGCCAATTTACAGAAGCCAATTAACCTACAAACCTGCACATCTTTGGAACGTGCGAGGAAACTGGAGCACCCGGAGAAAACCCACACGGTCACAGGGAGAATGTACAAACTCCATACAGACAGCACCTGTAGTCAGGATCGAACCTGGGTCTCTGGGGCTGTAAGACAGCAACTCTACCGTTGTGCCACTGTGCTGCCTGTGCAATTTGATGCAATGGATTTAGCCTGATTATGTAAGATATCTTACAGCCTTAGGGCTAACTTGCTTAAGGTTAACAGGTCTGTAAATATAATAACACATAAATATATAATAATCAATAATACCACAAATTAATAACCATGATACTAGGAAACCATAATTGTGCAAAACTGAAGTATGTAGAGCAATCAAAGACCCAATCCATAGATGAATGTTGCCTCTAGTGTGCAGGATGCGAAACTGGGATAACATTGAACTCGCGTGTGGGTGGTTGCTGGATGGTATGGATCTGGTGGGCTGAAGGGCCTGGTTCCAAGCTGTATCTCTAAAATTAAAACTAAAACCAGTGACAAATCTATGAGATTGGACAATTGATTGGTGAGAACCATACAATTAAATTAATGGCAATTTTATTTTGGAGATGTTCAAAGGAGAATTCAACAATGAATATTTAATCTTGCAATATTCCCAGTCTTAAATTGAAGCCACTATTGGGTGACTGTTCCCTTGTGTAACCTTAGGAGAAGTCCAACATGAAGGCACTGACTGGGTCTCACCATGTAAATCTCTGGAGTAGGGCTTGAACTCTGTCAGTGGCAAGAGGACTTCAACTTTAGCAAGAGATCAGACAGCCAGTTCCACTAATGGAAAACTAATTTGGAGGTTGCACTGAGAGAGTCGCTGCCTCACAGCACAAGAGACCCAGGTTCGATCCTGACCTTAGGTGACCGCACAGGTTTCCTCCGAGTGCTCCGGTTTCCGACCATATCCCAAAATCTTGCAAGTTTGTAGGTTAATAGGCCTCTGTAAAATTACCCCTGCTGTGTAAGGTGTGGATGACAAAGTGAGATAAAATAGAACGAGTGTCAAGACTCAAGAGTGTTTTATTGTCATATGTCCCAGAATGACTGTGGTTCATTCTGCTACCTCTTAGGGAGGCAACTCATTTACACCTTACATCAGTGGCAATACTATCCATCAGTGGTGCTTTATTATCACATGTACAGACGTACAGTGAAATTATTTTTCTGCATACAGTTCAGTAAACTATTGCCATACGTAAACACCATCATGCTGCAGTTATGTAAGGCGTTGATGAGGCTACATTGAGAGTATTGTGCTCTGTTTGGCCAACATGTTACAGGAAAGATGTTGTCTTGCTGGAAAGGGTGCAGAGATGATTTACTAGGATGTTGCCAGGATTCGAGGGCCTGAGCTGTAGGAAGAGGTTGAGCTGACTAGGATGAGGGGTGATCCTGTAAAGGTGCATAAAGTCATGAGAGGAAAAGATCAGGTAAATGCATCAAATAGTAGGAAGTGCATAGTCCACTGGGACCACATGCAAGAGTGGTCAGTTTTTGGTGCCACTTTGAATGTCCAGTCGGGTCTTGTGGAGCAGCACCGATCCAGGCGAGCCCCAGGATGCTACAAGGCCTCCAGCCGCCGCCCCCATCCAGATCGTCCAGTGAAGTGTCGTTCCTCTCCGAGCGGCCACCACCAGTCTCTGTGCCCCAGGTCACCTCCTGCAGCCGAGCTTGAGGGCGCGGAAGGTAAGACCCCGTTTCACTCTCTTACAGGCCTCGGTCCTTCCGTCTGGCCACGCGGCCCTCCTGTCCTATGGGATGTAGAAGATGGACACAAAAAGCTGGAGTAACACAACGAGTCAGACAGCATCTCAGGAGAAAAGGAATTGTTGACATTTTGGGACGTGACCCTTCTTCAGACTGAAGAAGGGTCTCGACCCGAAACGTCACCTATTCCATCTCTCCAGAGATGTTCTCTGACCACTGAGTTACTCCAGGTTCTTATGACTATCTTTGGTTTAAACCAGCATCTGCAGTTCCTTCCTACAGTGTGGGATGTTGAGTCTGAAGAAGGGTCCCAACCCAGAACGTCACCTATCAATGTTCTCCAAGGATGCTGCCTGACCTGCCAAGTTATTCCAGAATTTTATATTTTACTTTGTGGAAAGCCCACTCAGCCTTGGATAGCTTCCAACCCAACAGTATGGAAGTCTGTATAGAAGAAGGGTTCAGTCTGAAGAAGGGTCTCGACCCGAAACGTCACCCATTCCTTCTCTCCCGAGATGCTGCCCGACCTGCTGAGTTACTCCAGCATTTTGTGAATAATATGAACATTGAATTCTTCAATTTAACCAACCTCTAACAACACCACTCCTCTCCCTCCACTTTCTCCCCCAGATCCCCCTTTCTCCCCACTCCCCTGTGCCCCACCTGGGCTTGCACCTATTTCTCCCCTCCCCCTCTTCCCACATTCCTTCCTTTGGTTTCTCAATTTGTAACTCTTCAAATCTTTTGTCTCACACCTTCTGTTTAAATCTCTGGTCTTTGTTCCAAAAATCTGCCTGTTAAACCCCCCCCCCCCTCCCCCAACCCCCCTCCCCTCACTAGTATGTATCCATTCGCTGCCACGCTTTGTCCTGCTTCTCCTCCTTCCCAGCTTTCTCCCCCCCCCCCCCCGCCTCTCCACTCAATAAGTCTGAAGAAGGGTCCCGACCCAAAACGTCACCTATCCATGTTCTCCAGAGTTGCTGCCTGGCCCGCTGAATTACTCCAGCACTTTGTATCCTTGGTGCGTTTTTTAAACTTTGGCTGTGATGCATTCCAAAGTCAAATAGGCAAAGTGTAAGAAGAACTTTGTGGGTCAGATATCTGTGGAGGGACTGAGACAGATGACATTTCTGTTTGGGATCCTTCTTCAGACTCACTTGCGACTTGCTTTGCAGTTCTCAATCTCCCATCTACCAGTCATCCCTGCTCAACATTACTGAAACAGATTATCATCAGGGAGGAGAATTCAATTGGGCCAACACTTCTTTATAAAAATGAAATCACCTGTTTTTCTTTCAATCTATTTTACGCACTTCCACGATGGTCTCCACACCTTGCTTGAGACAGATCTGAGAGAAACCAGTAGGTGTGATGTATAGAGAGTGAAGGCCCCGGTAACCAGTCTGCCTTGAAGTGCATGACAACATTAGAATGGCTCAGCCAGCCCTTCTTTAGTTCCTGGCACACATCTGCACCAGGAATGATCTAACCTCCACTTGGCCCGACTCCTGCATATTTCACATCATACGCAATGTCTGAGGAACCAAAGACAATTTAAGTGCTTTAGTTTAGTTTAATTTGGAGATAAAGCATGGAAACAGGCCTTTTGGCCCACCGAGTCCACACCGCCCAGTGATCACACGTACAATAGTTCTATCCCACACACCAGGGACAATTTGCAGAAGCCAATTAACCTACAAACCGGCATGTTTTTGGAATGTGGGAGGAAACCAAAGCACCCGGAGAAAACCCACATGGTCACAAGAGAAACATACAAACTCCTTACAGAAAGCACCCGTAGTCAGGATTGAACCTGGGTTTCTGGCACTGTAAGGCAGCAACTCTACCTCTGCACCTTTATGCAGCCCTTTGACTGTGATGCACTTCAAAGTCAAATAGCCAGATGATACTTGTGTCTTGAATGAAAAGCATAGTCTCGGAGGAAGTCAGCTTATCAGCAACATCCCTGGAGGGAATTAACAGATGACGTTTTGGGTTGGGAATCTTCTTCAGACTGGCTTGCGACTTACTTCCTTGGAATCCCTGTCCCCTGTGTGATTTCAATACAAACCTGGTGCTTTCTCCCAAAGTTTAACTGATGGAGGAATTAGAAAGTGTTCATTGCTGTAAATCTGCTGCCACTGACAGGGAGGGAAATTAAGTGTTGCTGCTTAAAGGGACAACCATGTGGAAATTCTAGAGAAGTACACATAAATGTGTGGCACAGCTGCTAGAGCCACTGGCTAACAGCACCAGAGACCCAGTTCGATTCTGACTTCAGGTGCTGTCTGTGAGGAGTTTGTACCTTCTCCCTGTGACCGTGCGGGTTTCCTCTGGGTGCTCCGGTTTCCTCCCACATCCCAAAGACATGCTGGTTTAGCCTCTGTAAGTTGTCCCTAGTGTCATAGAGTCATACAGAATGGAGAAAAGCTCCTCGCCCCAACTTGCCCACGACGACTAACGTGCCCCCATCTACAGTAGTCCCACCTGCCCGCGTTTGGCCCATATCGCTCTAAACCTATCCTATCCATATACCTGTCTAAATGTTTCTAAATCGTTGTGATAGTACCTGCTTCAACTACCTCCACAACTACTGGCAGCTTGTACTACATATACACTCTATGTGTAAAAAGGTTACCCCCTCGGGTTCCTATTCATTTTTCCCCACCTCGCCTCAAACCTGTCCCCTGGTTCTTGATTCCCCTACCCTGGTCCCCTACCCGATCTATTCCCCTCATGCTTTTGTACGCCTCTATAAGTTTGCCCCTCATCCTCCTGTGCTACAAGAAATAAGGTCCTGGCCTGCTTAAGGAGGCCACAGATGGATGGGTTGGATTAGGAGTGGAATGGTGTGTTAAAGTGTCAGGATTAGACTTGTGGACAAAATGCAGGAGTTCCACAAACTGGCTGTCCAATCTGCCTTTGGTATCTCCAGTGTAGATGAGATTACATTGTAAGCAATGAGTGCAGTATAATAGACTGGAAGAAGTGAATTTATGCTTGCCCTGAAAGAACTGTTTGTGTCTCATTGAAGGTGGAATTATTATTTTTTAAATGATCCATTGATGTGGGATGGAAGGTGAGATCAGTGGTTTGTGCGGGAGGATGATGTTGAGTTAAAATATAGATCGCATTTAAACATGGAGCATGCATAATGCACCATTTTATTGACTTCTGTTCCTATCCCTGGAATTCATATCTTTGCCGTAGATTCAGCCAATTCATAGTAGAGGACATATGACAGACTAAATGTAGAAGGCTAAGGACTGATCTCAAGAAAAAAACTTTCTTCAGAAAGGGGCAAGGTTTTTGAAATAATTTTCAGCAGCCAATGGTTATGTTAAAAAATTATGTTAACTTTAAAAAATATATTGGATAGGCAAATGGTTGACGTTGAATTGAAAGTGAAATGCCTTGGAATATTTTCTTTCAGTGAAATGTAAATGCCAATGTAAACTGCTTCATCACAAATAGCCTGTTTTGAACGTAATGTAAAAGGATTTCTGTGTTTAAACAGGAAGCTCCATAACAAAACTGTTCTTTCAATTCCATGAATCTATTTTGCCGGCGGAAGGTGTTTGTGGGCAGAGCCTGCTGTCATTTCCAAATGATTCTGTCATTAGATGAGTGTTCTTGCTAACCTCACAGACCTTTAAAGTAACCCCATGACCTTGTGAGCATAAACTGCCACATTACTTTGTTTGGAAGGATGAGGGGGAATCTCATTCAAACTTACCAAATAATTTAGTTTAGTTGAGTTTAGAGATATAGCGCGGAAACAGGCCCTTCAGCCCACTGAGTCCGCGCCGACCAGTGATCCCGCACATTAACATTATCCTACAAACACGGGGGCAATTTACACATACACCAAGCCAATTAACCTACATACCTGTACGTCTTTGGAGTGTGGGAGGAAACCGAAGATCACAGAGAAACCCACGCGGTCACGGGGAAAACGTACAAACTCCGTACAGACAGCACCCGTAGTCGGGATTAACCCGGATCTCCAGCACTGCAAGCGCTGAAATAATGAAAGGCCTGGATTGAGTGGATGTGGAGAGGATGCTTGCAACAGTGACAAGAGTCTAGGACCAGAGGGCACAGCCTCAGAATAAAAGAACTTACCTTTATAAATTCATAAGTTCATAAATTATAGCAAAGTTAGACCATTCAGCCCATCAAATCTACATCGCCATTCAATCATGGCTGATATATCTTTCCCTCTCAACCGCATTCTGCTGCCTTCTCCCCACAACCTTTGACACCGTTACTAATCAAGAAAGGAGATGGGGAGGAATTTCTTTCACCAGAGGGTATTGAATCTGTGGAATTGATTGCCACAGACAGCTGTGACATCCAAGTCTTTGGGTATTTTCAAAGCGGAGATTGACAGGTTCTCAATTAGTACCAATGTCGAAGGTTATGGGGAAAAGGCAGGAGAATGGGGTTGGGAGGGAGAGATAGATCAGCCATGATGGGGTGAGTGGCCTAATTCTGCTCCCAGGTCTTAAGAACATTTGTCCATCGAATGACAAGTAAACTCTTAGATTATGGAAAAAAACGTCTCTTTGAAATACTGAGATTTTCTAGAAAATTAGTTTCCATATTTCAAAGTGATATTGTCTCTTCCAGTTCAATGACAAATTACATTTTTGCTCTGCAATAAACAGTGTCTACAAGATTTACTAGTGTCTTTATTAATCATATAAGTAGCAGTCAAACAGCAGAATGGTCAGTATAAAATCTCAATTATCCAGCAGGATATTAAAGCATTTTCTTGATAACCATATTTCTTGTGTTATTGTGTTGTCTGCTTAATATCTTCACTGATGACTCCCATTTAAGTCTTTGGCTGGGCATAGGCTTGTATTAATAACATTGTGCCTCTGTGTGGTTTGACATAAATATCTCTCATTACATCTAATTTTCTTCCTTTCTGACACAGGATGAATTTTAAGCAGACACATGTTAGACTGTGGTCTGCCTCTGGTTGGAAATGCTTATGTGTGACTCTATGACTCTATGACTATATGTGTATGTGAGGCATTCTGTTGACTGAGACGTAGGGGCAGAATTGATTCATTCAGTCCAGTGAGTCTACCCCATAATTCTATCACGGCTGATTTATCTTTCTCTCGCTACCCCATTCTCCTGCCTTCCCCCTCTAACCTTTAATGCCGTCACTAATCAAGGGCCTATCAATATTTTTTTAATACATAATGGCAGTCTCCTCAGCCGTCTGCGGCAATGAGTTCAACAGATTCACCACCCTCTGGCTAAATAAATTCCCCCTCATCTTCATTCTAAGGCTGTGCCCTCCGGTCCTAGACTCTCGCACTACTGGAAACATCCTCCCCACATGCACTCTATCTGGGCCATTTGAATTGAACAAAAATATACCACACATTCCATGCTCAGTTTTGGCCGGTCACTGTATTTGCAATTAATGGCCTTCTCCACCCAGTGTATGGCATACTGGGGCATTTACCATGCATGCACATTGACTAGCTGGGTTAAAATTATCCCCATTATGCAAGATCCTGATATGGTATTGAATCATGCGTGGCTGGGAAGGCATTTATTGTGGCCTAATTGCAGGGAGACTCAATGATTTTTCCTTCATTCCCCTTAAGGAAGGTTTGAAAATCAGTAAGTGAATTAGTGAAGAGATTGTATTTATGTCTAGTATTATAAGAAAATAACTGCAGATGCTGGTACAAATCGAATGTATTTATTCACAAAATGCTGGAGTAACTCAGCAGGTCAGGCAGCATCTCGGGAGAGAAGGAATGGGTGACGTTTCGGGTCGAGACCCTTCTTCAGTCTGACGGCCAATGAGGGAGGGGGGCCACGATGACCGCCGGGGGCGTGACCCGCCAGAGTGTCGGGAGTGGCTGCCAATGAGGGGGGGGGGGGGGGGCTATGGGCTGACGAGCTGCCATTAACTCACCCACTCCATCCCCCTTGAACCCCCCTCCTCCCCTCCCCCCCACTCATCCACTCCTTCTCCACACAACCCCCCCTCCCTTACCCTCACTCACTCCATCCCCCCTCAACCCCCCCTCATCCCTCACCTCCCCTCCCTCATCCACTCACCTGCTCCCCACCCTGCCAATGTCAGTCCGCGGCGACCTATGGTATTTGAACTTTGCGATGGTGCAAAAGGCAGCGACCCGTGGCGAGCCGCAGCTCACTTCCAGCTACGTGAGGGGGGGGGTGGTGTGGTTGGGTGGGTGAGGGGGGCGGGGGGGAGGGGAGGGGAGGAGGGGAGATAAGGGGGGTTGAGGGGGGATGAAGTTGGTGAGGGGTGGGAGGGGAGGAGGGGAGTTCAGGGGGGATGGAGTGGGTGAGTGGGTGAGTGCAGGGGGAGGGGAGGAGGGGGATAACGGGGGGATGAGGAGGGATGGAGTGGGTGAGTGGGGGGGAGGAGGTGAAGGGGGGAGTGGGGGAGGGGAGGGTGTTAGAGCAATGCAGGAGAGGTTTGGGGGGTTGAGGGGGAATGGATGGGTGAGTGGGTGAGGGAGGGGGGGTGAGGGGAGGGGTGGAATAAGGTGGGTTGAGGAGGGGTCAAGTGCGTGAGTGGGGGGAGGGGAGGAGGGGGATAAGGGGTTTGAGGGGGATGGAGTGGGTGAGTGGGGGAGGGAGAATGGGAGCAGGGGAGGAGGGGGATGGGGAGTGGGGGAGGGAGAGGGGGGAGCAGGGGAGGAGGGGGACGGGGAGTGGGGGAGGGAGAGGGGGGAGCGGGGAGGAGGGGGACGGGGAGTGGGGGAGGGAGAGGGGGGGAGCGGGGAGGAGGGGGACGGGGAGTGGGGGAGGAGAGGGTGCAGGACCAATGCAGGAGAGGTTTGGGGCCAATGAGGGGGAGGGCAATGCTGAATCCATGAGCTGCCTAATTGCAGGGAGACTCAATGATTTTTCCTTCATTCCCCTTAAGGAAGGTTTGAAAATCAGTAAGTGAATTAGTGAAGAGATTGTATTTATGTCTAGTATTATAAGAAAATAACTGCAGATGCTGGTACAAATCGAATGTATTTATTCACAAAATGCTGGAGTAACTCAGCAGGTCAGGCAGCATCTCGGGAGAGAAGGAATGGGTGACGTTTCGGGTCGAGACCCTTCTTCAGTCTGACGGCCAATGAGGGAGGGGGGCCACGATGACCGCCGGGGGCGTGACCCGCCAGAGTGTCGGGAGTGGCTGCCAATGAGGGGGGGGGGGGGGGCTATGGGCTGACGAGCTGCCATTAACTCACCCACTCCATCCCCCTTGAACCCCCCCTCCTCCCCTCCCCCCCACTCATCCACTCCTTCTCCACACAACCCCCCCTCCCTTACCCTCACTCACTCCATCCCCCCTCAACCCCCCCTCATCCCTCACCTCCCCTCCCTCATCCACTCACCTGCTCCCCACCCTGCCAATGTCAGTCCGCGGCGACCTATGGTATTTGAACTTTGCGATGGTGCAAAAGGCAGCGACCCGTGGCGAGCCGCAGCTCACTTCCAGCTACGTGAGGGGGGGGGTGGTGTGGTTGGGTGGGTGAGGGGGGCGGGGGGGAGGGGAGGGGAGGAGGGGAGATAAGGGGGGTTGAGGGGGGATGAAGTTGGTGAGGGGTGGGAGGGGAGGAGGGGAGTTCAGGGGGGATGGAGTGGGTGAGTGGGTGAGTGCAGGGGGAGGGGAGGAGGGGGATAACGGGGGGATGAGGAGGGATGGAGTGGGTGAGTGGGGGGGAGGAGGTGAAGGGGGGAGTGGGGGAGGGGAGGGTGTTAGAGCAATGCAGGAGAGGTTTGGGGGGTTGAGGGGGAATGGATGGGTGAGTGGGTGAGGGAGGGGGGGTGAGGGGAGGGGTGGAATAAGGTGGGTTGAGGAGGGGTCAAGTGCGTGAGTGGGGGGAGGGGAGGAGGGGGATAAGGGGTTTGAGGGGGATGGAGTGGGTGAGTGGGGGAGGGAGAGGGGGAGCAGGGGAGGAGGGGGATGGGGAGTGGGGGAGGGAGAGGGGGGAGCGGGGAGGAGGGGGACGGGGAGTGGGGGAGGAGAGGGTGCAGGACCAATGCAGGAGAGGTTTGGGGCCAATGAGGGGGAGGGCAATGCTGAATCCATGAGCTGCCGCTAACTTTAATAGATGTGTCAGTCGAGTATCATTTTAAAGTTCACATTGGGGTGGCACAGTTGCAGCCTTACAGCACCAAAGATCCTGGATCCTGATCCTGGTTCGATCCGGGTGCTGTCTGTACGGAGTTTGTACATTCTCCCTGTGACCGTGTGGGTTTTCTCTGGGTGCTCTGGTTTTCTCCCACATTCCAAAGACGCTCAGGGCTGTAGGTTAATTGGCTTCTGTAAATTGCTCTTAACGTGTAGGATAAGGGATTTTGACAACGGCAAAAAAAAATCTGCTGGATGATCTCAGGAACTGCAAAGAGTGCAGAGAGAAGTTACGAGGATGCTGCCAGGACTCGAGACCCTGAGTTATAGGGAAAGGTTTAGGGTGGGCTACCTATTCTATGAAGTGTTTAGTTTAGTTCAGTTTAGAGATACAGCGCGGAAACAGATCATTTCGGCCCACCGGGTTCGCGCCAACCAGCATTCCCCACACATTAACACTATCCTATACCCATTTGGGACAATTTTTTAAACATTTACCAAGCCAATTAACCTACAAACCTGGACGTCTTTGGAGTGTGGGAGGAAACCGAAGATCTCGGAGAAAACCCACGCAAGTCATGTGTATCCCATTACCTCTTGACCTAATCCTCAACCTCCATTTGCTTTCTATTCCCACGTCCCATAGCAATTGGCCCACTCCATTAAAATGTTTTGCATGTGTGTGGAAGGACATCGAACTTAGAATCTAGAGCAGGAGAGCACAAGAGCAGGCCCATCAGCCCACAACGTCTGTGCAGAACATGATGCTAAGACCAACACTTATCTGTATGCAGGGATTCCCATGGTTGTAAATGACCTGCCTGTCTGAAATCTGATTTTACACAAATTCTCCCATACCATTTAAATGCATTTTTCCAGTCAGTAATGGTAATGTCTTGTAGTATTCATTATTGACGGATACAATACATGTTCCATCAGTTTAAATGTGGCTAGTTTTAAAGTGATTATCCAATATAATGAATGAATTATAGTAAGTATATGTAGAACGATTCAGAAATGGTTTCTTTAGAAAATGAAAGTTATTAACTGACAGAGAAATCAGCTTCAAGGCAATTCTCAAGACAGAACCCTTATATAACTCAGGCACTCCAGATCTGGTCTCACCAAGGCTCTATATAATAATTGTAAGACATCTTTATTCTTTCTGCTCAAAGTCGTATAATAATAAAGGCCAACACCTAATTTGCCTTCATTATGGCCCACTGCTTCTGCATGTTGGTTTTCAGTGACTTGTGTAAAAGAAAACTCGATCCCTTTGAACATTAAAATCACCCAATCTCACGACTAAAAGAATGTGCGTTTTTCTTTTTTTTCTGCTGATAGGGGAAACCTCACATTTTTTCATGACATGCACTATTAACCATGTTGTTGCCCCCTCGGTCAGTTGTGTACATCTCCAGTTCATATCATATCATATATATACAGCCGGAAACAGGCCTTTTCGACCCACCAAGTCCACGCCGCCCAGCGATCCCCATACATTAACACTATCCTACACCCACTAGAGACAATTTTTACATTTACCCAGCCAATTAACCTACATACCTGTACGTCTTTGGAGTG
The DNA here is from genome assembly GCF_053455715.1 of Rhinoraja longicauda. Lineage (NCBI taxonomy): Eukaryota > Metazoa > Chordata > Chondrichthyes > Rajiformes > Arhynchobatidae > Rhinoraja > Rhinoraja longicauda. The sequence continues at coordinate 49,343,716 of NC_135959.1, read as the reverse complement.
TGGGAGGAAACCGAAGATCTCGGAGAAAACCCACGCAGGTCACGGGGAGAACGTACAAACTCCTTACAGTGCAGCACCCGTAGTCAGAATCGAACCTGAGTCTCGCTGCATTCGCTGTAAACTCAACTTGTGTAATTGAAATGCACAAAACATGTTTCACTTTAACTCCCCTTCCCATTCCCACACTGACCTTTTTATCCTGGGCCTCCTGCACTGTCAGAGTGAGGCCAAACACAAATTGGAGGAACAGCTCCTCATATTTTGCTTGGGCAGCTTACACCCAGTGGTATGAATATAGATTTCTCTAACTTCAAGTAACCCTTGCATTCCTTCTCTCTGTCTGCCCTCCCTCCATCCTAGTCATCCTATTAGTTTCACTGTTACCACTGTAAAGCCAGAGGAAGGATTATAAATGGAAGAAAATGGGGTGGGGGGGGGGGGGGGGGAAGAGAAAAGGGGGATGGGGGGGGGCTGCATTTTGTTGTTACTTCAAATTGGAGAAATCAATGTTCATACCATTGGGTTGTAAGCTACCCAAGTGAAATATGAAGTGCTGTTCCTCCAGTTTGCATTCGGTCTCAATGGAAGAAGCCCAAGACAAAAAGGTCAGTATGGGAAAGGGAAGGGGAGCTAAAATGGTGAGCAACTGGGAGCTTCAGCAAGCCTGGGCAGACCAAATGCAAGTGCTCTGTGATATTATATTATACTTATATCTTATATTTGGTCCCTTCAGCGAAATCATCGAAGGAGAAGGTAAAGCCATTATTTCTTTCCATTGAAAATATTTTTTCGCATCATCGTCTTAAACTGTTTTTCTCTTTTTCAGTACTCTTTGGCTGTCTCGTGCTATTTTAAGCCAATAAGGCTGTGATGAGCTCCCAATACTTGCCAATGTAATTTCAAAATCAAGAGTTAATATCTGTACAAAATGCCAGGCTGTGTAGCTTTTCCTTTGGTTTTACTTGGCCTTTATAGGGTGTCTTCTAATCTCATTTTTGCCACAGTAATTCACATCAAATAACTGCTTCTAAAAATTCCACTGACTCAGCTGAGGAATCTCATCTTTGTTGAGATTTAGTTGATAATACTGAAGAGCCCATTGCAATGCCAAATGTTATTTTTATGTTGTGGGCTGATATCTGGCTGCAGATATTCTGACCTTTGCTGACGAGTGAATGGATTAGCTGCTCGTGATCATTACATTCAAGAACTATCGGGCCTGCAGAAATTCAATGTCATCGTCAGGTTAAAACCATGCGACGCGGCGTGAACATTAGTGCAATTATTCACATAGCCTTTAACTCATTTATACTTCTATTCTCATTGTAAAGAAATGGTTAATTCAGCATTCTATACTGTGCCCTCCATAATGTTTGCGACAAAGACCCATCATTTATTTATTTGCCTCTGTACTCCACAATTTGAGATTTGTATCAGAAAAAATCACATGTGTTTAAAGTGCATTTTGTCAGATTTTAATAAAGGCCATTTTTATACATTTTGGTTTCACCATGTAAAAATTGCAGCAGTGTTTATACATAGTCCCCCCCCCATTTCAGGGCACCATAATGTTTGGGACACAGCAATGTCATGTAAATGAAAGTAGCCATGTTTAGTATTTTGTTGGATATCCTTTGCATGCACTGACTGCTTGAAGTCTGTGATTCATGGGCATCACCAGTTGCTGGGTGTCTTCTCCGGTGATGCTCTGCCAGGCCTGTATAGCAGCCATCTTTAGCTTATGCTTGTTTTGTGGGCTAATCCCCTTCAGTTTTCTCTTCAGCATATAAAAGGCATACTCAATTGGGTTTAGATCGGGTGATTGACTTGGCCACTCAAGAATTGACCATTTTTTAGCTTTGAAAAACTCCTTCGTTGCTTGAGCAGTATGTTTGGGATCATTGTCTTGCTGTAGAATGGATCGCCGGCCAATGAGTTTTGCGGCATTTGTTTGAACTTGAACATCAGCTGTGGAGGTCTTCCTTCGCCTGCCAGTCCCTTTGCGATTAGTAAGCTCACCAGTGCTTTCTTTCTTCTTAATGATGTTCCAAACAATTGATTTTGTTAAGCCTAAGGTTTGGCTGATGTCTCCATCAGTTTTATTCTTGTTTCTCAGTCTCATCATGGCTTCTTTGACTTTCATTGGCACAACTTTGGTCCTCATGTTGATGAACAGCAATAAAAGTTTCCAAAGGTGATAGAAAGACTGGAGGAAAAACTTGGTGCTGAGAGCTCTCTTATACCTGCATTAAGGAGGCAATTAAACACACCTGAGCAATTATAAACGCCTGTGAAGCCATGTGTCCCAAACACAATGGTGCCCTGAAATGGGGGAACTATGTATAAGCACAGCTGTAATTTCTACATGGTGAAACCAAAATGTATAAAAATGGCCTTTAATAAAATCTGACAATGTGCACTTTAACCACATGTGATTTTTTCTATTACAAATCTCAAATTGTGGAGTACAGAGGCAAATAAATAAACGATGAATCTTTGTCCCAAACATTATGGAGGATACTGTAAAGTATAGATTAGTACATGGAATATAATTTTTATATTGTCACATGTGCTGAGATACAGTGAAAAGCATTGTTTTGCAAGCTATCCAGTCAAATTATACTGTATACAGGTACAGTCAAACCATACACAAGGACAATACATGTAGGAAGGGACCACAGATACTGGTTTACACCGAAGATAGGCACAAAATGCTGGGGTAACTCAGGAGGTCAGACAGCATCTCTGGAGAGAAGGAATAGGTGACACTTCCGAACGAGACCCTTCTTCAGATGTACAAGTACAATATGTCATAGAAAGAGAAAAATAAACAGAATGCAGAATATAGCGTTACTATTACAGAGAAAGTGCAGATTTAAAATGTGCAAAGATCACAATGAGGTAGGTTGGGAGATCAGGACAGCATCCTAAGCTTATGAGAGGCCCATTCAATAGTTTGATAACAGGGGGAAGAGGATGCTCTTGAATCTGGTGGCATGTGCATGCTTTCAAGCATTTGTATCTTCTCTCCATGGGAGAGGGGAGGAAGCCTACTACGGAAATGGAGGCTTGGTGCGGTTTCTTGGCCAGCAGTTTCAATGTGGTTGGGCCAGGACAAAATGTTGAAAAGGTTGTTGAATTCCTCGACCACCGCCACTTCAGCTCCATTGATGCTGACTGGACCGTATACACCGCCCTGCTTCCTGAAGTCAATGGAGAAACAAGGAATTGCAGATGCTGGTTTACAAAAAAAATGAGCAGGGTCAGAAGAAAGGTCCAACCGAAATGTCACCTATTCATGCTCTCCTAAGACACTGCCTGACCTGCTGTGTAACTCATTCTTCAGGAAACGGGGCTTCCCCTCTTCCATTATAGATGAGGCTCTCACTAGGGTCTCTTCTACATCCCGCAGCTCCGCTCCTGCTCCCCCTCCCCCCATTCGTAACAAGGACAGAATCCCCCTCGTTCTCACCTTCCACCCCACCAGCCAGCGTATCCAACAAATCATCCGCCAACATTTCGGTCACCTACAACGGGACCCCACCACTGGCCACATCTTCCCATCCCCTCCCCTTTCTGCGTTCCGCAGAGACCGTTCCCTCCGTAAGTCCCTGGTCCACTCGTCCCTTCCTACCCAAACCACCCCATTCCCGGGCACTTTCCCCCGCAGGAGATGCAACACCTGTCCCTTTACCCTCCCCCTCAACTCCATCCAAGGTCCCAAACAGTCTTTCCAGGTGAGACAGAGGTTCACCTGCACCTCCTCCAACCTCATCTATTGCAGCCGCTGCTCTAGATGTCAACTTCTTTACATCGGCGAAACCAAACGCAGGCTCGGCGATCGCTTCGCTCAACACCTTCGCTCAGTCCGCCTTAACCAACCTGATCTCCCGGTGGCTGAGCACTTCAACTCCCCTCTCCCACTCCCAGTCTGACCTTTCTGTCATGGGTCTCCTCCAGTGCCATAGTGAGGCCCACCGGAAATTGGAGGAACAGCACCTCATATTTCACCTGGGCAGCTTGAAGCCCAGCGGTATGAACATCGACTTCTCCAACTTTAGATAGTTCCTCTGTCCCTCTCTTCCCCTCCCCCTTCCCAAATCTCCCACTGTCTTCCTGTCTCCACCTATATCCTTCCTTTGTCCCGCCCCCTGACGTCAGTCTGAAGAAGGGTCTCGACCCGAAACGTCACCCATTCCTTCTCTCCTGAGATGCTGCCTGACCTGCTGAGTTACTCCAGCATTTTGTGAATAAATACCTTGCTGTGTTACTCCAGCACTTTGCGTCTTTTCCTGGTCAATGACGAGCTCCTCCGATTTACTGACATTGAGGAAGAGGTCATTGGCTTGACACCATGTTTCTAAGTTCTCCATCTGCTCCCTGTACTTGGTCTCGTCCTTGTTCGAGATCCAGTCCACTATGATGGTGTAATTTGCAAACTTGTAACTGCAGTAAGAACAAAATTTGTCTGCAGAGTCGTGAGTGTATAAAGAGTTTATTAAGGGGCTAAGAATGCATTCTTGCAGGGCAGAGTTGGGAATTATTGTGGAGGATATTTTGTTGCCTATCCTTACTGATTGTGATCTATAGGTCAAGAATTGGTTTTGGTATTGGTATTGGTTTTGGTATTGGTATTATCGATGATCCAGTTGGAGAGGGGGTTGCTGAATCCTGGGTCCAGGAGTTTGGAAATGATTAGAATTCTGGTGTTGAAGGCTGAGCTATTTATATATATATATTATATAACTAAAAGTCTCATATTGTATGTATATATGTATGTATGTTCCCGAAATACAGCCAAAATGGTACAAGATAGCACAACAATTTTAGGGCCACCTTACTCACCATTCGCCTGTGGTGTGCAGTATCAAGTTTTGTCCAAATTGTTGCAGTATCATATACCATTTTGGTTGTATTTCGGACACATACCCCATAAAATAAACATCGCCATTTTGATCTAATACTTCCGTGTTCAATGTTGTCATTAAACACGTGCTTCGTTGAACAATGACTGCTGAGATAAATGCTCAGATTTTCTTCAAGTTAAAGTTTGACCACTCAATAATATTAAAATTGTGTATCTTTTTTTTAATCACCCTCTGTCACAATGGGAACCACTGGGTCCACAGGTCATCTCGTAGTCGATAAATGGGAGGTGCATTGTTATCCAGATGTTCCATGGCCGAATGCAGGGTCAGGGAGATGGTGCCACCATAGACTTGTGGTAAACAAATAACAGTGCACCAAGGCTATTTGGAAGGCTTGAAGTGATGTGCTTCGAGAGTTATCATGATGCACTTCATGATGATGGATGTCAGAGCCACTGGACAGGAGTCATTAAGGCATGTTATCTTGCTTTTCTTTGGGGCAGGGGTGATATCTTAAAGTTCAGATAAATGACAGAAAGCATTACAGGCCATTCAAATCATCCAGTCTGAGGCACCTGTCCATGAACTGGAAGTAACAGTGTCTTGTAAATTGGAAGCTTATGGCAGTAGACGAGGCATTGGTGATAAAAGCTGAACCAAATTGTGGACCCTTTACCTTTGAGAGTATCTGAAAGGTGACCCCTTATGCCACTACCCACTTATTCCTGCTCTGTGGGCTCCTCTCCATTCTAACACTGTGTCGGAGTTACAGTACTGTGCGGTAACTAACATTCCCCAAAGGGAGAAACAATGAACTGGAAATGCTGGATTAGTTCAGTTTACAGATCCAGCGTAGAAACTGGCCGTTTAGCCCACTGAGTCCGCGCTGACCAACAATCACACGTGCACTAGTTCTATCCTACACACTAGGGCCAATTTACAGAAGCTATTAACCTACAAACCTGCCAGTCTTTGGAATGTGGGAGGAAACCAGAGCACCCGGAGAAAACCCATGCAGTGACAGGGAGAAATGACAAACTCCGTACAGACGACACCTGTGGTCAGGATTGAGCTGGGTCTCTGGGGCTGTAAGGCTCTACCCTCTACCGCTGCACCACTGTGTTGCCCCCCCCCCCCCCCCCCCCCCCCGCCCCCCTTCCACCCCCACCAATTGAATTTGGTGGGAGATAGCCCACAATACACAAAAGGACACAGAAGTACTGAAATAACTCAGCAGGTCAGACAGCATCTCTGGAGGACATGGATAGGCAATGTTTTGGAGACCCTTCTTCGTGCTTCCAATCTCAAATGGTGTTTGTGCAGCTGAATGGATTTGATTTGCTATGTGGCTTCTGCATGTTTCAAAGCTGATATTCTGTTAATCGCTGGATCCTATCCCTGCCTACTTTCCATTGTTTGTTGCCATTCTGGCATGTTGTTATGGAGTCTGGATGTCTAGTGAGTGTGCAGGTGATGGATGAGGTCACTGCCTGTTTCCTCCTCCAACCTAATTCCTGTTTCATCATCTTTCAGCAACTGTGCAAATGGAAATATGTTATCGCAAAGTAAACAAGTAACAGCTGTGCTGGGACCATAATAAGGCAAATAAGTCTGCAGAGGGCGCAACAATATAAAAGTCATGCAAAATAAATGTACATAGCCTTGCACCTAGATTTCCTCCAAGTCTTGAAAAGCAAACTGGCCGCATAAACTATCGTCACTGATACTTATCTTCCAGACTTCAACCTGGTATTACTGTGTTTCTTATTTGACATTTTGATTGCATAGTCTTGGTGCTTCAGTGTGTTGTTAGTACTTTACGCTTGCTAATGGAGTTCACGAGTCCATTGTGAGACTGAGTTCCCAGTCAAGGGTGGAAGAGTGTTTCCAGTACTGTATAGGAAGGAACTGCAGATGCTTGAAGGGTCTAGACCTGAAACGTCATCTATTCCTTTTCTCCAGAGATGCTATCTGACTCACTGAGTTACTCCAGATTTTGGTGTCTATTTCCAGTACTATACTGCGTTCCATCCTTACATATGGATGCCCCAGTTAACAAACAAAAGGTGTTGTAGAAACAAAGAACTGCTGATGCTGGTTTGCATAAACAGACGCAGGGGGAACGCACAAACTCCGTACAGACAGCTGAGTCTCTGATGCTGTAAGGCATCAACTCCACCGCTGCACCACCGTGTCAGGTTAAGAAGATAGTGAAGAAAAAACATGATCATTGCAAAGCTGTAAGGCAATAATAATCCTAAAATGATCGAGCTCATGTCCTACCAGAAGAAAGTCTTCAAATGCAGTGAGGATATCATTAAGCAGTGCATATCAACCTGTTCTTTCATGGGAAAGACAGGATAAGGATGATTGATTTTCTTCCCTGCAGGACATTAGTGAATCAAATGTGTTTGTGCAATAAACTGATGCTTTGAACATCATTACTAGTATTGCCTTTTTGTTCTAGAATTATTTAATTACGTGAATTCAAATCCCGCAAGAATCTTCTAATATAGAAGCAAGAGGGATACCAGCTTAAAATGTTATTTTACTTCTCCTGGCGTTTCATCAGAAACCTATAAATATTCATGAAACTATCTCCTTGGGTTTATATCCCTTTCCCATCGCGTTTGCTGCTTAGAGCTGAGAATGGTTAAGGTATATTTAAGCCGCAATTATTTGGGTCTTGGAATATAATTGGCTTGTCTTGTATTTACATTGGAGCCTTCACTGTCATTTAAATCAGGTCCTCGCACCCACCTCCCCCTTGTTACCTTGGTCACGTTAAGTAGAAATAGAGTGGTAGGTGGGGGTGTGGTGTGACATTGAGCGTCAGGTTGAAGATGGACAGTCAGAACCTTTTTTCCCAGTGTGGAAATATCAAAGCTTGTTGGGCACATCTTTAAGGTGAGAGGGACAGAGTTTAATGGAGGTGCACGGACAAGTTTGTTTGCACAGAGGGCGGTGGGTGCCTGGAACACCATGTCAGGGCTGGTGGTGGAGGCAGATACTATAGTGGTGTTTAAGAGGCTTTTAGATAGGTACATGGATGTGCAGGAAATGAAAGGATATGGATCATGTGCAGGCAGATGAGATCAAATTTGAGGAAGGATATTCTTGCTATTGAGGGCTTGCACCAGAATGGCAGGACTGTCATATGTTGAAAGACTGGAGCGACTAGGTTTGTATACACTGGAATTTAGAAGGATGAGAGGGGATCTTATCGAAACGTATAAGATTATTAAGGGGTTGGACATGTTAGAGGCAGGAAACATGTTCCCAATGTTGGGGGAGTCCAGAACCAGGGGCCACAGTTTAAGAATAAGGGGTAGGCCATTTAGAACAGAGATGAGGAAAAACTTTTTTAGTCAGAGAGTTGTGAATCTGTGGAATTCTCTGCCTCAGAGGGCAGTGGAGGCCAATTCTCTGAATACATTCAAGAGAGAGCTAGATAGAGCTCTTAAGGATAATGGAGTCAGGGGTATGGGGAGAACGCAGGAATGGGGTACTGATTGAGAATGATCAGCCATGATCACATTGAATGGTGGTGCTGGCTCGAAGGGCCGAATGGCCTACTCCTGCACCTATTGTCTATTGTCTATTGTCTATCAGTTTATCTTGGCATTGAAGATAGACACAAAATGCTAGAGTAACCCAGTGGAACAGGCAGCCTCTCTGAATTAAAGGAATGGGTGACGTTTCAGGTTGAGATCCTTCTTCTTGGCGTCATGTTGTCGGCCGAAGGGCCTGTCCTGTGCTGCACTGATCTATGTTCACTACCACATGGCCTACTTGTCTCTCTCACCCTCACTGGGGTGGAAGAATTAAATCCATTTATTTTTCAATACTTTATTCATTGCTGTAAGATCATTCATGATGTGTTATAGCTTTTGAATTCAAGGCTTTGTAATTCTGGTTCTGGTTGGATGAAGTTCAATTTTGTAGCTCTGTATAAAACTGTCAATCAATGGGAATCCAATGTGTTCCAGCTGTTCTGGGATGGAAAATTACTTTTTAAGAAATGAAATCGTCTTCTGCTCTACTTATTTGTAATGACTCGGAACGAGATTTTGAAAGTAAGTGGTTCAATGACTTTTACTGTTGCTGAGTTTTGAAAACCGCCGATACTGCGATATAAGATATATTTTCTAACTCAAGCATTTATAAATAGTTTTCCTGATTTAAAGTCTGTTCCTTACTGTATATCAAAGAATGCATGTGACCACTTGCTAATAGCTTTGAATTAAATGTCATTTGTTATTGTATGCATCTACTGGCAGATTAAATTGAAATGCAAAACAGTGATCGGTATACTGACTTTGAATAAATTGTCAATCAAGCCTTATTTAGTTTAGTTTACAATATTTAGTTTAGCCTTTATTTAGTTTAGCAATACAGCATGGAAACAGGCTCTTCGGCCCACTGAGTCCTTGCCAACCAAAGATTACCCCTACACTAGCTTTATGTTATCCCAGTTTTTGTATCCTACACACTAGAGGCAATTTAACAGAAACCAATTAACCTAAAAACCTGAACGTCTTTGAAATGTGGGAGGAAACTGGAGTACTCGAGGAAAACCCACGCGATAACAAGGAGAACATACAAACTCCGTACACACAGCACCCATAGTCAGGATTGGATCTACTCGGCTCTATAATACAGCAACTCTACCAACTGTGCCATCCTATGTTTTATGTTTTTTTAAAAACAATGAATTAATTAAATATTGACAGACTGTGTCTCGTTGTGATGTGGAATGTACAGTGCATTCAGAAAGTATTCAGACCCCTTCGCCTTTTCCACAATTTGCTACGTTACAGCCTTATTTTAAAATGGATTAAATTCATTTTTTAAATCATCAATCTACACACAATACCCCATAATAAAAAAGCGGAGACAGGTGTTTAGAAATTTTTGCAAAGTAATTAAAAATAATTAACTGCAATATCACATTTACATAAGTATTCAGACCCTTTACTCAGTACTTTGTTGAGGCACCTTTGGCAGCGATTAGAGTCTCAAGTCTTCTTGGGTATGACGCTACAAGCTTGGCACACCTGTATTTGGGTAATTTCTCCCATTTTTTTCTGCAGATCCTCTCAAGTTCTGTCAGGTTGGATGGGGAGCATCGATGCTTTTTTATTATGGGGTATTATGTGTAGATTGATGATAAAAAAAAAAGAATTTAATCAATTTTAAAATAAGGCTGTAATTTAGCAAAATGTGGAAAAAAGTGAAGGGGTCTGAATACTTTCTGAATGCACTGTAAGTCAGATTTTGAAAAGACACATTTCTTCCATCTGTTCACACATCCATTGGCACATCGCATTACTTCAAGGCTTTTTAAGTAACCCTCCAAAATCACACAGAGACAGACATCAAACTAGTGGAGAAACCACTGGGTAATGTGATGAAATGTATAAAGTATTATTCTTCTGATCATCTTCATAGTATATTTTCAAGCTGTTAGGTTTAAATGTTCTTTTATGATCCAGAACGTGCTGTCAGCGGTGAGCTGTCTACACTTGCCGTTGATTTGTATGGAGAGTGCACACTTTCTTTCTGTGGGGTTTGGTTCCATCATCCTTGGCGTTGTGAAATATTCAAAAACAATAACAAAAATCAACACAAACAATAAAAAAAAAAAAAAAAAAAATATTGCACAAAAATAAAACATTTTGCAACTGTTAAATACGAATGAGTGCACCATTATTTTTAAAGCATGCAAATTACATAGTATTTCTCGGGATCCTTTGCAGATTTTTGACTATTGGAATAAAGGAATTGCTGATCCTGTGCAAAGTCCAGCCCATAGAGTCATAGAGTCATAGAGTGATACAGTGTGGCAACAGGCCATTCGGCCCAACTTCCTCACACCGCCAATGTCCCAACTACACTCGTCCCACTTGCCTGCGTTTGGTCCATATCCCTCCAAACCTGTCCTATCCATGTACCTGTCTAATTGCTTAAACGTTGCGATAGTACCTGCCTCAACTGCCTCCTCTGGCAGCTCGTTCTATACACCCACCGCCCTTTGTGTGGAAAAAGTGACCCCTCAGATTCCTACTAAATCTTTCCCCCCTCACCATAAACCTATGTCTTCTGGTTCTTGATACAAATGCAAAGTGCACCTGGAGTCACTGAAGTGAGAGTATGTTCCACCGCTGGCCTTCAGGATGTTTTGCATTTCCGTCTTTCACTGCACATGCGCAGAGCCCCAGGGTGGGCTGAGGCATGAAAGGTCGGGGTCTGCAGCTTCCCCCTGGAATGCCATCAATTAGACGACACAATCTGGGCCAACACGGCAAAAAGGTCAGTTATATTGCACCGACTAACTTTTAAACTTAGTAGGAGAAACAGCTTGTAGTAACATTGTATACCCTGTCTCACCATCTTTTCCATTGTGGAAAGGAACATTAATCTGGGAGTATAACATGTGTTGGTTTCAATTCCATTTTGAGCTCCCTCCAAACCTACAATTTGCTCCCTGGAGCCATGAGTCTGGCCTCATGGCTGAAAAACAGATCGAGGTGGTATTTTTACACCTAGATTGCCCTTCTGCTGCAAAGAAAATGTTATGATAAGATAATCCCTTTTGGATTCCATTTCTGTTGAACTTGCAAACAAAATCCATAAAGAATACTGAAATATGAGGGGAAAGAAATTGCCCTTAACTTTCAGGAGCCAGGAATCTGGCTGGATATTGTACTGGGGTCAAAGGCAGCTCAATGTTTTAGTGGATAGCTTCACCTGAATGAATCAGCCTGCAGACTAATATCCCACCATCATTTGTTTGATTCTGATATCAAGTGTTGCAGACTACTTTCATGTATAATGTGATGGGTCTTCTAAATGATCTCTTAAAAATGAAACGCTTGATAAAAAATTACATTAAAATAAAAGCCATGAATAGATATAAAGTCAAGGAACCTTACAATTTCAGCCCTGAATCCTGTCATTTATCATCAGTAACAGAAGATCAAGTTCCATTGAGCACTAACCCATGAAGCGGGAACATTATGGGAATAAATCAGGTGCCAAAGAGTGGCTCGATCTTCAAGCTTCAGAAATGAGCAAAATTACATTACTTCAGACCAGGTAGAGAGGCACAAAGTGTGGTCTGCAGTCTGAAGAAGTGTCCTGACCCGAATTGTCACCTATTCCTTTTTCTCCAGAGATGCTGCCTGACCTGCTGAGTTACTCCAGAACTTTGTGTCTATCTTCGATATAAACCAACATCTGCAGTTCCTTTCCACACATAAGAACAGAGAGACCCAAGGAACTGCAGATGTTGGAATCTTGAGCAAAACACAATATGCTGGAGGAACTCAATGGTTCAGACAGCATCTGGGAAGGGAATGTTTTTTTTTACCAGCCAGATTTTCGATCGGGAACCTTCTTCAGACATGTTTTCTAACTTGAAAATGAGGAAGGTTAGGGGATTTTTACTGTGCGCATCAATGCCTTTTTCTGAAGGATTAATCGCTTTAATCTTTAGCATTTTCAGATAGAAATGATCGGCTGTTTCTCAAGTGACTGGTTACAATGTGATGTTGATTTGGATTCAAATGAAAATTCGCTCAATTGTTCCAGAAAATAAATGATTATGTGTCGCAAATAATATATCAATTCAATAATAAAAGTTTACCCAAGCATGCATTTTAAAATATATTGTAGGGCGGCACGGTGGCGTAGCAGTAGAGCTACTGCCTTACAGCACCAGAGAACGGGTCTGTATGGGATTCGTACATTCTCTCCGTGACCTACATTGCTTTTCTCCGAGATCTTCGGTTTCCTCCCACATTCCGAAGACGTACAGGCTTGCAGGTTAATTGGCTTGGTATAAATGTAAATTGCCCCTAGTGTGAGTGTGCGGGGATCGCTGGTCGGTGCAGACTTTGTGGGCCGAAGGGTCTGTTTTCGTGCTGTATATCTAAACTAAACCAAACTAAAGTGAAAGTCATTGTCGTAACTGTTTTCACTGACTTTGAGTTTAGAGATACAGCATGGAAACAGGCCCTTTGGCCCACGGAGTCCACGTCGAGCAACGATCACCCGTGCACTAGTTCTATGCTATCCCACTTTCGCATCCCACACACTGGGAGTAATTTACAGAAGCCAAGTAACCTACAAACCCGCACATCTTTAGAATGTGGGAGGAAAATAGAGCACCTGGGGCAAACCCACACCAGAGGCAAAGGTTCGATCCTGACTATGGGTCCTGTCTGTATGGCGTTTTGTACATTCTCCCTGTGACTGTGTGGGATTTCTCCAGGTGCTTCCTGAGACTAGGACATTGATTGTGACAGTGATCTTGACCCCTGCAGGCTGTAAGCCCAGACATGGCTAGAGTGTGGCTGCAGAACGATGAAAATCTCTATGAAGCTAGTCTTGTTAAACGTTACTGTGCGGGAACAGTGATTTCAAGGTAGCAGTGTGGATATCTATAGGCCTTATGGAAATACCATTGTAGACTCTGAGCTGGTTACATCAAAGAAGCTTTTCCAACAGATCTGCTATAGAACCATCATTGTAAGTGCCGATGGCAATTTTACTTGGTAGATGCGTTTGTGTTCAGTAAGAGCACTTTTCAGAACAGACCCTCGGTCTCCTGAGATCTCTGCAGAAGATTTTAGAAGTTAAAACCCTCAGCATGATTGGCAATAGAACAAGCAACACTCTGAAATCCCGGGTGGGTTACGGCGGCACAACTACTGACATGTTTTGGATCAATGTGACCTAATTTCTTCTGGGTTGCATTTTAGCTGAAGTTATCTCCTGTGTTTTAATGTGCAAAGCACATAATGAGTGTGAGCCCAAATACTGATGAGAGAGCTTCACCTGAATTTCTGTTGTGGTACAAATCAACCAGGAAATAACTTGCAATCACACTGCACTTTGTAAATGATCTATGTTAATTCTGTCAGTATTTAGTTTAGTTTAAGATAGACACAAAATGCTGGAGTAACTCAACGGGACAGGCAGCATCGGTGGATCGGTGACATTTTTGGTCGAGATCCTTCTTCAGACTAGTTTAGTTTGGTTTAGAGATATAGCGCGGAAGCCGGCCCTTTGGCCCACTGAGTCCACACCGACCAGCAATCCCCTCACACTACCACTATCCTTCACACACACACTAAAAACAATTTTTTACAATTTTACCAAAGCTAATTAACCTACATATCTTTACGTCTTTGGAGTATGGAAGGAAACCGTAGCTCCTGGAGAAAACCCACGCGGTCAAGGGGAGAATGTACAAACTCTGTACAGACAGCACCTGTAGTCAGGATTGAACCCGGGTCTCTGGCGCTGTGAGGCAGCAGCCCTACCACTGTGCCGCCCGTGCTGTACTTTGATAAAAAGTCACTACATCATTGAAGTTCTAGTTTTTTACTTGATATTTTAGCTTTAATTTTGCATGTAGCTCCTTGACACAGCACTGGCATGCTAATAGTTCTGCAGCAACATGTCACATGAAGCAATGGCTTTATAAATAATACAGTTAATACACAAGGCTTGGGACTCATCAATAACCAGGGCTAGTCGACAAGACAGACAAAGCATATTTACTGCCTGCCTCAGGATCAACACAAATGTTTCTACAATTTGCCCAACCAGACCCCTGCATGATTTAACTTTGTTATTTTAGTGTTTTCTGCAGAGAGATCATATTTAAAAGGTGAAGCTCTGTCTGTAAACAATTAAATACAATCCTAATCCTTTTTTAATAGAATGAGAAAATATCAGTGGTCGACTAAGATAAAAATGCTCTTTCAAAAATAGTTGTAGAATCATAGTCATACTGCATGAAACAGCCCATTCGGCCCAATTTGCCCATGCTGACCAAAATGGCCCATCTACACTAATTCCAACTGCCCATGTTTGGCCCATATCCCTCTGAAACCTTTCCTATCTATGTACATTTTCTTGCTACTAAATATACAGTTGTTGTGTAAAATTTGAAGCCCATTTAATTGAACTGATAAAAACAAACCTGAGCCTATTTCATTAAGTCAAGGCTCATTCTGCTTCAAATTGTGCATTGATATCAAGAAAGACCAACATCTGAGTCATTAAAAAAATGCTTGTATATTTATATGGTTAACTCTGTATATTTGTCAATGCCAAGTGGTAGACACATATTAGATCTGTAACTTAAACCACTAAAGATTTGGTTGAGGTCAGTGGATATTTTAAGAATAGAGAATGATAGTACAGGTAGTTTTTGGTGTAATACCTTCTTTTTTAGATCATTTGTGAATCCCATTATCCTATAACTTGATGGGGATTTACCAGATTTCCTACAAATTACACTAAATGCATACTTTGCCAAAGATTCATATCCTGTATGTTATTTTCTATGACAGCATGGTATAGAGATATAATTTTCATTGTCCTAGACCTGGGTTCAATCCTGACAATGGATTCTGTCTGTACACAGTTTGTACGTTCTCCCTGTGGACACGTGGGTTTTCTCCGGGTGCTCCGGTTTCCTCCCACACTCCACCCACAATCCACAGGTTTATAGGTTAATTGGCTTTGGTAAAATTGTAAAATTATCCCTAGTGTGTAGGATAGTGCTAATCTACGGGATGATCGCTGGTCGGTGCGGATTTGGTGGTCCGAAGGGCCTGTTACCGCAAAGGTCTAAAGACACATACAGCCAAGTGTGATTTTCTGTTGGGTTAGAATCATAGACTTATGGAGTATTGAAACAGGCCCTTCAGTCCAATGCATCCATGCCGACTCGTGTGCCCCATCTAAGTTAGTCCCATTTGCCTGCATTTGGCATAGAGTCACAGAGTCATTATGTTAGATATGTTCGATATGCTGTCAGTGCTTGCTAATTGGTAGCACAAAAGGCTGGGAGGAGGGAGGTGGGTCAAGAGCCTCAGCTTTCGGTGTCCTGCATTCTCCATAATAATCTAGCATCTGATTTTTGGGAATTCCTGATGCTCTGGAATCAGGCTCACTCGTTAGTTGGCAATGTGAGGTAAGGCTTGGGAGTGCATGCGGATCTGTGCTGTGGGGTGGGTGTGCGGCCCGATCTAATATCAAGGTCCAGGCCACCAGGGGTCAGGAAAGTGAGTACGTCTGGAGCCAGGGTCTACAGCGCTTGTGTATTTCCTCCTCCCTTTAAACTCACCAAGTACACTGTAAAATTTATTATACTACTCTATAACATGTATTAAAAGTGAAATAAAACGTGAGACACAAGCCTTCATCAGTCCGAGTATTGAGAATAGAAGTTGGGAGGTCATGTTGCAGTTATATAAGGCATGGTGAAACCACATTTAGAGGATTATGTTCCGTTCTAGTCATCATGTTATAGGAAAAATGGAAAGGGTGCAGAGAAAATTTATGAGGATATTGCCATAACTCGAGTGCCTGAGGTATAGGGAGAGGTTGAGCAGGTTAGGACTTTATACCTAAGAGCACAGGAAGATGAGGGGTGATCTTATAGAGGTGTACAAAATCATGAGAGGAATAGATCGTGTAAGCGCACAGGCTTTTACCCAAAGTAGGGGCATCCAGAACAAGTGAACATAGGTTTAAGGTGAGGGGGGAAAGATTTAATAGGAACCTGAGGGGTAACCTTTAATGCATAAAGGGTGATGGAGCGAGCTATCAGAGGAGGCAATTGAGGCAGGTACTATCACAATGTTTAAGAACCATTTAGATAGGTATATGGATAGGGTAGGTTTAAAGTGATGTGGGCCAAATGCAGCCAGGTGGAACTAATTGGCCAATGTGGGCAAGTTGGACCGAAGGGCCTATTTCCATGCTGTGTGACTCTATGACAAGGCACTGCAGATAGAGTCATAGAGTCATACAGCATGGAAACAGGCCCCATGGCCCAACCTGCCCATGCTGACCAAGATGCTGGAGACTTGAGTAAAACATAAAACGCTGGAGTAACTGAACGGGTCAGGTAGCATCTGTGGAGGGAATGTATAGGTGACATTTTGTATTGGGATACTTCTACAGATTGATTATGGTTTAGTTATTAGTAGGAGTGACATCCAAAAGTCATGAAAATCTGTAACCCGGTACTACCAGGGCACGCCCGGATCGGTCGCTTCTCCATAAGACCCAGCGTGTGGACCGGACTTTGGAAATGGCGCCAAATCTGGCGACTCGAAGAAGAATGTCACTGTGTTCTGCATTTGTGACAAAATGCATTGCTGCACGTGAGTAAACACGTCCAACATGACATGTGAGATTTGTAACTATTATCTCAATTGAACTCAAGCTTCACTACAAATGTTTACTTGTTCTGTCTGAAAATGCATCGCAGAACTCGGTTTTTGAAAATGAGAGTTTTATTAGAAATGTCATGCTTGATGCTAAGCACACTTTCTTTACCAATAGCTCGGCAATTTATTGTGACATAAAAATAAAGGCGGAGTTGAATTAAATAACATCTTAATGCTTTCTCTCTTGACACATGAATTATGTGCACTTTGATACGAGTACAATCTTTAGTACATCTCCCATATCAATTATGAATATAATGCTCTTAAAAAAGTCAACTAATTTATGAAACCATATAGCAAAGCCCAAGTAATTTCCACTCTCATATGCAAACAACTAAGATTAAATACCTTTTGAGAGATTCCTTTGCAGTTTATATATCTAATTTAAATATTTCATTATTTCTATTTTACATTCATCTTTTATCTTTTTAATTTTGTTCGGAGAGCTTCGAATTATTTTAGTTTAGTTTAATTTAGAGATACAGTGCGGAAACAGGCCCTTCGGCCCACCGATTCCATGCCGCCAGTGATCACACATACACTAACACTATCCTACACACACCAGGAACAACTTACAATTATACCAAGTCAATGAACCTACAAACTTGCATGCCTTTGGAGTATGGGAGGAAACCGGAGCACCCAGAGAAAACCCATTCAGGTCACGGGGAGAACGTACAAACTCCGTACAGACAGCACGCGTAGATCGAAACTAGGTCTCTGGCGCTGTAAGGCAGCAACTCTACTGCTGTGCCACCATGCTATAATATAATATAATATAATATAATATAATATAATATAATATAATATAATATAATATAATATAATATAATATAATATAATATAATATAATACAATATAATACAATATAATACAATATAATACAATATAATATAATTTAATACAATATAATATAATATAATATAATATAATATAATATAATATAATATTTATTCATATTTATTACAAATATTTGAGGCCTCTGCATGTACTTCATTATGTCATTTAATTACAGGAAACTTGAAAACGATACCCCTTCTTCAAGGAAAAATCACATTAAGGAATCATAACTGATTCCATTAGGACAAGTCTAAAAGCAACAGGACTTATGGAACTCCCTCATGATCTGGTATAATAATCAGGAAAGCCCATGCTGGGTAATCTTGTGCCAACAATCTAGCAATCATCAGCCAATTTAGAGATTTCCTGACAAGTGTTTCCTGATCAGCATTCTTTCGGATTCTGATACAAACTAAGGAATTTTGGGAACAGGAAAAAAGTCATTTGGCCATTCAACTTCATTTTGCCCACATCCCTAGTTTTATTCCTTCACTCCCGAGTCCATTTCTCTCTTGGGGGACAAAAACTCTCCTGAATCCATCAATTTATGCAGTTAACTTCTCTGTGAACGTTCACAATTTTCAGTGTTTATTTTATCTTTATCTCCACACTTTCTCCCATTCCCCACTAAACTGAAATCCCACAAGGAATGTTTGCTGCAGCTATTTGCATGAAAGGCTTTGTATGATTATGAACGGATCTTTAGACTTTAGAGATGCAGGCCCCTCGGCCCACCGTTTCCGTGCCGACCAGTGATCACGCTGTACACTAGCACTATCCTACACTCTAGGGACAATTTACAATTTTACCTAAGCCAATTAACCTACAAACCTGTACATCTTTGGAATGTGGGAGGAAACCGGAGCACCCGGAGAAAACCCACGGGGTCACAGGGAGAACGCAGAAACTCCATACAGACAGCACCCGTAGTCAAGATTGAACCCAGCTCGTTGGTGCTGTAAGGCAGTAACTCTACCGCTGCGCCACTGTGCCGTCCTATTTCTTGTGCCCTCGTGGCTTCACATATTGGATGAATTTGCAGCCTATTTTAAGCAAGACGCTGGAAAATAAACCATTCTACTCCCCACATTATTGCCTGCAATTTAGCCAACACCACAGAGCAGATGAAAAGGAGAGCAATGTGGCTATTGTTATTCTTTCCCAATTTCTAACACAGATACCTAATCAAAAATGTGATCCTTGTCCAACAATTCCCAGTCACTGGCAGTGCGAAGGGCAATTTCTAAAGATTGAGAGGAGCAAATAAATGCTTAATGGAGACACAAGAAACAACTTAACTTGGAAAGAAATACAGAATTATTTTAGATTTTAGAGCTACAGTGCAGAAACATGCCCTTCGTCCCACTGAGTCCATGCCGACAGTGATCATGCTGTACACTAGCACTATTCTAAACACTAGGGACAATTTTACAACTTACCAAAGCCAATTAACCTACAAACCTGCATGTCTGTGGGAGGAAACTAGAGCACCCGGAGAATAAACCCACACGATCACAGGGAGAACGTACAAACTCCGTATACACAGCACCCATAGTCAGGATCGGACCCGGCTCTCTGGTGCTGTAAGGCAGCAACTCTACCACTGTGCCACCAAGCATAAAGTAAAAAGCATGAGCTAAAAATATATTTCTCCCTTTGGATGTGGTTGTGTGGAATGGATCGCCTGAGAAATAAACATTTACTTTAATACTTATTTGTGGCTTTTCCTCTTTATATCCTCTCTGCACAAGAGCTAACATTGGTAAATCTTGCCGTCTTGTACTCAAACATTTGCGACTTGCATGAAAACAATTTAATTATCAATTGATGATCAACTCTGGGCAGACAGGTAAGTTTGTAGTTTCTCCTGGTAAGTAAATTACAAACTTTTGATGTTAAACCAGATTGTTGACAGTGAATAGAGCTTCCATCATAATTGAAAGATTGAAAGGCACAGCTTTGAAAGCTGCAGCTCTTCTGCACACCGAGTCCCCACCAATCACCTGTTCACGCTAGTTCTCTATTTCTCTATTATCCCACTTTTGCATCCACACACTACACATTTGAAACAATTTACAGAGGTCAATTAACTTACAAACCCACACATCTTTCGGATGTGCGAGGAAACCAAAGCACCCGGAGGAAATCCACATGGTCAGAGGGAGAACAGGCAAAGTGCACATAGACAGGACCCGAGGTCAGGATTTAACTCTACCAGCTGTGCCATTGTGCTACCCACTACTCAATTCTACTCATTCTTCAAAGCCATCCATTTCCACCACCTGTCTCCTTCTTGGCTTCACTTTGACTATGTTGTTCTTGCTCACCTCCTACTTCACAACTTCTATGAACTCAAGTAAAACTCTGCACCACACTGTATTCAGATGGATTCATGGATTTAACTTCACCGAGAGATGCTGCCTGACCCGCTGAGTTACTCCAGCATTTTGTATCTACTCTATGGCCTGTACTTGGCTCACATGCTACAAAGACATGTTTACCTTCCATCTTTCATCTATTCTTCCATCTAAGACATTTTTGAACAATGTAACAATGAGTATATTGCAAACAAAATGGTTCAGCTTAAAGTAACTAAATTGACCAGAATGGAAAAAAATATTTACATGCACTAGTTTATACCCAAATATCCATATACTCAAGTTAATTGATGAAGAGTTTGCAATGGAAGAATTCCAAAGCATACATATCAAGTATCGTACCCTGTCTACAAGATTCCTGCTGCACTGGCAGAAAAGAGACATGTTCCCCCTCCATCTATTGTGCTGGTAATTCTGAGCTTCTGCTCAGTTCAAACAAGTGCAACATGTATCTATCTAGTAAGTGAAGTCACTCTGTTAAAACTGAGGCTCTACTAATTACGTGCAGAAAAGAACTGCAGATGTTGGTTTACACCGAAGATAGGCACAAAGTGCTAGAGTAACTCAGCGAGTCTGGCAGCATCTCTGGAGAAAAACCATGGGTGACGTTTTGGGTCAGACTCCTTCTAACTACTATTCTCTTAGATTACTTCTCTTCTAATTACTATTGACAATGAATGTTGATGCAGAGGGAAATATTGTTCTTCACCCACACCATCCCACTGTCCCACTGTTGTTCTTAGTTTAGGTAAGCCTGTCTTCTCTGCTTATCACATCCTCGATCCAAGATGGCGTCCTATCCAGGTGACTCTTTGAGTGCTGGTCACAGAAGGGGGTCTGCAATCACACATTACAATCACTCCACTCTTTTAAATCTCTACTCCTACAGCATCATTTATCATTATCATGTATCTGTAAACTGGATGGCTCGATTGTAATCATGTATTGTCTTTCTGCTGACTGGCTAGCATGCAACAAAAAGCTTTTCACTGTACCTCAGTACACGTGACTATAAACTAAACTCAAACCTAAGGGATAGTCACACATGCAGATATTCCTGCATCCCATGCCTCACATGCTGTATACTTGTCTAGCTTGGGCAGCTTACAACCCAGCAGTATGAATATTGATTTCTCCAACTTCAAGTAACCCTTGCATCCCCTCTCTCTCCATCCTTCCCCCACCCTAGTCATTGTACTAAATTCACTGTCATCCCGTTGAGTTTCACTGCCCGTATGACTCATTATGACCTAGTCCAGAGCCAACAATAGACCATTGTGGGGTCCACCTTTCCTTGATTATCATTACTTTTTACATATATTTCATTCATCTGTTCTATATCTCTCTATAACACCATCTATATCTACTGTTTCCCTTTCCCTTGGCTCTCAGTCTGAACAAGGGTCTTGACCCGAAAAATCACCTGCTCCTTTTTTCCAGAAATGCTGCCTGACCCGCTGAGTTACTCCAGCTTTTTAGGTCTATCTTCGGTTTAAACGAGCATCTGCATTTCCTTCCTACACATACTGTGTAGGAACTAACTTGACTAACCTGACACATGCTTAAGATCATATTGTTAAAAGCAAAACTAATAAATGGTGAATATAATCGCTGTCAATCCACTTAGACATCTGGAGTCACGCTAGCTGATAAATAGTGTTTGTTTTTGAGGTATAACCAGGATTTAGATTGGCACAGTATCATTTTCAGGATGTGGCACCAGGCAGAGTGTTTCCTGTTTTCTATTAATTTACAGGCAAGCAGTCAAGCACAGAGAACACAAAACCCCATTGTTTGCTATTGTTTACAGTGTGCTATAAAGGGAGATCATTGCATTTCTAATTTATTGCAGCCATACCAAAATAGACAAGATCTATGTAATCAACAACAGAACACAAGAAGAACTCAGCAAGTCATTCGGCAACTGTGGAGGCAAGAGGTGTCAATCGATGTTTTATGTCAAGTCTGTGGATCGGGACTTTATCTGAAACATTGGTTTGCACCATTTATCTCAACAGATGTTGGCGGTTTAGTTTTGCATAGTTTATTATTGTCATGTGTACCGAGTCAGTCAGCGGAAAGATACAGATACAAGATAAAGGGCTTAACATTTAGTGCAAGATAATATCCGATAAAGTCTGATTAAAGATAGTTAAAGGTCTCCAATAACTTAGATGGGAGGTTAGGATCGCACTCTAGCTGGTGAGCGGATGGTTCAGTTGCCTGATACCAGCTGGGAAGAAAATGCCCCTGATTCTGGAGGTAAAGGGTGCTCAAATTTGTGAACCGTTTGCCTGATAGGAGAGGGGAGTGTCTGGGGTGAGACTGATCCTTGATTGTGCTGGTTGGTGGCCTTGCTGAGGCAGCGTGGTGTAGATGGAGTCCATGGAAGGGAGGTTGGTTTGTGTGATGGTCTGGGCTGTGTCCACAACTCTCTGCAATTTTTTTGCAGCCTGGGATGGAGCTGTTCCCAAACCACGCAGTGGTTCATCTCAAAAAAATGCTTTCTACGGCGCCTTCTAAGGAAGTAGAGGCATTGGTGCGCTTTCTTGGCCATTGCTTCGATGTGACTGGTACAGGACAAATTGCTGGTGATATTTATTCCTAAGAACTAGAAGCTTTTGATTATCTCTACTTTGGCGCCATCAATGTACGGGTACTGCTTCACTTCCTGAAGTCAATCACAATCTCCTTTGACTTGCTGACATTGAGGGAGAGGTTGTTGTCTTGGCACCAGGTTACGAGGTTCTCAATCTTTTTTCTGTTCTCTGTCTCATCATTATTTGATATCCGGCCCACTACCGTGCTGTCACTGAAAAGTGATGCACTTTGTTCTTCCACTCTTCTGTATTTTCATTTCAGTTTCCAGCATCTGCAGTCTCTTTTATCTTCTGACAGTTCCATGTAAACAAAGATTAACTATGTACACCAGGAACACACTGACCCACAAGAGTTGGCAGCACACAGATGTACAAGGACTAATCCGCAGAGTCCAATGCTACAATGGTTCTTTATTATCACGTTTACCAAGGTACAGTGAAATTCTTATTTTTGCAGACAGATCAGTAAGAGTATTGCCATACATAAGTACAATCCTCGATTAAGTACAGAATGCATAGAAACAGCCCACTGAGACTATGTGCAAGAGTCGACAGGTTTTGGTTCTACTTTCATAGTCCTAACTGCAGCTTGCCATAAGACCCGTTGCAGCCATCGCTGACACCCAGATCACCAGTGTACTACTGTCCCTCTCCTCGCCCTGCTACATTTATGCCTCAGGGGCGCCTCCTGCAGCCTACCTTGAGGACGCGGAAGGTAACACCCATGGCTCTTCTTACCAGCCCTTTGTCCAGCGTCCACCACTGTCAAAAGGTCATAAGATCATGAGGAATAGGAGTAGAATTAGGTCATTCGGCCCATCAGGTCTACTCCGCCATTCAATCATGGCTGATCTATCTCTCCCTCCTAACTCCATTCTCCTGCCTTCTCCCCACACCCCTGACAATCAAGAACCTATCTATCTCTGCCTTAAATATATCCACTGGCGGCCTCCACAGCCTTCTGTGGCAAAGAATTCCACAGATTCACCACCTTCTGACTAAAAAAATTTCTCCTCCTAAAAGAACGTCCTTTAATTCTGAGGCTATGATCTCTAGTCCTAGACTGCCACTAGTGGGAACGTCCTATCCACATCCACTCGATCCAAGCCTTTCACTATTCTGTAGTATGTTTCAATGAGGTCCCACCCTCATTCTTCTAAACTCCAGCGAGTACAGGTCTGGTGCCGACTCCGTTTACCTCACCGGTCTTTGGGTGCAGGCAGGAGATGAGCCTCGAGTGTGGCTCCCACTCCAGGCGGGTTCTCGGATCGGTGGAGGGCAAGCCAGGCCTGCTGCCTGCCCGGGTACAGCAGTGGCCATGCGTGCCCTGTCGGGAGTTCTTCTGCTTTGACTCAGGGCATCAAATCAAACACTGGCAAGAAAACCTCTTCCAGACTGCCGGCTACTGTATTCGCTCACCTGATGAATCAGTGTTCCTTGTTGCCTGGTTTAGATCAGTTTAGTAGCAAGAGCACAGGGCAGGGGATTTGAATGTCTTCAACAAGACTGGTTAAGTAGCACCAGCACTGACCAAACTAGGTAAGTCCTGAAGGACAGAGATGCCAGACATATAATACTGGCATTCACCTGATATTGTGCTAAATTGCCCAGGTCATAGGCCTCCTCCATTGTCAGCGTGAGGCCAAACACAAAATGGAGGAACAGCACTTCATATTTCGCTTGGGCAGCTTACAACCCAGCAGTTTAAGTTTTGATTTCTTGAGCTTCAAGTAACCCTTGCATCCCTCTCTCCGTCCCTCCCCCACCCTAGTCATCGTACTAGTTTCACTGTTGTCTTATTGAGTTTCATTGTCTGTATAACTCGTTATCACCTAGTCCACAGCCAACAATGGACCAGGTGATCGCTGGTCAGTGCATACTCGGTGGGGCGAAGGGCCCGTTTCCGTGCTGTATCGCTAAACTAAAATAAAGACTGCTTTGTTTAAGGTAATTAATTGGCATGAACATCACTTGAACGATACCTGCCACATGTTAATATGGACTGGGTCGGCTTTCAGTGGAACTCTGATGGCTGAAATTTAGTTTCAGAGATGCATCATGGAAACGGGCCCTTCAGCCCACCAACCAGTGTTCACCTTCGCTAGGGACAATTTACAGAAGCCAATAAACCTACAAACCTGCACGTCTTTGGAGTGTGAAAGGAAACCGGAGCACCTGGAGAAAACCCACGCGGTCCCAGGGAAAACGTAAAAACTCCGTACAAGTAGCACCCGTAGTCAGGATCGAAAACTGAGTTTCTGGCGCCATAAGACAGCAACTCTACTGCTGCGCCCCGGTGCCGCCTGACAATTTCAACATGTTGCCATTGTTTTAAAAACATTGGCACGCTGATCCAAACCCTGACACTCATCAGAGCAGAGAATGGAGATAATGACGATTAGTTGCCCCAATGATCACTCTCAGCCACCCTCTCAGAGAGGAGCTGCCAAATGCAAGGAGGAAATAGCAAAATGACAGCATATGAAAGCATATGATAAAGATCTGAGATGAAGTAATCAGGATTCAACTGAAGCATCTCACCTCTGCAATGAGGAATCATTGTCATCATTTTACTTGCATGTACAAAATGAATGTATGATGAGCATATGGAGGAATAACGTATGATGAGCATTTGACGGCACTGGGCCTGTACTCACTGGAGTTTAGAAGGATGAGGAAGAACCTTATTGAAACTTACCAAATAGTGAAAGGCCTGGATAGAGTGAATGCGGTGAGGATGTCTCCACAAGTGGGAGTGTCTAGGACCAGAGGCCATAGCCTCAGAATAAAAGGATGCACCTTTAGGAAGGAGATGGGGAAGAATTTCTTTAATCAGAGGGTGGTGAATCTGCGGAATTCATTGCCACAAACGGCTGTGAGGCCGTCATTAGGTATTTAAAAGGCGGAGATTGACAGAGTCTACATTAGTAAAGGTGTCATAGGTTATGGGGCAAAGGCAGGAGAATGGGGTTGAGAGGGAAAGATAGATTAGCCATGATTGAATGGCTGAATAAACTCGATAAGCCAAATGGCGTAATTCTGCTCCTATGATTTATGAACTTATGAATAGTTGATGTTTATTAGAGGGAAGAGCTGTTCCCCAGCCAATGATTGAAGGTGGAGGTGCTCTTTTTAAGCGTACTTCCTCCGTAATCCATTTCCTCAATCGGCTGGCATTGATATTGGTTTAGTACTGTCACATGTGCTGAGATACATGATCAGCTTGATGCCATTACGCCGGAAAGTGCAGCAAAGATTTACGAGGATGTTGCCAGGATTTGAGAGCCTGAGCTATGGGGAGAGGTGGGGCTGGCTAGGATTTTATTTTTTGGAGCACAAGAGACAGGGGTAATCTTATATAGCTGTACAAAATCACGAGGGGAAGAGATAGGATAAATGCAGAGAATCTTTCGTCCAGAATGTAGAAACAAGGAATTTGATGCAGATTTACAGAAAAAGACTAGCTTGCCATGCCATTCAGTATGATCATGGCTGACATGTCTAGGCCCACGTGTCTTCTGTGCCGATTCCTCGTAGCCCACATTTCCCTGATCTTTCAAAATCGTATCTATTCCCTCCTTCAATAGATCCACCACCGACCTCGCCTTCACCCTCTGAAGTAGAGAATGTAGACACAAGGAGCTGCATAGAACACAAAGTGCTGGTGTAACTCAGCGGGTCAGGCAGCATCTCTGGAGAACATGGATAGGTGATGTTTCACTGAGTCTTGGAGTAACTCAGCGGGTCAGGCAGCATCTCTGGAGAACATGGATAGGTGACGTTTCACAAAGTGCTGGAGTAACTCAGCGGGTCAGGCAGCATCTCTGGAGAACATGGATAGGTGACGTTTTGGGTCGGGACACTTCTCTCAGACTGATTGGGCAGCGGGAGTGGGGGGGGGAGGGAAGCGTAGAGATGAGGGTTTCTTGGTAGCACAGTTAAACTAAACCTTTCTGAAGTTTCACAGAGGTTCCCTCAACTTATTTCATAAGCAAGATAATTATAACACCATCCTTTACTGTCGTAGATGAGATCCGTTGATGCATGGGGACAGAGCAGACTGTTGAACTGTACAAGCCCATTGAATATATGCAGGAGACTGACAGTCCTAAACCACTATCTACCGCACGGGTGATCTTCAGACTACCCATGCTCAGACTTTGCTGGCTTTACCTTGCACTAAACGTTATTCCCTTATCATGTACACCGATCAGCCAAAACATTATGACCACTGACAGGCGACGTGAATAACATTGATTATCTTGTTACAATGGCACCTGTCAAGGGGTGGGATATATTAGGCAGCAAGTGAGCAGTCAGTTCTTAAAGTTGATGTGTTGGATGCAGGAGAAATGGGCAGGAATAAAGACCTGAGCAACTTTGACAAGGGCCAAATTGTTATGGCCAGACGACTGGTTCAGAGCATCTCTGAAACGGCAAGGCTTGTGGGGTGCTCCCGGTCAGCAGTGGTGAGTACCTACCGACGGTGGTCCGAGGAGGGGCAAACCACAAACTGGCAACAAGGTGTTGGGTGCCCAAGGCTCATCAATGTGCGAGGGCAACGAAGGTTATCCCGTCTGGTCCGAACCGACAGAAGGTCTACTGTGGCACAAGTCACAGAAAATGTTAATTGTCATCATGTATTGTCTTTCCGCTGACTGGTTAGCATGCAACAAAAGCTTTTCACTGTACCTCGTTACACGTGACAATAAACTAAACAGAACACTCCCCAATTCGCTCTCCTCCTCTCTCCGCAGGGGATTCCCTTGATCTTTCCCGTGGGTCTCGGTGAAGCACAAGCTGACGTGATGCCTGGTCGGTACCAATTGAACCATTTTAAACAATGAATCCACCATCTCCTTTAAACTGCTGGGGAGCAGGCTATTGGGCCCTGACAATCCATCTGCCTTTAGCCCCATAAATTTCTCTGATCCTTTATTACCTTGTGATTGGAATTTTCACAAATTATTTGAAGTTATCCCATCCAATATCTAAGGGATATTTGCAGTGTCTCCACTGATGCAAAAAATTGATTTAACATATCTGGCACCTCTTTCTTAAATCGCCAGCCTTGGTCTTGAGAGATCCCATACCTACCCGAGCTGCCTTCTTCCTATTTATATATCCATAGAAACTATTACTGTTATACAGCCATAGTCATAGAGCTATACAGCACAGAAACAGGCTCTTTGGCCCACATTGTCCACACCGACCAAGTTGGCATACTGGGCTAGTCCCATTTGCTGGCATTTGTCCAAATCTCTCTAAACATTTCCTATCCATATGTCCGTTCAAAAACCCTAAGCATATCATATCATATCATATATATACAGCCGGAAACAGGCCTTTTCGGCCCACCAAGTCCGTGCCGCCCAGCGATCCCCGTACATTAACACTATCCTACACCCCACTAGGGACAATTTTTACATTTTACCCAGCCAATTAACCTACATACCTGTACGTCTTTGGAGTGTGGGAGGAAACCGAAGATCTCGGAGAAAACCCACGCAGGTCACGGGGAGAACGTACAAACTCCTTACAGTGCAGCACCCGTAGTCAGGATCGAACCTGAGTCTCCGGCGCTGCATTTGCTGTAAAGTAGCAACTCTACCGCTGCGCTACCGTGCCGCCTATTGTAATTGTATTCACTCCTATAGCTTCCTCTGGCTTAAAAATACAAAGTTATATGTGTAAGAAGGAACTGCAGATGCTGGTTTAAACCGGAGATAGACACAAGTAGCTGGAGTAACTCAGCATCTTTGGAGAGAAGGAATGGGTGACGTTTCGGGTCGAGACCCTTCTTCATACTCACAAAGTTATATTGTAAGCTAGACTGTTTTGATATTACACACAGGTTTTCACTCAAAATCAGTTTTCCTCCTTCTTATGAGCTCTTTAGCATCTTTTGCTGTTGCATCCTACAAAAAACTCACTACTCTGGCCTACCACCAGGTGTCACATCCATTTTCAATGGGTTGACAACCCACATCCGCCATATTTGGTTCCTCTTTCCACTTTCTGTCTTGAGGATTTCTCCTTATGGATTCCAGTCGGGATGATAAGGAAAGGGAGAACTTGTGAATAACTGTAGACAGGTAACTCTGCAGCACAGTTGTATTAACGGTCACACTATCTCAACTGGGAGGGTAGGTTGAGCATTAGGCAGTTATGAAGATACTAATTCAAAATATCACGAAGGAGATAGATGTTTTAATAATCAAAAGGCAACAGTGCAAAGAAAAATGTAATAAAAGACAGAGAAATGCTAAAACCTCTCAGCAGACCAGGCAACACATGTGGAAGGAAAATGAGTAAGCAAAAGTAATTTTATGTTGCAGAGAAGGTGGTAGAAGAGATTGACATGGCAAAGAAAATATCTTTGCTATAGGACAAATGGGTTATTGAGGATGGGCAGAGGAGGCTGATGATACTAGGCCTGTTTCATGTATTGTTAAACACAAGGCTGTAGGGCATCTACAACACACGATGCCTCAGAAAAGCCACCAGCATCCACAAAGACTCTTCACACCCCTGCAACAGTCTGTTCGAACTCCTTCCATCGGGCAGACGATACAAGGCCTTCTACGCCCGCACCTCCAGACTCAGGAACAGCTTCATCCCCAGGGCCATAGCTGCTATGAACCGGTCCTGCTGAGCCGGATGGCCATAACGCATAGATCAACTTGCACTTTACCCTGTCTAAAACTGTTACAATTGTTTCGTTTCGTTGGGTTGCTGTTGTCTAAATTACTTAAATTATTGCATCGTATGGGAGGCGCATTCCCAATCTCGTTGTACCCCTGGGTACAATGACAATAAAGATATATTGTATTGTATTGTATTGTATTGTATTGTATTGTATTGTATTGTATTGTATACCCAGCAAGTCACAATGTGCTAATGCATACTTTCCCTCTATCCCTCAATGATAAACCCCTCCAGAGTGCTTCTGAAAGTCCAGGTGCCATTCCCCCAGTGTCCAGCTCCCAAAGACCCGTGGAATGACCTCCATTACTGGTAGCAGCCACAGAACACCTCACATTTCAAAGATTCGAGACTGGCTTCAAAGCTAGCTTCAACTGATGTTCATCACTCACAAAGTTGAGCCGCATACCTATGTTTAGAATCTTTAGAGATGCAGCATAAAAACAGGCTGTTTAGCCCAATGAGTCCAGGCCGACCATCGATCATCCATTCACACACCAGTTGTATGTTTCCCCACTTTCTCATCCACTCCCTACACTCTAGGAGCAATTTGCAAAAGCCAATTGGCCTACAAACCCTCACATTTTTGGGATGTGGGAGGAAACCAGACCACCCAGAGGAAAGCCACGCGGTCATTGGGAAAACATGCAAACTCTACACAGACAGTGCCCGAGGTCACGATTGAACCTCGGTCTCGACGTTGTGAGGCGGCAGCTTTACCAGCTGTGCCACCATGCCGTCCAGTGAAAGTCCCTCTGAAAAATAAACTTATAAAAGCTTTTAAGATATGTTTTATTTGTTTTCACATTATATCAATTATATTTCTGTGTTTGACATGGTCTGTATTCTACCACCCATACATCATGAATACAAGCCTTGAGTTCATGCTGTTGATCCTGGTTTGGTTTCTCTTGAGTTTGGGCCCAAACTGACTGACTTGGTTCCTTTCAAACACATACCTCAGTTATACGCGCAGGAGTCAGAATGAATCCACACCAGCAGCCATCTGGCACTTACATGTAAACAAAAGTTCAAACCCTGCTGAGCTCTATGGGCACCGACAGTAAATCTGTTCTTCGTTTTCACAAGTGAGCCCTTTTCCTTTCAGCTTCACCAACATTTCTTGACTGGATATCAACATCAAAATAAATACAAATAGCATTTTCTGCACTACCTCTCTCTGCTACCTCTGCCTTGGCACACAGAAACAGTGATGGCAATGAACAGTAGCTCGATCAGGAAGAAAGAATCATGTTTTGAATATAATCTGTCATCAAAAACCTGCTTAATAACAGAACAGACTGCAACATCAGCAACAGTTAATACTTGATCAATTTGTGTGGTTTTTCCCTACAGTTTCCATGAAAATAAAATTACAAATTTGTCCGGATCATGTTTCAGTTACATGCAGGCCCACCTAGCATTTAAACAGATTTGTTGAAACCAACAGTAAAATTAATCAGTTTGGAACCAAAAAGGAACATACATCCTGTAGTCAAATTGTGTTGAACGTAGGGAAGAATTCAAAAACCAGGACGCTCCCTGATTACATTGTTCGAAATGTGGGACATTTTCAAAAGTACCCAGCAGATGTTCAAAACTGTAGGCGTTTTTGATTCATTTTTACACACAGAGTGGTGGGGGCCTGGAACGCACTGACAGGGGTGAATGTGGAGGCAGAAACGATAGTGGCGTTTAAGTTGCCTTTAGATAGGCATGTGGAAGTGCAGGGAATAGATGGATATGGATCATGTACAGACAGATGAGATCAGTTCAACTTGGCATCATGTTCAGCACAGACATTTTGGGCTGAAGAGCCCCATTCCTGTGCTGAACCGTTCTCTGTTCTATGTTCTATTTGACGTGGTGTAGAGAGCCATATGGATACTCATGTGCCTATCCAAAAGCCTCTTAAATGCATCAGGATTGTATTCCTAATGTTGACCTGAAGTGCTACCTCCTTCCATTACAGCTCAGTTATGGAGCTTGACCATCTTCTCAGTCACTGTGGTTGGATTTCTTCATTTTGTCCAGCAGGTGCCTGGAACTATATCTGAAAGTCTCTCTTGATGATGCACTGTTTTCTGCCACTTATGGTGAAATTCAACACTTCAACTTTAAGAGTTACCTGCATGGTTTCAGTTAGTGCTAACTGGCTGCAGGTGCTGTGAACCATAATCAAAATTAGATCCTGTGAACAATATGATAAATGAACACTGCAGATAATACTCTTTGGATACTGAAATTATCATATCAAAGAGAGCATGGACGCAGTGTGTCCTATGCACCAGGACAAATGCTTCATTCCAATCCTAGTCCGCATTTTCATGTACATTGCTGGAACATCGAACGTAGAGCAGCACCGCACAGGAACAAGTCCTTCGGCCCACAATGTCTGCGCCGAACATGTTGCCATGTTAAACTGATCTCGTCTCCCTGCACTTGACCCATATTCTTCCATTGCTTGCATTTCCATGTATCTCTTAATCGCCACTATTGTTTCTGCCGCCATCACCACACCTGGCAGCGCGTTCCATGCGCCCACCAACTTGCCCCATGGAATTTTGCTCTTCTCACCTTGAAGTTCATAGGTTCAAAAGGGTTCAAAGGTCAGTTTATTGTCACATGTATTAATTAAGGTACGGTGAAAATCGAATGACCTTACAGCCATACCCCCAAAAAAGCAACAAGACACACAACTACATAAAAGTTAACATAAACATCCACCAGTTATGCCTTCCAGTTAGGTACTGAGGTCTTCGGATCCAAATGTGAAAGCCACCCACTGAGACCAGGCTGACACTTCAAAAGCCCTGAGATTGGAGCTCAATTTATACTGCTGTCTAATTTCACTACAAGGCCAAGTAAGCTCTTTGATATTCTTAATTAAAAAAAATAAGCCCGTACTTTAAGTTTGTCACTCACTGAAACACATTAGGTTTTTAGGATGTGTTGGGAAGAGAAGAAAAAAATAAATCTTAATTATGCCAAATTAACTATCAGATTTAAAAATTGCTGACAAAGAATTAAAAATTGATAACCTACAAAGTTCACATCAGCCTGAGCTTGGATGTGTGAGATTTGAAACATGAAAGAATTAGAAACTGATGAGAAAAATGAAACCCATGGCCTATTGGACCAGAAAACATTATAGAAAAATCTAGTTAATGACAATATTCTTATCTGTTTTTTTTCTAAATGCAAAAGTCAACAAATGAAGAACAGGTTGATATAAGGCTGAAAATATTTTTGGCACAATTTTGTACATTGGATAAAAATGCCCAATGACTTGGCCTCCACAGCTGTCTGTGGCAATGATTTCCACAGAATCATCACTCTCTGACTAAAGAAATTCCTCCTCATCTCCTTTCTAAAGGTACGTCCTTTTATTCTGAGGCTTTGCCACCTAGTCCTTGACTCTTCCACATCCACTCTATCCAGGCCTTTCATTATTCAGTAAGTTTCAATGAGGTCCCCCTTCATAAGAAGGCAACTTGCATAAATGTGAAGACAGGTGGGGTCTACTTTGTAAAGTGACCGGTCCTTTGAACATTGGATCCATGACGGGTAGTAATTTTCCTCAGACCTATCTTCACCATGCACTCCACATTACCCATGCTTTAAGTATGCACAAAGTAAAAACCCTTCTGTTCCAATGCAGTGAAAAATGGGAAAGGAAAGCATTGTTTTTGTTTATGGTAAGACCATTTTTTTTTTGTTTGAGAATGTCTAACTTGAATAGAAGTGATCAATATATTCTGGAGATCAAAATTTTTTGAACAATTAAAGTCTCAATGTTTTATATCCTTGCTTTCTACGAAGAGAAACATTATCTTATTCATTTGGGATCTCTGCTGAAATATTGATAATTTGATGGATGTGTGCAAACATTCACATAGCAGAATTCCGGCCATCTAATTTTCATCTGAAAATATGAAAAATACACATGCAGTGAACTAGTGTTTTTATTTATTGGAGGAAACTACCAATGCCACTGTGAAGTAGGCATCTTTTCATTTAATTATATATAGCCATCTATTAAAAATGACTAGAAACCAGCCGCTAATTATTGTGGAGCTGTTCTGTGAAGCTCTATGGCTTCATTTGCACAACAAATTAGGTGTATAATTTATATATGAATCAACTGATTCGGGCAGGGTTACAACTGTGTGTTCTACTCCACAGACTTATACTTCATACATTCTGATTAATGAATGTTTTTAAAATCAACCTTTTATGAGAGCCAAGAGTCAAGGCACACACACACATACACACACACACACGCACACACACACACACACACGCACACACACACACACGCACACACACACACACACACACACGCACACACACACACACACACGCACACACACACACACGCACACACACACACACACACACACACACACACACACACACACACACACACACACACATACACACACACACACACACACACACACACACAAATATATATATTATATATATATATATATATATACCTTACCTTACAAATGCTGCATTTCCATTACATATATGTACGGTAATGCAGCATTTGTAAGGTATCTTTCCAATTATAAATCTAACTTGTTCATTAGACAGAGTGGTAAATCATGATGATTTAATTGGTTTGGTATGGTAGCATTGTGGTCAAGTTGTTGATCTGGCATCCAGAAAGCATGGCCATAGATCCGTGGATCTGAATTCAAATCCCACCAGAGCAGCTGGGGGATTTAAACACAGAGAATTAAACAAATCGGGAATTAAAGAGTATTATGGCAGCCATGAAAATACCAGATTGTTGTAAAGGCCCATTTGGTCCTCTAATGTCCTTAACAGTTGGAAACCTGCCATCATTACTTAGTCTGGCCTGTGTGTAACTCTAGACCCACTAATTGGTTGACACTAAACTGAATCCTTGGTTCAGATGCAACCAACAACATTGGCATGGATGAATAAATAAAATATTATTAATAGACAAAAGGAACTGCAGTGGGGCATGAATCTAAAGCAGGGTCTCGACCCGAAACACACCTATCCATGGTCTGAAAAGGGTCCCAACTCAAAATGTCACTTCTCCATGTTTTCCAGAGAAGATGCCTGACCCCCTAAGTTACTCCAGCACTTTGTACCTTTTGATGTATTATTGCTTCTAGATTCAATAAAATTTGTGCCATCAGGCTCACATGAGTTCCAAAAAACATGTAAATGAAAAGTTGAAAACAAATGTGCTTATAAACATGGGAGTTGTAGATCTGGGCATAAAGTTTACCATTTAGAGTTTAGTTTATTATCACGTGTACCGAGGTACAGTGAAAAGCTTTTGTTACATGCTATCCAGTTAGCAGAAAGACAAAACATGATTACAATCGAGCTATTTACAGTGTATAGATACATGATAAGGGAAAATGTTTAGTGCAATGTATAGCCAGCAAAATCCGGTCAAGGATTGTCCGAGTAACACCAAAGAGGTAGATAGTAGTTCAGCACTGCTCTCTGGTTGTGGTAGGATGGTTCGGTTGCCTGATAACAGCTGGGAAGAAACTGTCCCTGAATCTGGGGGTGTGCATTTTCACACCTTTTGCCTGTTGGGAGAAGGGAGAAGAGGGAGTGGCCAGGCTGGCCTTGCTGAGGTAGCGTGAAGTATAAATGGAGTCAATAGAAGGGAGGTTGGTTTGTGTGATAGTCTGGGCTGCGTTCACAATTCACTGCAATTTCTTGCGGTCCTGGATGGACCTGTTCCCAAACAAGCTGTGATGCATCCCAATATTATGCTTTCTATGGTGCATCTGTAAATGTTGGAGAGAGTTGTAGGGGCCATGCCAAACTTCCTAAGCCTTCTAAGGAAGTAGAGATATTGATGTGCTTTCTTGGTCTTTGCTTTAACATGGATATAAAATGTACGTTTGCACATTTTTGGCAAAGTCAAAGAGTTATTGGATATGTATACAAATTGTAGAATTAATTTGAACATTTGGTCTGTACAGAGTTTGTACATTCACTCTGTGTCTACATGGGTTTTCTCCGGGTGCTCCAGTTTCCTCCCACATTCCAAAGACGTGCAGGCTTGTAGGTTAATTGGCTTCTATAAATTGTCCCGTGTGTTTAGTTTGAACTGGTGTGCGAGTGATCATTGGTCGGCGTGGACTCAGTGGGCCGAAGGTTCCACATTTTATCTCTAAACTAAAACTGGGCATCACAGTGGCACAGCTGGTAAAGCTGCTGCTCACTGCAGTCTGAAGAGTTCCGATCCGAAACATCACCTATTCCTTTTCTCCAGAGATGCTGCCAGACCCACTGAGTTACTCCAGCATTTTTTGTTTATCTTCAGTACAAAGCAGAATCTGCAATTTCAATAGACACTAGACAATAGACAATAGGTGTAGGAGTAGGCCATTCGGCCCTTCGAGCCAGCACCGCCATTCAATGTGATCATGGCTGATCATTCTCAATCAGTACCCCGTTCCTGCCTTCTCCCCGTACCCCCTGACTCCGCTATCTTTAAGAGCTCTATCTAGCTCTCTCTTGAATGCATTCAGAGAATTGGCCTCCACTGCCTTCTGAGGCAGAGAATTCCACAGATTCACAACTCTCTGACTGAAAAGGTTTTTCCTCATCTCTGTTCTAAATGGCCTACCCCTTATTCTTAAACTGTGCCCCCTGGTTCTGGACTCCCCCAACATTGGGAACATGTTTCCTGCCTCTAGCCCGTCCAATCCCTTAATAATCTTATATGTTTCAATAAGATCCCCTCTCATCCTTTTAAATTCCAGTGTATACAAGCCTAGTCGCTCCAGTCTTTCAACATACGACAGTCCCGCCATTCCGGGAATTAACCTAGGAAACCTACGCTGCACGCCCTCAATAGCAAAGAACACAGAGCTATTCTGTATTCTTCCAGCACAGAAACAGACCCTTTGTCCCACACACTCCACACTGACCATCGAGTGCCAAGTTCAATGTTCAATGATACTTTATTGTAGAAACAAGGAAGTGGAGATGCTAGTTTACAGAAAAAGGCATAAAGTGCTGGAGTAATTCAGCGGGTCAGGCAGCATCTCTGGAGAACATGGATAGGTGATATTTCGGGACAGGACTCTTCTTCATTGCCCGTGCTTGATTTGCTTTCCCCTTTTCAAACTGTTGTTCATAAATCATAGGAGAAGAATTAGGCCATTTGGCCCATTGAGTCTACTCCACCTTTCAATCATGGCTGATCTATCTTTCCCTCTCAACCCCATTCTCCTGCCTTCTCACATTCACCTTTAAACCTGTCAATCTCTGCATTAAAAATACCCAATGACATGGCCTCCACAGCCTTCTGTGGCAATTAATTCCACAGACTCGCCACCCTCTGACTAAAGTCATTCTGGGATCAGGTTCAATCCTGATTGCAGGTGCTGTTGGTACGGAGTTTGTACCTTCTTACTGTGACCGTGTGGATTTTTCCCGGGTGTTCCGGTTTCCTCCCACACTCCGAAGATGTTTTCTAAGATATGAAGTAGCAATTTATTTTGTTGTGTTTATGTTGGGGCATAGACACTTAAAACACGTGAATTCAAGTTCTAATAGTCAGTGAAAGAGTTGATTTTCTTGTAACTTAATGGTTGAATGGCGGGTGTATCCGAAGTAGTGAATTATTTGTTGTTGGAATGCTGTAGTATCAGCAAGGTTACATTTCTTACTTACAGCATTTCTAGTTGAGTGAAAGGGAGGAAAATGTGTCACAAAATCATTGCAAGGCTTGTATGATGATCCAGCAATGGTTAATATAAGGACTTTCAACAAACTGAGCTATCAACGATGAAGAAGTTGTGATGTCAACCCAGGTCAGGATGATGTTTGACTTGGTGAGGAAGAGGAGCGAGGAACTCAGTTCAGGAGTTACGGACTCAGCCACCATCCAGTTCTTGCAGTAATATCATTGATATGGCAGGTCCAGATCAGTGGTGATGATGATGACGCCATTGAAGGACAAAGGGAGCGGTGTGGACACGGTGGCACGGTGGCACAGCAGTAGAATTGCTGCCTTACAGCGTCAGAGACCCAGGTTCAATCCTGACTGTGGGTGCTGTTGATACAGAGTTTGTACCTTCTCACTGTGATTTCATGGATTTTTCCTGGGTGCTCCGGTTTCCTCCCACACTCCAAAGATGTACAAAGTTGTAGATTAATTGGCTTTGGTAAAAATTGCAAATTGTCCCTAGTGTGTAGTTAGTGCTAGTGTAAGGGGTGTTTGCTGGTCGGTGCATACTCGGTGAGCTGAAGGGCCTGTTTCCACTCTGTATTGCTAAACTAAAAACATGACTCCATTTTGTTTAAGGTAATTAATTGGCATGAATGTCACTTGAATGTTATCTGTCACACGTTAGTCTGGACTTGGATGGCGTGCAGTGGGACTGATGATTTACATTTTAGAGTATAGCCTTTTGGCCTAATGAGTCTGCTCCGACCAACAATCACCCGTACACCAGTTCTATCAAACACACTAAGGACAATTTACAGAAGTCAATTAACATACAAACCTGCATGTCTTTGGAATGTGGAAGGAAACTGGAACAACCAGAGAAAACACATGCAGCCATGGGGAGAATGTACAAACTCCACACAGACAGCACCCGAGCTCAGGATCGAACTCAGGTCTCTGGCACTCTGAGGCAGTGGCTCTACCAGCTGCACCTTGTGCTGCCCCCCACCCCCTCCCCTGTTAAAGACAGTTAACATTCTTTAACTTCACTTTAAAATTTATTTTTAAGGACTTTAACATACAATTAATAACATTTACATTTGTTTTAGATTTCTATCTGAACAGTTGCTAGAGACAATAGTTTAAAGGACTTCATGTCAGCAAGCTGTAAAAGGGCTATTGTAGCATTCCAGGACAGAGAGCCTCAGCAAGGCCTGGTTAGCGGGTGGATCCTGCTCCACCTTGTGGGTGATTATTGGGAGTGGTGAGCCAGCTGGGCAGTTTGTATCTCTGCATCAGTTCGCTGTGAGCGTATGGATGGCCACTACTCACTGGACCAGATGTGGTATGATTCAGCCCATAATTTCTCAACTCGCTGCTGAACAGTAGGATACTTCTAAAAGAGGTCAGAAGAGCATTAAAAAATAACAATTCCTCTAGCAATGCATACAGCATTTCCATAATCAAGAATGAGACTCATCCTGGTCACCCTCTTCTCCCCTCTCCCATCAGGCAACAGGTACAGAAGTTTGGAAATGCATATCTCCAGTGGAAAAACTATCTATATACTAAAACTCTTGTTTCTACACTTGTTACTGAACGACAGCCAAAATGGTATACGATAGTGCAACACTTTTACGCCCACCTTACTCACCGTCATCCCATGGTCCTATGGAAGATGTTTCATTGAAATCGGTGTTATATTTTTTAAGTTATTCACATTTTAAAGTAGAAAAAAAACGCGCATGCGCAGTTGGGGCTCCGTTGATCTGGTACTTATGTAAGATGGCTGCCGCATCCCCACATGCGCAGAACAAACGCGTCCACACCTGAGCAGTTGGGGCCCTTTAAGCAGGGCTCAGCCACCTGTCCCTTGGGGGCGGGAGAGTCGGGCCTGTTGCCGGGGGAAACAGCCGCAGCCTGGGCCTGGGCCTGGATGTGACCGGGTAACCGTGAGCCTGAGGTGGGCCAAGCGAAAAGGCCGGGTTTTGGTGGAGGTGGAGGCTGAGGCCGAGGCATGGGCCTGGCGCTGGGCTTGCCCTCGGCTCCCCTGTTCCCCCTCCGCTCCCCGGCCGGCTCAGCGCCTTCCCCACGCAGCCCAGAGTCCAGCGGCTCAGCAACAGTGGGATAGCCGCTGCCGTCTACCACTGAACATCCCCGCACCGGGATGGGACAGGACTCTCTCCCCCCCCACCCTCTCCACCAATGGCGGCCGCCTGGGCCGGGAGGCGGGTTGCTGCAGGAACCGCAGGTTGTTCCTGGGAAGGAGTGGGGGGAGGGAGGGATGGGGGGAAAGGGGGAGGGGGAGGGGGTGGGAGGGGGTGGGAGGGAGGAGGAGGAGGGGAGTGGGTTGAGGTGGGGGTGGGGGAGGGAGGGGGTGGAGGAAGGGAGGGAGAGGGGAGGGAGGAGGGGGGAAGGGGGAGGAGGGGAGGGAGGGGGAGGAGAGGGGAGGAGGGGGTGGGTGGGGGGGGAGAGAGGAGGAGGGGAGTGGGGAGTGGGGGAGGAGGGAGTGGGGAGGAGAGGGTGCTGCACCAATGCAGGAGGCAACCATAGGGGGGAGGGGGAGAGGAAGAGGCGGAGGAGAGGGAGAGGGGCGAGGGGGGTGGGGGGGAGGGGTGAGGGAGGGGGGCGAGGGAGAGGGGGGAGGGAGGGGGGAGAGGGGAGGGTGGAGGGGGGGAGAGGGGAGGGGGGAGAGAGGGTGCTGCACCAATGCAGGAGTGGTTTAGGCCCAACGGGTCCTCTTGGTCTAGTGCATAATTACAATCAAGCCATCCACAATTTACAGATACATGATTAAGGGAATGACGTTTAGTGCAAGATAAAGTCCAATAAAAAATAGTCCGAGGATCTCCAATGAGGTAGATGGCAGGTCGGGGCCGCTCTCTGGTTGTTGAAAGGTATGCGTTTTCACACTTCAGTACCTCTTGCCTGATGGGAGAGGGAAGCTCAGTTCTCCGTAACTCAGTTCTAATTGCAAATTCTAGCACATTACCTCAAATTGCCTCACAATGGGAGAAAAAATACTGATGTAATTCTTCTACAATTGCCCAGAATTTCTGTTATTCTTACAACATATCCTGTTTATTTCTTCTTCAATATATGAAAGCATTTTCCTTTTATATCCAAAAATAAACAGGATGTACTGTACGTGTCCTGCTATTCATGAGACAAAAAGTGCTCTGAATAACTTCTCGACAGCCTCCTGCCTATTATTCATTAATTCAGATGTGTGATTTATCATTGTTAATTTATAAATATTTTGGATATTGAAATCACAAATTTGGTTGTCTAATACTTGACCTCCTGAACTCCTAAACCTTATAAATGGTTCTTTTAGGGTATTCCATATTTTAGCCTTTATGAACTTTTTCTTTGTTTATGTTTTCAATGCAACTTAGTTAAATTACAATATTAAAAATATATATTATATTTTGCTCTCTTGCATTCACTTGTTAAATTATTACTTAATGGGCCCTTAATCTGAGCATTTACATTTGAGTTGCATCTGCAAAGATCCAATGTACATTGGATCATTGATTGGTATTGGTGTTGTTTTATTAATGTTGTATGTACCAAGGATCAGTGTAAAACTTTGTATGTGTGCTATCCAGTCAAATCATACTATACCTGAGTACAATCAAGCCATACACAAGTACAACAGTTAGTTCAAAGGGAAAATACCAGAGTGCTGAATATAGTTACAGAGTCATAGAGTGATACAGTGGAGAAACAGGCCCTTCGGCCCAAATCGCCCACATCGGCCAACAATGTCCCAGCTACATTAGTCCCACTTGCCTGCTGTTGGTCCATATCCCTCCAAACCTGTCCTATCCACATCTAACTGTTTCTTAAACGATGGGATAGTCCCAGCCTCAACTACCTCCTCTGGCAGCCTGTTCCATACACCCACCACCCTTTGTGTGAAAAGGTTACCCCTCGGATTCCTATTAAATCTTTTCCCCTTCACCTTGAACCTATGCCCTCTGGTCCTCGATTCCCCTACTCTGGGCAAGAGACTGTGCATCTATCCGATCTATTCCTCTCATGATTTTGTAGACCTCTACAAGATCTCCCCTCATCCTCCTGTGCTCCATGGAATAGAGACCCAGCCTACTCAACCTCTCCCTATAGCTCACACCCTCTAGTCCTGGAAACATCCTCGTAAATCTTTTCTGAACCCTTTCAAGCTTGACAATATCTTTCCTATAACATGGTGCCTAGAACTGAACACAATATTCTAAATACGGTCTCACCAACGTCTTATATAATTGCAACATGACCTCACAACTTTTATACTCAATACTCTGACTGATGAAGGCCAAAGTGCCAAAAGCCTTTTTGACCACCTTATCTACCTGCGACTTGACCTTCAAGGAACCATGCACCTGTACTCCTAGATACAGCATTACCATTACAGTGAAAGCGCAAATTAAAAAAAAGTTTGATAAATTTCATTTGGTTTTTCATTTAGTCAATGCTGGATAGTCATACCACATTCCATAGTAATCATTTACTTTGCTTTAGTGGAAACTGTTTTCAATCGCAGAGCTGTCCAACCTTTTACAGTGTTGGAGCTGGCATCATGACAGGGATGGGAAGGGTGTGCCTGGAATTTTATGCCTGATTATATTTCAGTAGGTCAGACCGAATTTTGTTTTGTTTACTGAGACAGTAACAAATGGGAATTGTGGTCTATGACTTCACAGCTTCATCTTAATCACCGACTTTTAAAACAAGACTTTAGAGATACAGCATGGAAACAGGCCCTTCGGCCCACCGAGTCCACGCCGACCACAGATCACCTCATACACTAACACTATCCTACACATTAGGAACAATTTACAATTTTACCAAAGCTAATTAACCTACAAACCTGTACGTCTTTGTAATGTGGCAAGAAACTGGAGCACCCGGGGAAAACCCATGCGGTCAAATGGAGAACGTGCAAACTTCGTACAGGCAGCACCCGTAGTCAGGATCGAACCCGGGTCTCTGGCGCTGCAAGGCAGCAACTTTACCGCTGTGCCACCGTGCCGCCCTTAATCCTCACCAACGTGGGAAGCTCATACTACTGGGTGAGAAAACTACTGTTTCCCAGAGGAAGTTAGCACAGCTGAAATACATTTTAAATTCTGCTGAGGTAATATTAACCGCACTAATGGAAGTGATTTAACACAGGAAAAAACATACTAACTGTGTGACATCTCATAAAACGCAAACAGAATCAGTGCACAAGAAAAAAACTGTTAACAGACACTGCAGGATTTGTTTGTATTTTTTTGTTTGGCATTTCTATATTTTTAAAGAGAATCCGTCTGGATTAGTGGCCACATTTTCCAAATATGATTTGGTATGATATGAGTTTAAATTCCACTGTAGTTATTCCAGCGCTTAATCTGAGTGGATACTTTGGAATTGCACTGGTAAAAACGCTGGTTTATAGATTGGAACACATTCCAATATATTTCTGTGTTTTAATTTTGAAACATGTACTAGATAATCTGGAATTTTCTGCACAGCAATCTTCTGTACAGGTGATGCATGCATTCCAATACACAGAGGAACATGGATCATGCAATCACACACACACTTCGACCTTCGACCCACTGAGTCCGGGCCGACCAGCGATCACCCCGTACATTAGCACCATCTATACACTAGGGACAATTTACAATTCTTACCAAAGCCAATTAACCTACAAACCTATACATCTTTGGAGTGTTGGAGGTAACTGGAGTAACCAG
Source organism: Rhinoraja longicauda (assembly GCF_053455715.1). Classification (NCBI taxonomy): domain Eukaryota; kingdom Metazoa; phylum Chordata; class Chondrichthyes; order Rajiformes; family Arhynchobatidae; genus Rhinoraja; species Rhinoraja longicauda. Next base: position 49,300,637 of record NC_135959.1, on the reverse strand, counting down.
GGAAAACCCATGCCATCACAGGGAGAACGTACAAACCCTGCACAGGCAGCACCCATAGTCAGGATCGAACCCAGGTCTCTGGTGCTGTAAGGTAGCAATGCTACCACTTCACCAAGAAGCCGCCCAGATTGGTGGATCAGAGATGATATTGTGTTGGGGCACACTCTACCAATGCCCACTAATGCTATTATTCTGCAGGCAGGAGACCTGGCAAGCAATTTACTCATCAATATATGGGTAGACATTACCTTAGATTCTTCAAATAATAGAAATATATTCCTGATATAAGTTCTCAGCCTCTGAGATCTGCTGCAGATACTCACTATTCCCAATTTAGATGAACTTTCTAGTGGAGACGGACAAAATCGTGCTCATGAGCTAACGGCTGGTAAATCTGTGAAGATCCTGTCACACCTGCAATGATCTTCAACTCCAGGCTTGTCAACGAAAGGGATAAAAGGGAATAAACTGTGAGAAATGTACAGAGGAGATAGACCATCAGAGTCAAGCAGAGGTGAAGACCGAACTTCCCTTATGCTTTAGAATATTTTTTTTAACCATTCTCAGCCAGGCTATTACTGAAGTCATTTAAAATATTTATAACTGCTGGATGAATTCTCGACTGAGTGACAGAGTTTGAAGTGAGTTTGTTGTGCAGAACATGTGCCAACTGTATGAGTAAATGTCACAGTCAGCAGTTCTGATTCTCCCTCTTTTTCAGACAAATGAGATACTGATACTTTAAAATCTAATGATACACACACACACACACACACACACATATATATATCTACATACACACATACTGTATACACTGTAAATGGATTGATTGTATTCATGTATTGGCTTTCTGCTGACTGGTTAGCACCCTACAAAAAGTGTTTCACTGTACCTCGGTACACGTGACAATAAACACATATATATATATATGTGTGTGTGTGTCTATATATGTATCCACAAACACACACATGCACACACACACACACACATATATATATATATATATATATATATATATATATATATATATATGTGTGTGTATATATATATATATATTTTATATATATATATATACATAGGCACACACACACATACACACACACACATATATATATATATATATATATACATACATATGTAGATATGTATCTGCATATGTATCCACACACACACACACACACACATATATGTCAACATATATATTTATATATATACTAAACATTTTTTTTGTTTATCATTTTGTTTACACGGTAGCGCAGCGGTAGAGTTGCTGCTTTACAGCGAATGCAGCGCCGGAGACACAGGTTCGATCCTGACTACGGGTGCTGCACTGTAAGGAGTTTGTACGTTCTCCCCGTGACCTGCGTGGGTTTTCTCCGAGATCTTCGGTTTCCTCCCACACTCCAAAGACGTACAGGTATGTAGGTTAATTGGCTGGGTAAATGTAAAAATTGTCCCTAGTGGGTGTAGGATAGTGTTGATGTACGGGGATCACTGGGCGGCACGGACTTGGAGGGCCGAAAAGGCCTGTTTCCGGCTGTAGATATATGATATGATATGATATTCTGTTGTGCTGTGGCAAGTAAGAATTTCATTGTGCTGTTTGGGACATGTGACAATAAAACACTGTTGACTCTCTTGTCTCTTGAATTTATAGCCGCTAACTACTTCTGATGAGATAATTAGCATGATTTATTTCTGTGCACGTGTCCTTTGACTCCATTAGCACATTCTCACCCACCAGTCATGACATCAATAGTTTGATGTACTATTAAGCAACGCCGTGCAGAGTCCCTGGTATTGCACCTACATTGCATGAATAATTCTGTGCCTGCCAAACGGGCATGAAGTCTTCTCTTGATGATTCTATTATTAATGGACTTTTGTGCATTTCATATGCAATGTGCTATGAATATTTGATTCTCTGTACATTTTCTTCTGACCTGCTTCTGGCTAAATTTTATAAAGGGAACCGAGAGATTGGAGATTAGTGCAGTAAGAATGATTTTATTCAATGAACATGCTGGCATGAGGGATTGAGAGGCCCTCTCTGGTCAATGGTCAATGGTCCTTTATTGTCACATGGTTCAATAGTTCAATGGTGCTTTATTTTTCACAAATGCAACTGCCCAGTGAAATTCTTTTTGCATATATTACACATGCTGGTGCTGCCATTTTTAGCACCAATAATCACAGTCCAAAGTCCAGTCGGTCCATGTGCTCGATGCACTCAGTTTCAGTTTTAGTTTAGTTTATTGTCACGTTTTTGTAGTGTGCTAACCAGTCAGCAGAAAGCCAATACATGAATACAATCAATCTATTTACAGTGTATGGATACATGATAAGGGAATAACATTAAGTGCAAGGTAAAGCCAGCAAAGTCTGGTCAACGATTGTCCGAGGGACATCAAAGAGGTAGATAGTAGTTCAGCACTGCTCTCTGGTTGTGGTAGGATGATTCAGTTGCCTGATAACAGCTGGGAAGAAACTGTCCCTGAACCTGGCAGTAGGCGCTTTCACACTTCTATACCTTTTGCCTGATTGGAGAGGGGAGAAGAGGGAGTGGCCAGAGTGCGACTCATCCTTGATTGTGCTGCTGGCCTTGCTGAGATATAAATGGAATCAGTAGAAGGGAGGTTGGTTTGTGAGATGCCCTGGGCTGCGTCCACAATTCACTGCAATTTCTTACGGACCTGGATGGAGTTGTTCCCATACCAAGCTGCTTTGTATCTTGATAAAATGCTTTCTATGGTGCATCTGTAGAAGTTGGTCAGATTTGTTGGAACATGCCAAACTTCCAAAGCCTTCTGAGGAGGCGTTGGTGTGCCTTCTTGGTCATTGCTTCAATATGGGTGGTCCAGGAGAAGTTGTTGATGATATTGACTCCAAGGAATTTGAAATTTTCCACCATCTCTAATTTGGCACCATCAATGCAAACTGGGGTATGAGATAGTCAAACACTATCTCCTTTGTCTTGCTGACGTTGAGAGAAAGGTTGTTGTCTCGACACCAGAACACGAAGTTCTCAATCTCCTTCCTGTACTCCGTTTCATCATTATTTGATATCCGGCCCACAATGGTGGTGTCATCTGTGAATTTGAAAATTGAATTAGATTTGTACATGGCTGCACAGTTGTGGGCGTACGAGTAAAGCAGGGAGCTGAGAACGCATCCTTGCGGAGCACCAGTGTTGAGGATTTTCGTAGAGGATGATTTTTCCCCTATCATCACTGATTGGGGTCTATTGGTCAGGAAGTCGAGGATCCAGTTGCAGAGATGAGTGACGACCCCAAGTCCTGCGAGTTTGGTGATAAGCTTGGATGATATAATGGTGTTAAAGGCAGAGCTGTAGTCTATGGCACTGGAACAGTTCCTTCGAACAAACATCCCTCTGCTCTCCTCGGCCGGCCATCTTTGTGTCCCAGGGGTGCCTCCTGCAGCCGACCTAGAGGGCACTGGAGGCATTACCCTGGTTCACCCTCCTACCAGCCCACTCCTAGCATCTGACACACAGCTCCCTCCCATGTACAGACGCACAGTGAAATTATCTTTTTGCAGAGAGTTTAGTAAATTATTTCCATTACCAAAGCACAATCCCTGATTAATACAAAGCATATAGAAATAGTCCACTGAGACAACATGCAATAGTCACCAGGCTTTGCTGCCATTTTAACGATGTGGTACAATAGAACTTTATTTATCCCAGGAAATTGATCTGCCAACAGTCATAAAACACAACAAGATACATGAAACATGAAGTTAATGTGCTAATTCCAGGATTGGTGATATGCAAAGATTGGGGAGGGGGTGAAGGTGGGGGGGGGGGGGGGGGGAGAGGGGGAGTCAGTCTACTCCATGACAGAAGCAGGAGGAGTTGTACAGTTTGATAGCCATAGGGAAAAAGGATCTCCTGTGGCATTCTGTTCTGCATCTTGGTGGAAACAGTCTGTTGCTGAAGGTGCTCCTCAGGTTGACCTGTGTCAACAAAGTCCAGTCTGATCCGTGTGCTCGGTCTTCTGGAGTTCAGATCTGATCCGATCCAACGTCCGATCTCAGCCCCAGGCTGAGAACTTCAGTTCATCCATAAACACCCACATACAGTATGTATGTACATCTATTCTGGTGGAAAAATCATAGATGGAGGAGATTGCATGCTTACAAAATAAAAAGTGTTAACAATAAGGTTATGGCACTTTGGTCTAAGCCTCGTTAAATCTAATTTTTGAAATAGCAATGGTGCAATTATTACAAAATAAGGAACACAAATCCATAAAGACAAGGCATCTGTTGTGGAATGTGAATGGACCTGCAATAGAAAAGGCAACATTGGATTTGTTGTATACTCATGAGGAAGATGTGGGCTACTGCTTTGTGGAACCTAAAAATTAGGAGCACCACAATGACTGGAATATTTTAAAAATAGTCCATGATACTTTTAAAATATTGCAGTGATTATAGTGCTCCTACTTGTAAGGTTCAGCCGAGGACAGCATAAGAACAACAGCCCAGAGCTTGTCTCAGGCATCTTTGAAAAGCATGGGTGAAGTATTTTGAACGTGTAACATTTGAGCTGATAATCTTACGGGACATAATTGAGATCAGCTGTCGAAATGGATGCTTTTAGAAAATTTACTTTCATCTGGTTTAAACTATCAAACCCAAGCTTTTAGCCATGAAGTTTGACCATGTAATTGTCAGAGCTTAAGTCCAACTATTTAAAGATAAAAAGCTGCTAGACAATAATAGAAAGACATGTGGCTGGACTATAGACAACCCTAGGGCAGCACAATGGCGCAGTGGTAGATTTGCTGCCTTACAGCGCCAGTGACCTGGGTTCAATCCTGACTGAATTTGTACATTTTCCCTATGACAGCGTGGGTTTTCTTCGGGTGCTCTGGTTTCCTCCCACATTCCAAAGACGTGCAGGTTTGCAGCTTAATTGGCTTCTGTAAATTGTCCCTAGTGTGTAGGATAGAACTAGTGTATGGGTGATCGTTGGTCGAAGCGGACATCGGTAGGCCGAAGGGCCTGTTTCCATGCTCTATCTCTAAATTAAACTAAACTAAACAAAACTTCCTGTAACAACAGCCAGTACCTTTAACTGATACCACCTGGGTAACACTAAATTTTGGGCCAGATATTTTCAGCACCATTGCCAAGCAAAGCTAACATGGTACCAAGTGTTGGATCTGTGCCAGTTTCTTCTAGAATGGAGTGGAACAATTTTTCCTGTGTACTCAACATATGGTCTTGTGAGTACTGTAGTGAGTCCCTACAGTACAACCAATATTATAATGGCTGGAAAAACAGACACAAAATGCTGGAGTAACTCAGCGGGTCAGGCAGCATCCCTGGAGAACTATGATAGATGACATGTCAATTTGGGACCCTTCTTCAGACCTCTTCTTTATAAACATCACCTATCCATATTCTGCAGAGATACTGCCCGACTCGCTGAGTTACTCCAAACTTGTGTCTTCTTTTTGTAAACCAGCATCTGTGGTTCCTCGTTTCTACTTATAATGATGACTGGACATACTTTCAAAAATCAGACAAGAAGCACCAACTTGCCTGCATGAATCTCGGCCCTGGTAGGAGCTGTCAGAGTAGCACTTTTCATTGGTAACTGTTAAATTGCAAGTTGAATCGGTAGTAAGGAAGGCAAATTCAATGCTAACATTTATATCAAGAGGACTGGAGTACAAAAACAAAGATGTAATGCTGAGGTTCTATAAGCCTCTGATCAGGCGGCATTTGGAGTATTGTGAGCAAATTTGGGCCCATATCTGAGGATAGACAATAGACAATAGGTGCAGGAGGAGGCCATTCGGCCCTTTGAGCCAGCACCGCCATTCAATGTGATCATGGCTGATCATTCTCAATCAGTACCCTGTTCCCGCCTTCTCCCCATAACCCCTGACTCCGCTATCCTTAAGAGCTCTATCCAGCTCTCTCTTGAATGCATTCAGAGAATTGGCCTCCACTGCCTTCTGAGGCAGAGAATTCCACAGATTCACAACTCTCTGACTGAAAAAGTTTTTCCTCATCTCCGTTCTAAATGGCCTACCCCTTATTCTTAAACTGTGGCCCCTTGTTCTGGACTCCCCCAACATTGGGAACATGTTTCCTGCCTCTAACGTGTCCAACCCCTTAATAATCTTATACGTTTCGATAAGATCTCCTCTCATCCTTCTAAATTCCAGTGTATACAAGCCTAGTCGCTCCAGTCTTTCAACATATGATAGTCCCGCCATTTCAGGAATTAACCTAGTAAACCTACGCTGCACGCCCTCAATAGCAAGAATGTGCTGAGTCTGGAGAGGATCCAGAGGAGGTTTACAAGAATGATTCCAGGAATGAGTGGGTTCGCATATGATGAGTGTTTGACAGCACTGGGCCTCCACTGACTGGAGTTTAGAAGGTTGAGAGGGACCTCATTGAAACTTACAGAATAATGAAAGGCATAGATAGAGTGGATGTGGAAAGGATGTTTCCACTGGTGGGAGAGTCTAGGACCAGAAGTCATAACCACAGAATTAAAGGGCTTTCTTTTAGAAAGGAAGTGAGGAGGAACTTCTTTAGTCAGAGGGTAGTTAATCTGTGGAACTCATTGACTGTGGAGGCCAAGTCAGTGGATATTTTTAAGGCAAAGATAGACAAATTCGTGATTAGAATGGGTGTCAAGGGTTATGGGGAGAAGGCAGGAAAATTGGATTAGGAGGCAGAGATCAGCCATGATTGAATGGCGGAGTAGACTTGAATGGCCTAATTCTACTCCTATAACTTGTGAACTTGCAACTGCTACCTTAAGTGGTGAAGTAACATGGAGTTACCAGACCATGGGGCAGAGCAAGATGGGAATAGGAAGCCCGAGTCTCCAGTGGGCAAACAGGTGATGAGATGGGCACTGGATGAGGCAACAGATCAGCTATAATTTTAGTTTTAGAAATAGTATATGGAAACAGGCCCTTCGGCCCACTGTCCACCCGACCAACGATCACGTGCACTAGTTCTATCATACACACCAAGGACTATTTTAGAGAAGCCAATTGACCTACAAACCTGTACCTCTTTGAAGTGTGGGAAATTGGAGCACCTGGAGAAAACCTACATGGTCACAGGGGGAAGGTACAAACTCTGTACAGACAGCACCAGTGGTTAGGATCGAACCCGGGTCTCTGGCACTGTAAGGCAGCAACTCTCCTTTAAATTTTATAGTTTTATATACTTCTATCAGGTCTCCCCTCAGCCTCTGAGGCTGAAGAGAGAGAACAATCCAAGTTTGTCCAAACTCCCCTTATAGCTAATACGCTTTCATCCAGGCAGCATTCTGGTAAACCTCCTCTGCACCTTCTCCAAAACCTCCACATCCTTCCTGTAATGGGGTGACCAGACGTGCATGCAATAGTCCAAATGCGGCCTAACCAAAGCCCCATAAATCTACAACATGACATCCTGACTCTTATACTCAAAGCAAGGCAAGCATACCACACGCCTTCTTTACCACACCACATGCCTTCTTTACCACTATTGACTTGGAGAATTTCCTTGGTCTTCTTTGAAGCTCATGAACATTAAAAAGTAAGAGTGGATGTATGTGGCTTCCTGATCCTGGCTGCTCCTCATGGTCATGGCTGATGCTGTGCCTCAGATTTAGTCCCTATTCCACATTCCCACTGTCTTATTTAGCGGCCCTTAAAACCACGGCACAAGATATTTTCTGCCTGTAATCCAGTGTATGTTGGACTTGATAAAATGTAGAAACAAGGAACTGCAGATTCTGATTTACACAAAGAAGTGGAGTAGAAGTGGGATTGTGGTAAGGTCAGAGACAAGGTTATGTGGAGGGAGGGAGTGATCCTTACAGTGGAGAAGAATGGGAGCTAGAGTTCATGGAGGATGTTGGGTTGTAATCAACCAGCCCAAGGCAGTGGCTGTGGTAGGGACATTGCAGAGTTTGTTATCTGAGGCATAGATAGGGTAGACAGTCAGAACCTTAATCCTAAGGGGGAATTGTCCAATGCTAGAGGGCGTAGCTATAAGGTGAGAGGGGAAATGTTTAATGGAGATATGTGGAGCAAGTCTTTTACACAGAGAGTTGTGGGGATCTGGAACACATTGCCAGGGATGGTGGTGGAGGCAGAGAGTGGCATTTAAGAGGCTTTTCGATAGGCACATAGAAGTACAAGGAATAGAGGGATATGAATCATGTACAGGGAGATGAGATCGGTTTGACTTGGAATTGTTTTCGGCACAAACATTGTTCCTGTGCTGTACTGTTCTATGTTGTTCTATGTTAGCCTTGTTAATTTTAACCTGTTGAAATGTTAAAGATAACTTCCCTCCATTACTAGTGTAAGAAAATAACTGCAGATGCTGGTACAAATTGAAGGTATTTATTCACAAAATGCTGGAGTAACTCAGCAGGTCAGGCAGCATCTCAGGAGAGAAGGAATGGGTGACGTTTCGGGTCGAGACCCTTCTTCAGACTGATGTCAGGGGGGCGGGGCTTTGTCCCGCCCCCCTGACATCAGTTTGAAGAAGGGTCTCGACCCGAAACGTCACCCATTCCTTCTCTCCTGAGATGCTGCCTGACCAGCTGAGTTACTCCCTCCATTATTATGCTTCACCCTCTTTATGTTTCCTCCCATCCTTCCCACACATCCTCATCCACGCCCTGCACTAACATCATTCTGTACATAAAGCTGCATTCTGCATTTAACCCCAGGAGATGAATTAATCATGTTCAGTGAGACCTTCTGATCCATTGGCAAAGTTATTTAGAGTTCAGCAGTTAAAATTCCAGATAGTCATGATTAAATTCTTTTAAAATAAAATCACCGCTGCTCCTATATCTGAAAGTGACAAGATAAACTCGACCTTGGTGAACTTATTACCATGTTATGTGTATCATGGCCTGCAGTCACTTTCCTAACGATTTCCCATAGGTTATCATTTTAATATGTCATTGCATTTTTACGGTGATAATATTTTTGATGATGAAGTTCATAAGTTCATAAGTCAAAGGAGCAGAAGTAGGCTATTTGGCCCATCGAGTCTACTCTGCCATTCAAACATGGCTGGTCTATCTTTCCCTCTCAACCACATTCTCCTGCCTTCTCCCCATAACCCTTGACACCATTCTGATCACAAATCTGTCAATGTCAGCCTTAAAAATACCCACTGACTTGGCCTCCACGGCTGTAGAAGAATTTTTCAGCTGGATCCTAACCACAAACATACTTTAGCACTGAACCACTAGGAACTTTGGTTACCATGGTTGCTGAACGTACAAACTGTAGAAACAAGGAACTGCAGATGCTGGTTTATACTGAAGGAGATACAAAGTGTTGGAGTAACTCAGCGGGTCAAGGAACATTGCTGGAGAAAAAAGGATGGGTGACGTTTCGGGTCGGGACCCTTCTTCAGACTGATGCCTCAGTATGAAGAAAGGTCCCGACCCGAAACGTCACCTATCGTCACCTATCCTTTTTCTCCGGAGATGCTGCCTGACCCGCTCAGTTACTCCTGCACTTAGTGTCTATCGGTGTGCATGCTATGGTTTTTGCACTATCATGGTCTAGTTTACTTAACATAACTGATAATTCATTTTATATTTATTGTTGTTGTTGCATATAATGTACTTGTGAAGCTGCAGCAAGTAAGAATTTTGTTCTGCTTCATAACTGGTGCATATAACAAATGGACACCAAGATGATCAAGATCCCAATGTAATTTTTGACAAACCTCCATCGTCTATAATACCACCTACTTTAATATCATCTGCAAACTTACTAACCGTGCCTGATACATTCTTGTCCAAATTGTTTAAATAAATGAACTGCAATGGGGCCAAAGGCAATCCCTGTGGCATTTTCGTAACTTTGTCGGTGCCAACACGCGGTGACACTTGTGTACTGCCTAGGTTGTATGCAAAACAAACCATTCCACACTTTCCTAGGTACCCTAGATATGTGTGACAATGTATTATTCATTCATTCAAGTATCATTCACTCGACATTCATTCATTCATTCATTCATTCATTCATTCATTCATTCATTCATTCACCACTAGTCACAGGCCTCCAGTCCGAAAACAATCTTCCACCATCATCCTCTCCTTCTTACCATCAAGCCATTTACCTACCCAATTAGTCAGCTCTCCCTGGATCCCATGCAATCTAACCTGAAAGAGACTATTATGCAGGACCTTAGAAGCCTGACATTCTTCATACTTATTCCATGTTAAATGTATTGATTATAACAATTATATTCATCCCTTAATGCATTATATTGTGACGGGCTGAGTCATTTTAGTTTCGAACCTTCGTTTGTCGGGCTCGAACTCTCGTGTGGACCAGGCGTGATCTGGGCCGACCAATCACGAGGGGGCGGGCCGTCGTGTGCCAGGAGAACAAAAGATTTGGCAGTTGGGATTTGAATTCGGGCGCGCACGGGTGAGCGACGGAACGATATTCGGCTAAACAGAGTATTTACACGACGTGTGGACCTCCTCAGTGGTGACCCCGATGATCCAAAACGGCTTATTTTGGATTTTGACCATGTTTGCAGCCGGCAACCTGGACCAGCAGAATGCAATTCGGTTAAACTGCCCATTTTCTGGACATCACAGCCCCAAGTGTGGTTCGAACAGGCTGAAGCCCAGTTCCACATTCGACAGATCACTGCCGATGCCACAAATATTACTACGTGGTCAGTGCGCTGGACCAGGACACTGCCGGGCGTCTAATCGTCTATTGTCTATTGTCTATAATCGATTACCTTCACAAGCCACCAGCTGTGGGCAAGTACAAGGGCCTCAAAGTGCTCCTATTGCACACTTTCGATCTCAGCCGCCGTGACAGGGCAGCCAGACTCCTGCACATGGACGGCCTCGGCGACCGCAAGCCGTCCGCGCTTATGAGCGAAATGCTCGCCTTGCTGAACGGCCACGCGCCCTGCCTCCTGTTCAAACAGATTTTCCTCGAACAGGTGCCTGATGACATTCGCCTGCTCCCCGCAAACGATGATTTCATTGGCCACCACCGGGTGGTTGCCCGTGTGGACATGCTGTGGCAGGTGAAACAGTAGGGTGGCGCCACCATCAACCGATGGTGTTAACAGGGCCTCGCCGGGTCAAGCGGCCGGTCCCAGCCTCCACCGAAGGTGTGGCGGTGAAGCTGGACACGAGTGATGCCAGCAAAGATACATGGTGCCACTACCACCAAACCTGGGGTTCCGGGGCCCACCGATGCCACCCACCCTGCGCACATTCTGGGAAATGGCTCGACCGGCCGCCAGTAGTGGCTACTGCGGCTGGCCAGAGGCATCGCCTCCTCTACACCTGGGATCGTCATTCAGGGTGGCGTTTTCTGGTGGACACGGGAGCGGAGGTCAGTGTTTTGCCCCTATCGGGAACCGACACTCGTTCCGGAAGAAGTGGACCTTCTCTGGCCGCCGTCAACGGCAGCAACATCAGGACGTACGGAATCTGCACGATCCCGCTCAACTTCAACTCCTATCACTTCACCTGGCTTTTCACTTTCGCCGACGTCTCCCAACCGTTGCTGGGCGCTGATTTCCTCCGGGCTCACTCCCTGCTGGTCGACGTGAAGGGACAACATCTCGTTCATTCTGAGATGTTCGAGTCGATCGCTGAATTGACAGCACCACATCTCGGCTCCTTGACTTCCTCCGATAACGATTATGCCTGCGTTTTGGCGATTTCCCCGACATCCTAACCCCCGAGTTCACAACGACCAGCCCCAAACATGGGGTAGAGCACCATATTCCCACCACCGGACCGCCAGTCCACGCACGCACACGCAGGCTCCCCCCCGACAAGCTCCAACTGGCCAAGTATGTTCCGCAGGTTGGAGGAAATGGGCATTGTGCGCCGCTCAGATAGCCCGTGGGCATCTCCGCATCACATGGTCCCCAAAGTGTCTGGGGGCTGGAGATCCTGTGGGGACTACCGCCTTCTCAACGACATCACAACGGCCGACCGGGGCCCTGTCCCTCACATCCAGGACTTCACGGCCCATCTGGACGGCGCCACGATTTTTTCAAAAATCGACCTGGTTGGTGGCTACCATCAGATTCCAGTCTACCTGGACGACATCCCCAAGACGGCTATCATCACCCCCTTCAGGCTCTTCGAGTTCCTGCGGATGCCTTTCAACTTCAAGAACGCCGCTCAGGCTTTTCGACGTCTTATAGACATGGTAGGCTGCGGGCTGGATTTTCTGTTCATTTACCTTGACGACATCCTCGTCGCCAGCCGCTCTCGCCAGGAGCGCCGCGCACACCTCCGGCTGCTCTGCCAGCGGCTCAGTGAGCATGGCCTGGCCATTAACATTGCTAAGTGCCAGTTTGGCCTCCCTTCGATCAGTTTCCTCGGCCACCACATCAATCGACACGGCGTGTTCCCGCTCCCGACCAAGGTCGAGACCATTCGCCAGGTTCCCAAACCCTCTACGGTGAGGGAACTCCAAGATTTCGTCGGCATGATGAATGTCTATCACCGTTTCGTTCCAGGAGCCGCCAGGATCATGCAACCGCTGTTCTAGGTCCTGGCCAGCAAGCAGAGAGACCTCCTTTGGAACGATGCAGCCATGACCACGTTCAACAAGGCCAAGGAGGCGCTGGCAAAGGCGACGATGCTGGTACATCCACGGGCCAACGCGCCGACTGCTCTTATGGTTGACGCATCTGGCACAGCCGTGGGCGGTGTGCTGGAACAGCTGATCGATGGTAGCTGGCAGCCCCTCGCCTTTTTCAGTCGTCACCTGAGATGTCCTGAGGAGAAGTATAGGGCTTTTGACCGGGAGCTCCTCGCGCTCTACCTGGCCATCCGGCATTTCCGCTACCTCCCCGAGGGCAGAGATTTCACAGCTTTCACCGATCACAAGCCACTCACGTTTGCCTTTGCGAAGGTGTCTGATCCCTGGTCATCCCGGCAGCAGCGTCACTTGGCCTACATCTCTGAGTACACGACTTGTGTCCAGCACATCGCAGGCAAGAGCAACCAGGTCTCAGATGCGTTGTCCCGCACCGTCATCAATGCCATCCACGCTTTGGCCCCAGGTGTCGACTACACGGCCCTGGCGGCCACACAACGAGAGGAGGAGGAGATGCTAGCCTACCGCACCGCCATCTCAGGCCTGTTGTTGGAGGATGTGCGGTTCGGGCCTACTGACGCCATGCTCCTTTGTGACGTGTCCACTGGACAGCCAAGAACCATCATCCCCGCAGCTTGGCGCCGCCAGATTTTTGACATGATTCACGGTTTGGCTCACTCTTCCATACGGGCAACAACAGCTTTGATGGCAGCCAAGTTCATGTGGCACGGGTTGCGCAAGCAGGTCGGCCACTGGGCCAGGGCGTGCGTCCCCTGTCAGACTTCAAAAGTTCAGCTTCACACCAAGGTGCCGTTGCAGAATTTCGACCTGCCACACTGGCGTTATGACCATATCCACGTCCATGTTGGATATGGACATATCCTTCATCCAGAGGTGCCTCCATCCAGAGGTGTCTCCCACCTTCTCACCATCGTGGACCGATTCACAAGATGGCCGGAAGCCGTCCAGCTCTCAGATACCTCCGCTGCACTGGATCACCCATTTTGGCGTGCCGGCGGACATCTCCTCCGACAGAGGTGCGCACCGAGGTGCCACCACCGAGTTGTGGTCAGCAATATCTAAAGGGGCTGCTCCTTGCTTTTTGGCTGCAATTTTCACCCACCATCCTCATCTTTGGACACCCTGTGCGTGGGGGAGAGGGTAGGGCCGAAGATGTCCTTGTTGGGTTGCTCCTGGGCCTGGCCAAGTTGGCCATCTGCGACTCACGGCGCCAGGTGGAAGAGGGCTCTGCCCGAGCCAGCTGCCTACCCCTTTTCCGGGGTTACATCCGCGCCCTGGTGATGTTGGACAGGGACTACACGCTGTCCACGGGCACCCTGGAGGATTTCCGGGACCGCTGGGCACCGCGGGGGATTGGATGTATCCTGGATGGGGATTGTAATATAATTGTATAATAGTTTCAATTGGTATATTTGTTTGTTTGTATAGTATTCTGGTGGTGGGTTCTGTTTTGGTTTTATTGTATTATATATATTATTTTAATATTTGAATAAAACATTTTGATTTTTTTTAAAAAGAAGAAAAAAAAGAGTTGTGGTTAGCAATGGCCCGGCTGTTTGGCCAAAGCTGAACTATACAGCGGCCTACCACCCGCAAGCTAACGGCCTAGTGGAGCGTTTTCACCAGCACCTAAAAGCATCCTTAAAGGCACGGCTCACGGGCCCGGACTGGATGGACCAGTTGCCGTGGGTACTGCTGGGCAAACGCGCTGCCCCGAAGGAGGATCTGGCAACTTCCTCGGCCGAGCTGGTGTACAGCGCCCCGCTTACGGTCCCAGGGGACTTCATCCCAGCAGCATGTGAACGTCAGGAACCACCCTTGACCATGCTGACACGCCTCCAGGAGAAGGTGGGCACGCTCTCTGCCGTCCCAACGTCGCACCACGGACTCACCCCCAGGTACGAACCACCGGTCCTCACAAACTGCCAGTATGTTTTCGTTCGCTGCGATTCCCACTGTACGCCACTGCAAAGGCGTTACGAGGGACCCTTCAAGGTACTGCAACACGGCGCCACGACCTTTGTCATCAGCATGGCGGCAGGCACGAGTCTGTCTCCATGGACCGTCTTAAGTCGGCACACTTGGACATTGACTAACCAGTGCAGGTGGCACAACCCCACCGCAGAGGGCGTCCACTGTCACGACCGCACCCGCCATCAACTCTGCCAGCTGTGACCCTGAACACAGGAGACACGTACACGCGATCAGGCCGCCTCTCTCGTCAGCCAAACCGTCTCCATTACTCTGGTTCTGGGGGGGGGGGGGGGGGGGGGGGGGGGTCATGTGGCGGGCTGAGCCACTTTGGTATCGAACCATTGTTTGTCGGGCTCGAACTCTAGTGTGGACCAGGCGTGATCTGGGCCGACCAATCTCGCGGTCAGGGGGGTGGGCATTCGTGTGCCAGGAGAACAAAGGATTTGGCAGTTGGAATTTGAACTCGGGCGTGCGCGGGTGAGCGACAGAACGGTATTCAGTTAATGATTAAACAGAGTGTTTACACGATGTGTGGACCTCCTCAAAATGAGCATTATTATTGAGCTATCGACCTTCTTGTAAAGAAGATGAAATCTGCTTTGCTATTTCTTTATAACTTTTGTCTGGCATCAATCTCTGGCAATACTTGCTCACTAATGTTAGTTTTTGTTGCATAGGTTCGTAAGATTGAGTTCCAGTTTGAAAGATAGCTGCTGAAATGAATGTTAAAAATGGTGGGAACACCCAGCCTTATTTCCAATTTTTTAAAAATCTCAAATTTCCAACATCTGCAGTTTTCTCTTTAACATAAATGTTATAGTTTGTTGTAGGAGTGTCTAAATAATGGATCATTTGTGATTGAGATTTTTGGCAAAGTGTTTCTAAAATTACACCAGTAAGTGTGGAGTTATCAAGGAATAACAAGATCAAGCTTTGAGATGATAGAAAAGCATAGAATAGATTTTGGGAAGACGAAAATCTTGAGTGTTCAATAGTTTTTAGGATTGATAATAGTTGGATTTAAACACAAAAACATCATGAGAATGTACAAAAGGCAGAGTAAATATTTGGACTGAGAAGCAAATTAGGACAAATTTTATGAGGAATGTATTTTTCTAAAACACGTTTGATTTATTTTCACAGAAGCATAGCCAGATTTGAAACTCTTCACTGAACTTAAGGAATCTCCAGTTACAGCATGAATGATAGCCTGCCTAACCCAAAAACATAAGTGATAAGCTCAAAGCATTCAACCTCTCTTGTTTGTTGCCAATAAACTCAACTCTTTGGTTACGTTTTTGATCACAATCTTGTACTCTACAGATCAGTATTCTGTTCTAGATTTTCTTGCATATTTTTGTACTGTTGATGATATTTCATAGTAAATGCACTGTTTGAATGCAAATTGTTGTGTGTTAATGTTTCCTTTGGACCAATCCATCAATATTGTATTCATTTTATTGCAGGTGTATGGTCAATGTGACAAGTGACTACAGATGCCAGAAACCGAAGAGTAATCCTTGTATATTTAAATTTAAAATTTAAAAATAAATAAATAAATAAAAATAAAATAAAAATGTTTATTATTATATTTAATTCATGAAATCATTAATATACTGGATGGAACTTTTATGATGACAGCAGCATAATTATGGGGACATATTAGATATTAATAATCAGTGATGGAAATGGGTTTTAGGAACTAGGGGTACTCTAAGGTCCGTGCGGCTGAGGTTGGGAAGGAAGGGGGGGGGGATTTTTTAATGTGCGGTCATACCCATGTAGGAGTACAAGAATGCATAACTTGTTTATTGTGTATTTATAATATCGTTTATTGTGTACTATATGTCATAGCTGCTTTCTGGCATCTCTCTCTCTGCATATATCTCTCTCTCTGCATATATCTCTCTCTCTGCATATATCTCTCTCTCTCTGCATATCTCTCTCTCTCTGCATATCTCTCTCTCTCTCTCTCTCTCTCTCTCTCTCTACATTACAAAATGTTCCATAATGGTATATAATCTCCATTTTTTTCTGTCACCTCTTTCTTTCTGCATGCCGTTTCTTCAGCACGCCTTCTGCCACTAAGAAGCCATGTCCTCACATATTCTTCGGGGTTGAATTTTGACAGAGGATGTCCCACCAACTTAATAAATAGAAGAGTTGAGAGATGATCAGTTTGAAGTCTTGCACGTTGTGGTGACATGCAGAAATTCATGCCACTGAAGCTTCTTTCACATTCTGCTGTTGATACCGGAATTGTATTTACAGCCATTACCAGCTGCTGAAAATCTGCAGAAACTATCTTCCCTTTAGATTCCTTGAATTCTCTGAAGGCTCTGACACAAAGCCAACCATTTAAGCCAAATTGTTCTGCCATTTCTTCTACATCATTATCCCCAAAGGTAAAAAGTGAATCTTCTGGAATATTGTTAATATCTAAATATTTCGACTTGTTAATTAACTTTTTACATTTATCATTGGAAGTTGTTGAAGATTCAAGCAGCCTGGATTTCATATCATTGACCAAACTCCTCAAAAACTGTTGTATATATATAGTAGGTACTATACCAGCTCTCAAATTTATTCCATTAAATATCATCTGGCTTGTTGCTTTCTCCACTTGTGTATAAAATTTTCCTGGCTTCTCTATTTGACATTCAAGAACCTTGATAGTTTGTTTAATTTCCTCATGTGCTTTACTAAGTGTACAATTTCAGTTCTGCAGTTCAAGTGACAGTTCAGACAACTCTAGCAAACTGTCCATCAACAAGCCCAAATTATTTACGAAAGCTGATGACTCTAACACTTTTTTCAGCCCCTCGTACTTTGCTCTCTCTGCACTAGATCTTGAAGCATCACAGCGTGCTTTTCCAAAATGCTCCCAAATAACCCATTTCAGCTGGTCAGCTGAAACCCGTTTCCATCACTGGTTCCAGTCCAGTCCGAAGGGAGGACGTGGTCACAGGGAGAATGTGCAAACAGACAGCACTGGATGTCAGGTCAGGCAAGGAGCTGTGAGACATGCATGATACTTCCAGTGCCATCTTGTTGCCTATGAAGCACAAAATAAATGACGAGGTTAGGAAAATTAATTTATACAGCCTCTTGCAAATTTATTCAGAATCTAGGTATATTTTCAAATTGCAAATTGAGTAATTGCTTAAAAGAATAATTTATAAGGATCAAGCAGATGAGTGGAATTAGACTCCTTAGTTGTTGCAGAAAACACAATGGCCATAGACTTATCTGGTTGCTGAACACTTTATTCCCATACTGACCTTTCTGTCCTGGGCCTCCTCCACTGTCAGAGTGAGGCCCAATGGAAATTGGAAGAACAGCATTTCGCATTTCACTTGTACATTGCTGCAAAAAGACTGGCTTTGAGATGAGTACTATCAATAGAAAGCCTCACTCATCAGCCATTCTTCATTGAAATTATAAAGGTGATTTTCAGATATTCTGCCATAATTCAACAGACAACAGGAAAAAAGCACCTTCATCATCAGTGTACAGTTTGTACAAGCAGCTCTATTGTCTCATATATTTCTGTATATGATTAAATGACTTTTACCTAACCTGTTCAACAATTCATTTAAATGAATGGATCTATTACATTCTGTATTTTAACTTCCAAAAAGTGTTTTAGCTGATTTACGTTAGTCTGATTGAACACACATGAAGATATTTATATGCACACACACTCAGCTTTTTTTATCCTTCAACAAAATGCGTCAAAACTATGTAGCATTACAGCAATGGGCAATTGAAGGACTATCATCTTCCACAACACTGCTGGATATTTCTATTAATGGTTATTTATTAGCACATCATAATTATTTGATATAATTAAAATATAATTCTGGTTAGGGCGGTACGGTGGCGCAGCGGTAGAGTTGCTGCCTTACAGCGAATGCAGCGCCGGAGACTCAGGTTCAATGCTGACTATGGGCGCCGTCTGTACGGAGTTTGTACGTTCTCCCCGTGACCTGCGTGGGTTTTCTCCGAGATCTTCGGTTTCCTCCCACACTCCAAAGACGTACAGGTATGTAGGTTAATTGACTGAGTAAATGTAAAAATTGTCCCTAGTGTGTGTAGGATAGTGTTAATGTGCGGGGATCGCTGGGTGGCACGGACTCAGTAGGCCGAAGGGCCTGTTTCCGTGCTGTATCTCTAAATCTAAATGTCCTTTTTAAACCTATTGATAAACAGCTGAGAAAGTTTCCCAATTGAAAGGTTTGCCTTTAAGGACAGCATGTTCAATACATTTCCTAAAGTACAAATATTTTCACACTGTTATATAATCATGTTTATCTGCCTTTGTACATGTAATTCACCGATGCATATACAAGATGTGTAGGAAAATAACTGCAGATGCTGGTATAAATCGAAGGTATCACGAAATGTCACCCATTCCCTCTCTCCTAGATGCATGTACAAGTGTACCGATGCGCCAAAAGATTGAACTAAAAATCAAAAGTAATTTCAGAGGTATTTCAACCTTAGTTAATATTTTTGACACAAAATATTTTGGCGTAATAATGATTTTAAAGCTATGATAAAACCAACATATTTGCATTGCAAGTTATTTCGGACCCTTTTTTAACATTAGGTGGAACCCAGGGAGATTATTTTTTTTAGTGTTGAATCAATCAAGATCATTTAGGTTCCAAATTGCAGGCTACCCCTCACTTTGAATGGAGCTTGGCATTGATTTCAGTCACAACGGTTTTTAAGTTTGGGCTCCCTGCTGCAGTATAGAAAGGTTGCAGCACTCTACAAGTTACTATATTTCAAAAATAACAACAGCTAATTGCATTTGTGTAGCATTTTTAATGCTGTAATCTGTGCAAGATAATTCACAGTAGAATACCCAAAACAATTGGTACGACAGCAGGGCAGACAATTATACATTTGATCAAAAGTGATCATTTTAAATAGTGCCTCAAAAGTAGGGAGTTGGAGAGGTGAGGTGCTTGTGTAAGGGAGTTCTAAAACTTAGGACCTTACCAGGTAATGGTGCAACTGCAAGTGGTGAAGGGATTAAAAGTATGAATAATCAGGAGGATTGAATTGAACGGTGTTGAGTACCTTGGATGACAACAGGAATGGTAAAGGTACCTCAGCTGCACGGAGGCAGAAAGGAAAGCTCTACAGCGGGTAGTCCATAGAGCTCAGAGGGCCATCGGAACACAGCTACCAGACTTGGAGGGCATCTACAACACACAATGCCTCAGAAAAGCCACCAGCATCCACAAAGACTCTTCACACCCCTGCAACAGTCTGTTCGAACTCCTTCCATCGGGCAGACGATACAAGGCCTTCTACGCCCGCACCTCCAGACTCAGGAACAGCTTCATCCCCAGGGCCATAGCTGCTATGAACTGGTCCTGCTGAGCCGGATGGTCACAACGCATAGATCAACTTGCACTTTACCCTGTCTAAAACTGTGACAATTGTTTCGTTGGGTTGCTGCTGTCTAAATTAATTAAATTATTGCATCGTATGGGAGGCGCATTCCCAATCTCGTTGTACCCCTGGGCACAATGACAATAAAGATATATTGTATTTGTATTGTATTGTATTGGTTACATAGATAGAGGAATGTCCATATAGTTCTGGAATGTTTTTAACAAATGGAAAGTGAGATTTTGAAATTGAAACATTGCCTAATCAACAAGGAATGTACATCAGCAAGCGCGGAATGAAGAGTGAAAAGCTACACGGTAGGTTATATGCATGAGAGTTTGATTGCATATACCTTACCTTGGTTCATAGTGAGAACAAAGGAAGCTATTCCAGTATTATCAGAGAATATCTGGTCAGGCAATAGGTGGTTAGTTAGTAATAAGGAGGCAGAATCTACCAAGCTTGAAAATGGTGCAGATGAGAAGGTTAAAAGTCACCTTTAGATCCAATGCGATTCCCCACCAAATGGCCGACTGAAGGTGATTAAGAAAGATTTTACTGCAGATTTCACTGCAGTGACTATCTTTTTGGGAGGGCGTAGAAGTGAATTATCCTAATTTTATTGGGAGAACGGTGCAATTTGTTTCCTCTGCCCTTTAAATAGATTGTTTACTGAGTAAATTGACTATGTTGTTCAGTTAATCGTACGTGCAATCCCACCTCCAGTTCATTGGGTGACAATATAACGGCAAAAAGGCAATGTCAGCAGAAGTCTGCAGGTGTTCTTCTCATACGATATTTACCCACCAACCAGCATCACTAAAGGATTTATCTCTCTCATAAGGTGGCAAGGCTATTTGTCAATTGGCAGCTATTATTGGCACCATTTAAACTGCCTATGAAAGCCCTCGGTTCCAAAGATGCTTCCATGACTGCAATTTCAACTCTATAATATGGTGACCTAATAACCCTTCCTACTCCCCTGTTAAATGTAACAACTGGACTAATGAAGCTCCAGACATTGTCCTGTACCCACCGCTCAACTTGCAGCTCACCGTACAAGTCTGTTTTTTATAACTTTCCATCTGAGGCCAGGGAGAATGTAATATAATTTAAACATTTAAAAGTTAGATAAAAGTATCATTTTGCTTAACCCCCGGTCTTCGTAAAGTGACACCAATTGGAAAATATGGAATGGAATATATTTATAGAATATATTTTTATTACATTGGTAAAGTTAAGCATCCCGGAGGGAAGGAGGTTGCTGGGCTCCATCGGAAGATGATACAATTTTCTTAAATAATAGTCAACGGTAATCCAAGAACTGATGAAGGGGTTATTTCATAACATTCCGATGGCGTGACAATGTCCATGTTTCTTGTACCCGTGATCAAGGGAATAAGAAAAGAATTGATCTGAAAGTTAACTCCCCTTTTACATAGTTGTGGCCCGACCCACTGAGTGTTTTCCGTATTTTCATTTTTTGGAGGAAAATCCAAAGGAAAATCCAAACATTCTAGGCGTTCATAAAATCAAAATTATGACTGGCCGCGTTAATGAGTCAATGCTTAAGATTTCAGGATTTAAGATCTTCTTTGTCCACTATTTCAATGGCAATATGAAACCGTTCATTTGCTTAAAACGCTTAATTAAATTAGCAGACTGAAGAATGTCACCCCAAGCACTAACACAGGGCTCAGCAATGTTACCAGCAACAATTTGTACACTTTATTACTGTATCTAGAAGATGCAAAAAACAATTCACAGAAACATGTTGATTTGAATGTTTCCCCTGTTCACGTCCGTTCACGTCCTACAGATTGCACTCATCTGATACAACGGAAGACACGAAAGTAAGTGGAAGGAATCGGGTGCTTCGCCAGCATCACAGGCGACAAGCCCCCATTGCTCACCCTTCCATTCACCAGCCCAGCCGGCAACCACCACCATCGCCGTGGAAGCAGATGGCTGCATGTTGCCGTGCATGATAGACTGGAACAGATATTAGCTCCTGGTGTGAGTAACAACTGAGGCACAGCGGCAGAGAGGCACAGCGGCAAATAAAATAACGTGGAATAATAAAATAACGTGACTTTACCTGAGCCCGTCCTCGCGGTCCCGTAGCCCTGACAGTGAGTTTAAGAAATTCTCCCTTGAATTTTATTCAAAGGAACGCGGTGTCATTAATACATGGTCAAAACACAATTACATTTACTGAGGAATGTGGATCGATGTATTGATGATCCATTGTATAACTACTGGCTGTTAACAAGTGCTAACAGTGGCAGTTAACAAATCGTTTTCGTCTGAGTTGAATAAAGTGATAAACGACTCTAATCTTTCTGCAGTACTCATTAAACCCGAGCTGGAAATTGAAAACTAGGAGAACGCCCTACCCCTGTGTACCCTCCCCATTTCCATCACTGGTAATAATGTCCTTTTATAGATAGTCTACCCATAAATGATTTTACTGCCATTTCAAATCACACAGCCAAGAAACAAGTGCATGCAGTATCCATAAAAGATTAGCTTGTTTTGGTGACAGACTGATAAAAAGAAACAGTTAATACAAGATGTATCTTCTTTCATTTTTAAAAGTCTTACTATAGTTTTAAAATGTTTTAGTAGGTCTTAAAATATTCGCCCACATCGTTTGAGGTGACTTTTATTCAGTGAGAAGGCCCACAGTGAAATATGACATGCTACATGTCCAAGTTCCAGCAAGGATCACGTTGGTGCCTACGCCAGTGGCTGTCGGCATGACGATCGGCATCATGTACAGCTACTTTCAGGCTGGAACAGGAGATAGACGCATAGAGTCATACAGTGCAGGAATAGGCCCTTCAGCCCACCTTGCTCACGCTGACCAAGATTTCCCATTTTTGTTTGGCCCATATCCCTCTAAACCAGTCCTATCCATTAGCTATCCAAATGTCTTTTAAATGTAGTTATAGTACCTACCGCAATTACCTCCTCTGGCAGCTTATTCCATATACCCACCACCCTCCATGTGAACCTCCACCGTCTGTGTGTAAACATATTTTCAGTTGGTCATTCACTGTTAAATAAGGGTGGTCACAGAGATGAGAGATTGTAAGACATCTAATTTATTTTTGCATATAGTAGCAGTTGCCGTGAGCACATAAATTTGCCAGGGTAAAGGCTTTCCACCAACTGGAAGAACACAGCTGCTAATGCCCCACTCAATGTGACAATACTGGACTCCCATGACAACTGGTACTACAATCAGCTGCCATTTCAGGGACAGCTGTTATCAGGCACCTGCACCATCCTACCAACAACTAGACAACAGTCCTGAGTTGCTATCTACTTAATTGGAGACCCTAAAACTATCTTTGATCGGACTTTACTGGGCTTTATCTTGCACTAAATGTTATTCATATTATTCCCTTTATCATGTATCTGTATACTGTGGATGGCTCGATTGTGTAATCGTGTACTGTCTTTCCACTGACTGGTTAGTGTACCTTGGTACACGATAAAATAAAATAAACTACACTCATTTCCAAATCTAGTCAAGATTCAAAATGCCCAAAAGTGAATGATACGTGGTGAACCTTTTAATCGAAGTCCCGTCTAAAATTGTGCATGTAAACCTACTCTTTCTCATCTTTAACTATCATGCAAATCTTTCTGGGAATTTTATGAATTGGCCAGGAAGCGGTCTCCTAAATAAGGTTGAGAATTTTAGTTTATTTTATAACAAAAAATAATCCTCTACAATTCCCTTACTCGAGCAGTCTTTACATTCCATCAAAAACACAAGCACAAGATAATTCTAATCAATAACAATAATACATACAATAATCAAAAAGAAGCTTTTTGAAATGCTCTATATATAATTAAAATTAAGTTGTGTTAAAATAAAAGAATTGCACTTAAGGAAATTGTTTTTATTGCAAGAACAAAAACGATATCCCTGGAACCCTGCAGAATTATTCTAAAGGCAATTAGCCCTTGCAGTACTGAAAGTGTACTAATATTATAGCACAGCGTATTACTATACAACATATAGGAAAATGAAAAATGTATATTCTTATGATGAAAGAAAACTTTTTTTAAAAAGGTTACCTTACTTGGACATTGCTTATTTTGTAATATGTAAATCTGATGAATGAGATGAGAAAGATGCATTGAGATATGACCTTAAAAGATAATATTGTATTACTTTTATAAAGTACAGAAAGCTTTATATGTTCATGATCCTACTTTGGTAGCACTATAGTAAGGTGCAGGAACCTGCTCAAGTAAACCTACTCCATTAACCAAATGATTTGTATACATATATCATTCATAATTAAACACCATTTTTATTTGATTCTAAAGGGTTATGAAGCTGTACTTTGTGATTTAAAAAAAGTGTCATTAAAAATTCAATACATTTAAACATTTGTCATGTTGGAATTATTCCAAAATTTTAGAAACCTGTAACATTTTCAAACATGATGACTTAATGAAGGCTTAAATAAAATTATCACTAAAATGCATTACCCTTTTCCATTTCCCTTAATAAATTCAGAAAGCTTGACTCAAAGTGATTTAGAATTGACAATGGCATACGACTTTGGTTATTGTTCTTTATTGTACATGTACACTGTCTCCATTAGAATGATGGAAATAATGGCTGAACTAATTGTTATTCTGGTCTGCTTAAAAATAGAATTGAACAGATGAGATATGAAAGGCTTGTTGCTGTTAATGGATGCTCATATTGATTTGTGCATGTAATACTTGAAAACTGGTGTAACTATAAATGAGATGAAAAAATACTAGGCCAATTATTTTGTCCATTTATGAATGAAACAAAATGATATCAATTTAAAAAGCACGGCTTTAAGCATTACTGCATGACAAATCTGTGCCTATTTCATTTACCTTAGATGCATTCAGTTTTTCCACTAATGGACAATTTTAATAATTAAAGCACATGTGAAATGAGATTAAAGTAAGTTTTACATTAAGGTCTGATCATGCCAATAATAATTATTAATCCTTTAGTATTGTCATTCCTCATTTTAAAACAAAAACAGTTTCTGCTCTGTGAGAGGAAGATTGTGGAGGTTAAGTATTATCCACTGCATCAGCTAATATAAAATAAAACAAACAAAAAACAGAAACAATGACAACTTCCTTGACCAACAATATTTAAAATCTTGCATTACACTTCAGCAGACTTACAATGGACTGGAGGAAAAAATCTTTAAATATCATTTACATGTTCAGTTATTAAAAGTAGTTGAAAGAAATCTAGGCCATAAAAGAAACATTGCCTGAGAAATACTTTAACCTTAAATAGTCTCATAAAAGCAGTTTGCATTTTACATTATTACAATGTGAAATTTCAAAGGTGCTTTTGGTCATCGGGTGGCCACACCTGTGGATATATTGCAACAAATGCAAAATACTGCAGAAGCCGGATATCTGAAATGAAACCTGAAAATGGCAGGAATACCCAACAGATCAACAAACACCAGTGAAATAAAAATTAACAATTTGGCTGGATGACATTTCATTAGACATTTTTCATGGAGGGCCATTGGCATTAAACTATTTCAGCGTAGTGAGAATTTATCTGACCTCCTGATTCTATCTAGCATTTTCTGCTTTAATTTCCATGGATTACAACATTCAATAATTAATTGCTCCTCATACATAGCCTTAAAATTAATATAAAGTCTCAGACTTAAAACAAGTAAAACTGATTGAGATGAAATTCCAAACATTAGAAAAGAAAATCTGGATTGTCCTGCATTTAAGCGGGATGCATTAGTAAAACTCAGTCTCATAATGTTCTGACTGCGAGAAGCAAGGTATTATTATAATGAAAGTTTTGCTGCCACATTTGCTAGTTAAAGAATATATTCAAGCACAGCAATTATTACTTTCTGTAATGTTGGAAAAAATTAGCTCTGGTGCCTGCAATCATCTATACACAAATGCAATCCTGTTAAGAATAAGGTCCTTTTCAAAAGCTTCTCGCATTATTCCAATATTTCTTCTATCGGGGTGGCCGGGAACTGCAGGTGCAGTCACATCGTTCATGATGCTCCAACTGGATGTCAACAAGGGATATGTTCCTCTTTCTGCTCCTTCCAGGCTCAGGAATAAATCTCAACACCTGAAACAGTCAAGAGTGTTTTATTGTCATATGGCCGAGACAGAACAATGACATTCTTACTTGCAGCAGCACAATTGAATATGTAAACATAGCACTTTGTAAACAATATAATAAACGACAAAAACAGTTGAATGTGTGTTTGTATATACATATATATATATATAATAAAAGGAAACAGTTTTAGTATGATAGGGATAAAATAGGCTCAGGAACACTCAGCTATGGTATAGCAGATTACACAGAAAGAGAAATTCAAGTATGCTGGGCACTTTAGACTTTAGACATATCACGTGGAAACAGGCTCTTCGGCCCACCAAGTCCGCACCAATCAGCGATTTTCCTGTACACTGACACTATCCTACACACTAGGGACAATTAAAGGCCCTGTCCCAGTTCGGCAATTTTTTAGGTGACTAGGTGACTAGGCAGTCGCTGGGGTGTCGTGGGCATAGTCAGTCGTGAGTAGTCTCCAAAGAGTCGGAGTGTTTTTCTGGTCGTCACTGGATTTTGTGAAGGCATGAATTTTTTTACGGCGACTGTTGGTTTGACCCCAATGAGTGTAGCTTGACATCTTCTGACGTGGGCGCTGTCGTAGGTGGTCACCAGGCTGTCGACTGGTGAAGTAGTTTGTCGTCAGGTTGTCGCCTGGTGATTAAGGTTGTCGCCGGTGCTGACTTCGGCAAATTCCAAGTGTGGACTTGATCTGATCATCCAACAGTGTAATGTGTCCATAAATAATGTTAGGTTTTGTAATGTTTTGCACTTGTATTCTGTTTAAAGTTTGAATTTTAAAGTTTGAAGTTTGAAGTTTATTGAAATTTATTACAATATTTTTGTATGCACTGTTGTATGTTCTTATCAACCTTTAAAAAAAAATTGTTTGTATATCAATAAAGGAAATTCTTGACATTTTGACGGCAAATTGATGTATGAAGTTATTGTATTTCAGAGTAGTTTCTCATGGCATCACTTTCAAATAGTCATGATGCAGAATGATTGGAAACCCTACCGTACACCCCCTATTAAAGGGAAAGTGGGTGAAACGTGAATTGTCTTCAGTTGTCTTCAGTCTTCAGGGTCATAGCTTGTTGAAGCTTGTCGTGGGTGGATGTAGGTTGACTTCGGTTGTCGTAGGTTGTCGTCTCTGTGGTGGTAGGTTGTCGTAGGTGCGGTCGTAGGTGGACGTTCTACTTGCGACGATTGGGTCGCCGGTTTTCGGTAGCTTGCCGTAGCTTGATGTTGACTAGGTGGTAGGTTGTTGTAGCTTGGCATAGACATTGTCGTAGGGGGGGGTCCAGTCACCGTTTCTTCGGCGACCTGCTACGACTATGACAGTCGCCGGCAGTCGCCTTAAAAAACGCCTAACTGGGACAGGGCCTTTACAATTTATTTTACCAAAGCCAATTGACCTACAAACCTGTATGTCTTTGGAATGTGGGAGGTAGCTGCAGCACCAAGAGAAATTGCACGTGGTCACAGGGAGAACGTACAAACTCTGTACAGAGAGTACCCCCATAGTCAGGATCCAACACAGGTCTCTGGCGCTATAAGGCAGCAACTCTACCGCTGCACCATTGTATCGCCCATTTACGACCATCGTGCATGTAGTTTTAGAAAACTATTTTGTTTCCATAACTATAATTTTGTTCATAAACTAACCTAATAAAATAGTGAAATGAGACGGAAAATTCACTGCTGAGCTAACTTGCTGCCTATGATTTTCTTTAAGTACAGAGTGCATAAAGACATCAACACGTTATAGTCTGTGAAACGATGTGCACCAGTGTATTTCTGTGGATTTAACAAAACATGTTCTCAGAGTTATTGGCGTTTTCATAACTTCACACTTTTTTGGAGTATAGTGTGAAGGTGTAGTGGAATCGACTGGGATATTAACAAATTGTCACATTGCAAAAGCAAACACCGCTTCTAAGGTCATAACTATCTTTTACCAGTAGAAGGGATGGTTAATTATTTATGATCAGAGAGCTCTTTGGGTTATTACAAATTGTAATTTTTTAGAAAAGAATTACAAAAACAGTTACGAAAAATTTTGCAGCTAAATTTCTCTCCTGTGTGGAGTTGTCAACTTTCCAACACTTAATAATGAGCAAAAATGACAGCGATGAAAGAAAATATCAGCAGTAAATATTGAAAGCAAACACAATAAGAGAACTTCAATCCATTTGAGCTCCTAATATTTTATGAAATGTATTTCCTTGTACACAAAAATCTCTAAATTAACACATGAAGTGCAGAAAGAAGGAACTGCAGATGGTGGTTTACAAAAAAAGCCACAAAAGGCTGGAGTAACTCAGTGTAGGAAAATAACTGCAGATGCTGGTACAAATCGAAGGTATCACAAAAAGCTGGAGTAACTCAGCAGGTCAGGCAGCATCTCAGGAGAGAAGGAATGGGTGACGTTTCGGGTTGAGACCCTTCTTCAGACTGATGTCAGGGGAGGGGGGCAGGACAAAGAAAGGATGTAGTTGGAGACAGGACGACAGTGGGAGAAATGGGAAGGGGGAGGGGAAGAGACGGACAGAGGAGCTGTCTAAAGTTAGAGAAGTCAATGTTCATACCGCTGGGGTGCAAGGTGCCTAAGTGAAATATGAGGTGCCGTTTCTCCAATTTGCGGTGGGCCTCACTGTGTCAATAGTGGAGGCCCATGACAGAGTAACTCAGTGGGTCAGGCAGCATCACTGGAGAACATGGAGAGGCCACCAGCATAACCAAAGACGAGTCTCACCCGGGCCACTCCATCTTCTCCCCTCTCCCTTCAGGCAAGAGTTATAGAAGTGTGAAAACGCACACCTCCAGATTCAGGGACAGTTTCTTCCCAGCTGTTATCAGGCAACTGAACCATCCTACCAACAACTAGAGAGCAGTGCTGAGCTACTATATACTAACCAAACCCTGAGGCAAACCACTAGTAACAGGCCTCCAGTCTAAAAAGCAACTTTCCACCATCATCCTCTGTTTCCTTCCATGAAACCTAATTTCTGTCCATTCAGCTACCACTCCTTGGATTCCATGAGATCTAACCTTCCAGAGCAGTCTACCATGCAGAACCTTGTCGAATGCCTTGCTGAAATCCACATATATAACATCTACAGCTCTGCCTTCATCTACCTTTTTGGTCACATCATCAAAAAACTCAATCAGATTCATGAGCCATGACCTCCCTTGTATGAAACCTTCCTGATTATCCCTAAACAGCCCTTGTCCATTGAAATCCATGTATATCTTATCCCTCAGAATGCTCTCTAGTAACCCTTCTTCAGACTGATCTCAAGTTCTCCAGAGAAATTAACCAATCTAACCTGCTGAGTTACTCCAGCACTTTGTGTTCTTTTGTGTATTAAGCAGCATCTGCAGTTCTTGGTTTCTATGATCATCCATTCACACTAGTTCCGTGTTATCCCACTTTCGCATTCACTTCAGTCTGGAGAAGGGTACGGAGCCAAAACGTCACCTATTCCTTTTCACCAGAGATGTTCCCTGCCCCGCTGGGTCCAGCATTTTGTGTCTATCTTTGGTGTAAACGAGCATCAGCAGTTCCTTGCTTCTACTAAACTAAAAGCAGAACAGTTTCCATGTCCACCAGTTGTCCCCTGACCAAAAGCATTATCCTGACTTGCCTGTTGGGAATTATTTTGATATCCAGCATGTTATCAGAATGGCCCAACAAGGTCACTTATTTCAGGAGCAACTATTTGATCTTGAGCCCAGAATTGATCAATTCGTCTTTTTTTCTTTCACGCTGCACTGATAGTGCTGTCGGATTAATTCGGGCCATTTCATCTTTGATTACCCAGGCTTCAGCAATATCTGCAACATCACTCAAGTGTTTACTTTCATAGGAAAGGCTTGAGTAAGTCATTATTCTCACAAAACATTTTCCAGTGCAGCTGAAGCAGTGGTTATGAGCTGCTTGTGAAGTATATCTTAGATCTAGTTCACGAGAGTTTACTCAGAACACGGCAACTTACAAGCTGCATGTCAGAAATATCAAAAAGACCTTTCAACTGATTCCTTTCCCACTTCATTATGT
The DNA here is from genome assembly GCF_053455715.1 of Rhinoraja longicauda. Classification (NCBI taxonomy): domain Eukaryota; kingdom Metazoa; phylum Chordata; class Chondrichthyes; order Rajiformes; family Arhynchobatidae; genus Rhinoraja; species Rhinoraja longicauda. Next base: position 49,270,420 of record NC_135959.1, on the reverse strand, counting down.
TGAAAAAAGTATGCAGTTTAACAGTACAAAAAGGGCTTTGATTGATCAAGTCTGTAGCTGAGGCTATAACTACTGCCTGTCTGTATTTAAAACTAATTCACCCTGTTTGAGCAGCTTCACGGTTCAAGTATAATTGGCCTCGGGACTGATCTTATATTCCCAGATGTAAATTGTCAGTGTTTAACAGATATGCTTGGACTTCTGCATGAAAGTTAAACTCAAAAGACAAACTAGAGTTTTAATTTTTCCTTTCAAATCTCATTTTAGTTCTTGAATATAAATCAGCTTCGAAGCTTGGTATAGTCATAGAGCCATAGTCATACAGGGTGGAAACAGGCTCTTCAGCCCAACTTGCCCACACTGACCAACATGTCCCAACTACATTAGTTCCACCTGCCTGCATTTGGCCCATATCCCTGCAAACCTGACCTATCCATGTACCTGTCTAATTGTTTCTTAAACATTGCAATAGTCCTTACCTCCGCTGGCAGCACGTTCCATACACCCACCACCCTATGTGTGAAAAAGTTACCTCTCAGATTCCTATTAAATTCTCCATTCCCCTACCCTGGGCAAGAGACTCTGTGCGTCTACCCGATCTATTCTTGATATGATTAAATCTGAGAGAACAATTTATGTCAAATACTTGAAGGTACTGCATGAATTTTCAAGGATTATCTGTACAAATATGATGGCAAGATTTGGCATAGATATGGCACTCTCAAGGTATGGGCATATCGTTTAAATTATAGAATATGGAATGAGGTGCCAGAAGAGGTAGTTGAGGAAACTACTATAACAGCATTTAAAAGACACTTGCGCAGGTACATGGATAGGAAAGGTTGACAGGGTTATGGGCCAAATGCAGACATGTGGGCCTGGTGTAGATGGGGCTTCTTGGTCGGTATGGACGAGTTGGGCCGATGGGTCTGTTTCCATGCTTTTTGACACTATGGGTCTAATTAACACTCTTTGGACTGAACAGTTATTCTGGAGACAAAGCATATGAAAAAAGAAAAGTCATGATCTGACTTTGTGAAAGATAACAACACTGCAATAGAATTGACGATACAGCATGCAAGCAGGCCCGACAGCCCACCCTGAGACCACCAACCATCCATCACCCATCCGCAATAGTTCTATGATCCCTTGCTTTAGAATCCATTCTCTTCACACCATGGGGTATTTACAGAGACAACCTACAAACATTTTTGGAATGTGGGAATAAAACAGAAGCACCCAGAGGAAACCCATGAGGTAGCAGGGAGAATGTGAAAACTCCACACAGACAGCACCTCCGAGGTCAGAATCGAACACGGATCTCCGGCGCAGTGAGGTAGCAATTAACAGTGATTGTGCCATCACATCCAGCAAGCGGTTTTGCTTTTGCCCTGAAGTGTTGCTAGCTGTATACTATACTCCTAGCACTGTTGTCTGCCCAAAGCAATGATTGTGCCTTCTCTGGACTCATCTGATTATGTCATGGTCTCAGTGAAATATAATTTAATTATACATACCGAATGATATTTCATAACAGTTTTAGCTTGCATGCAGTTGCAGGATCCCCAGTGTTCGGTACCACAGGCACAGTTCCCACCACAACGTTGAACGAGAAGACAGCGCGGGAAGAAAACTGCATTTGTTTGCTTCAGCTCTTCTCGAAGATTAACGGAGTAGTTTCGCGGGGTACAGCTGTAGCGTTTTACGTCATTATTCATTCTGTTCAAGTCAACTACAAGACAAAATTTTCAAGAAAGTAAGTCAATCTCTGTTATTAAAAGTATTAATGTTTCCTGTCATACAATCAGTAAACTATGTGTCACAACGTTATATTTAGTTTCATTTACTTTAGAGATACAGCATCGAAACAAGGCTTTCGGCCTACCAAGTCAACACCTACCATCGATCACCTGTTCAATTGTTTTGTTATCCCTCTTTCACATCCACTCCCTAAATGTTAGAAGCAATTTTTACAGAGGCCTGAATATCCCTCCCTCGAATCCCTACAGTCTCAAGAAGGGTACTGAACCGAAAAGTTGCCTATCCATGTTCCCCTAAGATGCTGCCTGACCCGCTTAGCTACCCCAGCACTCTGTGTCTTCTTTCTATGTTATCTCATTTTCTCATTCACTCCCTAACACTAGGGGCAATTTACAGAGGCCAATTAATCTGCAAACCCATCTTTGGGATGTGGGAGAAAACCGGAGCAACTTGAAGAAACCCACGAGGTCACAGGGAGAACGTGCAAACTCCACACAGACAGTACCTTAGGTCAGGAACCAACCCGTGTCTTTGGCGCTGTGAGGCAGCAGCTCTCCCACCTTACACTATTCCACCTTCCATTACTTAGTTTCACCCTTTTGTTCTCTCCTCTCCCTTTCCTCGACTGCTTAGTCATGTTTATCTCCAATCCTTTGCCATTCTAATGAAAGATCTGAAATGTTAACTGCTGCTTTCTCCACAGAGGTTACGTGACAAGCTGTGTTGATCTGGGATTGAATCAACTTTCCAGACCCCTTAAATAATTTTGTTACATAGATAAGGATGTATTCTTCTTAAGGTTCAGAAATCCAGGTTTAATTTAGGATATTTTTTGTGAAAAAAATTATTGTGCCATCTCAGAAGCAATTAAAAAATGCCAGGCAAAAATCACACCACATTTCATTATCACCCAACTACTATATTATAGATGGAGGAAGTGCTTAGCACACTGAGCGGATATAATTATGGCTTTGTACTTGTGAAAACAACACCCCAACATTGCTACTATGGAGATACAAGGAATTGCAGGTGCTGGAATCGTGCTGGAGCAACTCAGGGGGTCAGACAGCATCTCTTGTCTATGGCCCAACTTGCCCACACCGACCAAGATGCCCCATCTACACGAGTTTAGATTAGTTTAGTTTATTTATTTATTGTCACATGTGAAAAGTTTTTTTGTTGCATGCTAAACAGCCAGCGAAAAGACTGTACATGCTTATAATCAACCAAGCCCCACCTGCCTGCCCTTTGCCCATATCACTCTAAACCAACCTATCCACGTACCTGTCTAAATGTGTCTTAAATGTTGCGATAGCAACATGGTGAGCTGCGGTAGAATGTATGATGTGGACACAAAGAGCTGCAGATGCTGGTTTACAAAGAAAAAACATGAAGTGCCGGAGTAACTCAATGGGTCAGGAAGCATCTATCCATGCTCTCTAGAGATGCTGCCTGGCCCGCTGAGTTACTCCAGCCCTTTGTATCTCAGAATGTATCATTGTGGCAACCAACTCATCTGCCCTAGTTCACGCAGGATGAAACCTCAAAATGGTTCTTGGAGTAGTTGCACAATCAGCCCAAACATTAAGACTGACTCTGCGGGCTCATGGCCTCAATCACATTCATATGATGCAAGTTTAATCAGCACATCTTAAATTCCACTAATTAGAAACATAGGAACATAGAAAAATAGGTGCAGGAGTAGGCCAGTCGGCCCTTCGAGCCCAACCATTCAAAATGATCATGCCTGATCATCTAAAATCAGTACCCCATCCCTGCTTTTTTTCCCCATATTCCTTGATTCCTTTAGCTCTAAGAGCTAAATCTAATTCTCTTGTGAAAACATCCAGTGAATTGGCCTCCACTGCCTTCTGTGGCAGAGAATTCCACTGATTCACAACTCTGGGTGAAAATGTTTTTCCTCATTTCAGTCCTAAATGGCCTACCCCTTTTTCTTAAACTGTGACCCCTGGTTCTGGACTTCCCCCAATATCGGGAACATTTTTCCTGCATCTAGCCTGTCCACTCCCTTAAGAATTTTATGTTTCTATAAGATCCCCTCTCATCCATCTAAATTCCAGTGAATACAAGCCCAGTTGACCCATTCTTTCATCATATGCCAGTTCCACCATCCCCAGGAATTAACCTGATGAACCTACGCTGCACTCCCTCAATAGCAATAATGTCCTTCCTCAAAATAGGAGACCAAAATTGCACACAATACTCCAGGTGCGGCTCACCAGGGCCCTGTACAACTGTGGTAGGATCTCCTTGCTCCTAAACTCAAATCCTCTTAAACAATGATATAAACGGCTTTAAAAATGAATGGCTCTTAAAATAGCAGCCAGGAAACTTTGATATAATTCTGTGCATAAAATGCCCAAACATGGGCAGCTGGGACGTGTGGCTGGGACATGTTGGCCAGTGTGGGTAAGTTGGGCCGAAGGGCCTGTTTCCACACGGTATATCTCTATGACTTTATGACTCTAAATAATAACATGTTGTAATTTCTTAAGAGCTTAACAGCTTTGGTGCAGATATCCTGTTGATGAAGGTTTCAAAGAGATGCCACCATTAGTGAACCTTACGATAGTTAATTTCCACTGCCCAAGTGCAGCAAATATTTCTACTTCACCTTCTGCTCCCATGTTAAGTGTACTCTTGGCCAAATACAAACTGAAGCTCTCTCTGCATCTATTTTGACATTTTTTCCTTTCATTGTACACCATTATCATAACATTCTGACTATTTAGTTTGGGCAATCTATTGTGCACCATTTACTGTCCAATTTTGAGAATAACTGGAAATGAATGGAGAAACAATGAACTGCAGATGCTGGTTTACAAAAAAAGCGACAGTGTTGAAGTAACTCAGTGGATCGGGCAGCATCTCTGGAGAACATGGATAGGTGGTGCTTTGGGTCGGGACCCTTTTTCGGGCGAAGGTATCTGGTTGCCTACAATGGTGAACCTTAAGACGGGTTTAAAAATCAACATGGAATAACAATGAAAGACACAAAGTGCTGGAGTAACTCAGCGGGCCAGGCAGCATCTCTGGAGAACATGGATAGGTGCTGTTTCGGGTCGATACCCTTCTTCAGACGTAAGACTGAACGGCTACTGTGCATAACTAATCCATGGCAGACACTGCAGGAGTTGGATGACTTTGGCCATGAAGATCTGGAACATCACATCAATGTTGCCCTGAAGTTATTGGAAATGAATTTTCTTTGAAGTGTATGTTACAATCAAAGCAATTTAGCCACCTATCCTGTCGCTTCAGTTTCTAATCTTTTTTCAAAGTGTAAAATAGCTTGTCAGGATAAGCTATCACTTCATGGCACAAAATTTTAATTGTCAAATGTCTGGGCTGTCTTTCAGCTTTCTCCAATTGTCAGTGAAATGCCCTGTAACTAAGATCCAGGAAATCCATAAAACTAGCTCATCATTTTTGTTAATTAAAATATTCTTTCTTCTCACAAAAATATCGACTAGTGCTGACATATGAATCCATTTGCACTGACTGTCCTCTGGCAAATGTTATTCCGACTGTATGTTTCGACTGCCAAGTCTAAATGATCCACCAAAGTGAAAACTCAAATGTTAAGTAGCTGAGTTTGTTGTTCTGTAACTCTGCTGTGGTGATGGGCACTCCCTCTTCTCCCCTCTCCCATCAGGCAAAACGTATAGAAGTGCGAAAACGCACACCACCAGATTCGGGGACAGTTTCTTCCCAGCTGTTATCAGGCAACTGATGCATCCTACCACAACCGGAGAGCAGTGCTGAACTACTATCTACCTCTTTGATGACCCACGGACTATCCTTGATTGGACTTTGCTGGCTTTACCGCGCACTAAATGTTATTTCCTTACCATGTATCTATACACTGTAAATAGATCGATTGTAATCATGTATTGTCTTTCTGCTGACTGGTTAGCACGCAACAAAAAGCTTTGCACTGTAGCTTGGTACACGTGACAATGAACTAGACTGGACTGAACTGAACTGAAAATGACTCCTGACAACTGAAAGGTTGGCAAACTATACTGACAGCTTCCCACTTGGGTGGCACGGTGGCGCAGCGATTGAGTTGCTGCCCTACAGCGCCAGAGGCCTGGCTTTGATCTTGACTACGGGTGCTGCCTTTACGGAGCTTGTACTTTCTCCCCATGACCAGCGTTGGTTTTCCCCGGGAGCTCAGGTTTCCTCCCAAACTCAAAAGATGTACAGGTTTGTAGGCTAATTGGCTTGATAAAAATTGTAAATTGTCCTTAGTGTATGTAGGATAGTGTTAGTGCGCGGGGAACGCTGGTCGGCGTGTTCTCAGTGGGCCAAAAGGCCTGTTTCAGCACTGTATTTCTAAACTAAGCTAAGCTAAAGTTAACACTTGAGATTCATCCAAGCATTCAGCTACTTTGCAGATAATGTCCTTGTGAAAGTTTGGAATGGCTTTGATTCAAAAGATACAATCAAATATTTCATTTACTCCTCCATTGAACTTGCGGCAGTGCCGCACAAGAACAGGCCCTTCAGCCCACAATGTCCATGCCGAATATGATGTCGTTAAACTAATCTCCTCTGCCTGTACGTGACCCAGATCTCTGCATTCCCTGCCTATCCATGTGCCTATCCAAAAGTCTCTTAAATGCCACTGTCGTATCTGCCTCCACCACCATCCTTGGAGTTGTGTGTCCCACCAGTCACTGTGTAAAAAACTTGACCTACACATCTCCTTTAAACTCTGCCCCTCTCACATTAAAGCTGTGCCCTCTAGTCTTTGACATTTTCACCCTGAGAAAAATGAGCTGACTGTCTACCTTTTCTATAGATGGACACAAAGTAAAGGTAGATTCTTTGCAATTGAAAACACATTTTCTGCCTTATTCAAAATTTATTCATGACAAATTAATCGAATTGCTACCTATTTCAGAGTCATAGCATGGAAACAGACCATTCGGCCCAACTCATCCATGCCAACCAAAATACCCCACCTAAGCTAGTTCCATTTGCCTATGTTTGGCCCATATCCCTCTAAACCTTTCCTAACCATGTACCTGTCCAAGTGTATTTTTAATGCTGTCATAGTACGTGCCTCAACTACCTCCTCTGGCAGTTTGTTCCATATACCCACCACCCAGGTTCCTATTAAATCTTGCCCCCTCACCTTAAACAAAAACTCTTGTTTCCCCTACCCTGGGTAAAAGACCCGGTGCATTCACCCTATCTATTCCTACATTCACCCTACCTATTTTAGTTCATAATTCACTCAAATAATGAAAAAAAAGTTCTATTTCTTGATGAAAACGTTTTCATGTTAAAAATAAATTTCTTCCTGACTCAAATTTTACTGTCGTTTGCGAGTGTCATTAATATTTTATTTTCCTCGGTATCATCATTCATCCTCCTCAAAGCAAACAAATAAAAACAAAATCACCCAAGCCCTCTCCTGCTTTGGCATTTCCTTACTGATCTTTATCTTACGGCTTTCTAAATCAGACATTTCCTCTTTTCAAACCTCATTTACTATTTGTCCGCCTCAGTGCACAGTTGCTCCCATCATTCAGAAATGTTGCCATTATTGCTGTTAATAGTGCAGATAAAAACGACCATAATCCATTCTGATGTTGTGAGAAAGAAAGGTCACAGTGGAACTAATGCTGAATGTTTTGCACTTATATTGTCTTATTTAAAAGTTAAGTGTAAATTACGAGCAGGCTGACAGGTGATTGAGCTATTTAGACACACTTCAAGGGAAATAAGTAAATGCACACTCACATTATTCTGTCATTTCTACTTTTACTGCTGAAAACAGCCAAATTACACTGTCCTTAAAATTTATGTTGCTGCTTTGCAAAATGTTATCAATAGCAATAAATAATTATTTTGTCTCAAACACTGATTCTTCACATGTGGCATTGGATGGTGAGTGTTGACAAGCTGTTCAAACATACAGAGGAGTTGAATTCCCATCTGCACATAATTCTGACTTTACTGACATTATTGCTTCATGTGGAAATCACTTGTTTATGAGTTGGAACGGGAAGTCCGGCTGATTTTTCCTTCCCCAAATAAGCATCTCACCTCCTGCCACTCCCGGACCTTGTTGGGCCATCAGGGGAGCTCTCCATTTAGTGAAGAAATTGGTGTAGGATTACTGTGGGTGGTTAGTTAAGGTCTCGGTGGGCTGAAGGGCCTATGACCCACAGAAAGCCATCAATTGTTCAGCAACTGGGAACTCGTTTGAGACGATGGAAATTACAGCAACTTCTCGCTGTAAAAGCAGATTTATTTCCACAGGGAAATTCAGTTAGATAAAGATGCATAAAGTAACGGCATACATACAGTAACGGCATATAAGCATGTGGGCATCAGGTTTGGCTGACAGCAATTAGTTAACCATCTTCACTCTGGCTGATTTAAGGTTTTGATAGAGCAGACAGAACATGCATGTTATAGGAAGGAACTGCAGATGCTGCTTTATACCAAAGATAGACACAAAGTGCTGGAGTAACTCAGCGGATCAGGCAGCATCTCTAGAAAGAAAGGATAGATTACGTTTTGGGCCGGGACCCCCTCTTCAGTCTGAATGCATGTTTCCGTGTGTGTGGTTCAAAATCAGAAGCCATCAATATAAAGTAATTACTCAGATGTACATGAAGAAAAAACTAATTGAGGGTTATGTGGAAATAGTTAGCCGAGGGGGTATGTGGACCATAAACACTGGGGGGGTGTGGACTGAGAGGTCTGTTTACACATCGAAGGCAATTCCAACGCTGCTTTCATTCTCTGGAACGTATTATCAAATGATGTGGGCGTCACATGCAGTAGAATCGTACATAGGTTGCCTGGGGTGATAGTGGAGCAGATGCAAGAGTGGCATTTTAGAGGCTTTTGGATTGCATGTGGATGTGCTGGAAAAAGAGGGATATGGGTCACCTGCAGGCAGAGGAGAGTAGTTTAATTTGGCATCTGTATCTTCCCCTTTGCTCTATCCATTGTACTTAAGTTTGGCTTGATTGTATTTACATATAATATGTCTGATCTCTTTGGATAGCATGCAAAACAAAGCTCTTCACTGTCGTACATGTGACAATAATAATAGAAATACTAAACGTATCAAGTTTGACGCAGGCATTGTGTGCTGAAGGGCTTGTTCCCGTGCTGTAATTTTCTGTGCTCTATGAACTTTGTCATTGGCAAGTCCTGATATTTGGTTATCTCCAAGGGGTTGGACACGTTAGAGGCAGGAAACATGTTCCCAATATTGGGGGAGTCCAGAACAAGGGGCCACAGTTTAAGAATAAGGGGTAGGCCATTTAGAACTGAGATGAGGAAAAACCTTTTCAGTCAGAGAGTTGTGAATCTGTGGAATTCTCTGCCTCAGAAGGCAGTGGAGGCCAATTCTCTGAATGCATTCAAGAAAGAGCTGGATAGAGCTCTTAAGGATAGCGGAGTCAGGGGGTATGGGGAGAAGGCAGGAACGGGGTACTGATTGAGAATGATCAGCCATGATCACATTGTATGGCGGTGCTGGCTCGAAGGGCCGAAATGGCCTACTCCTGCACCTATTGTCTATTGTCTATTGTCCATGCATGTTGAATTAAAATCTTGTAATTCCATTCATTAACTTTAATATGTGATAGATGTCTATTGATTATCATTTTAAACATGAGCTGTCTTCGTACCTTTGGTCTTTCGTTCACGGTGATGGAATGTTCTGCCTCGAAACTGGGGTGTTTCTTTGAAAATGTTATTCAGGTCGTCTTCCCAGAAGTCCGGATTTAAATGCCTCAGAAGTTCTTCTATTGTATCGAAGCTAGCAATAGCCTCATCCAAAGACTCTGCAGTCAGTGGTGAAGCTGTAGCAGAGGAGTGATGCCACTGTGAACCCTGTGTAACACAGCAAAACCATGAGATATTCAAGCACCTCAAACATTTAAAAACCCGTAAAGGTTTGCGTTTCTACCTGACTCAACATTTCTCATGGCAAATTCCTTTGGAGTCCATTGATGGTGGAAAGCTACAAAGTTTTCCAACAACCACACGGCGTGGCGAAGTGGTAGAGCTGCTGCTTCATGGCGCCAGGGACTCATGTTCAATCCTGACTACGGGTGCTAGTTGTCTGGTGTTTGAATGCTCCCCTGTGATCTCGTGGGCATTCTCCAGGTGCTCTGGTTTCCTCCCACATTCGATAGACGTGCAGGTTTGTAGGTTAATTGACTTCTATAAACTGGCTCTAGTGTGCAGGATGCGAAAGTGGGATAACATAGAACTAATGTGCAGGTGATCGATGGTTGGTGTGGAGTCAATGGGCCGAAGGGCCAGTTTCCATGCTGTATCTCAAAAAAAAAACGTGAACCAGATATACAGACAATCTCAAATTCCCAGATCAACTTGAATGGCAGGAACAAAGGAGATTATAAAGAGTGTAGGAAGGAACTGAGGATGCTGGTTTACACCAAAGATAGACACAAAATGCTGGAGTAACTCAGTGGGACAGGCAGCAACTCTGGATAGAAGGAATGGGTAACGTTTCGGGTCGAAAGAAGGGTCTTAAACCTAGATTATAAAGAGTGGTGGACATTGCCCAGTCATGGGTACTGAGCTCCCCACCCACAAAAGGATTAAAAGGCAGCAAATATTAAAGGCACACACCACCCTGGTCATGCTCTCATTTCACACCTACCTTTGGGAAAAAGGTATAGGAGTCTGAAAACCATGCCTACCAGGTTCAAGAATAGCTGCTTCAACAACCATCAGGCTCTTGAACACGACGCAATACTAACCTCAACTATGAACTTAAGTTCTGTCTTTGGTTGCATTGACAACTTTGGAGATTATTTATATGAGCATTGGAGTTGTTAATTTAATGATTCTTGTGTTTATTATATATTTTATATGTGTATTGTGCTTAAAGGCTTGTACGTTGCTGTAATTAAGAATTTCAAGGTTCCATTGTCAGTGCATATGATAATTAAACACACTTGACCATATCTACACTATGCTAATTATCACCAGCATTGTTATTAACCTATTGATTACTATGGGCATTATCAGTGTATGGACCAATTCTCAGTGATAACGTAGCACTAATGTAAAGTTCATTTTAAGATCATAATGTAGTCAAGTAGTTATATTTAAAAGCATGGCAAAAATGGTTCAATATATTGAAGAAAGACTGTACCTATAATGATATTGACTTAATATGTTGGCATGGACTTTAGTTAGTTGAGTTTATTGTCACGTGTACCGAGGTACAGTGAAAAGCTTTTGTTGTGTGCTAGCCATTCCGTGGAAAGACAATACATGGTTACAATCGAGCCACTCCCAGTGATCACAATGGAATTGGTCAGCGAATATGGTATCAGATGGGCAATATACACAATTTGACTTTTTTTAATGGGGGGGAAGGTGAATATCATACAATTAGGGTGATCGATGGTTGGCATGAACTTGGTGGGCCGAAGGGCCTGTTTCCATGCTGTATCTCTAAACAAAACTAATTGTATGGGAGTTGTGCGAAGGAATGCAGATGCACAGTCCCAAAACATTTATCTTAGCAACACAAAAACAAGACAAAATGCTGCAAAGGGCATGTATTCTCACAAAAGCCCGATCAAAACAGCAAAATCATGCATTTTAAACCAGGAAAATAGCTAGGTGGTTTAAATATATCTTGCCCAACAGAGCTAAAAGGAAATTGGCAGTTGGTTTTGCACATCTTGAAGCTTTATTTTTCATTGACTTAAAAAAAAAACTTCTGTGGCTCTCTATTGATTTTTTAATCTGTTTTTGCCAATTTTGACTTGAAAACCACTGGCTAATGGTCCTTATGAGTGCATTGATCATTATCAGCTACATGTAACGATTGACATGCAAACAATCCAAGCTTGATAGAACCACCATTATTGTGGTGTGAACCATCATCTCAAATGCAGTGTTGCTTAAAAAAAAAAGCCGTGGCCATACAAATCATTAATTGCAGGCTTATTGATCTTGGTGCTTTTCCAATAACATCTAAAAGCTGTCCTAGTGGAATAAAGCATCAGTGTTCTCCCAGCGCTGTGTCACTGTTGCCTCTGGTATTACATTGATCTGCTATATTACAGATTTTCCTGACTACTTTTATTTCATGCTACTTTTCTCAAAATTATATGGCACTTGGGAATTCGTAATCACTGCAAATTCTGTGATATGTCAAAGGCTGATGGGTGGCCAGAGAGAGGTATATAAAATCATGAGGGGGCGTAGATAAGGTAATTAGCCACTGTCTTTTCCCCAGGGTAAGGGAGTCTAAAACTAGAGAGCATAGTTTTAAGGTGAGAGGCAAACGATTTAAGAAAGGCATCCAAGGGGAAGCTTTCTTAAGCAGAGGTGGGTGCATAAATGGGACGAGTTGCCAGAGGAAGTGGTAGAGGCAGGTACAATTGCAACATTTAAAAGACACTTGGACAGGTACATGGTGGGAAAGGTTTGGTGGTATATGAGCTAAGTGCAGGCAAATGGGACTACTTTGATTAGGCAACTTAGCTGGCATGGATGATCTGGGTGAAAGGGCCTGTTTCCCAGGCCATTTAGTTGTATGACTAGGGGGCGGTACAGTAGTACAGCAGTAGATTTGCTGCCTTACAGCACCAAGAAATCAAGTAATCCACCTGTTTTTTTCAAACAGAGACTCAATGGCTCAATTTAGGGTAGAGCAAGAGGAGCATAAAACAATGTAAAGTTTTAATTTCTTTGAATTTAATTTACCGTTTGCAAATAATAGGGTTGATAGTCCTTTAAATAGCTTCATGGATGGTTCTGACTCTTTATGTATTAAACGCTTTGTCGTAGAACAGCACTCAAGATTACTTACCAGGATAGAACTTGTGACTGCCTCCCAGTTTGATTTTGAGGTTTGTGGCTGTAAATCTTCCTGAAACAGAATGAGATAAGTGTCTAGACAACTGACCACTTTTGTTATTGTTGTTGTTGTAGTGTTAACATACATTCCATTGTTGTTGTTAACGTATATGCTAAGAAGTTGGATTTTACTTTTACTTGATGCACTAAAACCAAGCATCAAATTGGACACCCTACATATGAAAAAAGGGAATTAGCTGCACATAATAGTCTTCGAGTCATGGAATCATACTGCTTCTAAACAGGCCCTTCAGCCCAATCTATACATGCCAAATAATTTCCCATCTAAGCTAGTCCCATTTGCCCACATTTGGTCCATATCCCTCTAAACCTTTCCTATCCATGTACCTGCCCAAGTGTCTTTTAATTGTTATTTGTACCCACCTCTGCAATCTCCTCTGGTAGTTCGTTCCATTTACACACCACCCTCTGAGTGAAAAAGTTGTGCCTCAGGTTCCTACTAAATCTTTCCCATCTCACCTTAAACCTATGCCCTCTAGTTCTTGATTCTCCTAACCTGGGAAAAAGTCTCCGTGTATTCACCCTATTTATCCCCTTCATGATTTTTAACACCTCTACAAGATCATCCCTCAGCCTCCTGCACTCCAAGGAATAGAGTCCTAGTTTACCCAACCTCTCCTTATAACTCAGACTCCTGGAATCATCCTCGCTATTAATTGTACAACAGTAAAACAGTGTTGACTCAATCGGCTGAATGGCCTGTTTCCATGCTCTGTCACTAAACTAAACTAAACTAATGTCCCTTTCATATGCTCGTATTGCTATCTTGTTCTCAAAGATGTGAAATGCTCTCACCAAAAGAATGGAATGGAATCAACATATAAAGATGAAAGATATTCCTTCAATATCTTTTAAAACATTTTATGAAAGGTGATGCCTTTAGTTTTCTGGGTAGTGAATTATTTTTATATGTTATTTGCAACCAACATCCCAACACTGCGAGCTTAGTTTCTCTCAGTCGGTTATATTGGGCTGAGCATCTTTCTTTCTTTCGCATGTCAACAACAACAGTCAAAAGTGGCAATTGGTGCTTCAGAGTACCGTAGTTGATGCTTTGCTGCAAATTTTGCCAGTTCCGTAGAACTACCCAGGGTGGACGACGAGGACATAAAGCAGCTCCCACCCTGGGCTGAGCATGATATTTGCAAGTCAAATGCCAGACTCTCCAAAAAGAAGTCTTTAGGGGGTGGCACAGTAGCGCAGCAGTAGAGCTGCTGCCTTACACCACAAGACACCAGAGTTTGATCCTGACTGTAGGCGCTATCTGTACGGAGTTTGTAAGTTCTCCCTGTGACCGCATGGGTTTTCTGCAGATGCTCCAGTTTCCTCCTGCATTCCAGAGATGTGCAGGTTTTTAGGTTAATTGGCTTCTGTAAATTGTCCCCAGTGTGCAGGATAGACCACAACATCTGCCCCATCTATAGAATAACCTACACTGACCTCATAAACCAACCCAGAACCCACAAACCAGAGTGGTAGCAAAATGCCCTCGATCCCGAAGGGCTGCCTCGGAATATATTTCATGTCAAGCAACTTTTAATTTCAGTGGCATGGAGTTTCACAAAATTTGTGTTTTAGTGGCATTTAAACAACTACTGTCGTCAGTGTGACTGTATGCTTATGGATCTTCAAGACTAATTAAGACTTAAAATAAAAATCAAGTCTTAGAGTTATTCTTATGTTTTCACTGTGTTGCACTGCCATATATTCTGAATATGATGCTGTTGAAGTTTCAAGAGTGTGTGTGTGTGTGTGGGGGGGGGGGGGGGGGGGGGGGGGAGAGACACATGGGACTGACTGAATACCACAATTTCAAAACACATCTTGGAATGATTGTAACGTCTCACACAACATAGCCAAAACTTTTCTCACCACAGACGGTCCTCTAATGACCAAGCATTTCATGGATGCTTTTTCCTTTCAAGCTCAAATATCTAAGAGAATTTCCTTGTGTATTTAACTTTACCATGCCCAAACACTTACACAAGCCTGCAATAACTCTACAATATGATTTGCTCAGACAATGCCATGCATATGTTGAGAGTTGGCATGCCCTGCTAAAAGAAGTCATAACAAATAAATATACCCACCCCCCCACCTCTATCATTCAATCTGAAGAAGGGTTCCAACCTGAACCATCACCTATTCCCTTTCTCCAGGGATGCTGCCTGACCTGCTGAGTTACTCCAGCATCCTGCGTCTATCTTTGGTATAAATCAGCATCTGCAGTTCCTTTCTACACATAACTAATGCATTTACGCGATTGATCATCCATGAGCTGGAATTCTAGTCACTATGGGTCACTCTTGCACATGTCCTAGTTGGTTTTGATTTTATATATATAAAATATATATACACACACAATCAGACACACATATATGTGCGTAATATGGAGAGAGAGTGACACAAACACACACATTAATATATGTGTTTGTGTGTGTGTATATATGTATATATATATATTTATTTATATAAATGGCAATAATAAGAAAACCTGTCTACAATTGATACTAAATACTTACAAAATTATACAATCCAAAACTAAAAAGTATACTAAACTCACAACATAATTTTCAGTACATTAGATTGCATGCAAACCATTGCCCTTGATCATAACATAATGATGCATAACTGGGAAATTCCACAAATGACCTTGAGATCAGCCAGTGTTTCCTGTAAAATGCCGCAAAGTGTTATCTCTCATTTGGCAACCCCTAATCCACACTTGACCATCTGCAGCTGATGTTGAGATATCTCACAGCATACATGAGGATAAACAGAGGAAATGGCCAGTCATATGACTGAATCGGGGCTGCGAGTGGCATATTTTGAGAACAGATCATCTGCCTCGTTTCTCAGCCACAGAAGTGGTGAGTGGTGTCGGTTGGAATGTAAACAGGGCAAGTTACGTGTCTGTTACAAGGTGGATAAAGTGGGACAGATGACATTTACTCTGACATTAAACCGGTTTGAATTTAACTTCAGATGAGAGGTTACCCGTTAATCTATTTTTATGTGCAGGCTGAATTTTGATAACCTATTGATACAGAATCACGGAATCTCAAGTAATAGGAGCAAAGTTTAAGAATCAGGTCTGGAGATCGATATTTATGACATGCGTGATTTCCTACTGGTTATTAATGTCTGGAAAATGACCTTCACCCCCAATTACCTCAACCATACTCATATTGAATAAGGTTTCATTTCAGGAGACCAGTTGCAGAAAGTTTATATGGTGGTCTTTTCAAATCTGACATATGACCTTTTCCTTAACCATTATGCAGGGCCCAGTTGAAAATGTTTTCTTTTTCTACAATGGTATGCCATGACCTGCTATGTGACAGTGTTTTCTATCAGAGCTATTTGCTAAAAGTGGTCACAAAATGGTTTATATCATTCATGCCTCTGATTTTGGGTTTCTTTATGGAAAGGACAGCTTAGTAGGGCAAGCCTCAATAAGGGGTGGACACTGCAACAAAATCAGAAAGATGCAGTGTGCAACAAACTGGCGTAGCTGGTAGAGCTGCCCCCTCATGGCGCCAGAGACCCAGGTTCCATCCTAACCTCGGATACTCTGTGGAGATTGCAGGTTCTTACATGGGTTTCCACCGGGTGCTTAAGGCTTCTTCCTACATTCTAAAGACGTGCAGGTTTGTAGGTTAATTGGCTTCTGTAGAAATTGTTCACAGTAGATAGAACTAGTGAACAGGTAATTGTGGTCGGCATGGACTCGGTGGGCCAAAGGGCCCGTTTCCATGCCGTATTTCCAAAATAAATTAAAACAAACTAGACTGAAACTTCCACCTGCAATACCAAGAGAAACTGTACAATGTAAGGAAACAAATTCTAGAAACTACTTGACTGCATCATGACTGTGATTTCTGATCATGTTGCATTAAGAGTCTTCTCATTACATTAATAATTCTGGCATTTGAGAAAAGTTTGGATAGGAACATGGATATGCAATGAATGGGCTCTGTAGGGGCAGGTGTAGGGAGTGGATAAGAAAGATACCATAGAACCAGTATGAATGGGTGATCAATTGTGTGTGGACTCGATGGGCCGAAGGGCCTATTTCCAAGCTGTATCTC
Source organism: Rhinoraja longicauda (assembly GCF_053455715.1). Lineage (NCBI taxonomy): Eukaryota > Metazoa > Chordata > Chondrichthyes > Rajiformes > Arhynchobatidae > Rhinoraja > Rhinoraja longicauda. The sequence goes on along the minus strand of NC_135959.1, from coordinate 49,253,642 downwards.
TAAACATGCATGCAAAAGTTTACAAGAAGCCATTGTAGGTTGTTTAATCCAGATTTGTCTCCACCATCCCATTTGAATTATCATCGGCACATGTGAAAACTATTTTTCTAATTTTTAAACTACAGTTTACTTGCTTTGAAAGAAATTTATTTCAGCTTTGGCATTTCTGGCACCAACGAAACATCAACTACATATTCTGATTGTCAAGAGCAGAGGAGAAAAGATAAACAAGCTGACAGTTCGTAATTCATATTGTAAATACTCTTGCTCAGTTAGTCACTGCTTTTGCTCAGCACAGGCACACAACGTCACGCACATTCATCTTTTGAGGTAATTATGTTGTGGAAAATAGATTGCATAACTTTCACATTTTAATCAATTGCATTACACAATAAAACATTTTTTTTTATAGTATTTGTTCAAAGGACCTGTAGAAATCTCTAGAAAATTGCATGGGTGTCCATCATTTTAGATTACTTGGCCATAACACAAGCTATTCCATGACAAATGTCAATACTTTTTTGAGAAATTACCATAATAAAGTCTTTCCATTAGTAGCCCGATAGGGATGTGCATTTGGAGACTGTCAATTCACTTGTCTTTTCATCGACTCACATAAATGCAGACCTATCTGGCATTACATTCAGACAAGTCTACACAAAGCCTGCAATATTCAGAGCATGGTTTCTATCAATTGCCTGTACTCTCAATTTATTCTGAGCATTAGGTGGGGGGCATAAAGATAGATTTTATTTGTTCACATAAGATAGAAAAATACTCTTGCTCAATGCCAATTAATATTTTGCCAATTATTACAATTTCTATACCTGCAATAGAAAAAGTTCCATCAAGTGGAAGTAAACTTGCTTGGTTGTAATTTGATCTTTGTATCTCAGGATATTTAACCACCTAAATGAATCATTGATGTTCAATTTCATAGGGTTTGATGCTATTAAGATATTACACTTAGCTTTGTTCAGAAGCATAGAATATTATATAATACTACAACTTGTACATTTTACTCATCACGTTGGACAGTTTTTCTCTTTCTCATTATTGTAATTATTATTTTCAGCCTCAAGTAACAAAGTTGCAACTTTCATGTCCTTATGTTTCCAATGAACTTGTTGGGTTGCTTTCATATCACCTAACAATCAAAGAGCAATGTGAGATTGCAATGTCTTTAAGATGACATGATATTACAGGGTGGTCTAATGGCATAACAATTAGTGATACACCTTGAAGCTCCAGCAACCCAGACTTGATTCTCGGTCAGGTGCTGTCTGTGTGGAGTTTGTATGTTCTCCCTGTGACCATGTGGGTTTCCACTGGATGCTCAAGTTTCCTCCCACATCACAACGACAAAGATAGGTTAATGGGCTACTGGAGGTCTAGTGAGTGCAGCGGGTGAGAGTGTGGAGTTGATGGGCACGTGAGAGGGAATAGGACACAGAGAAAATAAATGGAGGAAGGGGACTGATGGGATAGCTCGGAGAACTGGCATACACTAGATGTAAGGAAATATGAGACATTGGACTACCTTGAGCAGAAATGCATCTTCAGTTACAAATACAAGGTTAACAAGAAAACAAAAAAGTCCTTTTCAGCAGTGCTGTTTTATGTTTTGGCCAAAATACTTAACCTCCTTTCAAACTGAGTCCTTTCATCTGACTCGGTGAGAATGCCTTGTCAGAGATTACTTCCACCCTCCCAAAAAATACTTTTTGCTTTCAGAAGAGCTGGAGCCATCATGACTTCAAACATTTTTGTTTCATCCACTTCAATGAAAGACTTGGACATTTTTTCAGACAAAATATTTCCAGCTCCCAGCCCAAGACCATATGCTATTCCGGAATTGAACGAAAATATTGTGATTACTGTATATTGCCAAACAATGTTTCAATAATTTATGAGAGGATGTCTAATTACTCTCCTGACATCAGCTGAACTCTTCCTATCTATTAATTTCTCTCTTGAAACCCTATGATATTTTCGGCCATCATATCATGCTAAATTACGAAACTCCTGAACTAACCATTATCCCCTTTATCCCGTATCTATACCCAATATCCTATGGTCGGCTTTATCCTATGGATGGTTCAATTGTAATCATGTGTAGTCTTTTTGCTGACTAGATAGCAAGCAACAACAACAAAAATCACTGTACCTTGGTACATGTGACATTAATCTAAACTCCACTAAAAGAAAGCATTATAACCTTATTGATAATGTCTGTGATTCCTTAGTTTTGAATTTACTAATGGCTGTTACATACCACTTCCACTGGAGAGTAATAAATGCGAAATCCAGGCTTGGCCACGAAATATTCATCTGATTTAAAGGTTATCCTTAATCTGTTGCTTTTCGATGTTAGTCTCGGAGGAACTTCTTTACTGCCACACCATCTTCCACGAATGACTCGGTTTGTATCAGATATATCCTCCACCTCTACAAAGTCATACCTAAAAGATAGAGGGTGCAATGTTTTGTGGTTAATTCTGCAAATAGTGTACTTTAGTTTTAGTTTGGAGATACAGCATGGAAACAGGCCCTTCGGCCAACCTTGTCCATGCCGACCAACGGTCACCCGTTTGCAGTAGTTCTAAGTTATTCCACTTACGCATCCACTCCCTACCCACAAGGTGCAGTTTACAGAGGGCCAATTAACCCACAAACCCGCACGTCCTTGGGATGTGGGAGGAAACCGGAGCACTCAGAGGAAACGCACGCAGTCACTGGGAGAACCAACAAATTCCGCAGAGGCAGCGCCCGAGGTCGGGATTGAACCAGAGTTTCTGCCGCTGTGAGGCAGCAGATCTACCAGCTGCGCACTGCGCCGTCTTTGCTTTCAAAGTGAACATTGTTCCTTTGTAGTTTTAACAGGTAAACAAAGGGTCCTGGGGCAGTACTGAGTAACTTGTCTGAGGAATGGTCAGATGCTGAATGATGTTTGGTCAGTAATCATTACCTGATCTCAGCTGGGACTTCACTGCTACAAGCATTAAGAAGAAGGAGGCTTTCAAGTCAATTTACATGCTTAATTGGAAAGATGTGTTACTAGGCAATCAAGAAGTGACACTTCCTGGAATAACCGTGCGAACTTAAGCAATATATTTTTTGTCCTTTTCTCAAATGAAGTTTTATTTTGATTGCGCATACATAAATAGGATATTTTTTTTACAATCTCATGATTTCCCATGTTGAATGTGATTAAAATTGCAGCTAATTTATAGCTGTTTGCTTGAGAGTGATACTGACAAAAAATTAGATCTCAATTTTCTAATACACGACTCCTGCTGATAGAGCTGCTGCCTCACAGCACCAGAGACCTAGCTAGGTTTGATCCTGACCTTGGGTGTTGTCCATGTGAATTTTGCCCGTTCTCCCTGTAACTACATGGGTTTCCTCCAGGTGTACCAGTTTTGTTCCACATCCCAAAAACGTGTGGGTTTGTAGCTTAACTGGGCCTCTGTAAAAAATCACCCCAGCCTGCAGGGAGTGGATGTGAAAGTGGGATAACTTAGATCTAGTGTGAATGGGTGATCAATGGTCGGAGTGGATTCTGTGGGCCGAAGGGCCTGTTTCCATGTTGTAGATCTAAACTAAAATGTATCATTCATTATATTAATTGATTTTATTGCACATTAAGTTATATCAGTCATTAATTTAATTAAAGTGTGATACAAGGCATATTCCAGGTGATATAACTCTTGACCCAGCGGTATAAACATTCTACAACCCAGCTGTATGAACATTGATTTATCTAATTTCATGTAACTCCTGCATTCCCTCTCCCCCACCCCCTCCCCCACTCTACCAGTTCCACTTTTCACATCCTTGTATCCCTTGTGTTATCACACCTTCCCCAGCCAACAATGGGCCATTATGGGCTCCACCCTTCATCTGTTGCTGGCCCTGATTTGTTCTAGCCTTTTCTCATCTCCAGTTTAGTTCCCATCCACCCTACTCCCCCCCCCCACCCCACCCCACCCCGCATTTCTACTTTCAGTCTGAAGGGTTCTGACCCAAACGTCTGACCCAACGTTATTTTCCTTCAGAGATGCTGATTTACTCCAGCGTTTTGTGTCTATCTTCTGTAACTCTTGATATTGTTGCAAATAAAATAGAAAAGCAGATGATTTGCAATGATTGAACTTGTGCAGAGATTTCCCTGCTGCTTCAGATGTTTGCAAAATATTCACATGCAAATCCATTCAGTATGGTGGAAAGCATTTATTCTTGAAAGTACGATTTGTTTGTTTAATTTCCATTGGAATGCCGCAGAGATGTTTAAGGTAAGATGTGCTTAAAGGGATAGGAATCAAATTAGAGTGGTGCAGCGGTAGAGCAGCAGCATCACAGCGCCAGAGACCAGGGTTCGATCCTGACCTCGGTTGCTGTCTATGTGGTGGTTGCATGTTCTCCCTGTGATTGCATGGGATTCCTCCAGGTACTCTGGTTCTCTCCTTCATACCAAAGACGTGTGGGTTTGTAGGTTAATTGACCTCTGTAAATTACCACTGATATGTAGGAAATGGACATGAAAGTGGGATAACATAAAACTAGTGCGAATGGGTGATCAGTGGTCGGTGTGGACTGGGTGGTCCAATGGAGCTCTTTCCATGCTGCATTTCTAAACGAAATTAACTTATGAAACGATAAACACTGGCAGACTGAAACAAAGTGAAAAGGTGATTTCAATGTTATTTTGGGATGAATATGTGCATACATTTGCAATGTTGGAAGCTGGTCAGGAATGCACAAATGATTATCATTGATGTAAGGTCAGGTTTTCTGTATTGCTGTGCTTGAAGGCATTGTCATGGTGAGTCGACCATAGGAGTCAAAAAGCTGTCAAGAATGAAGAATAAAGTGCTTGTAAAGCCAGATTTGTCACGGCACTGTCACTAGCTGGCATCTTGTGAAAAATGATAAAGAGCTTGCATGCATGTTCGCACTGCAGATGTAAACTTTAATAAGAAACATGTAGAAACAAGGAACTGCAGATGCTAGTTTACACACAAAAGGACACAAAGTGCTAGAGCATCTCAGCAGGCCAACAGCATCTCTGGAGAAGCTGGATAGGGGACGTTTTGGGTGATGGATAATCACCCAGAATATATAATAAAACACATATATGTTGCACTCAACAATATAAACTTCTCCAGAGATATAAATGATCAAAGCACATGGATTTGTATTACTAAAGACTAGATAGAAGTACAACCTTTGTCATGAATCAACGATAAACCTTTTAGTTATCGTTAAATATATTTTCTTGGATATCAAAGAACTGAACTGCAGAGAAGGTGCTCCATTATTTAAGAGTTCTTTTTTATAACAAGGTCACACACAGCAATCATACCAGCATCAAAAGAATAACTGGAGGATAATTGCTCGTTCTATTATTATTCACTGTAGGTTTTTTTTTTTAAATGTCCCTGTGCTAAAGTCATTTCCAGTCATTCTCTTCTTAAGATGCCAATGTATCTGATTCTCTAGGCATTAGTCACAGGCAGGAGTCAATGGCAGGAAGTCATATTTATTAGCAACTGTTGACAATTTAAGGAAAAATCTACAAAGGGGAGACAGGCTAATCCTTTTTCTTTCCCTGAACAGGAATACAAGGCTCACTGAAGTCAATCAAAATTCTGCTCAAGGAGAGATCAAGGGCGGCACAGTGGCGCAGCGGTAGAGTTGCTGCCTTACAAGCGTCAGAGACCCGGGTTTGATCCTGACTACGGTGCTGTCTGCACGGAATTTGTGCATTCTCCCCGTGACCGCGAGGGTTTTCCCCGGGAGCTCCAATTTTCTCTCACATTCCAAAGGCGTACAGGTTTGTTGGTTAATTGGCTTCAGTAAAAATTGTAAATTGACCCTAGTGTGTGGGATAGTACACTGGGATCGCTGGTCGGTATGGACTCAGAAGGCTCTGTTTCTGCGCTGTAACTCTAAACTAAACTAAACTGAAACTAATATAAAATACTCAGGAATTATTTTCTGTGTTGCCCGTGATTTGGGATTCATTTTAGATAATATCAAATGTAAAATAAATGGTCCAGTTTACCCAAGAAAGAACTCTTGTTCTTACGCTAGGCAAGATCTGTACTTGGCACATTAGGAGATGAGGCAAGCAATTAGAAAGATAGAATACAGAACAGTACAGCAGAAAAACAGGCCCTTCAGCCCACATTGTCCATGCCACACATGATGCCAAAGTAAATTAATCTCCTCTGCCTGCATGTGGTTCATATCCCTCCATTCCCTGCATACATGTGCCTATCCAAAAGCCTCTTAAATGCCACTATTTTATCTGCCTCCACCATCACCCCCACCTCTGCATCGCATTCTAGGTGCACAGCACTCTTTGTATAGTAAAATTTGCCCTGCAAATCTCCTTTAAACATTGCCGCTCTCAACTTCAAGATATGACCTTGATCAATTTGCTATTTGTTGTTCTCAACACGAGGCAATTTAAATCAGTTAATTGCCCTGCAGTGGAGATATTTATTTAAATTGTCATAACACTGACAGTATGGATGCAAGCAATAAAATTTACACTGCATTACTTTCATATATAAAAAATTAAAAGGTTGTATTAGTTATGAGAGCAACATGAAATTATCTCCTCAGTCTGACTGCTTTTGGAATTCAAGTATCTACTTCACAAAAGCTGATGCAATATCTTATGATGATAATTATGATAATTTTGTTTCACATTTACAACCACAAAATTGCTCTTCATAGCCAATTTAGTCAATTGTTCTCCCTTTTGCTAAAGTCAATTGGAGTGAGTATTGAAAAGCTTGGGAGAGCAGACACCAGTTTGAATGTTGCAAGATTAGATTCATTACACATGAAAGTATTAGCCAAGAATGAAGTCATTTAAAGACATGTCGCCAGAGTATTTTCTTGAAACGTGCTGCAGTGAGGAACGTAGTGAGGAAGGGTGCGTGGGAAATAAGGGTTGAGAAGAGGCCAATCAGCACATTACCGTTCCACTCAGAGATTCAGACTTCATTTTGAATAAATCCAGTTTTAATCTCTCTACTTGGATAGATTATTGCAAGTCCTTAGAAATTCTAGCTGTTCAATATTCATCAGCTAAAATGTCAGCTGTTGTTCACTGGAAAAATGGGAGGATCTGAGCTACACCAGCCGATCCTTGTGGTCTGATATCTTCTATGTTTATGTCCATGTCATAGGAGCAGAATTAGGCCATTCAGCCCATCAAGTCTACTCTGCCATTCAATCATGGCTGATCTATCTTTCCTTGTCAACACCACTCTCCTGCCTTCTCCCCATATCCTCTGACACCCATACTAATCAAAAATCTGTCAATTTCTGCCTTAACAATATCCATAGACGGCCTCTAGAGCCGTCTGTGGCAATGAATTCCACAGATTCACTACCCTCTGACTAAAGAAATTCCTCCTCATCTCATTTCTAAAGGAACGTCCTTTTATTCTGAGATTGTGCCCTCTGGTCCCAGACTAATCCACTAGTGGAAACACCCTCTCCACATATAATTACACAAATTGCACAAATGGAAAGGAGATAATGGCCAGACAATCGGTTTCAGTAACAATGAGTAAAGGTTGAATATCATCCAAGACACTGGGGACAACTTCATTCCTCACTATGCTGTAGGATCTTTCATATAGAACATAGAACAGTATAGAACATTAACAGGCCCTTCAGCCCACAATGCCTGTGCTGAAAACCATCTCTTCTCTACCTGCACATAATCCATATCCCTCCATTCCCTGCATATACATATGCCCATTTAAAAGTCTCTCCAATACCACCATCATATCTGCCTCAACCACCAACCCTGAGAGTAGGTCAATTGAAAATATCCAGCTGACCGGGACAGGGCCTCGGATTTACATGGAAAATATGGCGCTGGAGTGTGGCGGCTCTTTTAGTGCTCTTGCCAGAGAAGGATCTACTATCATCCGATACAATCGCTCTACATTTTCAAATCTCTTTCCTATCTATTATTATTGAGTTTGACTTGATTGTATTTATGTATAGTGTTATCTGATTTGAATAGATTGCATGCAAAACAAGGCTTTTCACTGTAACTCGGTACATGTGACTAAAAAACGTAGCCTAACCTAACCTAACCTAACCTAGACATAAAGTGCTGGAGTAACTCAGTGGATCAGGCAGCATCCCTGTAGTAAAAGGATGGGTGACATTTTGGGCAGGATGCTCGGGCAGTCTGAAGAAGGGTCCCGATCCAAAACATCACCTATCCTTTTTTTCAGAGATGCTGTCTGACCCGCTGAGTTACTCCAGCACTTTGTGTCTATCTTTGGTATAAACCATCATTGGCAGTTCTTTGTTTCTACATTTTAGCTAACCTAACCAAATCTAACCTAACCTAACCTAACCTAACTTAACCTAACCTAACCTAAACCTAACCTAACCTTACCATACCATACCATCAGAAAGTGCCTTTAACTGTCCTGAATGTATTTAGAGTTGGTCATGTGTTGTTCTTCCTTGACAAATGGTGGCACAGATGTACTGGTAACAGATTCTATTAATGCACTAGCTTGGATTTATGGAAGAAATCAAATAAACATGAAACTAATGAATTTGGACACAAAGACTAAACAAGAAGTGGATCCTGTTGGGAAATAATATTTTTGTCAATGATGCTGGGAATTGATTATTCGGCCTCTATAAAATCAGTGGATTAGGAAAATAATGTGTAAAAGGTATGCTTTAAAGCTTCTTTTCCCTACTAACAGCTGTCTCCAATCTTTCTCATTCACTCCTTGAGATACTGGAAATAACCAGTGACTATTAACAAAGGGACTTTGTTCTTGAAGCAGCTTACAGAGCCAATTGGCATCCCCAAATCCTGTGGCAGCCAATTACACAAAACAATTCTTAAAGAGGTGACAGTATTTAAAGAACAGTTATTCTTCACTGACCGGTAATGCATAGGACATATGGGGCAATGGCAGAATAATGTGGTTGAGAGAGAAAGATATATCAGCCATGAGCGAATGTCGGATGGACCGAATGGCCTAATTCTGCTCCTATAACTTATGAATTTATATATATTACAGCAACTGTATAAAAGTGTATTCACACTGAGCATCCTATGCTGTGCCAGTTTGGAATTCCTGCTTCTGCATCTTCACAGCAGCGCATATAAATGATTTGGATGAAAGTGTATAGGAAGGAACTGCAGATGCTGGTTTACACCAAGGGATAGACACAAAATGCTGGAGTAACTCAGTGGGACAGGCAGCATCTCTGGAGAGAAGGAATGGGTGGGATTTCGGGTTGAGACCAATCTTGAGACTGAGCGTCAGGGGAGATGGAGTTACAGAGATAAGGAAGCGTAAGAGATCAAAAGAGATAAAGCTCAAAGAAAATGTAGAATAGACATTTGGATGAAAATGTAGATGGCCTGATTATTAAGTTTGCAGGCAACTTAAAAATTATTGTTGATATTGCGAAAGATTGTCAAAAGATACAGCAGGATTTAGATGGACAGAAATTTGGAAAGACAAACGACAGATGGAATTTAATGCGACTAATGTGAGGTGATAGATTTTGGGAGGTAAAATGCAAGAGGAAAGTATACAGTTAATGGCAAGGACTAATAGGAGCATTGATGTACAGAGGTATTTCTGATGCAAGTCCAAAACTTTCTGAAAGTTGCAATACAAGTGGATAGGGTGTGAAAGAAGGCACATGACATGCTTGCCTTTATTGTTTGGAGCATTTATAGTTGGACATTCATGTTCCAGCTGTATAAAACTGGTTAGGTCACATTTGGACTATTGTGTGTAGTCCTGGTCACCACTCTCTTGGTGAAAACGACTTATATAGACTCTCCTGGTGAGTTTCATTGTCTGTAACTCGTTTTCACCTCGCCCACGACTAACTATCGACTGTTTCCTTCATCATCGTTACTTTTTTGCATGTCTTTCATTCATTTGTTTTCTATCTCTCTATATCACAGTCCATATCTCTCGTTTCCTTTTCTCCTGACTCTGTCTGAAGAAGGGTCTTGACTCAAAACATCTATTTCTTTTTTCCTGAGATGCTGCCTGACCCGCTGAGTTATTCCAGCTTTTTATGTCTATCTTCTGTACTGTTCTATGTTCTATTCTACAGTCCTTCACCATCTACTCGTATTTGACCCTGTAAATGCAGTACATATACATTTTGATCCCAAGCCTACTGAACCACAAGCATCAGAACTTAACATAAGCTATTCAAGGAGCATTTAAGCTTATGACCTAAAGTTGTTCATGACACAGACCTTGCTTTCAACTGTTTAAAAATGTTTTCTCATAACTTATGCATCTTTCTGCTTACCTGCAAATATCATTTTCTGGGTCCTCCAGTCCGAAACGAGTATCGAACACCAACTGTATTCGTGTGTTTTCGGGAGACAGCAACCTCCATGTCAATAAGATGCTTCTTGGATAGTTGAGAGGAAACCGTGGGCTCTGTATATATCCATTATTCACGACATTGACTGTATCCTCATGCCGATATATTGCTGTGAGGTGATTGCTCTCTGTTAGTAGTCACAACTTGTACAAATTAGTTGGCTGTTTAAATATCGATGAACAATGCAAAAACACAAGCACCAAGCATAACAATGAATGATAAATCTTTAAATATTTAACATTTATTTTACAATTAATTTACATTTAAATTATTTTACATTTAAAAACTTCATTTGCAATCAAAACTATGTCATCAGAAATCTGTTCAAAGTTACAATCATACAGGCACTGTGGCCCTTTGGGGATTAGAAATAGTTAAGCTCTGGTTAAATGTGCTAAATAGAACAATAAATAAACATGGCATAATAGCATCTGCTCCATGTTAAAGAGGGCAGTAGTAAACAATTGTATAAATGTTACTAAAAATTAGTCGTGACAAATAAGAACAACTCACAGCACAACAAATATTACATAATCTTTGTAGTGCATCTTTCAGAACATTGATATTTTCATAAACTTAAAAATTGCCTAGAGGCACAAAATTAGGTTGTTATTTTAGATGATATTACATACGTATCACATAAGCATGAACATAAAAACCAGTTACAAAGACATGGAAGTAAAATCAGAGCAGATGACTTTAGTTGAACAGATAGTAGGGACATATTTATAATGAGATAGATGGCTTTAAAATAAATTGCTGCTAATAATTCTATATGAAATTAGTGAGCAATTTTATTGCCATGAAAGCAATCCCTCTTTCACAAAGGTGATGAGATGCATTTGGAAAACACTTTGTCAAGTTCAAACTGATTTTGACACCTGAATTTATTATACATCAGTCAAGGCAGAAATTAGGCAAGACAGCAATGAACATACAGAACATAACATCAGCAAATGGAAACAGTTCATAAATGATACATCAGATCACTATTAAAATATTGCTATGGCTGGATTCAGCTTTTAGATAGAACTAGTCCAATTGTGCACAAAATAGATTGTGCACAAAATATATTTGTGCTTCTCGGCAACTAACCAGCTCCATCAGCTTGATTTTTGTTCCATTGACTCCATTTACACCTCACGCTGCCTCCGCAAGGCTACCAACATAATGAAGGACAAGTTGCACCCAAGCCATTCCCTCTTCTCCCCTCTCCTATTGGGCAAAGGTTGCAGAAGTGTGAAAACGCACACCTCCAGATTCAGGGACAGTTTCTTCCCAGCTGTTATCAAGCAATTGAACCACCTACCAATAACCAGAGAGCAATCCTGAGCTACTATCTACCTCATTGGAGACCCTTGGACTATCTTTGATCAGACTTTACTGGACTTCATCTCGCACTAAACGTTATTCACGTTATTCCCTTGTATCTGTACACTGTGGATGGCTTGATTGTAATCATGTATTGTCTTTCTGCTGACTGGTTAGCACATGACAAAAGCTTTTCACTGTACCACAGTACACATTGACAATAAATAATAAACTAAACTAAACTAAAAAATGTATACGAGTAAAAAGTTTAGTTTAGAGATTGTTTAGTTTAGAGATACAGCTTACAAACAGGCCTTTCGGCCCACCAAGTCCACGCCCACCATCGCTATCCCATTTATACAAGTTCTGTTATAGCACTTCTGCATCCACTCCCTACACGTTACAAAGGGCCAATTAATCTTCAAACCCTTACACGTGGGGAAAAAAACAGAGCACCCGGAGGAAACCCCATGCAGTCACAGGGAGATCATGTAAAGTTCACACGGACAGCATCCAAGGGCAGGATTGAACCCGGGTCTCTGGTGCTGTGAGGCTATGGTTAAAAGTAAACCCAGTATATGTATCTGAATGGAAAAGTGCAGATTGAGTATCTGGATTGTGCGTAAGATGAACCTTGGTAGAAAATATTACTGTTTGAATGTGAGTTAGCAACATTGAAATTCCGCTTACATTTGGCTGCTCCGATCAGCCTGAATTGCAGTGCAAAATTCAGGAATGTTTAATAAACAGGCTTGAGTGAGTTGTGATGATGTTTTTATGTGCTGCATTATCACAATATTTTTTTCCCCAAAAGAAGACGACAAGAGAAATGATTGGTAAAATATTCAATGTTTCTTTTCTTTTTTGAAATACTCAAAGTGACTGATCAAAGACTGGAATCGGGAACCCTTTCTTTTTCCTTTCTTAACATCACAGTGGCACATCTGTGAAAGCTGCTGCCTCACAGCGCCAGAGACTTGGGTTCTATGCTGACCTCGGGTGCTGTCTGTGTGGACTTTGCACATTCTCCCCTTGATGCATGGGTTTCTTCCGGGTGCTCCGGTTTCCTCCCACATCCCAAAGATGTGCGGGTTTATAGGTTTATTGTCCTCTGTAAATTGCCCTTAATGTGTAGGGAGTGGATGTGAAAGAGTGGTTAACAAAACTAGTGTGAGTGGATCATTGATGGTCGGCGTGGCCAAAGTGCCTGTGTCCATGCACAATCTCAAAACTAAACTAAACACCATGCAATACTCCATCAGGTTTTGTGTTTGCAGTTATTTCAGGATATTTTATAATAGTTAAGAGAAAAGCTGTTATCAGGTAACTAAATCATGCTATCAACAAATAAAGACCTGTCCTGAGTTACGATCTACCTCACTGGAAACCCTTGGACTATCTTTGATCGAACTTTACTGGACCTTATCTTGCACTAAACATTATTCCCTTTATCACGTGTCTGTACACTGTGAACGGCTCGATTGTAATCATGTATAGTCTTTCTGCAGAAAGGTTAGCACACAATAATATCTTTTCACTGTACCTTGGTACTCTTGAACTAAACTAAACTTAAAAAAAGACCAGTGTGGCAAGCTAGCTTGACTAGACAGAATTAAGTAATGGGCCGAAAGAGCACTTGAAACAATATTTTTTAAGAAACTTTTAAAAGGAGGGTTAAGGTGGAGGAGTTCTAGTGGACTGATTGGGCAGCTGTGACAAGTTCATAGTTTTTATTCTCTTTTTATTGGCTCAATGTATCAAATTGCACACTAATTAAGTCTTTGTTCCTCATGTCTCCAAACATATTTTTATTGGTAAAGAAATCAAAGAGTGAAGTTTTGGAGAGAACAGAGTACATGCTCTACTTTAGTTTGGCTTAGTCCGTGGCGTCACCCATTCCTTGGCTTTGGTAAGTGGGAAAATAAAATAAAATTATTAGACTGTGATTTAAATTTTAACTGAAAAAAAAAGTTTTTGCAAGCAGAAAAAAAGTAATTGTGGACAGGCATAAAATTTTAGAAAGGATTAAAGTTTAACTATCTTTTCAAGTAAGTAAAAATGACAAATAGCCATGGCTACTGCATTCAGCTAAAATAAAAATGATATTTTAACATGAAGATTCTTCATTTTATATATTATCAGAATGTTTTGCTCTGCTTATCTTGAACGGCATAGTTTACAGTAAAGGGGACCACTAGGTTTTGGTGTTAGATTTATGCTTTAGTCAGAGGGTGATGAATCTGTGCCATTCATTGCCACAGACAGCTGTGAAGACTGTCAATGGTTATTTTTAAGGTGGAGATTGAAAGATTCTTGATTAGTGAGGGTATAGATTGACCGTCTCCACAGCCATCTGTTGCAATGAATTACACAGATTCACCACCCCCGGCTGAAGAAGTTCCTCCTCATCTCCTGTCTAACGGTACATTCCTTTTATTCTGAGGCTATGGCCTCTGGTCCTAGACACTCCCACTAGTGTAAGCATCCTCTCCCACATTTACTCTATCCAGGCCTTTCACTATTCGGGCACTTTGCAGTGATCAATAAACCTGACGGATGTGGGATGTGGAGAAAGTTGCAACACTCAGAGGGAGTCACAGGGAGAATATGCAATCACAGGGAGAACATATTTTTGCACAACTGCACAAAGGAACCAGCCCAGGTCAGAATTGAACCTAGGTCTTTCAAACTGTGAGGCAAGAACTCTGCTAGCTCTGCCACTGTTATGCCCTGGATTGTCTACTCCAATATGCAGATGCTACACTAAGGGACTCTGCTTACTTTTCTAATGATAATTTTAACACAGATACTCATCTCATTACCTTCCCATTTAGAGTAAACACTCGTTATTTATTCAATCGAAGCTCTGTCATTATCTAATCCATGGAGTGCCCTTTAATTTTTTAAAAACATTTTCTATTTTGAATTGAAAGTAATTATGAAATGATTTTGCATTTGTTCGCTGATTTTCACATTAATAATTTGCAGAATCGGAAGAGCCGAACTCTCAAAATAAATTCAAGTCGTCACAGCAATATAAAACTACTTCCTTCACTGCTGCAAAGATAGGATTAAATTGAATGAGAGAGATGAGCAAAAAGTCTCTTTCGAGATTCAAAATTCTTAGAGATTAGAAAAAGGGGATAGAAAAGAGAGCTGGAATAAATTTGAGAACATTGAGTGGGCAAAGTTTAAAGTAGACGTGTGGGGCAAGTAGACTGGAACTCTGTTCTCAGTTTTTACACTGAGAGTGTTGGGTGGCTGGAACTCGTTGCCAGGGATGGTGGTGGAGGCTGATATGATAGTGGGCTTCAGACACTTTTGGATAGGCATATAGATAAGCAGGGACCAGATGAGGTTAGTTTATCTTGGCTGATCATTCTCAATCAGTACCCCGTTCCTGCCTTCTCCCCATACCCCCTGACTCCGCTATCCTTAAGAGCTCTATCCAGCGCTCTCTTGAATGCATTCAGAGAATTGGCCTCCACTGCCTTCTGAGGCAGAATTCCACAGATTTACAACTCTCTGACTGAAAAAGGTTTTTCCTCGTCTTCGTTCTAAATGGCCTACCCCTTATTCTTAAACTGTGGCCCCTGGTTCTGGACTCCCCGAACATTGGGAACATGTTTCCTGCCTCTAACGTGTCCAACCCCTTAATAATCTTATATGTTTCGATAAGATCCCCTCTCATCCTTTTAAATTCCAGTGTATACAAGTCTAGTCGCTCCATTCTTTCAACATATGACAGTCCCGCCATTCCGGGAATTAACCTAGTAAACCTATGCTGCACGCCCTCAATAGCAAGAATATCCTTCCTCAAATTTGGAGACCAAAACTGCACACAGTACTCCAGGTGCGGTCTCACTAAAACCTTGTACAACTGCAGAAGGACCTCTTTGATCCTATACTCAACTCCTCTTGTTATGAAGGCCAACATTCCATTGGCTTTCTTCACTGCCTGCTGTACCTGCATGCTTCCTTTCAGTGACTGATGCACTAGGACACCCAGATCTCATTGTATGTCCCCTTTTCCTAACTTGACACCAGTCAGATAATAATCTGCCTTCCTATTCTTACCACCAAAGTGGATAACCTCACACTTATCCACATTAAACTGCATCTGCCATGCATCTGCCCACTCACACAACCTGTCCAAGTCACCCTGCAACCTTATAGCATCTTCCTCACAGTTCACACTACCACCCAGCTTTGTATCATCTGCAAATTTGCTAATGGTACTTTTAATCCCTTCATCCAAGTCATTAATGTATATTGTAAATAGCTGCGGTCCCAGCACCGAGCCTTGCCGTACCCCACTAGTCACTGCCTGCCATTCTGAAAGGGACCCATTTATCCCCACTCTTTGCTTTCTGTCTGTCAACCAATTTTCTATCCATGTCAGTACCCTACCCCCAAAACGATTTGCTCTAATTTTGCCCACTAATCTCCTATGTGGAACCTTGTCGAAGGCTTTCTGAAAGTCGAGGTACACCACATCCACCGGCTCTCCCCTGTCAATTTTCCTAGTTACATCCTCAAAAAATTCCAGAAGCTTAGCCAAGCATGATTTCCCCTTCGTAAATCCATATCTATATACTAAAACTCTCGTTTGTTTGTTTGTTTGTTTGTTCCTGAACTACAGCCAAAGCGGTACACGATAGCGCAACAATTTTAGGCCCACCTTACTCATCGTTGTTCCTTTGGTGCTAATGGAAGAAGTTTAATTGAAATCAGTATTATATTTTTAACGTTATTCACATTTTAAAGTTTAAATCTATCTCCGAGGGAGGGGGGAGGGAGGGAGGGAGGGGGTGGAGGGAGGATAAGGGGGGGTTGAGGATGATGGAGTGGGGGGGGAGGGGAAAGGGGGGAGGCGTAGGGGAGGTGGAGGGGAGGGGATGGGGATGTGGAGGGGAGGGGGAGGTGGAGGGGAGAGAGGAGGGGGAGAGAGGGGGAAGGAGGGGATGGGGAATGGGGGGAGGGGGGAGGGGAGGGGAGGGGGAGGGGGAGGGAGGAGGGGAGGGGGAGGGGAGGGGGAGAGGAGAGGGTGCTGCTCCAATGCGTGAGAGGTTTGGGCCCAACGGGTCCACTTGGTCTAGTACTCTTTAATATCTGGTGTTGACAAGGTGGTGGACAAGTGTTTCAGTGGCTGATTGACCCTTGCATATTTTATGTGGATGCTAACTGGGCAACCTGTTGTGTTCATAAGGTCATAAGATAAGTCATAGGAGCAAATTCGGCCCATCAAGTCTACTCTGCCACTCAATCATGGCTGATCTATCTTTCCCTCAACCCCATTCTCCTTCCTTCTCCCCATAACCCCTGACACCCTCACTAATCAAGAATCTGTTAATCTCAGCTATAAATATATTCAATGATTTGGCCTCCACAGCTGTGGCAATGAATTCCATAGATTCACCACCCTCTGATCAAATAAATTCCTCCTCATCTCCTTTCTAGAGTTATGTCCTTTTAATCTGAGGCTATGGCCTCTGGTCCTAGACTTTCCAACCGCGCTGCTGATGCAAATAAGAATTTCATTGTTCTGTTTCAGGATATATGATAATAAACCACTATTGACCATTGACAACAAAGTACACTCATTTATGTCCGTGCCATATCTAGTCTACTTTGAAGGCCAGGTCACGTCAGTATATAAATGATGGATGACACTGTGTTCGTTTAGTTTAGAGTTATTGCATGGAAACAGTCCCTTTGGCTCACCTAGTCAACGCCGACCAGCGATCCCCGTACACTAGCACTATCCAACACACTAGGAACAATTTACAATTTTTACCGAAGCCAATTACCCTACAAACCTGCATGTCTCAATTACCCTACAAACCTGCATGTCTTTGGAGTGTGCGAGGAAACTGGAGTACCTGGGGAAAACCACGTGGTCACAGGGAGAACGTACAAACTCCATACAGACAGCACCCGTAGGATCGAACCTGGGTGTCTGGCGCTGTAAGGCAGCAACTCTACCACTGCGCCACCATAAATTGAACTATAGAATTACGCTTACATGAATTAATGCTGATGGCCACCCCATTGCTAAACTGCCATGCTGATGACTGAATTGAAACCGAGAAACTGACTTACTACCAACCAATTTCTGCAGACTTACAATCAAAATCATGAATGAGTTGAGGATCATTGAAAACGAAAGCTGCAAGAAAATCTGCTCGGAGAATACTAATAAGTAAAGGCTTGAGGTGATTAATAAGTAGACAGAATCACAGCAGCAGTGGGAATTGGGGCATGTCGCAATGATTGTGCGCGTTGCATGGGAATGGAGTGGATGTTACAATGAACGTTACCACTGTGCCATGAAGCTGTAGCTTGACAGATACTGTAGTTAATCAGTAGAACACCAGTGTTAATGGAACCCAAATGGAAGGCACCTGCATCTATAATAGGGATTGATGTTGGAAAGATGGAGATTAAAGCAACTACCTTGGAATCAAGAGAGCCAAGAGTTAAAAGTGTTTTATTGTCATATGTACCTAAATCTATATACTAAAACTCTCATTTGTTTGTTTGTTTGTTCCTGAACTACAGCCAAAACGGTACACAATAGCGCGACAATTTTAGGCCCACCTTACTCGCCGTCGTCCCTTTGGTGCTAATGGAAGAAGTTTCATTGAAATCGGAGTTATATTTTTAGTTATTCGCATTTTAAAGTTTAAATCTATCTCCTAGGGAGGGAGGGGGGAGGGAGGGAGGGAGGGGGGGAGGGAGGGAGGATAAGGGGAGTTGAGGGGGAAGGGGGAGGGGGAAGGGAGGGGGGAGGGGAGGGGAGGGGAGGGAGGAAGGGGAGGGTAGTGGGAGGGAGGGGGGTGGGGGGAAGAGGGGACGGGGAGGGGAGGGGGAGAGGGAAGGGGGAGGAGGGAGGAGGAGGAGGGAGGAGAGGGTGCTGCACCAATGCAGGAGAGGTTTAGACCCAACAGGTCCACTTGGTCTAATGGACAATAAAATCCTTACTTGTAGCAGTACAACTGGCTTGTATATACCGTACTCAATAGTGGCGCAGTGGTAGACCTGTTGCCTTACAGCACCAGAGGCCCAGGTTCAATTCTGACCTCTGGTGCTGTCTATAAGGAGTTTGTACATTCTCCCTGTGACCGCGTGGGTTTCCTCTGGGTGCTCCAGTTTCCTCACACATCCCAAAGAAGGTTAATTGGCTTTGGTAAAATTGTAAATTGTACTTAAGTGTCGAATAGTGCTAGTGTACGGGTGGGTGATGGTCGGTAGGCGCAGACAAGGTTGGCCGCAGGGCCTGTTTCCGCGCTGTATCTCTCAACTAAAACTAAGCTAGAAAGATAGTACAATATATAAAAAGAAAAATAAATCAATGAAAAAAAACACAATGTAGTGCAAAAAAACAAAAAAACAAAAAAACAAAGCCTGACGTCCCTCGTGCAATCGAGGCAATTCGTAGTTCAGAGTTTAGTTGGAGGCAGAAAGATGAAGGTTAAAATAATCAACGCACAAATTGAACTTGGTCTAGTCCTCTCTGATTATGTTATCAAACAAATGTGTAGGCTGTAAAGAGGAAGAAATTAAGGTGAAACACTGAGACAGATTAGTAATCACATGGGGAATGAGAGTGGAATTAGAATTAGAAAGAAAGTCCAAACCAAACAGGGAGAAATTTGATTCCTGACCTTTTTGGTGGGAATCTTGTTTATCCATGTGGTTTTATCCCAGTCTAAAACCAGAAGAAGAATTGACACAGGAATTTACCTGCAGTGAGGTTTAACATTCGACACTCACGCCAGTAAGATAAGTTCCATGTAAGATCAAATAAATATTTATCTCCATGTAAAGCTTGAACTGTTTTTATTCTGGTAAAATTTCAGTTTATTATTAACTGTGCCTTAATAGAAACACGTGTAGGAAGGAACTGCAGATGTTTGTTCATATTGAAGGTGAACGCAAAGTGCTGAAATAACTCAGCAGGTCTGGCAGCATCTGAGGAGAAAAATGATGCATGACGATTTGGGTTGGAACCCTTCTTCAGACTGAAAGGGTTCCGACCTGCCTGACCAACTGAATTACTCCAGCACTTTGTGTCTATCATTAATAGAAACAATTTGGTTAGTTTTCCTTTCTGAAAAATGGAATCATTATGTTGGAAAATGTTTAATTTATTGACACAAAATCCAGAAAGTACATAATCATTCGGACACAAAATGTGCTTTGGGGCGGCAGTTGTCTTCATCATTGACAACAGTTCTGCCTTTTGAGACTCTTTTGGCAAGATGGTCGACTCCACTCAAGTCTCAAAAAAGGGCTGTAAGGTGGCGCAGCAGCAGAGTAGCTGCCTTGCAGCACCAGACACCTGGTTCGATAGACCTATGGGTGCTATCTGAATGGAGTTTGTACGTTCTCACTGTGATCGTGTGGTTTTCTCTGGGTGCTCCAGTTTGCTCCCACACTCCAAATTCGAGCAGGTTTGTAGGTTAATTGGCTTCAGTAAAATTGTAAATTGTCCCTAGTGTCTAATAAATTGTGTGTAAATTGTCCCTATATTGTGTGTATGGAGTGATCGCTGGTCGGAGCGGACTCAGTGGGCCGAAGGGCCTGTTTCCGCACTGTATCTCTTAAAGCTGAAATCCTTAAGCTAACTCTCCTGTGCAGTACCGAGGGTTTGCTGTTAGAAATACTTTCTCTTGGATAAAATTTTAAAATATCTTGTCTGTTATCTCAGATGGAGAGGAATGATCTCATGAGATTTTTCTACTGAAGAGCAGTCCAGTTATTCCTGGTTTTCTGGCCAGTATATATTTCTCAGTCAACATCAGTGAAGAGATATACTATCTGGCCATTACCACATTGGCCTTTGAGGGATCTATTGAGTTTCATGCAGCAGAAATGTAATTGTACTTCAAAGGTATTTTGTTGGCCATGAAGTGGTTTGGGATGTTCAGAAACAGATATGAAAAGTGCACTTGAAATTCCAATCTTCCTTTCAGCAATGTAGAAGCAAGCAGGTGTAAGTGGGATATTGTCTGAATCACTGAACTGAAGCACGGTCAGCCTTTTGTGACAAACTCTATTTCATTCTGACATAGCACTGAAGCTCAGTAATGTAACCACAAAGAGGTTCATCGACTAGAACTTGAGGTTCTTAAATGTGATTATAAAATAAAACTTATAAAATTCATAAAATGATCTTTAATTTACTTTTCGATACAGTGCAGAAACAGGCCCTTCGGCCCACCGAGTCCATGCCGATCAGCGATTACCCCGTACACTATCACTATCTAACACACCCGAGACAACTTACCGAAACTAATTAAACTACAAACCTGTATGTCTTTGGAATGTGGGAGGAAATCGGAGCACCCGGAGAAAACCCATGCAGTCACAGGGAGAATGTACAAACTCCGTACAGACAGCACCCATAATCAGGATCGAACCCGTGTCTCTGACTCTGGAAGGCAGAAACTCTACTGCTACACTACTTTGCCGCTAACTGTCCTGCTAAATCTCCCGTAATCCTAAAACCATTTACACAAATAAGCAGTAAAAAATAATTAGAGAATGAAAATTTATTTTAGATTGCATAAGTAATAATATAGAAAATGCTGATGTCATTAAAACACCAATATTTTAATTAATAATGATATTTTGCTGTCTATAACAAAGTTGATAACTGTATCAATTTGTTGACTATAACGCACGAGGTTTCATACCAGTCATTACATTGCAGTGACATGACTGATAATGTAATTAGAGATTTATATTGTTGGTTAAAGTTCATCCTTCTTTCTTCTTTTTTAATAAGTCTATCTATAATCACATGCGAAGGGATGGTCAGTTTCTAATAATGTTGTGATTTCTTGATTGCTAGATTTTGAAGATCAGCTTGTCCTCCTTGTTATCTCAGCCTTCTCTGTTGGAGGCGGGAATCTGCATTCAACATCTCCATTAGATGGTTCAGCTCGGATATGAAACTCGCTGAATCATATCTGGAAATTGTGCGATATCAGTAAATGAATGATTGCAAGTTGGCAACCAGCACATCTCTGCTGGCTTTTACTTCCACTGAATTTCCATGATATAAATAAAATAGCATTGCCATATTAATATACAGAAGATTATAAAAAGATGAATCAATCTGCAGAAACCCATACAAATGCAAACATAATGAAAAACAATTCTATCAATAGTTAATCATATGTTTCAAATGTAGTCTTGGCAATGCAGATTGGGTTGCAAGTCTGAAATTCACAGATAGTACATCACATAAATGAAACTCATTTTCCCCCCTTTGTTGCGTTAGTCTTTATAAGTGATACTGAGTGGCATTATACCTTGTGAATAAAAACAGCCCATTTATGTCACTATCGGCAATTTGAATAGAATTCATACAGAAAAATCATTCAAAAGGTTAAGCTGCTTCCCAAATTAATCTATTTCTACCCGTCCGGTAGCACTCACACCGGTCATCACAAAGTGCTTCGAGAGACTGGTCCTGCAGCACATCAAAGCCAGCCTCCCACCCACCTTCGACCCACACCAGTTTGCCTACAGAGCAAATAGGTCTACAGGGGATGCCATCGACACTGCTCTTCACACTGCACTGACCCACCTTGAACACCAGGGGAGCTATGTGAGGATGCTCTTCCTCGACTTCAGCTCTGCCTTTAACACGGTCATCCCGAGCAGACTGGTCACCAAACTTTCCGACCTTGGATTTTCCCAAACCATCTGCCAATGGATCAAGGACTTCCTGACCAACCGCCCCCAGACCGTCAAAATAGGCCCTCACCTCTCCTCCACCATTACACTGAGCACCGGCTCACCACAGGGCTGTGTGTTGAGCCCCATCCTTTACTCCCTCTACACTCACGACTGCGCCCCCACCCATCCCACCAACACCATCATCAAGTTCGCGGATGACACGACTGTGGTTGGACTCATCTCAGAAGGAGATGAGACAGCCTATAGGGATGAAATCCAAAGGCTGGCAGCATGGTGTTCAGTGAACAATCTGGTCCTGAACTCCTCCAAAACAAAGGAACTTATAATTGACTTTAGAAAAACCAGTGGAGATTACGACCCACTCTACATCAATGGGGTCTGTGTGGAAAGGGTACCAGCTTTCAGGTTCCTGGGTACGCACATCGCAGAGGATCTTACCTGGTCTACCTACACCATCACCACAGTAAAGAAGGCACAGCAGAGACTCCACTTCCTGAGGATCCTCAGGAAAACCAACCTGCAGGAGAAGCTCATGTTGTCCTTCTATCGCTGCTCCATCGAGAGTGTGCTGGCATACTGTATAACCACATGGTATGCCAGCTGCTCAGAAAAGGACAGGAAGGCCCTTCAGAGGGTCATCACGACGGCCCAGAAGATCATCGGCTGCTCACTGCCCTCCCTGGAGCACCTGTTCAGCCTACGCTGCCTCAGTAGAGCAGGCAAAATAATAAAAGATCCATCCCACCCCGGCCACCGTCTGTTTGTTCATCTGCCCTCTGGTCGACGTTTCAGGTCGATCAAATCCCGAACAAACAGACTTAAGAACAGTTTTTACCCCAGGGCCATACGAGAACTGAACACTACCTTTGCACTAGGCAACACCGTTAAAAAATCTTGTACTTAATATAATTGTATTTAATTGTATTTATGTATTTATTTGTTTTTGCATTTATTGCATATATGTTTGTACGCACCGTCAGGATTGGCTATTTTTTAATTTCGTTGTACTCGTTGCAATGACAATAAATGAATATTATTATGTTTTCTTTGCCTTCCCGTGCTCTGACAGTACCTAAAATAATTTTGATCATATTTTGAAGACAATCTCCAGACACTGCCTTTATTATGTTTCCAAGCCCAGCATAATCGTTTGTATTATTACAAGGAAGTAATAATTAGATCATAATTTATTTTCAATGGACCGCAAGAAGTGGATAATTCTTCAACATGACCTAGTCAACTTGGTCAACGTTGAGATAAGGCTCCCACATGCATTCGATTTGCAAGTGCATTGCACATCACATTGTGGCAGGACAATCTTTATAGGCTGCAGAGTGGTGCGTCTGGTAGAGATATTGCCTCGCAGTGCCAGAGACCTAGTTTCAATCCCGACCTCGGGTGCTGCCTGTGTGGAATTTGCACGTTCTCCCTGTGATCATGTGGGTTTCCTCCAGGTGCTCCGGATTCAAAGGTTCATATGTTGTAGGAGCAGAATTAGGCCATTCAGCCCATCAAGTCTACTCCACCACTCAGTCATGGCTGACCTATCTTTCTCTCTTCACCCCATTCTCTTGCCTTCTCCCCATAACCCCTAACACCCTTACTAATTAAGAATTCCTCCCACATCCCAAAGACATGTAGGTTTGTAGGTTGGCCTCTGTAAAATTGCCCCTAGTGCATAGTCAGTGATTTACAAAGTGGGATAGCAAAGTGTTGTAAACATGTGGATGGACGGCATGGACTCGGGTTGAAGGGCCTGTTTCCATGCTGTATCTTCAGTCAATCAATCAATTCAATTAAACATGTGTCCACCAGTCAGTGTGATCTGGTTGGATGAGGGCAACATGACTTCATGAGATCACTCCTCCTGAAGAGGAGGCAGAGGACAGGGATTGGGAGAGGAGAGGCAGGCATCAGTCAAGGACAGAGCACAGGACATTCATCTGCAGTTTGATGGGTTCTTGCACATCCTCACACCCTCCATGGTGCAACAGAGCAATACATCATTGCTGTCTTGAAAGTCGGCCAGGTTAGTCAGCCTTTTATTAAATAATGCAATGTGCCAAACGTAATGCTGTAATCTATCCACACTGCCATCCTCCATAAGTTGTCACATGGCATATTCCCATAGTGTTCACATTCAAAACATCTGACCCCAGGCCTCATTGAGCTAGATCTTCAGATACTGTGGCAAAGAGTAAGGAGCTGATGGAATGAACAAGACTGGCGCTGTCTGTGTTGCTCGAGATTATGCACCAGCCATACCTTAATGAACTGGAAGTTTTTGCAATATAGGAAAGCAATGAACTCATCTCTAGAATCTCACAGAGCAAAGCAGATGCCCAAGAATGGACCAAATCCTGCAGTCTGTGCACATGTGAAAATCCTATTCTGCTGTTTATTAATTGAGTAATTGCTGAAAGTGCTCAACTAAAAAGGTCACAAGGACGGCACGGTGGCGCAGGGGGCTGCATGGTGGTGCAGCGGTACAGTTGCTGCCTTACAGTGCCAGAGACCCGGGTTCAATCCTGACCACGGATGCTGCCTATTGTACATTCTCCCGTGACTACGTGGGTTTTCTCCGGGTGCTCCGGTTTCCCCAATCAGCGCTGGGCAAGGAGATGTACAGGTTTGTACGTTAATTGGCTTCGGTAAAGATTGTAAATTGGCCCTAGTGTGCAGTATATTACCAGTGTATGGGGTGACCGGGTGTGGACTCGGTGGGCTGAAGGGCCTCTCTAAACTAAACTAAACTAAACTAAATTAAAATCTTCATGTTGTAAATATAAATTGCAGGCTGAATGATATCACTGACACCCTCTAAATCAGGAAATCTTATTTTTAAACTTGTTGTTTAAAAAAATTACTGAAAACATTTGAAGGTACTAATATTCCCCCAGTTAAAGTGAAGATAAAATTATTTGGTCTTGCAAGGTGTAGAAAAAGAATCATCCACCATTGCTCTGTTGAAATGTGGCGATGTTAGTCAGCCTTTTATTAAGGAATACAATTTCAGTCATTAATTTACAAAACTTTTCTGTAAGTCATTAACTTACAAAACAGAATCCTGTATTCTGACAGCTGCCAGTTACATATTTCCATCTCACTCAGATTATCTACTGAGAATAATTACAAGGTGATGTTCTCCTGCTTTCAGTCTGAGACTAATCACAAGGTGATGTTCTCCTGCGTTCAGTGTTCTCTGTTGACTTGTTCTGAAATGACTGGCCCTGAAACACCGCAGGTGAGCAATTGACTGATGTTTAACTGCGAAACACCAGAGATTCTCTTACGCTCTCTGTTATATCCACCAGTGTACTGGAGGGCGATTGCTTTATATGATTGCCCCCTCTGTGAAACATCTACGTAAATAACACATTCTGTGTGGGGGATTGTGGCACATAACACTCCTATAGCGAGGAACTCATGGAAGTATGAATTATCACACCTACATAATTTAAAACATGCCTGTTTTTCAACCCTCTGTTCTTACTTAAGTCTCTAGAAAAATGCGACAAGCAGGTCTTTACAGATGGCTCAGCGGCAACCGAACAAACGTGAGACTGAATTTTTATTACTAATTACCCCTGTTTATTGCAACTTCTTTCTCAGCATTCTGGCACTTAAATTCATACGGCATGGAAACAGGCCCTTTGGCCCAACTCATCTATGCCGACCAAGATGCCCCCATCTAATCTAGTCCTGTTTGCCTGCGTTTGACCCATATCCTTTCAAATCTTTCCATTCCATGTACCTATCCAACCATCTTTTAAATGTTGTTATAGTGCCTGTTTCAACTAACTCCTCTGGCAACTCGTTCTCTACACCCACCACCCTCTATGCCTCTCAAGCTCAATTCTTGCCCCTCTCACCTTAAACCTATGTCCAATGGTTCTTGATTCCTCTAGCCTGGGTAAAAGATTCTGTGCATTCAACCTATCTATTTTGCTCACGATCATTTACACCTCTAAAAGATCACTCCTCAACCTCCTGCTCTCCATGGAATAAAGTCCTAGCCTGCCCAGCCTTTCCCTGTAGCCCAGGCCCTCAACTCCTGGCAACATCCTCGCTCAGTTTCAGGAATTGCCACCTTTAGGTTTATGCCTCAGCTGTCTGGATCCTCCCACTCTCAGACCCTGAACAAGTTGCTCATATCCTTCCCTCCCTGCACTGGCCCTGTGCACTGGTTGCCTCTCTCCTTGCCCAGCGCTGATTGTAGGCCTGGCATTCTGCTCTTTCCTTCCAGCCCCAGCAACCCTCCAGCTGTTTCACATCTGTCCCCATTCTCCTAAACCCGCTTATGTCAATGGTCTTGGGGCAAGGCCATACAGCCATGAGCTAAAAGGCACTGCCGGGAGCCCTGCGTTTGCCCTCCATGATGCTGGCAGTGGGTGATTTTGAATGGGCATAGAATCATAGAGTCATAGAGCCATACAGAATGGAATCAGGCTCTTCGGCCCAACTTGCCCATGCTGACCAACATGCCTCATCCACAATAGTCCCATCTGCCTGAAGGTAGTTATCTTCCAATGCTGACTCTCACACTATCCACATCTCCAACATTAAACAACCATTTAACCATCACAGCCATATTATACATAGTCACTGCCGCAAATTTACTAAGCTCTGCCACCACCCTTGAGGAAGAAGATAGCAGCAGGAAGCAACATGTAGCAAAACAAAGGGTTTAGAGGGGTATTAGCCCTGAATCACTGAATTGAAGCACGTCAACCTTTTGTGACAAACTCTATTTCATTCTGACACAGCACTGAAGCTCAGGAATGTAATCACAAAGAGATGCATCGACTAGAACTTGAGGTTCTTAAATGTGATTATAAAATAAGACTATATCTCACCCGAGCAAATTCATAAAATAATCTTTACTTTACTTTTAGATACAGTGCAGAAGCAGACCCTTGGGCTCATCAAGTCCGCGACAACCAGTGATCACCCCGTAGACTAGAACTGTCCTACACACTAGGGATAATTTACAAATTTACCAAAGCCAATTAACCTACAAACTTTGGAATGTGGGCGGAAACCGGGGTGCCCTAAAAAACCCATGCGGTCACAGGGAGAATGTACCAACTCTTGATGAGTAAATATATTGTCATTTATTCATCAAGACTGGGCCTAAATCCTGGAAATCACTGCTTACCAACATTGTGGGAGGACGTTCACGAGAATGGCTGCAACGAGTAAGTCATGCCCTGAGGGGCCATGGTAGCTCAAGAAGGTGGTTCACCACTTTGTTCTCAGAGGGAATTATGGATCACACCCACCCAAAGCAATGAACAAGGAGATACTGTGCACCCCAGCTGCACTTTTAAGGAATCCACTTTGAGGTGCCGATGTAATGGCATGCAACGGGTCTAGCAAGGTAGGACAAGCTGATGAGTTAAGTGAGAAACAAAGATAACATACATGACGGATGCTTTAACTTCAAATGGACATGAAACAGAAGGTACCAGATCAAGTTGCCTGGTTTGCAGCCCACTCAGTTTTCTTTTTCTTGGCTTGAAGTGGAAGTGGCGCAAGTTTAACATTTGTGGTCAGGATGAAATGTCATCCAGGAGGTGGGCTCACACCATGTTGACTCTACGTGGAATTTAACATAAACAATCAAAGACATTTAAATGCTTGGATTTCTGCTTTCTTTAGCCCGAGTGTGTTGTGAGTGAGCAGTGTAACTGGGTGCTCATAGCTCACATCCCTTTAAAATTATGTAGTTAAATCCAATCTGCAAAATGTCACCAAGTTTTTTAAAGGATGATGCAGTATTTGAAAGATTGAAAAAGTGTGCAAGTTTCCATTAAAAAAATTAAATGTTCTTGTACTAAAGTACTTTACAGTGCATAAAATGGTCAAAATTGCAAGCTGGGTCCATTTGCAATTTGGACTCAATTGCATAATATAAATGAAAGGCGGCATGGTGGTGCAGTGGTAGAGATTCTGCCTTACAGTGCCAGAGACCCGGGTTCGATCCTGACTATGGGTGCTGTCTGTACGGAGTTTGCACATTCTCCCATAGACCGCATGGGTTTTCTCTGGGTGCTCCAGTTTCCCCCCACGCTCCAAAGACATGTAGATTTTCAGCTCAATTGGCTTTGGTTGTAAATTGTCCTCAGTATGTAGGTAGAACTAGTGTGCGGGTGATTGCGGGTGGGTGTGGACTTGGTGGACTGAAGGGCCTATTTCCATGCCGTATTTCTAAACTAAATCAAACTGAAACTTCCACTAGCAACAGCAAGGGGAACTGTACAATGTAAGAAAAAAAATTCTAGAAACAACTTGACTGCACCATGACAGTAATTCCTGTTCACATTGCATTACGAGTCTTCTCATTGCATTAATAATTCTGACATTTAAGAAGCTTTTGGATAGGCACATGTATATTCAGGCCAAGGAGATTAGTTTAACTTAGCATCATGTTCAGCATGAACGTTGTGGGCTGAAGTGCCTTTTCCTCTGCTGTAGTGTTCCATGATCTATGTTCCATGCTCTGTGCCTTCAACCTAATGCACTGACTCTGTCTCTCTGTTCACAGTTGCAACCTGACCTACTGAGTATTTCCAGCATTTTCTTGTTTGATTTTAGACTTCTTGCATCTGCAGTTTGTTTGTTTTCAAAGTTAACTGTTAGTTAGAAAAGAAAAGAAAATGTCAACCTTCTCTGGTTTTTGAAAGGTTTGAATGATGATGCACCATCTAAATTCTGTTCTGGGCCTACTTTCAGGTCATCGAGTCGTAGAGTCAACCAGCTTGGATCAGGCTCTTCAGCCCAACTTGTCCATGGAGACCAAGATGCCTCATCTACACTAGTCCCACCTGCCCTCACTAGAAACACCTGTCCGTGTGTGAAGTAGATATTCCTCAGAGATCCATCAATAAAACCCATAGGCAACTCATGGACTATAGAGCCATAGAGTCAGACAGTGTGGAAACAGGCCCTTTGACCCAACTTGCCCACGCTGACCAACATGCCCCATCTACACTAGTCCTACTTGCCTGTGTTTGGCCCAGATCCCTCTAAACCTGTCCTATCCATGTACCTGTCTAATTGCTTCTTAAACGTTACGATAGTTGCGATAGATTATCTGGTACCTTGGTACCTTATCAATAATGGATAATGTTGAGATTGTGTTACTACAACACTATGCCTTACTAAGTGGCAGAAAACAAGAACTGACATTCAGCATATTGTTTTAATTGCCTCATTTCTCATTTACTGTTTGTATTAAAGTAAATTTCAGAGAATGTGGAGATTGTTATGTGAATATCTGGGAAATAATTGGCAACTGTTTGCATTCCATTTGTTAGAACACAAGGAACTGCCCGCACTTGTTTTTAAGGCTCCTCTTACAAAAATAGTGCTTAGTAAGTGGACATTTTTGGCAATAATTTGTCTTGTGAAGAATGCAGCCTGTGGCACCTCAAAGCACCCTCCCGCTGTCTGGAGGCATGTACAGAACCTTGTTTCACTGTTGCATCCAAAAGTTTAATTAACCACTGTGCAATATTCTTGGCACATAGGATATTGTTCCTTTGAAAATCAAGCACTACCAGACATGGTTTCCGGGACCCTGGGACACCAAAACAACAGTATACTGTCTGTGAATGTCCCCAGCATTGTTCACCAACTGTGAAGTTTATCACTCGGTGCGTTACTAAGATTGTTTCCAAGGCTGGAAGGGCCAGTTTGCTTCCTGGGGTTGGATGACCTCAGTCTGGGTCAGAGGAAAGGAGGTACAACTGGTTTCTGACCTTGGAAGAATAAAAATAAAAATGAGACCAACCTGTGACGCCCGGCCGACATTCATTGTCTGAACTTTTCTGGGAAGGGTGGCCATTTAATAGAGAAGGTAGGGGAACTGTGCACATTGGATTCAATCCTGGCCCTGAGTCAGTATCATCAAGGAGATGGGAAGGAACTCTGTGTGTGTCCAGGATGAGGCAAAACCTAATCCTGCTTCTACTTTTTTTTTAAACATCATCTACTGGAGAAATATCACACCCTTAAGATTTCTCAATTAAAGGCAATGTAAAATAAACTTAAGCCATGACACAAATAAACTCAGGCCCAGTAATGTTTTCAAACATTGAAAACAGTGAATTGAGGATTTGAGTTTAGGAGCAGGGAGGTTCTGCTGCAGTTGTACAGGGCCTTGGTGAGACCGCACCTGGAGTATTGTGTGCAGTTTTGGTCTCCTAACCTGAGGAAAGACGTTCTTGCCTTAGAGGGAGTACAGAGAAGGTTCACCAGAGTAATCCCTGGGATGGCGGGACTTGCATATGAGGAAAGACTGGATAGACTGGGCTTGTATTCGCTGGAATTTAGAAGACTGAGGGGGGATCTTATAGAAACATATAAAATTCTTAAGGGGTTGGAGTGGCTAGATGCGGGAAGATTGTTCCCGATGTTGGGGGAGTCCAGAACCAGGGGTCACAGCTTAAGGATAAGGGGGAAGTCTTTTAGGACCGAGATGAGAAAACATTTCTTCACACAGAGAGTGGTGAGTCTGTGGAATTCTCTGCCACAGAAGGTAGTTGAGGCCAGTTCATTGGCTATATTTAAGAGGGAGTTAGATGTGGCCCTTTTTGCTAAAGGGATCAGGGGGTATGGAGAGAAGGCAGGTACAGGCTACTGAGCTGGATGATCAGCCATGATCATATTGAATGGCGGTGCAGGCTCGAAGGGCCGAATGGCCTACTCCTGCACCTATTTTCTATGTTTCTATGTTTCTATGTGAACTCAAGAATATTGTCATTCAGCTCTAACTGTGAAGTCCCAGCAGAAAAGGCAAATTTATAATATTTCTCAGTGAGATTTATTTTCTGCAGTTCTGGTCGTCCCATTACAGGAAGGATGTGGAAGCTTTGGAGCGGAGGTTTACCAGAATACTGCCTATATTAAAGGGTATTAGGTATATGGAGAGTTTGGACAAACTCAGATAGTTTTCTCTGGAGCATCAGAGGCTGAGAAGAGACATAATATCTATATACTAAAACTCTCGTTTGTTATCTTGTTTGTGACTGAACTTCAGCCAAAACGGTACACGATAGCGCGACAATTTTAGGCCCACCTTACTTACCATTGTCACTTTAGTGATAATGCAAGCAGTTTTATTGAAATCGGTGTTATATTTTTAGTTATTCACATTTAAAAGGAGGGGAGGGGGAGGGGAGGAGGGAGGAAGGGGGGAAAGGGGGTGTGGGGGAGAAGGGAGAGGGAGGGGGGGGTTGAGGAGAGAGGGGAGGGGGGGGAGGACAGGGTGCTGCACCAATGCCGGAGAGATTTGGGCCCAACGGGTCCACTTGGTCTAGTAGGTTTATAACATTATGAGAGGCATTGATAGGGAAGGAAGTCTGAACCTTTTTTCCTTGGTAGAAATGTCAAAGTCTAGAAGGCATCATGTACAGCATCGACATCATGTACAGCATCGACACACACGCACATCATCTTTCCCTTGTACACTCTGTGGCATGACTTTATCTAAAACATTTTCCAATGCATACTTTCTCATGAAAGCATGTATATTCATTTCTGATATATTGATCATCTTTACCGTTTCACTAACATTATGCTGCCTCTCCTGTGTTTGATGTAGCTGGCATGTAATGAAGTATGGGTTTAAGAAAAAAGGATATAACAGTTAAAGGAAGCATATGGAAATGTGGACCTTGAGCAATAACAGATTTTCAGTCATTTTGCACAGAAATAATATACTCCCCTTGTAATTTATATCATTTACATGGCTTGGTTGGATGATTGCCCTGAAATTTAGAACATAGAGTATTGACTATGACCCTCAATGTCTGTGCCGAAAATGATGATAAGTTAAACTAATCTCTTCTGCCTGTATGTGATCCATATCCCTCCATTCTCTTCAAATCCATGTGCCTATCTAAATGCCTCATAAATGCCACTATCATATCTGCCTCCACCAACCTCCCTGGCAGCACATTCCAAGAATTCACCACTCTCTGTGTGAATAACGTTCTCCGCACTTGTCCTTTAGATTTTACTCACTTAATACATTATATTCTCTTAAATGTTCTGAAATTAATATTTTCTGTAACATAGAATTATGTAATATTGGAGATTGTCTAGTTTAGTTTAATTAGTTTAGTTTATTGTCACGTGTACTGAGGTACTGTGAAAAGCTTTTGTTGCATGCTAGCCAGTCAGTGAAAAGACTGCATTATTACATTCGAGCCATACAGAATGTACAGATAGTTCAAAAATCCTGAGCAAAGTAAATCGAATTTTTGTATCTTGTAAATTTTCTTTTATCTACACCACTAAATGTAATGCATTGTTGGCAGATCTGCACTAATAATCAGTGAATATCTGTAACTTTATCAGTCGTAACAATTAATGAGTACAAATACTCTACCTTTACCTCAATTTAATTAATGAAAAGATAGACATAAAATGATGGAGTAACTCAGCGGGTCAGGCAGTATCTTTGGGGAAAAGAAATAGGTGATGTTTTGGGTTGGAACCCTTCTTCAGACTCGCTGGAGAAAAGTAGTAGATGATGTTTCAGATTCTGACTGAAAATGTCACCTATTCCTTCTTTCCAGAGATACTGCCTGACCCGTTGATTCATTCCACCATTTTGTGACCATCTCCGGTATAAACAGCATCTGCAGTTCCTTCCTGCACATTAATTGATGAAAAGTTGCCCTTTGATTGTTTCTCATTTATTGACTGAACGTTGCAAATCTCCTGTTCATATCAATCTCCTTCCCGTCTCCAGAACCTTTCAACCAGCCTTTCCTGAGCATTCCACAGATTGTTTCACATAGAGCAGACTTCATTGATTATCATTAGATATATTGCCGAGAGAATCTTCATCCAAATTCCAGCTGTTGCAGTTCTTGCAGTTGGATTTGTTGCTGCACGTCAATGCTGACAAGTAATTATGCTACTTGTACACCGCATATTGCAACCTGATGTAACGAGTCAGCCTCCAGAGACCATAAATAAATTTATTTCTCGTTGGAATCTTCACTTTATAAATATTCAGGTCAATTTTTTGTTGCAGTTAATTCACAACTAGTGGCAGCAACATTAACTACTGATAAAAATGTAGTGAAATATTTAATCTAGACAAGAAATGAATGAATATTATTGTATATTAAATAGTTTAGTTTAGAGATACAGCATAGAAATAGGCCCTTCGGCCCACCGCATCCGCTCTAAATATCGATCAGTTGTTCGTATTAGTTCTATGTTATCCCACTTTCTCATCCACTCTACACATTTGGGGGCAATTAAATTACAAACCCGCATGTCTTTGGTGATGTGGAAACTGGAGCACACAAAAGAAACCCATGCAGTCACAGGGAGAACATGCAAACTCCATACAGTCAACACCCGAGGTCAGGATCGAACCCAGGTCTCTGCTGCTGTGCGGCTGTGAATTTAATCTTGAAGACATTTTAATTTAAAGTCACTGTAAACTAGGCAGATAACATCAGATTTAGTGTGTACCCCTTTAAGAATCAAACCAAGGAAAATAAGAAAATGAGTGGAAGGAATGGGCTATTTAGCCTCTCTAGTCTGTATTGCTATTCAATGAGATCATCCTCATCACTATTTTCCTGCATGCCCTATCTCCTGATCAGCACGAATCAGTTGTCTGTCGGGTAAAAGAGAGCCTGAAATGCAATCTCTTTCCTTCTCCGTTTTTTTCTTTAATAAAGTATATTGTTACTTTCGCCTCCCCGCCATGCTACAGGGAACGAGAATGATGCTAATACATGGTGTCTGAAACCTTTGGATGCCTTGCATACATCCACTTCCCAAATGCCAGATGTTATCCCTCCCAATTAGGATAGCGCACGTCTGATTCAAACGAAATGCAACACAATGGAACAAATATGGATGCCGAGGCTGCTGGATTTCCAAGCAAGTCGTCTGTCTAAATGGAGACAACAGATAGAAACTCCATACTGTCCATAAAGTGTCATAGAGTCACACAGCATGGAAACAGGTCTTTCGGCCCAACTTGTCCATGCCAACCAAGGTGTCCCATTTACACGAGTCCCAACTGCCTGCGTTTGGCCCATATCCTTCCAAACTTTTCCAATCCAATGTGCCTGTCCAAATGTATTTTAATTGTTGTTGTAGATCCTGTCTCAAATAGTTCCTGCCTCAATTACCTCCTCTAGAAGCTCATTCCATATACCCACCATCCTCCATGTGAAAAAGTTGCCCCTTAGGTTCCCATTAAATCTTCCCCCTCTCACCTTAAACCTATGTCCTCTGGTTCTTGATTTCCCTAATCTGGGTAACAGACTGTGCATTTACCCTATCTATCCCCGTCATGATCTTATATACCTTTATAAGATCACCCCTCAGCCCCCTTCACTCCAAGGAATACAGTCCGAGCTTGCCCCACCTCTCCCCATAGCTAAGGCCCTCAAATCATGGCAACATCCTTGTAAATCTTCTCTGTACTTTTTCCAGCTTAACAACATCCTTCTGATGGTAGGGTGACCAAAACTGAAGACAATACCACAAATGAGGCCTCACCAATGTCATGTACAACTGTAACATAACTCCCAACCTCTATACTCAATACCATGACTGATGAAGGCCAATGTACCGAAAACCTTCTTGACCACCCTATCACTGTGTGATGACAGTTTCAAGGAAGTATGTAGCTGCACTCCTAGATTGCTTTGCTCTACAATCCCCAGGTTCACTCCCTGGTTTCACTTCCCAAAGCGCAACATCTTGCACTTATCTGCGTTAACCTCCCTTAGCCATTCCTCAGCTCACTGACCCAACTGAAGTGACATGACATGAAATGAGTGGAATGACATGAGCTATTCAGGGACAGACAGGGATGGATTCAGACGAGCAGTTGAATGTCATGTATGTGGTGCCAAAGGAGTTCAATTCTATACACTACAAGTATCTACACCAAGGCAACCAGTGACATTTCCATTTGCTTCAGGAACAATGTGTAATGTCCCCCCCAAATTTTGAGACAGAGCTGTTAAATGAATGAGTGCTATCAGCTGCAGGACGTCTGATGTGAGATACATACCCTGTCATAGAGGTACGCTGTGTTACACTCATTCCCTATCACAGGAATTCCCTTTGCTTCATCTACTGCCCTCCCCCAACTTCTTTGTTATCGCAACCAACTTTTTAAAAACTATTTCTTAGATCTGATGAAGGGTCTTCCATTTGAAACGTTAAGTGGTTCTCTATCCACAGATGCTGCCTGACCTGATGAGTTTTTCCATCATTTTTAACTTTCTATTTCAGATTTCCTGTACCTGCAGTTTTTTTTTGGATTTTCTTATACAAGGGAACATTTCGTGGACTTGCAGTGGAGTTCCGGTGATATTCCAGACCTGGTATTTGCAATCCTGCACACTCCACCAAACGGGAACTGAATGAACAGGAAAAGGCATCCTCACTTCAACTTTGTCAAGTAATTCACACTAATGCAAGACTCGACAATGACTTAACAACATGAATGTTAAATGTGATGTTGGAGTACCTGGTGTCATTGGGCTTGAGAGTGGGGGGGGGGGGGGGGGAGGAGGAGTTAGTCAGTGATGGTGGCTGAGATGGACTTGGTAAGGGATAGGAAACAAGCAATAGATTTTTGATTGAATGTTGCAGAAGGTGAAGCTGCCCAGGAAAAGCACTGAAGGAAGGTCTGAAGAAGGAGTCTGGACCCAAAAGGTCACCTATTCCTTTTTTCCAGAGATGCTGCCTTACCTGCTGAGTTACTCCTGCTTTTTGCTCCCATCTTTGGTGTAAAGCAGCATCTGCAGTTCCTTCCTACATGCTGAAGAAGCCATGTCTGTAGGTTGCGAGGGCAAGGTTTCACTGTCAGATTGGCTGTGGTAGGGCTGAAGGCCATGTTGTGGAGGTGGAAATGTTTACGATGGAGGGGAAGTGAAAACATTGACTTGATTTCTTTGGAAAGCATAGATTGGTAAGAAAAAGGGCACTCACTGCCTTTTTCGCTCAAACTGAGACTTCTGAAAATGTTATGAAAATCAGCTTGCTGGCATAATGATGAAAATACTTCCCCTGGCTTGCAGTTAGGCAGAGGACCACAGGGCTTCTGCCTTGTTTTTCTTTTTATAAATTCCTATCTATTACCAAGTCCAACATAAAAGCAATCTCACCCTCTGATCGAGCATTGAAACACAGCCTGGGAAACATTCCAGCAACTGAACCGCAGAAAGCTGGAACTTAATTTATTTCTGCAGGGGGTAAGTTATCAAGTAAATATTTTTCTTTCCTGACTCTGCTTCCAATGCTACACACCACACCTTTCTGGGCGAATGACCAGTTTAAAGAGGTGGCTTTCATCCCCCCTCTTCCTCCCTTACTTTGCACAAGGACATGCCTCTGACTGCATTTTGCCATACTGGCATAGCAGAGGGCAGCACTGTGGCGCAGCGGTAGAGTTGATGCCTTACAGCGCCAGAGACCCGTGTTCGATCCTGACTATGGGTTCTGTCTGTAAGAGGTTTGTACATTCTCCCGGTGACCGCGTGGGATTTCTCTGGGTGTTCCGGTTTCCTCCCACACTCCAAAGACATGCAGGCTTTGGTAAAATAGTCGATAGTGTTAGTGTACTGGGTGATTGCTGGTCAGTTTGGACTTGGTGTGCTGAAGGGCCTGTTTCCGATCTATATCTCTAAAGTCTAAAGTCTAAAGCAAGCTTAATCCAAGTAAATGTGAGGTGTTACACTTTGGGAGGTTGAATGTAAGGGGAAAATAAACAATTGATAGCAGGACCCCTAACAGCATTGATGTACAGAAGGATCTTGGACTCCATCTACAATGTCCTGTAAGTGGCAACACAGATAGATAGAATGGTAAAGAAGGCATGTTTGCGTTCATTGGTGTGGACATAAGAGTCAGGAAGACATGATGCAGCTTTACAGGAGTATTGCGTGCAGTTCTGATTGCTGCAATACAGGATGTGGTGGCTTTGGAAAGGGTGCAGAAGAGGTTTACCAGAATGATATTGGATTAGAGGGTATTAGCTATAAGGAGAGGTTGGACAGACTTAGATTGTTTTCTCTGGAATACTGGAAGTTGAGGGGAGACATGATAGAAGTATGTAAAATTATGAGAGGCATAGATAGGGTAGACAGTCAGAACCTTTTTATTATTGAGGGTGGAAATCTCAGTGACTAGAGGGTACAGCTTTAAAGTGACATGGGCAAAGTTTAAAGGAGATTTTACACAGTTCTTAAAGGACAGGTCTTTTACACAGCGGGTGGTGGGT
Organism: Rhinoraja longicauda; assembly: GCF_053455715.1. Taxonomy (NCBI): domain Eukaryota; kingdom Metazoa; phylum Chordata; class Chondrichthyes; order Rajiformes; family Arhynchobatidae; genus Rhinoraja; species Rhinoraja longicauda. The sequence continues at coordinate 49,215,910 of NC_135959.1, read as the reverse complement.
GCCTAGAATGCGCTGCCAGCGGTGGTGGTGGAGGCAGATACGATAGTGGCATTTAGATAGGCACATGGATATGCCGGGAACAGAGGGATATGGGTCATGTTGAGGCAGAGGAGATTATTTTAACTTGGCATAATGTTGGCACAGACATTGTGGGCCAAAGAGCCCATTCATATGCTGTACTGTTTTATATTCTATGTTTAATGTTCTACGAATTAACATAATTGACTTTGTACTTCTGCATTGTTGAGCCAGCCACTGCCTATGTATTATTCTTCAAAACAAGGCATAAAGAGAAATAGTTTTTCAGTGTTAGCCTCGTCCAAAATCATCATGGTTGCGTAGCGGTAGAGCTACTGCCTTACAGTGCCAGAGACCCAGGTTCAATCTTGATTACTGGTGCTTGTCTGTACGGAGTTTGCACATTCTCCCCGTAACCTGCATGGGTTTTCTCCGAGATCTTTGGTTTCCTCCCACACTCCTAAGCCAAACAGGTTTGTAGGTTAATATAAGAAAATAACTGCAGATGCTGGTACAAATCGATTTATTCACAAAGTGCTGGAGTAACTCAGCAGGTCAGGCAGCATCTCGGGAGAGAAGGAATGGGTGACGTTTCGGGTCGAGACCTGATATCAATGTAAAATTGTCCCTAGTGTGTGTTGGGTAGTGTTAATGTGTGGTGATCACTGGTCGGTGTGGACTCGGTGGGCCGAAGGACCTGTTTCCATTCCCCATGTTGGGGGAGTCCAGAACCAGGGGTCACAGTTTAAGAATAAAGGTTAGGCCATTTGGGACTGAGATGAGGAAAAACTTTTTCACCCAGAGAGTTGTGAATCTGTGAAATCAAAGGCTTCATTTCATACCAGGTTTGTAAAGAGTATTTGGAGTATTTGGATTCAAAGCACAAAGTGCTGGAGTAACTCAATGGGTCAGGGAGCTTCTCTGGAGAAAATGGATAAGTGACGTTTCTGGTCAGGGCCCTTCTGCAGCCTTATTAGACGAAGTGCAAGAATCACATAGGGGGAGCAATGAGCGAGGGTCTCTCAGAACACCCATCAGAGAGAGGAGTCTGCAGAAGGGTCCTGACCCGAAACGTCACTTATCCATGTTCGCCAGAAATGCTGCCTGACCCACTGAGTTCCTCCAGCACTTTGTAAATCAGTATTTGCAGTCACTTGTTTCTCCACAGAGCATTTAAATGTTCTTACTGTGCCACGTCATTATATTCTTAAATTGTTATATGTTCCCAATAGTCAGATACAGTGCATTCAGAAAGTATTCAGACCCTTTCACTTTTTCCACATTTTTTTACGCTACAGCCTTATTTTAAAATGGATTAAATTCATTTTTTTATTATCAATCTACACACAATACCCCATAATAAAAAAGCAAAAACAGGTGTTTAGAGATTTTTGCAAAGCAATTAAAAAGAAATAACTGAAATATCACATTTACATAAGATTCAGAACCTTTACTCAGTACTATGTTGAGGCGCCTTTGGCAGCGATTACAGCCTCAGCTCTTCTTGGCTACGACGCTACAAGCTTGGCACACCTGTATTTGGGTAATTTCTCCTATTCTTCTCTGCTGATCCTCTCAAGTTCTGTCAGATTGGATGGGGAGCGTCGATGCACAGCTAATTTCAGGTCCCTCCAGAGATGTTCGATTGGGTTCAAGTCCGGGCTCTCGCTGGGCCACTCAAGGACATTCGCAGACTTGTCACGAAGCCACTCCTGCATTGTCTTGGTTCTGTGCTTAGGGTCATTGTCCTGTTGGAAGGTGAACCTCCGCCCCAGTCTGAGGTTCAAAATGCTCTGGAGCAGGTTTTCATCAAGGATCTCTCTGTACTTTTCTCCGTTCATCTTTCCCTTGATGCTGACTAGTCTCCCAGTTCCAACCGCTGAAAAACATCCCCACAGCATGATGCTGCCACTGCCATGCATCACCGTAGGTATGGTATTGGCCAGTTGATGAGCGGTGCCCGGTTTCCTCCAGACCTGTCGCTTGGCATTCAGACCAAAGAGTTCCACCTTGGTTTCATCAGACCAGAGAATCTTGTTTCTCATGGTCTGAGAGTCTTTTAGTTGCCTTTTGGCCAACTCCAAGCAGGCTGCCATGTGCCTTTTACTGAGGAGTAGCTTCCGTCTGGCCACTCTACCAAAAAGGCCTGATTGCTGGAGTGCTGCAGATATAGATGTCCTCCTGGAAGGTTCTTCCATCTTCAAAGAAGAGTTCTGGAGTTCTGTCAGAGTGACCATCGGGTTCTTGGTCACCTCCCTGACCAAGACCCTTTTCCCCCGATTGCTCAGTTTGGCCGGGCGGTCAGTTCTATGAAGAGTTCTGGTGGTTCTAAAGTTCTTCCATTTAAGAATGACGGAGGCCACTGTGCTCTTTGAGACCTGCAATGCTGCAGAAATTGTTTTATACCCTTCCCCAGATCTATGTCTCGACACAATCCTGTCTCGGAGGTCTACGAACAATTCCTTCGTCTTCATGGCTTGGTTTTTGCTCTGACTGGCACTGTCAACTGTGGGACCTTATGTAGACAGGTGCGTGCCTTTGCAAATCATGTACAACCAATTTAATTTACCACTGGTGAACTCCAATCAAGTTGTAGAAACATCTCAAGGATAATCAGCCATGATCACATTGAATGGCGGTGCTGGCTCGAAGGGCCGAATGGCCTCCTCCTGCACCTATTGTCTATTGTCTATTGTCTATAATCAATGGAAACAGGGTGAACCTAAGCAAACTTTTGAGTGTCATAGCAAAGGGTCTGAATACTTATGTAAATGTGATATTTCAGTTATTTCTTTTTAATTACTTTGCAAAAATTTCTAAACACCTGGTTTTGCTTCTTCATTCTGGGGTATTGTGTGTGGATTAATGATAAAAAACAAAATTTAATCCATTTTAAAATAAGGCTGTAACGTAAGAAAATGTGGAAAAAGTGAAGGGGTCTGAATATATTCTGAATGCACTGTAGAGCTTAAGGTCAGTTAAAGAAGATTTGTAACATTTTTATGTCTTCCACCAATGCACTCTGTTGTCCCATCCCCATCCGTAGCATGCACAGTGTGCCTTTCTTTACCACAACCCCCACCCTTTTCACCATTTGTTTCTATTTAGGAACAAAAGTATCTTCCATAAACTGTTCAAATTCCCTTCTGGTACATCAGGATTCCAATGGAAAATATTTACTGAACAGACTGCCAAACCTTTATCCCATATCATTGGATTAAGCTCAATCATTCCAAGGTCCAAATATCCCTTTGAGTATTCTTTCGCTTTATAAAAGCTGCTTACATCGAACCTGTGTTTCTGACCCAGCACCTCCACTGCTGCACCACTGTGCCACCACTCTCTATGTAAAAAAGTCGCCCCTCAAGATTCTTATTAAATCTTTCCTCTTTCAGCATAGATCTATGTCCTCTTGTTCTAGAATGCCCCAGTCTGGGTAAAAGACTTTGGGCTTCCGCAGATGCTCTATGAGGATACCATTGACCTGAATTTTATCAGGTTGCTTTTCGAGATGGCTTAAATTTATTATTTGTATTTATGATTGTTATGACTGTATGGCAAATCAAATTCCTCGTATGTTGCAAAACAAACTTGGCTAATAAATTACTATTATGATTATGATTATGCTTATGATGAATGCAATCGTATGCTTTGATGCATCCTGAATACTATTAATACCTATGCATCTTATGTTTGAAGATTTACCACTGCTGAACAATCAACTAGATGGATAACTTTTCTGTCGAGTTAATTTGCACAAAATTCCCCTTTATTATTCTGTATTTTTCTAAGCCAGAGATTACTCTCTATATTATTTTCTTCCAATTTGTGTTCCTTGTTCAATGATGTGGGGCCACTATTTACTAATCCTTTTCCCAAAACCAAGTCAAGCAATGTGTGTTGAGCAGGGAACATTCTGGGCTCCTTAGGCAGCCCTGTAGCATAGCGGTGATTTCCATCTACACCTCATACTGCTCCATTTACAGCTCGTGCTGCCTCGGCAAGGCCGACAGCATTATCAAGGACGAGTCTCACCCCAGTCACTCCCTCTTCTCCCCTCTCCTATCAGGCAAGAGGTACAGAAGTGTGAAAACGCATACCTCCAGATTCAGGGGCAGTTTCTTCTCAGCTGTCATCAGGCAACTGTACCATCCTATCAACAACTAGAGAGCTACCATCTACCTCAATGGAGACCCTGGTATGAATGAATGAATGAATGAATACGTTTATTGGCCAAGTATGTGCATATACGAGGAATGTGCCTTGGTGCTCCGCTCACAAATGACAACACAAACATACAGTTAACAATTAAGAATAAAGCATAAACACATCAAAACGATAAGGTACTATCTCTAATTTGACTTTACTGGACTTTATCTTGCACTGTACATTTTACTCCTGATCCTGTGACTGTACATTCTGGATGTCTTGATTGTAATCATAGACATTGCCTGGCCAGTGGTGAGAAGGCCGATCTCCATCACACCCTTGTCTCTAATCACTCAAAGGCGGTGGATGAATCAAATGAGCTGCCAGAGCAGGTAGTTGAGGCAGGTACTATATGGATAGCAAAGATTTAGAGGGATATGGGTCAAAGGCAGACAGATGGGACTAGCTCAAATGGGGCATATTGGTCGGCATGGACCAGTTGGGCCGAAGGGCCTGTTTCCGTGCTGAATGATTCTATGACTAAATCCTACTTGCACAGCTGGATTATCAATGAAAGTACCCCTCAAGATAGTCTTCCTCGAGTTTAACTCAAGCAGATGTTAACACAGGACTCCTCAGGTTGTTCAGAGCGATTGATGCACATTGGGATAAAAACCAATTGCTGCCAGAAGATCATTAACTGAAGAAGGGTCTGAAGAAGGCCCTGACCTGAAATGTCACCTATACATGTTCTCCAGAGATGCTGCTTGACCCACTGAGTTATTCCAGCACATTGTGTTTTTTTTTGTAAACCAGCAGCTGCAGTTCCTTGTGTCTACAGATGATTCATTCAGTCACGCCTCAATGATTAACTCCCTTAAACCCTCCTGGACTTCCAGTGTAAGGAACTGTTCACAATCAAACACTACCCACCAGTGCACTCTAAATCTGAGACTTTGTGCTAAGGGAAGCTTACAATGTGTTGGAGTGGCTGCAAAGGTCCCATGGTTAATGGCCATGGTTTGAGGTCCCACTAGCACTGCACACCTGGAGACTGGATTCCGAGACATAAAACCCTCCACAGTTTGTTCTAACGTGTAGTACAGGAAGTAACCTGTCATCTTAATGTAAAATTTGTTTTGTGAATTGAAATGAGGCTCCCTGGTGAGCAACGCACTGAACATATTTAATATAAGCTGTCTTTTGAACAGTGACATATTGTATAATGTATTCACAAATGCTATTAATAAGGAATATTTTGGGCAGAAAGAAAATTCTACGAGGCATGTTGGGAATGGGGTGGATTTCACTCCAGGACTAAATGCTGGATGAGCACAGTTCCAACAGCACTCAAGAAAGTCAACATCAAAGAGATGCCCCGGGTTCGATCCTGACCACGGGTGCTGACTGTGTGAAGTTTGCACGTTCTCCCTGTAACCGCATGAGTTTCCTCCCACATCCCAAAGACGTGCATGTTTGGAGGTTATTTGGCCAGTGTAAATTGCTCTCTAGTGGGTAGGGAATGGAGGCAAAAGTGGGATAATATAGAACTGGCTTGAACAGGTGATCGATGGTCGGTGTGAACTCGGTGAGCCGAAGGGCTTTCATCCATGCTGTAAACTTTAGAGATACAGCGTGGAAATAAGCCTTTCGGCCCACTGAGTCCACACTGACTAGCATTCACCCCGTACACTAACACTAACACAAAGAGCAATTTCCAATTTTACCGAAGCCAATTAACCTACAAACCTGTACGTTTTTGGACACCAGAGCACCCGGAGAAAACCCACGCGGTCACGGGGAGAAGAACGTACAAACTATAACTTTCCATTATCCCAGATGTTGCTTGACCGGCTGAGTATTTCCAGCATTTTTTTATTCATTTCTGATATCCAGCACCGACAGTTATTTGATTTGGAAGAAATACTATTCCCAGCAGTTATTAGACAACTGAACCATCCTATCAACAACTAGAGAGCAGTCCTGTGCTACTATCTACCTCATTGGAGACCCTCGGACTATCTTTAATCGGACTTTACTGGACTTTATCTTGTACTAAATGTTATTCCTTTTATCATGTATCTGTACTCTGGGAACAGCTCAATTGTAATCATGTACAATCTTCCCACTGATTGTCTAGCACGCAACAAAAAGCTTTTCACTGTACCTCGCTACACGTGACAATAAATTAAACTAAACTGTTCATGTCACAACTCGTAAGTTAATTTAAAAAGAGAGCAGCAGTAGAATCACTGCAAGGGGTGCTGCATTACTTTGCGAGGGTCATCAGTTCTCAAGTCATTGGATCTCAAATGATGTTTGAATTTAAAAGATTTTTGGCAATTTGGAAGAGTCGGCAAAAGATTCATGGCCTTAATTGCAATAGTTCCAGTTATGATTTCTCTTCTTCGCTTTTTCTGTGTAATTGATGCAGTGAAGCCCAAAAGAGATCAGGGTTTTATTAGAAGGATGGACATGAGGACCCATGGATATGGACCATGATGAGTGAACCCTTAATGATAGCGGAGTCAGGGGGTATGGGGAGAGGGCAGGAACAGGGTACTGATTGTGGATGACTGGCAATGATCACATTGAATGGCGGCGCTGGCTCGAAGGGCCGAATGGCCTACTCCTACACCTATTGTCTATTTTCTATTGTCTATAACCCTTACAAATCAAGAATCTGTCCATCTCCGCCTTAAAAATATCCATTGGCTTGGCCTCCACAGCCATCTGTGGCAATGAATTCCACAGATTCACCACCCTCTGATTAAACAAATTCCTCCTCATCTCCTTTCTAAAGGTACATCCTTTTATTCTGAGGTTATGGCCTTTGGTCCGAGACTCTCCCACCAGTGGAAACATCCTCTCCACATCCACTCTATCCAGGCCTTTCACTATTCGGTAAGTTTCAATGAGGTCCCCCCTCATCCTTCTAAGCAATTCGGTTTCGGTGATAATTGCCATAACCAGTTCCAGCCTCAAAGTGTCTCCGCTTTAAGAACTGTTGGTCGGCCGTAATCAGTTCTAGCCAGCTGGAACTGATGTTGGTCAGGTTATGCAGTAGTTCTGGAAAAGCCCAGTTGTCTTGAGTGAGCAGCAGACAGAAAGACAATGATAATGTGTATTTTGCAAGTCTGCTTGCAATAAACTCCAGTTAATTGTGCATCGTGATCCCAGGATCATTTTTTTTTCCATTTCCCTCAAACCACCCCCTCATGGATTTAACTGTATATTTTTAACACAGTATTAATTATCCTACACCAACTGTAAAGTCCGTCCTTCCTCTTAGTCCTCTCTGTTTTTCGTATTCAAAGTTTCAATGATGCTTTTATTGTCTCATGTGCAAAGTGCAAATACACAGTGAAATTCTCTTCTTACAAACAGTCCAATAGACTATTGCCATACCTAAGCATATTCCCGATTAGCAAATTGTACAGAAATAGTCTTCTGATCCCGCATGCAAGATGCACCATGTTTTGGTGCCATTATCAATGCCCAGTCCATGCTCCAGTTGTTATGAGTGGTGCCTTTTCTACGCAAGTCCTAGGCTGTTGCCAGGACATATAATGACCTGGAAATCCTACTGCATGGTCTAATGTTTTTATGCACTGGCTGATGACATACCTAGAGATTGTCTATCTCTCTTTTGGCATCAAATAATGTATAGCACTGCCTTGTGTCACTAGGTGAGAATTCTGCAGTGCACTTGAGATTTCCAAATAGCACTAGTCACAAACACTAAGGCAGGCCTTCTGCACAAGGCTACATCTGCTTCTATGTTACTCAATGAGCCTGACTTGTCCAGTAAGTATCTACTTCTCTAACTTCAAGTAGCCCTTGCTTTCCTTCTCTTTCCATCCCCTCCCCCTTCCCAGTTCTCCTACCAATCACTGTCTCCGGCTACATTTGATCTCTGTGCCGCCCACTCCCCTGACATCAGTCTGAAGGGTCTCGACCGGAAACGTCACCCATTTCTTCTTTCCAGTGATGTTGCCTATCCTGCTGAGTTACTCCAGCATTTTGTGTCAATCTTCAATTTAAACTAGCATCTGCAGTTCTTTCCTACATGTCTTTTTCTTTAAAGTTTGATTAACCAACGCTCAACATGACTTGATCCATCTCATTGCCAATTATTGTATCCCACCTACTATCATCTAATTGACAACTCCCATCATCTCCTTTGCCCCATTTTCTTCTGGACACTCCTATCCCTGTTCAACTGTCCTATCATCTTCACTGATAGGGGCATTGAGTATAAGGGTCAGGAAGTCACGATCCAACTCCACAAGACTCTAGTTAGGCCGCATTTGGAGTACTGCATGCAGTTCTCATTGGCCCATTACGGAAAGGATGTGGAGGTTTTGGAGAGGGTGCAGAGAAGGTTTACCAGAATGTTGCCTGGATTAGAGGGTTTCAGCTACAGGGAGAGTTGGATAAACTTGGATTATTTTCTCTCGAACGCCAGAGGTCGAGGGGAGACGATAGAAGTATATAAAATGATGAGAGGCATAGATAGGGAGACATACAGAACCTTTTTTGCCAGGGTGGGAACGTCCATCACAAGAGGGCATAGCTATAAGGTGAAAGGGGGAAAGTTTAATGGAGATGTGTGAGGCAAGTTTTATTTTACCCAGAGAGAGGTAGGGGCCTTGCCAGGGGTGTTGGTGGAGGCAGACTTGATGATGGTGGTTACGAGGCTTTTAGATGGACACATGGAAGTGCAAGGAATAGAGGGATTATGGATTATGTACAGACAGTGAGATCAGTTTAATTGGGCATCATATTCGGCACAGAGAGACCTATGTTCGATCCTCACTATGGATGCTGTCTGTACGGAGTTTGTACATTCTCCCTGTGACTATGTGTTTTTTCTCCGGGTGCTCCGGTTTCCTCCCACATCCCAAAGACATGCAGAAGGTTAATTGGCTTTTTAAAATTATTCCTAGTGTGCAGAACCTACGCAAAGGTGATTGTGGTCGGCGTGGACAAGGTGGGCCGAAGGGCCTGTTTCCATACTGTATCGCTGAACTAAACTATATCCATCAAATAGATCATAACACAAGAATGGATATCTTACACTGGTCTAGGCTCCTGTTGAATATGAAGTATTGGAAAGGTCACGACAAACCATTAATTACATTGAAGGGTAGGAACTGCATAGAGTTCAATTTAAATCACTAAGTTTATAGCTCTTTGCTGGCAGCATTGAAATGCAGGTCATCTGAAGCCACATTCTTAACTTGTGAGAGCAGGCTGATGGGGTGAGACCCATGTCAATTAATCTCAGGCCTCATTTAAGTAGATCTAGCACAATTCCTGCCCTAATGGATCACTTACGTCAGACGGGCAGGCAGGAATCAGGCGAGCAAGGCAGGAGATACAGCCAAAGGCACATGGGAACAGTCCTGGGAGAGATCGTCAGTAAAGGGGCCCAGGGTTAAGGTGGAAGCCTCGGCTTGCAAGGGTAAAGATTCCTCCACCTCTTCCTGATCCCTTCACAAATCATATAGAAGTTTTGTTTTTTTGTTTTAGAGATACAGCATGGAAACATGCTCTTCAGCCACCAAGTTCACGCCCACCATCGAGCACATGTTCACACATATTAAGTAAGTTGTAATTTCCCCCAGTGACGCAGCAGTAAGACCCAAGACATTGACTTTCAATTTTTTTAAAAACTGGAGATACTGTATATCTGGCATAATAAACAAAAATGCTGCAAATGTCCCATTAGATTAGAGATACAGCTGACCACTGATCACCTGTTCACACTAGTTCTGTTATCTCCCACATTGTCATCTACTCTCTACACACTAGGGCCCATTTACAGACACCTATTAACCTACAAACCCGCACATTTTTTGGAAGTGGGATGAAAATGAAGCTCCTGGAGGAAACCCATGAGGTCACAGGGAGAATGTACTTCCAACAAGTATTTCCAACCCCTTTTCTGAACTTATTGATCCTCAGCAAGGGATTCCCCGCTAAGACTGACATTGGGGAGAGATAAAATGTGTAGGAACGAACTGCAGATGCTGGTTTATACTGAAGAAATACACAAAATGCTGGAGTAACTCAGCGGGTCAGGCAACATCTCTGGAGAAAAGGAATAGGTGAGGAATAGGTAAAAGATATTTAAATGCTTGCCATAGGAAGGGAAGGAACTATACACAGACCTCCGTATCCTATTTCCACTTATTTGGAAGACATGACTTGTTGGATTGGAATCACACAGATCCATTATTAAGCATGAAATTAATCCCTCAAAATAGGGACTCAGACCGCCTTGGCCTAAGCGATCTCCCGATTGCCAAACATTTTAACTCCCCTTCCCATTCGCATATTAACCTTTCTATCCTGTCCACCTGCACCATCAGAGTGAGGCACAAGCAAATTGAGGAACAGCACCTCATATTTTGCTTGGGCGGCTTGCACACCAGTGTTATGAACATTGATTTCTCTCATTTTAAGTAACCCTTGCATTTCCTTTCTCTCTGCCCCTCCCTCACCCTGGTCATCCTGCCTGTTCCACTATTCGCATCCATATATCCCTTTGTTATCACCTTTTCCACAGCCAACAATGGACTATTGTGAACTCCACCTTTCCTTGGTCATCAGTGCCAGCTCTGATTTGTTCTGAACCTTTTCATGTCTCTAATTTCCCTCTCCCCTGACTCTCAGTCTGAAGAAGCATTTTAACCTGAAACGTCACCTATTTCTTTTCGCCACGGATGCTGCCTGACCCACTATATTTACTCCGGCATTTTGTGTCTATCTTCGGTGTAAACCAGCATCTACAGTTTCTTCCTACAAAGTATGCTACCAGTTTGTTTTGTAAAAGAGAGAGGCTAAATTTAAATGATCCAAATTAAACCAAGTCTGGTTATTTTTTTGCAGTACCTTACACTGACCTCCATTCAAGATGTTCATTTTGGATGGTGTGTGATTTGGCTTTCAATCCTGCAATGTAACTTTATTTATTTCTTCCTGAATTGCATTTATTTTGCATGCATGCAAAGTCACACACACAGTTCTTTCTTCAACTGAAGTGTAAACTCAAAGTGATGTATACATATGTATAAAGTGGCCTACCAGCGAAATTACAACTGCAACAAGGCAGAGTGAAAATATACTTTATTCCTCGAAAGCTGATTTTCTAAATACAGACTGGTGCCATTGCTTGTAATGGAGAATTTCCTTTCAATGGTACCTCCTTGCAGGTAGTATTTTGATTATCTTTAAACAGGAAATGTGTTAACTTTTTGCATCAAATATTGCAACGAAATACAGCAAATAAACAGAAAATGCAGGAAACACCGTCAGGTCATTCAACCTTTGTGAAGAGAGAAACTTTGTGAGTTATAGGTGTTTCTGGGAACTCAGGAAGAAAAGCAAGCTCAGAGGAAAGGCTAGCCAAGGGGAAGGACTCTTTCAGTGCGGAAGGAAGGAAAGATTAAATGGCAACCAGGGTGGTAATAGGGCAAACAAAGGGGCAAAAGATTGACCCGGGGGGTGGAAATGATTAATGCAGAATGAAGGAAGAATGGGAATTCAAGTAAAATAGAAACTGTGGCAGTGGCCCAGGAACATGATGGAAGCAAGGTAGAGTGTGTCCAAGGACTTTGTCCAACTCAAAAACATCTACAATCTTTAAAGCAGATTAAAATTCTCCTTACAGGAGATTTTTTTTTTTTTAATCAATTTTTAATGTTATTAATAACGGCAGCATATTACAAACATTTTGTAATTCACAGCAAATTAATTAATAATGAAATATGACAATCAGTCAGATAAAGGGACCTGACCTGAAACGTCACTTATCCATGTTCTCCAGAGATGCTGCCTGACCTGTTCGGTTACTCCAGCACTTTGTCTTTTGTTGGAGGAGAAAACCCAGGTGGTCACAGGGAGAACATACAAACTCCGCACAGACAGCACCCGTAGTCAGGATCAAACCCGGGCCTCTGGTGCCATAAGGCAGCAACTCTACCGCTGCACCACTGTGCCGCTATTCTCTGGACTACAACTGAAACTTGCTCCCAACAAGAACATGGGCAAAAAAAATTAGAAATATATAAGTTTACAGTTTTTAATCTGAGAAAGAAATAAAGGAAGAAAAAAAAGTAAAAAGAAAAAACAGACCAGACCTAGTATGTAATATTTTTAAACGATTTTGTTTCAAGATGTCAAACATAGTTGCGGAAATTGCTTTGGAAACAAATCAGATCATCTTGTTAAATGCAAGAAAACACCCAGTCAGAGGGTGCAGATGATTTGGAATGCAATAAATCTTATTAATTAATACCCAAAATAATTTAGTAAGATGGGTGAGACTAGTTTTATGAAATGTCAGTTTGAGCTGAAAGGACAAAAAACAAGAAAAAGTGCAGAATTCCACTATTTATTTCAAATATGAGTTTTTGTTTAAGAACGTGAAACTTTTCACAGAAGTACAGAATTAATAGTAATTACTGTGGGATTCCGACCATGTGGGTCTTCTCCAAGTGCTCCTGTTTCCCACCACACTTCAAAGACTTAAAGGCTTGTAGGTTAATTGGTTTTGTTAAAAAATTGTAAAGTGTCACTGATTCTTGATTAGTACCGGTGTCAGGGGTTATAGGGAGGAGGCAGGAGAATAGGATTGAGATGGAAATATAAATTAGCCATGATTGAATGGGGTAGTAGACTTGATGGTCTGAGTGGCTGAATTCTGCTCCTATAACTAATGAACTTATGAACTAGTGTGTAGGATAGTGCTAGTGTATGGTGTGATCACTGGTCAATGCAGACTTGGTGGGCCGAAGGACTTGTTTCTCTGCTGTATCTCTAAAGTAAAGACTCAGGTGCAAAATTAGTTTAGAAATACATTCAAGAATGTAGATGAACAGTTGCTTTTCAGACTGGAGGAAGGTATTCAGTGCAGTTCCACAGGTTGTTATAAGCACCACGTCCTGATATATTTGACTTTGACTTGGATGTACAGGAAACCATTTCAACATCTGCAGATTTACAAAATACACAAATGCAGTTTCATTTTGGAAGGCATTACTGATAGAGTGCAATGGTAGAAGAGAATGTCTTTTTGTGTGGAGTTCTTTGAAGATAGCCGAAGAAATTGAGAAAACTAATAAACCACATGTGGAATAAACAGAAAGGTACAGAATGTAAATGTAACTCTGGTTTGGACACACAACACCAACATTGCATCCAATTTTGGTCACTGCACCACAATGTGGATGTAAAGGTCTTAGAGAGGGTAGGCTGCAGAGGGTTGTCAACGTAGCCCGGATCATCACACAAACCAACCTCCCTTCTATGGACTCCATCTACACTTCACGCTGCCTTGGCTAGGACCAGCATAATCAAGGACAAGTCTCATCCTAGTCATACCCTCTTCTCCCCTCTCACATCAGGCAAGAGGTACAGAAGTGTGAAAACGCATTACTCCAGATTCATAGACAGTTTCTTCCCAGCTGTTATCAGGCAACTGAACCATTCTATCACCAACTAGAGTGTGGTCCTGACATACCATCTACCATATTGGAGGCCCTCGGACTATCTTTAATCGGACTTCACCTTGCATTAAACATTATTGCTGTATCTATACATTATATCTGTACTGTATCTGTACCCTTTATGCTGTATCTGTACGTTGTGGACAGTTTGATTAAAATCATGTATAGTGTTTTCACTGACTGGATAGTATGCAACAATAAAAAACCTTTCACTGTACCTCGTACATGAGACAATAATAATAAACTAAATTAAACACCTAAGGTACAGTAAAATGATCTTGATAATGGAGGCTTTGAGTTTCTGTACGTAGACAGGGAATGCCGGGACCTTTCTTCTTACAGTGAGAGGCAATTTGATAGTGGAGGTCAAAGCTGACTAAGGTCTGGATAATGTGGCAAAGAGAAATTGATTGCATTGGTAGAGGGCTTCTGAAGCAGGGGATACAGACTGAAGGTGATTGTCAGAATGTCCAGGGATGGTGTAAAGAGAAGTTTCATCAGGCAACAAGTAGACAAAATGTGGTCTTCACTGGTATTTATTAAGTGGAGGGATGATAGAAGCAGATTCAACTTCTGCTTTCAAAATGGAATTGCATCGATACTTGAAAGAGAATAAAGTTATAAAGTTACAAAACCGCAGGGAGGCCTGGGAGGTCTAACCTGCTGGATTGTTATAGAACACAGCTGGCACAGGTACCATGACTGATTGGCCTACTTCTATAACTGCGAGCGGCACAATGGTGCAGCGGTAGAGTTGCTGCCTTAGAGCACCAGAGTCCCAGGTTTGATGGTAACTACAGGTGCTGTGTGCATGGAGTTTGTATGTTCTCCCTGTGACTGCATGGGTTTCCTCCGGGTGCTCTGGTTTCCTCCCCTATCCCAAAGATGTGCAGTTTTGAAAGGTTAATTGGCTTCTGTAAATTGTCGCCGGAGTGTAGGATCGAACTATTGTACCGATGATTGTTAGTCGGAATGGACTCGGTGGGCTGAAGGGCCCGTTTCCACGCTGTATCCCTAAAACAAGCCATTTGCATCCAGGATAGCCATCAATGCATAAAGAATTATCAATAATTCATTTTACTATCAAGAGGACATCTTATAATTTTCTCTGGATCTCTCCAAATGATGTCATAACAGATCAGTTGTTTTGGTGCCTGATTATGATCTAATTTCTCCTAGCAGTGTAAGCTGGAGTATTGATGTGTTTACTGCCTAAATATTGGGAATTAGAACTGTACTTATCAGAGCTGCCATGCCTCCAACATAGCATTTGACAACACAATGCCCCATGAATTGATTTGTTAAAGTTCTGAATTGTGTTCACAGTGTACTTTGATAAAGTGTTCTTCAGACTTTACTTAGGCCTACTGCCTTGAGAAATTGATAAATGTTGACATGGACCATGATATTAATTGCCTTGGATTTGAACCCACTGACTAATATGAACCTACTGAAAATATGTAAGTTTATAGTAACCCGAATAATTTATGTCATCCTATTCAGCAATTCAATTTATTGTATTACTTGAAAAAAATAACTACAGAACATAGAAAATAATTGAGGTGTCCATTACCCATCCAAACCAGCTTTGAACTGGTTTTACCTTGTATAAGCGATCGACCAATAATACTCATTTCAAGATATGAAGACGAAGGTGACCACAAAACTGGAAATAGATCTTAGGGTGTTCATAGCACTTATCAGAATGAAAAAGGGAGGAAGAACTGGAGAAGAGAGAAATTTCTTTAGTCAGAGGGTGGCCATTCACAGTGTACAATCATCCTATTCTATCCTCTGCACAGCTTTCAACCTCAATGCATCCCTATTCTAAGCCCTACGCAGCTTCCAACCTCAATGTTTCTATGCTCCTATTTGTCTCTGTACTTAACTCAGTCCTCAACTCAGCCCATGTCGTGCTTATGTGTGTCTTTATCAGCGTCAGCCTCAGCTTCTCCAAATCTCTCCTGGCAGGCATTCTGCAAACATAATCTAATGGTGCCAACTGCCAATCAGTCTTGCCTTTGACTTCATGCCAAAGTACAGAGACATGAACACACAAACTAGACTGAAGCACCATGTACTTCAAGGCTGCAATACTTCAAGGCATGAGTGTTGCAATACCACTTAGAGTCATACAGCGTGGAAACAGGCCCTTCGGCCCAACTTGCCCATGTCCCATCAACCCTCGTCCCACCTGCCTGCGTTTGGCCCATAACCCTCTAAACCTATCCTGTCCACATACCAGTCTAAATGCTTCTTAAACGTTGTGATAATACTTGCCTCAATTACCTCTTCAGGCAGCTTGATCCATACACCCACCATCCTTTGTGTAAAAAAATTGCCCCTCAGGTTCCTATTAAATCGTTCTCCCCTCAGCTTAAACCTATGTCCTCTGGTTCTCGATTCCTCTATTCTGGGAAAAGACACTGTGCATTTACCCGATCTATTCCTCTCATGATCTTATACGCCTCTATAAGATAACCTCTCATTCTCCTGTGCTCCAAGAAATAAAGTCCAAGTCTGCTCAACCTCACCCTATAGCTCAGGCCCTCGAATGCTGAACTGTGCCATCCTTTGGAAGCAACACGAAGATGTTGTATAATTTGCTCTCTCAGGCAGATGTAAACTTCCATAAACACACGGTAACATATTAATTCAGAATTCTCCTTCAAAATGGACAGGAGTCGAGCACCTAAGAAAGCAGTCATAGAATTAGCACCCCAGGTTAAATGTTTACATTTATTTTTTAATCAGAAGTGAAAATGGAAAATGGGAGCAGCTATTTACAAAGCTCACAATGCAGCATGCAGAAGAAAAGTCTCAGGGCGATAATTTCATACACTTTTGCTTTTACACTTACTGCTGCATAACTCAATGTGAAAATAACTTTGTAAATTTAAATTCTGAAGTGGCAAATGTATCCAATGATCCAGATATCGCCTTCATATCTTTCAGTCATCTGTTCAGCTCAATAAATTTTATCGTCAATATCAAGGATGCCTGTTAATCATATACACTGCATGTGTTTCATTACCCATGAGCAGTAACTGGCCATACCTTGATATTGGTAGAGCTGCTGTCTCACAGCGCCAGAGACCCGGGTTCGATCCTGACCTTGCGTGCTTTCTATGCGGAGTTTGTACGTTTTCCCTGTGACCATGTGGGTTTCCTCTAAGTGTTCTGGATTTCTCCCACATCCCAAAGATGTGCAGGTTTGTAGGTTATTTGGCCCTCTACAAATTGCCCCGATAGTGAAGATGGTTATGAAAGATTGCAGCAGGATCTTGATCTGATCGATTGGCCAGGTGGGCGGTGGAATGGTTGATGGAATTTAATACAGAGAAGTGTGAGGTGTTGCATTTTGTGATGTCGAACAAGGCCAGGACCTACACAGTAAATGGTAGGTCTCTGGGTAGTGTTGTAGCTTGGAGGGATCTAAGAGTACAGGTGCATGGTTCCTTGAAGTTCAAGTCGCAGGTAGATAAGGTGGTCAAAAAGGTTTTTGGCACTTTGGTCTTCATCAGTCAGAGTATTGAGTATAGAAGTTGAGAGGTCATGTTGCAGTTGTATAAGATGTTGATGAGACCGCATTTAGAATATTGTGTTCAGTTCTGGGCACCATGTTATAGGAAAGATATTGTCAAGCTTGAAAGGGTTCAGAAAAGATTTACGAGGATGTTGCCAGGACTAGAGGGTGTGAGCCATTGGGAGAGGTTGATTAGGCTGGGTCTCTATTCCATGGAGCGCAGGAGGATGAGGAGTGATCTTATAGAGGTATACAAAATCATGAGAGGAATAGATCGGGTAGATGCACACTCTTGACCAGAGTAAGGGAATCGAGGTCCAGACGACATAGGTTCAAGTTGAAGGAGAAAAGATTTAATAGAAATACGAGGGGTAACTTTTTCACACAAAGGGCGGTGGGTGTATGGAACAAGCTGCCAGAGGAGGTAGTTGAGGCTGGGACTGTCCCATCGTTTAAGAAACAGTTAGGCAGGTACATGGATAAGGCAGGTTTGGAGGGATGTGGAACAAGCGCAAGCAAGTGTGACTAGTGCAGCTGGGACATTGTTAGCCGGTGTGGGCAAGTTGGGCCGAAGGGCCTGTTTCCACACTGTATCACTCTATGACTCTATCAGTCACTGCAATACTTCAAACTGCAGAAAACTGTCGAAGCACTGGGATGGAAGCATTAGGGCAGCACTGTGGCACAGCGGTAGAGTTTCTGCCTTACAGCGCTGGATACCCGGATTCGATACTGACTATGTGTGCTGTCTGCACGGAGTTTGCACATTCTCCCTGTAACTGCATGGGTTTTCTCTGGGTGCTCCAGTTTCCTCCCATACTCCAAAGATGTAAAGAGTTGCAGGTTAATTGGCTTTGGTAAAATTAAAAATGGTCCCTAGTGTGTAGGATTGTGCTAGTGTATAGGGTGATCACTGGTTGGTGCAGACTCAGTGGGCTGAAGGGCCCATTTCCGCTCTCAAGTCTAAAGTCACTGCTTCTTCGATGTGTACAACTCTGAGAGAGTTAATCACAACTGGTTTATAAGAAGGAACTGCAGATGCTGTGTACACTGAAGATAGACACAAAATACTGGAGTAACTCAGTGGGTCAGGCAGCATCTCTGGAGAAAAGGAATAGGTGACATTTCGGGTTGACCCTTCCCCTCCTTGACTCTCAGTGATGAAGGGTCTCAACCCAATAAGTCACCTATTCCTTTTCTCCAGAGATGCTGCCTTACCCGCTGAGTTACTCCAGCAATTTGTGTCTATAATCATAACTGGTATTCTCTTCATCACTGATGATTGCAGCTGTAACACTCCATGCAACTTGGGGTTATGTGATGAGCTGCAAGCCCGATGGTGTAGAGTATGTTCTTGTGTCTAAGTTTACTGATGCAGACCCTATTGTGATTCGGCAAGCATATACGACACATGGCAACAATCTGCAGTCCCAGAAAGACCTCTGCCAGAAAAGCTAAGTGTTTAGTGTCAGTGCAACGTGGTAATGGGAATTGATCCATTTTGCTATATTCAGTACGTTTCTACTTTTAACTTCCTGATCTATGGTGTCATCATGGTTTAATTTTCAAAACAGTTTTCAACCACAATTAGAGCTACGATATAGGTAATAGCGATTTCATTTATCCGGCATGCATTCAAGGTAGCATTTCATAAAGGCTCCATTGAGTGATGCGGACAAAGCAAATAGTCCCTTGGGGAATTAGCAAATATAGAAAAATACTTGGCAGCTGTTGCCATTCTGTTTGATCTTGCTTAAAAGACCCATGGTTCTTCAGACATTTTATGTTTTCCACTCAAACTTTTGAGATGTCTGCCCACATCTTTATGTCTTCTGTTGACCCTGACCTTACTTCTAGGATTAGTTTATTTAAATGAAAAGGGGTAGGGATTTGTAGAAACAAGGAAGGCAGATGCTGGTAGACAAAAAAAAGACACAAAGGAGAGTTGGAGTTCCAGAATATTTATTCCCCCCCCACATCCCCCCCCCCCACCTCCCCTTCCACCTACATTCATTCCTCTAGTACTTATTTCCCCCCCCCCCCCACCCCCCTCCCCCACACCTCCCCTTCCACCTACATTCATTCCTCTAGATTCACAACTCTTCAATCCTATCGTCTCACTCCTACTGTCTGCTCATCTCTGGCCTTTGTCCAACCATCTACTTATCTGACCCCTCACCTGTATCCACCTATTACCTGCGAGGCTTTGTCCTGCCCCTCCTCTCTATCAGCTTCATTTCTCCTCTCCCCACAATCAGTCTGAAAAGGGGTCTCGTCATGAAACGTCACCTATCCATGTCCTCCAGAGATGCTGCCTGACCTGCTGAGTTACTCCAGTACTTTGTATCGTTTTTAGGAGTAGGGTTTTGCCGAATATCCACCAGGTTTTGGATTTGAACAGCAATAGGTTTTATGGTGCTGCACCATTTAAATTCTTCCATCTGCAGTTTTATCCAGAACTGCACACAGCAGAAGTGTGTGCTGTGTAAACTAAAGGAAATGACTAGCAGAAATGAAGAGGACATTATTTTGCAAACCTTGAATTGATGGAGCTAGGGTATTTGTTTCAGGATACTTCAAGAGTTAGGGGAGAACTGTAAAAGACATCTTATGTTTGAACAAGTAGAAGGAAATTTCAATTCTGTTTAAATATTCATTTGGAAACTTTTGAGGTCAAAAAATGTTTCCATCCTGTGCCAATGGATTTAACCAGTTTTCCAGTTAAGATTCTCATTTGGGCTTCTGTTAGGAAAGTTGAGATTCACAAAATCCCTTGAGTGGGGGAGAGAGAGGTTCTTGGTTTTTGGTTCTTGGTCCTCCAAAATATTCCAAATGGAATTTAAACTGGAGGTGGCGGAGTATGGACCTTACCTAAGGTGGTAGGAGAAGTAGAAACTATTGCAACACAAGAGCAGTCTTATCAAGTCAGTAGCAGGGGGACTGCAGCTATGTTAAGGAGTTACAAGGAACTGCAAATGCTGGTTTACAAAAAAAGGCAGAGTGCTGGAGTAACACCGTAGATCAGGCAGGATATCTGGAGAACAAGGTTAAATTTAGATGTTTAGGTCAGGGCACTTCTTCAGACTCCCCGGTGGGGGAGAGAAAGGTGGGATAGAGATGGGACAACACAAAGCCTGGCAAGTGATAGGTGGATACAGCCATATTATTAACGTCTGTTTATAACACAGACGCACGCACTCATCCACAGAACGGCAATTACATTAAAAATGTAAATAATTGGGTGTGACGCACTGCAGCACGTCTTGAGAACACGTTAAACGGAAGAAGTCAATGCAAGTCCATTTACCGTATTCCATTTTCCCTTTTTATGTAATTCAGTTAAATAAGAAAAAAAAACAAATATTGCAAACATATGCAAATTAATGCCTTAATATTTTGCTCCCCAATGTTAATCTTTCAATATATTTTCCTATTCTACTGGCCAAGAAGATAAAAGAACTAAAATAGCCTTCAACTATTATTTCTAAGTTATTCAGACTGCAACTATTAAATGCTGTGATTAGTTATATAGTTTAGCAAACGTAATCATCTAATTTAAATCATTTTCTTCGTTGCTAAGTCCAAGGAAAACAAAGAAGGATAGGATTCAGCAAAGTTTTCTTAAAATGGTGAAGTGAAATTAAAATAGATCAGGTTAACCACTAATCCAAAAATGTTAACCTATTTTTCTCTTCTTGGTGTGGAATAACATGTTGTTTATTGCCAAAATTCAGCTTCCCTTTTACCTCAATTAGGATTCCCGTGGGATGTTAACCACAGGCTTCTAAAATCCTGTACAGTCGCGGCTGGTCTGTGAGTCAGTTTTTCCAGCCATACCGTTGTTCTGTAAAAGTAGCAAAATCAACTTTTGCTGCAGTATGCTGGCACAAATTTAAGCAATAGCAATATTTAGACTTTCAGCAAAGAGGTTTTGAAATGATGGCCTGGAAGGAGGGTTAAAAAACAAAGTGCTGGAGGAACTCAGAGGGTCAGGCAGCATCTGTGGAGAGAAATGGATGGACGATGTTTCTGGTCAGGACTCTCTTTTTCAGACTGAGTCTGAAGACCCAAGACGTCTGTCCATTTCCCTCCACAGATGCTGGCTGACCCGCTGAGTTCCTCCAGTACTTTGTTTTTTGCTCAAGGCTCCAGCACCTGAGCAGTCACTTGAATCTTTAAGAGGGCGTTGTCTGTATGCAAGCTACTATGAATGATCACTACAGAATCTAGACAAGATTTCATACCATCAATAAATTGAGTGCAATATTGACTGAAACAGTGAAGAAATTCAGATTGAGACACCTCCTGCTGCTTTGACCCATATGTTCAAAAGTTCTAGGGGTAGAATTAGGCCATTCAGCCCATCGTCTATTCCACCATTCAATTATGGCTGATCTATCTTTCCCTCTCAACACCATTTTCCGGCCTTCTCCTCATAACCCTTGACACCTGTACTAATCAAGAATCTGTCAATCTCCGCCTTAAAAATATCCATTGACATGGCCTCCACAGTTGTCTGTGGCAATGAATTCCAAGAACAACAATCATCCAAACTTTGCCTCAAGATCCCCCACCATTATTTCCAAATGGGTCCCCAGCCCATCTTTTTAGAGCACTATTTTCTATTCAAGAGAGTATTGTCTGTATTGGAACTAACAATTGCTGAACCATCATCTATTTAACTATAACTTTAACATAACTATCCCATGGCATCACATTAAATAACTGTATTTTTTCATCTTCTCATCTGGGTTTAAAATTGACATCCGCAGTATATTTTGCCCATTCAAAACAAGCAAATAAAAACTGGGTAACAAAATTATGCCCAAAGACATGAAAATCTAAGTGTTGGCATCAACTGCAGTCTTCAAGTTGAAGCTTGAAAATAAATTAGACGTGGGCACAATTCAGTCTTCATTTTAATGTCTTCTCCATATTTTTATTTTATATGATATTTTCATTTTATTTTGTTTCTACAAAAAAAGCCATAATTGCATCAATTAGATCGCAGCATTAATTGGTGCAAGTAGGTTTTCCACAATTCCTCCTGAGGACTCTACACCTATAAGAACTGGGACTTGAAAATGGTGCCAAGTCTGGCGACTCTGTATTCTGTTGCAGTATACTACTACTATACACTTGTACTGTATCTGTGATGCTGATCTGAGATATATCCCAAGTGACAATAGACAATAGGTGCAGGAGGAGGCCATTCGGCCCTTCGAGCCAGCACCGCCATTCAATATGATCATGGCTGATCATTCTCAATCAGTACCCCATTCCTGCCTTCTCCCCATACCCCCTGACTCCGCTATCCTTAAGAGCTCTGTCCAGCTCTCTCTTGAATGTGCTTATGTGTAGTGATACTTATACTGAACTGTATACAAAAATGAATTTCACTGTACCTCGGTACATGTGACAAATAAAGTGCCATTGAAGATCAGGAGGTGAAAATAGAGCTTATTAGCGCCATCGCTGGTTAGATGATGCAAGTACAAAAAACACAGTTTATCTCCATAGCAAATGTGACCTCTGAAGTTTATAAAGAGAAAGGTGATGGAAAAATGCCACAAATGCCACAAACTAAATAAAAATTCAGCATTCTTTGATATCTCAGACATAAAACATTGAGTGGCATTCAACAGGCTTTTGTACAGAGTGAATGTGGAGAGGATGTTTCCAGTAGTGGGAGAGTCCAGGACCAAAGGGCACAGCTTTAAAATAAAAGGACGTACCTTAGGAATGGCGACAAGGTGGAATTTCTTGAGCCAGAGGGTGGTGAATCTGTGGGATTCATTGCCACAGATGGCTGTGGACGCCAAGTTATTGGGTATTTTTTAAAGCGGAGATTGGCAGGTTCTTGATTAGTAAGGGCGGCAAAGGTTACAGGGAGAACGTACAAAAAGGAGGAACGTGCAGGAAAATGAGGTGTAGAGGGAAAAATAGTTCAACAAGTATTGAGTGGCAGAGCAGACTTCATGGGCTGATATTCTGCTCCTATGTCTTAGCGTCTTATGGATAGGCACATGCATATGCAGAGAATGGAGGTATATGGATCATGTGCAGGCAGAGGAGATTAGTTTAACTCGGCTTCATGTTCGGCAAGGACATTGTGGGCCGAAAGGCCAGTTCCTGTGCTGTGCCGTTCCATGAATATTGCAATGTAAGTGAAAGCAACATATGAAGATATATACACATGAATGCGGAGCAAGCAAGGCATTACATTCTTCAAGCCTGCTCCACCGTTTAATAAAATCAGGCATAAAATCAGGGAAGATGTTTCAGATATTATCTGAATGGTGTCAAGTTATGAGGAGGGGGAGTTCAACGAGATCTGGGTGTCCTAGTGCATCAGTCAATGAAAGGAAGCATGCAGGTCTCCAAATTTGAGGAAGGATATTCTTGCTATGCAGCGTAGGTTCACTAGGTTAATTCCCGGAATGGCGGGACTGTCGTATGTTGAAAGGCTGGAGCGATTGGGCTTGTATACACTGGAATTTAGAAGGATGAGGGGGGATCTTATTGAAACATATAAGATAATTAGGGGATTGGACACATTAGAGGCAGGAAACATGTTCCCAATGTTGGGGGAGTCCAGAACAAGGGGCCACAGTTTAAGAATAAGGGGTAGGCCATTTAGAACGGAGATGAGGAAGAACTTTTTCAGTCAGAGAGTGGTGAAGGTGTGGAATTCTCTGCCTCAGAAGGCAGTGGAGGCCAGTTCGTTGGATGCTTTCAAGAGAGAGCTGGATAGAGCTGTTAAGGATAGCGGAGTGAGGGGGTATGGGGAGAAGGCAGGAACGGGGTACTGATTGAGAGTGATCAGCCATGATCGCATTGAATGGCGGTGCTGGCTCGAAGGGCTGAATGGCCTACTCCTGCACCTATTGTCTATTGTCTATTGTCTATTGTCCTTTGAGAGGACAGAAATCAGGATCTGCAGGCCAATGACTTCTAGAAACATTGGGTGACTGAATCAGGGAAATAACTCTGACTGTTCCAGATCTTTATGAGGAGCCTTGTATTTATCCATTTTAGCACAAAAGATATACCAAAAATTATATAAAGGTACAAAATCTTTCAATTTACTCCCATGTTCCCAGCCTGATTGATGCTCTGCTGATGTTATGGAACAAAGGCACAGAAACTTGTCCATTGTTTGCACAGATCTCAGAAGGCTAGTAATCTTCTTGAGTAGTAGCAGTTGTAAGGCACCTTCTACAGAGGGAAGGCCAATGAATCTACAGCTTAGAGCACCCACACTGTGGGTGGCACAATGGAGCAACAGTAGAGTTACTGCCTCACAGCGCCAGAGACGGGTGCGATCCTGACTACGGGTGCTGTCTGCACAGAGTTTGTGCATTCCCCCTGTGACCATGTAGGTTTTCTCTGGATGTTCCAATTTCTTCCCATACACCAAAGACACGCAGTGTTGTAGGTTAATTGGCTTTGATGTTGTAAAATTGTCCCTATTGTGATGGTTAGTGTACAGGGTGATCGCTGGTCGGCGTGGTCTCGGCAGGCTGAAGGACCTGTTTCTGCATTGTATCCCTCAAGTCTAAACTCACCATTTTTCCAGTATCTTTGAGGATCAAAACGTTGATAATCAGGAGAAAACATTCTGACTTAAATAGCCAGTTCTTGTGCAACAATATTCCATGCATAAGACCTTCCAGAAAAGTTACTGAAAAATCCATATAATTACAATTCAAATTTACATCAAGCTTGGATCTTCTGGGCAATACAAAAGTGCATTTCCAATAGAAATATCAGGTTGTCTTTAAATTTTAAGTGGACTTTAAGCAGGAAGTCTTGGCTGCAAAATCGGTTCAGGGATAGGTTGAAGAGATTAGGTGCACAGGTGCCTTTCAGACTGGAAGAAGGCATTCAATATGATTTTCAAAGGTTGTTATTAGGACCGCTTCCTGATATATTTTACTTTGATTTGAAAGTACAGAGTGCTATTACAACATCTGCAGATTTGCAAAACATCCAAATATAGTTTTTCTTAAGTGAGTGGTGATCAACTTTAATGATAGGTGGATAGATTGGTGGAATCGGCAGAAATATGGCAAGTGAAATTTAAACAGGATACTGCAAAATGATACATTTGGTAGGAAGAATAAGAAATGGGAATATGATATAAAGTAATAATTTTAAAGAGCGCAAGGTACAGACAAACGAGAAAAAGTATGTGTATATCTTTGAAGTGCCAGAAGTTGAGAAAACTAATAAATTACACGTGGAATAAACAGAGGTACAGAGTGCAAATTCAACATCGGTTTGGACCCAACAGCATCACATCCAATTATGGTCAATACCACACAGTATGGATGTAATACTCTTAAGGAGGGTGCACTGGAGATACAGTGAAATGATCCTGAGAATGGAGGGATTTCACTTTCTGTGGTGAGACTGGGAAGTTGACGCTGTTCTTCTTAGAGCAAAGAAGGTTGTGAGGTGATTTTTGTAAACAAAGTCAAAGCCAACTAAGAACTTACCTAACTTTTTAAAAGTGTGCTGCAGTTTCTCCTACAAGAAACACCATTCTCTCCATTTCCACCACTATCGATCAAACCGCCTCTTAATCTTCTGTTCCTTCAGACACAAGCTCTCCAATCATTCACCATAAAACAACCTTCCCATCCCAAGTATAGGTTTAATAAACCTTCTCTGAATTGTTTACTTTCTTAAATAAGAATAACAATATTATACACTTTATTCCAAATAACGTCTCACCATTGCATTGTTCAACTGAGGCATAACCTCCCTCTGGAATTTTCTGTTTCATATAACCTTCCCCTAACAATGAATAATCTTGTTCAAAAGATGCAGGCATAATTTCAACGTTCTCCCCATTCATAAAGTAATATAAAAATACCAGAAAGATATCAGTATATTTACCAGACGAGATAATCTCATAGTCATACAGCGTGGAAACGGGCCCTATTGCTCAGCTTTCCAACACCAACCAACTTCCCACGTTTGGCCCATATCCCTCTAAACCAGTCCTATCCATGTACCTATCTAATTGTTTCTTAAACATTGCAATAGTCCCTGCCTCAACTACCTCCGAGGTATGTCCACTTTGAAGAAGTTCTCCTCCTCTACCCATTCCTTCTCTCCCGAGATGCTGCCTGACCTGCTGAGTTACTCCAGCATTTTGTGAATAAATCGATTTGTACCAGCATCTGCAGTTATTTTCTTATACTACTGGTTGCTCCACTGCGATTTCTCTTCGAGGTATGTCCACTTTGAAGAAGTTCTCCTCCTCTACCCATTCCTTCTCTCCCGAGATGCTGCCTGACCTGCTGAGTTACTCCAGCATTTTGTGAATAAATCGATTTGTACCAGCATCTGCAGTTATTTTCTTATACTACTGGTTGCTCCACTGCGATTTCTCTTCGAGGTATGTCCACTTTGAAGAAGTTCTCCTCCTCTACCCATTCCTTCTCTCCCGAGATGCTGCCTGACCTGCTGAGTTACTCCAGCATTTTGTGAATAAATCGATTTGTACCAGCATCTGCAGTTATTTTCTTATACTACTGGTTGCTCCACTGCGATTTCTCTTCGAGGTATGTCCACTTTGAAGAAGTTCTCCTCCTCTACCCATTCCTTCTCTCCCGAGATGCTGCCTGACCTGCTGAGTTACTCCAGCATTTTGTGAATAATTCCTCTGGTATCTTGTTCCATTCATCCACCACCCTTTGTGTGAAAAGTTACCCTTCAGATTTCGATTAAATCTTTCCTCCTTCACCTTAAACCTATGCCCTCTGGTTCTCAATTTTCCAACTCTGGGCAAGAGACTCTGTGCATCTACCCAATCTATTCCACTCAAGATTTTATACTCTTTAGGATCTTTAAGATTACCCCTCATCCTCCTGCACTCCAAGGAATAGAGTCCCATAAAATCAATTTCAACGATCGTAACTGTGGGATAATGTGACTACAACATTGGGAATGCCTTCCTGCCAAATCATCAAAATTGTGCCTGGAATCTACTATATACACTGAAGATGATATACAAGATACAATAATTTAACTTCTCACTTAGGGTAGTTTCTCTGACAATGTTGTATTTAGAAGCAACAAAACCAAAGTTGGTACTAAGGTAATCTTTGAGCATTGATCGCAATTAAAGAAACACTGATACTCACTACCTGAAATTTATCTCAGGTAAAGGATGGAAAGAATCCTTTGTGAACAGGCAGCTCTGTTAGTCATAGAGTGATACAATGTGGAAACAGGCCCTTCGGCCCAACTTGCTCAGACCGACCAACATGTCCCAGCTACACTGGTCCCACCTGCCTGTGCTTGGTCCATATCCCTCCAAACCTGTCCTATCCATGTACATGTCTAACTCTTTCTTAAACGTTGGGATAGTCCCAGCCTCAACTGCCTCCTCTGGCAGCTTGTTCCATACACCCACCACCCTTTGTGTGAAAAAGTTACCCCTCAGATTCCTATTAAATCTTTTCCCCTTCACCTTGAACCTATGTTCTCTGGTCCTGGGCTATTCACCTCAGCAAACCCTGTATCCCATTAATGCAAACATTAAATCACATAACTGAGCTTATATACGGATGCAGGTGTGAGTATATATAATATTATGTGCAATCAGAATGGACATCCAAAAATAGGATGGATATTTTATCAGTAATGCGTTTTTTTATTTGGTTTTCTTAATCATGCAACAATTTCCTATGAAGAAAATATTTTTATCATTTAGTATTTTCAACTGCAATTGAGTACTGAAAACATAATTTAACATTTTATGATTCCACACTGCAACTCACACAAAAATAAAGTTTTGTAATAAAGCCTCGTGGCTGATTGTAATATTCCAGGATATAGTTTTCTGGCTTGCAAATTAAATAATGATTTACACGAACATGATATTGTATCAAAAGACCAAAGGAATTTTCAGTGATTTCAACAGAAAAATCAATGATAAGATAATTTTTGAAATCACACTAAAATCAATATCTGAGGTAAAATTTCAAATGTTGCTATCCTCTTTTTTATGTTCATAAGTTAAATGAGCAGAATTAGGCCACTCAGCCCATCAAGTCTACTCTGTCATTCAATCATGAATGATCTATCTTTCCCTCCCTTGTTTCATTGGGTTGCTGTTGTTTAAACTAACTAAATTATTGCATCGTATGGGAGGCGCATTCCCAATCTCGTTGTACCCCGGTACAATGACAATAAAGATATATTGTATTGTATTGTATTGTATCAATCTCACTCTCCTGCCTACTCCCCATACCACCTGACACCCATAGTACCAAGAACTTATCATTCTCTGAAGGCTGTCGAGACCAAGATATTTTTATCTTGGTCTCTACAGCATTCAGTGCCTTTGGAATATTTACTCTGCAAAAAATAATGATTTGGGTGTTCCAGTTAGATCCAATAGTCATTGGAGCTAGAAGTTGCCAATAGGTGTGGCACAGAAAACAGAACCAGCAGCATTTAGTATATTCAGCAATAAAAAAATACCCTTCTTAAATTAATGAAGTGCCCAATTAGTCAGTGGTTTGTTGCCTCGTGGAAACAGTTTTACAGCAATGATAACACTCTTGAGCATCACTTTGCCTCTTCCAATACAACTAAATTATGTGCTAATTATAGCAAAAGTACCACTCTCTATCCTGCAAAAGTAAATGCAATGTTAGGCTCTATGAAGAACATTGGAGATAACTGTTTTACCATTTTGCTTTCTGAAGACTGGATATATGAGAGTTTGTGTATCAAAACATTACTAAATTTCTAAAATATATATATCCATGCGAACTACTCGAATGAAAATACACAAAACAGAAAACATAAAGTAATAACAAGGAACTGCATATACCTGTTTGCTAAGGAAAGACACAAAGTGCTGGAGTAACTCAGCGGGTCAGGCAGCATTCCTGGAGAACATGGATATGTGAAGTTTCAGTTCAGGTCCCGACATAGAAAGGTGATGTTTCGGGAAGTGGTCCGACTTAAAACGTCACCTATCCATGTTCTCCTGGGATGCTGCCTGACCCGCTGAGTTACTCCAGCACTTTGTGTCTTTCTACAGAAAACAAGAAGCCTACTACTAAATATTTGAAAGACAAAAAAATGAGATAGCAGGAATGTTCATGGATTTTTTTGTTGCAACCATTCATGATTCCTAAATGCAAAAGTGTAGAGCATCAGTTTAACAACATGATGTTTATTCATTTTGTACACACTTTTTACATAGGACAGAGAAACTTGCAAACACATCCCCAACACATTAAAAACATAACTCTCAGCCAATTACCTGTAAAGTTAAGATAGTAGGGACTATGGTGGTGTATTCTGACTGGTGGAATATTATGAAGTCGATAGGAATATTAACTTAGAGAGATAGACAGAATCTGGGAAAAGGAAAAGTCTTCACAATCGTTAAAACTTTCTCCTGAAAAGTTGTAGATGTTCGGTCATTTGAGATTCTCAATACCAAGTATGATGGAACATTAGTTTGCAAAGGTGGCACAGATGGATCAAAGGCAGCGCATGGAAATGGAACAGATTACAGACCAGCCATGAAAGATAAAACATGCTCAAAAGGCTAAATAGCTACTTTGTCCCTAGCTTTGTACCTTTAACAGGCAAGATAAAGTAGACCTGATTATAACTACATTTCCATATCAAATTACATTAAAGCATATGAGCATTCACACGACTGGGCACTCTATATTAAAATGCAATAACATTTTACTGAAAGGTAGTTATGAGAAAAGGTAAAAGGAAAGCATTTGATTTTTTTTAATGCAGGTTTTTTCCTGAATATTTGGACAAGACATTTTGAAAAATAACACGTGAAGTGTGATGAAACTCCAATAATGGAACCAAAAAACTCCATACGTTTGATCTGGTGTGACCTACATTGACTCACAGTCCAGCCATGCTTTGGTTTAAAAATTCTTATCCTTATTCTCATATCCATCCAAACCCATGAAATTCTGCTCTCTATAAATGTGCCAATCACACGTTGATAGATCCTCCAATTTTGGTCTACTGCATATCCCTGGTTTATTTTATTCCATTGCTGAGTTATGCCCTCAGTTGCATAAGGTTTGAAGCTCTGGAAATCTCCCTTTAATCTTTACTTCATATTTCATTCTTCCCTTCTTTAAAACATTCCAAGAAACTAGGTTCATTGACCAATCTTATGGTCAAAATATCTTGTTCAATAGCTCAGTGTCAAGTTGTGTTCAATAATCTTCTTATGATAAGCCAATATTTCATTTGTTACACGTCTGCTATATGTACAAGTTGTTGCTTGGTATGGTATTGAGACCTGTCAAACTTTTAACCTTGTGTGTTCCTCATCTTGATTGTGGGGTAATATGCAAGAGACAAAATAAAAAGGTGATAAAGAAAAAGGATTCAGTATCCTTGTATTAATGAGTTTGAAGCTCGCAAAGTTCTGCTCCCAGTTGTCCAACAATGGTATGTCATGACCAACACAGGTGATGTGTGGCTGAGGAAGGAAATTATTAACACATCATCAATAGTTGAAATAAAATCAGTCCGAGTAAATACCTGGGTAATTTCCATCATAAACTTCCATGAACATTTAGTTACATTTTACAATCATTTTTTCACTGAACACTACTTTGAAAAATTGCCTAGCCTCTTTAATATGGAAACCCAAAATTCAAATGTTGCAATAATGGTAAAGCCATCAACAATTTAACTTGTTTTCAGTGAACCATGAAATTATATTTTAAGGCACAATAACTGAAGCTTGATTTTGTTTTGTCTTGCAACTCTTAATTATCTAACAAAAATGTATTAATTTAAATAAAGACAAACCACTCATTTGCACATTAAAGTAAGAACGTGATAAATCTAAAGTTGCGCCTTCAAACGAAATGGCAGCAATGACTGTTTTAATTAATTCATAGATGAGTAAAAAATGTTTTAACGCTGGAGTTTAATTTAAATGCATCTGTAAATGTGTGAATTAATTTCAAATTAGTGAATAAATCTGTGAATTAACATAAACAGATAACTTTAAAATAGATATTCTTTGCAATTAATTGTACCATTTATGATGATACATTATACTCTTATTTAAAACAAAGAAGGCAATACATTATGGTTGTAATAATGGCATTAAACGTATTATGCATTGTACAATGCCAAAATACAATGAGATCAAAGCATACTATTTATCAAGATGACTATTCCATTGTAACTGAAACAGTGCAAGGACATTGATATCATGGAGCTGGTTTGGCCTAACCTGCCCTCCATGCAGTATTGGATCACGGCCAATTAAAGGAAAGTAGCTAGTATGTTGCAGTATGGAACTTAGCTCTGAAACCCTCCAGATACAGCGGCCCCTGAGCTTCCCACTGACCAGTGCGTGATCGGCGGAGAGTCTGGGCTTGGGAACGGGGCGGGACGCATAGGCTCACATTGTATGGCATTGGTGCATGAAGGCAGGTTGTATGCACTGATGTCCGTTGCACATTGAATGCCGCATTGTGAGGCACTCATGTCTGTGGCACATTGAATGGCATTGATGAATGTTGCAGGTTGTAAGGCACTGATGTATGTGCTACATTCTATGCCACTGATGTATGTGGCACATTGTCTTCCACTGATGTATGTGGCACAATGTCTCCCACTGATGTATGTGGCACATTGTATACCACTGAGGTATGTGGCACATTGTATGCCACTGATGTATGTGGCAGATTGTATACCACTGAGGTATGTGGCACATTGTATACCACTGATGTATGTGGCACATTGTATACCACTGATGTATGTGGCACATTGTATACCACTGATGTATGTGGCACATTGTATGCCACTGATGTATGTGGCACATTGTATGCCACTGATGTATATGGCACATTGTATACCACTGATGTATGTGGGAGATTGTATACCACTGATGTATGTGGGAAATTGTATAGCACATTGCACAATGACAAAGATGAGGTCAAGGCGATTTTAGTGCCGGAGTAAATGCCCCCTCCCTCTCGCGGGTAATGGATCCCGCTGCCCTCCATTACACTCGCATTCTTCCAGCTGGAATGCAGCGCCTATGAGCTCTGAAACCAGAGCTTCTGCGGAATGGACAGGCAACTGTCAGCTTTAGCACGGCAGCGCCGCTGGAAAAGCGCCCTGTGCAAGAACTCTACTCCGGCAGCTCAAGCCGCCCGCTTGAAATGTATTTCACTGCACAATCCGCAGTCGTTCGTGGCGACTGGAGAAACAGTAGTGAAGGTTGCGAGCTTTGCCCAGACCGTCACCAACTGAGATAAAGTTGTAGTTACATTTAGGCACAGCTGAATTTCTGGCTGGCCTCAATTCCTGAATGCAATCTTGAAGTATATATATATATATAACTTTTTTTTAGACTTTTGTTTAATGGTTGTATGCGCAGTGAGTTATACGTGTGCTACCCGACTGCATTGTAATATAGACCAAGTCCAGTGAAAAACACACTGTCTTTGTGCTGCACCAGAAAAGAGGCAAATAAAATGACACAATTCAGGAACACACGGGCGCCGCACAAAAAATGTCAAATATGTGGGGTGAGAAAAAAAGCAGTTGTTGGAACGTTTCATGGAGTCAAACTAAATGTTCTGCCAAGAAGTTGAAATATCACTGTATATACTTCAGGGGAACGGGGAGGAAAAAAGTTTTGAAGTTTTTGTTGTGTTTCCTTCGCCGCATTCAGCCCAACAGGAGTCGCTAAACAACGCCAGTTCTCTTTAATAATTGAAAACAATGTTGCTCCAAACAACTTCAAATACTCGCATGCAATAAATAAATATTTTAAAAAACGAACTTACCATCTCTCTGTATAGTAGATGATCGCAAAGCCTTAATGGAACCACCTTGAGCTTTGATGCCATGAAGGCCAAAGTCAGCAAACACTATAACCAATGTGAATAGCAATAACATTGGGATCTTTATTCCTGGATTTCCACGGCTTAATTAGCAATAAAATCCACTTAGGCGACGATAGTTCTTCAAATTTTCAAAGCGTTCTGGAAACTTTGGCGTTGCTCTTCTAACAAGTTTGTTGCATTATTAATGTGACGGCAGAAAGCGTTCTGGACGTCTCGACCTGCAGAGAACAAGCCCCAAGACGTAAAAAAAAAAGATGCAACAGGTTGATTCTTCGAGTCCCCAGCCCCAGGAGTAAGTCGGATCCGAAATTTCACCCACAAACTATGTCCCGGGGAGATCTCATCTTCAAGGAGGGCATCTTCAAAGCGTTGAAAATGCAGTGAAAACCGGACCCTGGTAAGTAACTCTTGACAGCGCTAAAGTAGATGTGGTTTCAAAAACGCAGAGACAGTGATCGGTGCAAATCGCGCGTGTGCTGCCACAGTGCTGGTGAGGAAATAAGCCGGGCAAAGCATAGGGAAACAGCACTTTGCAGTGTAAACAAAAGGAAAAGCATTGCAAGTACAGCCGAGGCTTTCACGTTAAAAGGGGGAAAAAGTCTACACGTAGCACTTTCTGCTTGACGCCGGGAATGTCATCCACAGTGCACAGTCCTTATATGACATAGATTTGGCAACGCACTACTTTTTTTTGCGCACTTTATGGGATAACGAAGCTAATGTTAAGATGCAGCGCTCAAGTTCCCCGAGTCATTTGCGGATCTGCACTGTCCAACCTTGCAAAGCACCATGTTAACACCAGGTTAAAGTCGGTGTTTGTGATCACCTGCACTGTTCACTGTTGTGATCACTGTTACCTGTTAACTCTTCTGTTTCTCAAATTGACCATCTGGGATTCCTGGCTGGATTTTTGTTGTTGTTGCAGGAATATAAGACATTAGCACCCTTTTCATTTAGCATTATGAATCCTCGAAGTAATGTTAACAAATTGCTCCGCCGTTTTTTTAATCCATAGCCAACTGTACTCAAACAAGAAGAAACTGCCTGGAGATGACTATAGAAGTGGAACAGGAGTGGGCAAGACTAATTTAGGACATTGCCTTCCCTGCAAAACTGCAGTGAATCTGTTTTTTAAAAAGAAACTACAGTCCAAGAATCTCACAAGTTCACATGTTTCGGCATCATCAGCTAGAGTGTGGTCCTGACCTTCCAACTATTGGAGACCTTTGAACTGTCTACAAATTGTCTGTTTATTTGTCTGTGTACTTTTTTATATGCACTGAACTTTTTTTTGTTGTTGTGTATAATGGCTTTTACAGAATAATATGTTTACATATCTGTTGAGATGCTGCAAGAGTTTCATTGTTCTGTTTTGGGACATGTGACAATAAAACACTTGACTCTTGAACTATCTTTAATTGGACTTTATCGGACTTCAATGCTATATGTTGCACTAAATGTTGTACCCTTTATCTGTGCACTGTCGACGGCTTGAATGTATTCATGTTTTGCCTTTTCTTTGACCTGATAGCGAGCACACAAAGGCACTGTACCTCGATACACATGACAATAATAAACTAAACTAAACTAAACAATATTTTCTGCTGACTTTTTTGTTGTGTTTTGGAGCCTTGAAGGATACCAAATAATCTACGCCTGTGGAGACAGAAGGAACTGCAGATGCTGGACACTGGTGCTCTGCAAGGATGTGTTCTATGAACATTTTTCAATGAAGGGCCTCGACCCGAAACATCACCCATTCCTTCTCTCCAGAGATGCTGCCTGTCCCGCTGAGTTACTCTAGCTTTTTGTGTCTATCTTGTGTTCAATGTCAGCAAGATAAAGAAGATAGTGATCGACTTCAACAGTGATCGACAGTGTGCATGCCCCAGTTTGCATTGACAGTACCAAAGTAGAGATGGTTGAAAGCTGCAAATTCCTAGGAGTGAATATCATCAACAACTTCTCCTGGACCACCCATATTGAATCAATGGCCAAGAAAGCACACCAATGCCTCCACTTCCTTAGAAGGCTTAGGAAGTTCAGCATGCCCCCAACAACTCTCACCAACTTCCGCAGATGTGCCGTAGCAAGCATTTTATCAGGATGCATGGGGTGGGAACAGCTCCATCCAAGACCGCATGAAAGTGTAGAGAATTGTGGATGCTGCCCAGACCATCACACAAATCAATCTCCCTTCCACTAACTCCATTTATAACTCACGCTGCCTCGGCAAGGCCACCAGCATAAGCAAGGACATGACACACTCTGGCCATTCCCTCTTCTCTCCTCTCCCATTGGGCAAAAGTTATAGAAGTGCGAAAACACACACCTCCAGATTCAGGAACAGTTTCTTCCCAGCTGTTATCAGGCAACTGAACTATCCTACCACAACTAGAGAGTGGTCCTGAGCTACTATCTACCTCATTGGAGACCCTTGGACTATCTTTGATCAGTCTTTACTGGCTTTATATTGCACTAAACGTTATTCCCGTTATTCCCTTTATCATGTGTCTACACTGAAATGATGACTGCCATCTAATCATCCATGTTAAACACTAGAGGGCAGGCTTAAAGGAGATTCAGTTAATTTTATTTTGGGATACTGCATGGGAACAGGCCATTCAGCCCACCGAGTCCACACCGACCACTGATCCCGCAGACAACCACTCTCATACACACGGTAGGGTCCATTTACAATTCACTGAAGCCAATTAACCTACAAACCTGTATATCTTTGGAGTGTAGGTGGAAACTGGAGCACCCGGAAAAAACCCATGCATCACAGGAAGAACGTACAAACTCCGTACAGACAGCATCTGTAGTCAGGATTGAACCTGGGTCTCTGGCGCTGTAAAGCAGCAACTCTACTGCTGCGCCACCATGCCAGACAAATTATGCAGACAGTGGTGGCTGCCTGGAGCTTGCTGCAGTGGGAGGTGGCAGAAGTAGATACAAAATCAATGTTTAAGATACATTTGGACAGAATTGTGACAAGACAGGAAATGGAGGGATTATGGATCCCGTGCAGGCAGCTGAGATGACTTTAGATTGGCATCATGATTGGTACTACACGATGGGCTGGAGAGCCTGTGCTTTGCTGAACTGTTCTATGTTCTGTGTTCATTCGACTAGTTATGAATCGGTTGTGAACAAAGGCCGCTCATGGTCCATCAAACTTCAGGCAAGCAAAGATTTTATTCGAGCACACTTAAAGAAACTTCTCAAAATCTGAAACTCATTCAAAGATTTTAGTTTCCTTATTTCACAGTAGCTTCTAATATTGCATCTTGTGTAGGTCCACAGAAGTTCTCTTGGTATGCCAATCCAACTCTAATGTCAAGTGGTAGGCACAAAATGCTGGAGTAACTCAGCGGGTCAGGCAGCATCCCTGGAGAGAAGGAATGGGTGATGTTTCGGGTCAAGACCCATCTTCAGACTGTCAAGTGGTTCTCTTAACCTCAAAAAGACACAAAGTGTTGGAGTAACTCAGCGGGTCAGGCAGCATCCCAGGAGAACATGGATACGTGACTTTTCAGCTTGGGACCTTCCTATCCCCATTACCCTGATAAGCAGCCTGACCCGCTGAGCTACTCCAGCATTTGGTGCCTGTTTTTGTAAACCAGCATCTACAGTTTCTTGTTTCTACTAGTTCTCTTATCCAAAGAGTTTGGCCTTCAGTTCACCATATCTTCTTCA
Source organism: Rhinoraja longicauda (assembly GCF_053455715.1). NCBI lineage: Eukaryota > Metazoa > Chordata > Chondrichthyes > Rajiformes > Arhynchobatidae > Rhinoraja > Rhinoraja longicauda. Next base: position 49,179,107 of record NC_135959.1, on the reverse strand, counting down.
GAAAATGATGAATGATCTGTCATTTCAATCTTTAGAACCATAGTTTCCAACATCACATTGGTTCAAGTATTATGCCTTCCCATAACTGCAGTGCCAATTTGAGATATGGAGTGCCCTCCATAATGTTTGGGACAAAGACCCATCATTTATTTATTTGCCTCTGTACTCCACAATTTGAGGTTTGTAATAGAAAAAATCACATGTGGTTAATGTGCCCATTGTCAGATTTTAATAAAGGCCATTTTTATACATTTTTGGTTTCACCATGTAGAAATTACAGCAGTGTTTATACATAGTCCCCCAATATCAGGGCACCGTAATGTTTGGGACACAGCAATGTCATGTAAATGAAAGTAGTTATGTTTAGTATTTTGTTCCATATCCTTTGCATGCAATGACTGCTTGAAGTCTGTGATTCATGGACATCACCAGTTGCTGGGTGTCTTCTCTGGTGATGCTCTGCCAGGTCTGTATTGCAACCATCTTCAGATGATTGTTTTGGGGACTAGTCCCCTTCAGTTTTCTCTTAGGCATTTAAAAGGCATGCTCAATTAGGTTCAGATCGGGTGATTGACGGCCACTCAAGAATTGACCATTTTTTAGCTTTGAAAACCTCCTTTGTTGCTTTATCAGTATGTTTGGGATCATTGTTTTGCTGTACAATGAACTGCCGGCCAATGAGTTTTGAAGCATTTGTTTGAACTTGAGCAGATAGGATGTGCCTGTACACTTCAGAATTCATTATGCTACTACCATCAGCAGTTGTGTCATCAGTGAAGATAAGTGAGCCAGTACCTTCAGCAGCCATACATGCCAAGGCCATAATACCCCCACCACCGTGTTTCACAGATGAGGTGGTATGCTTTGGATCTTGGGCAGTTCCTTCTCTCCTCCATACTTTGCCCTTCCCATCACTCTGATATGTTAATCTTTGTCTCATCTGTCCACAAAACCTTTTTTCAGAACTGTGATTGCTCTTTTGAGTACTTCTTGGCAAACCGTAACCTAGACATCCCATTTTTGTGGCAAACCAGTGGTTTGCATCTTGCAGTGTAGCCTCTGTATTTCTGTTCATGAAGTCTTCTGCGGGCAGTGGTCATTGACAAATCTACACCTGACTCCCGAAGAGTGTTTCTGATCTGTCGGACAGGTGTTTGGGGATCTTTCTTTATTATAGAGATAATTCTTTTGTCATCAGCTGTGGAGGTCTTCCTTGACCTGCCAGTCCCTTTGCGATTAGTAAGCTCATCAGTGCTCTCTTTCTTCTTAATGATGTTCCCAACAGTTGATTTTGGTAAGCCTAAGGTTTGGCTGATGTCTCTAACAGTTTTATTCTTGTTTTTCAGTCTCATTTCTTTGACTTTCATTGGCACAACTTTGTTGATGTTGATAAACAGCAATACATTTTTCAAAGATGATGGAAAGACTGGAGGAAAGACTAGATGCCGAGAGCTCTCTTATACCTGCATTAAGGAGGCATTTGAACACACCTGAGCAATTACAAACACCCGTGAAGCCATGTGTCCCAAACATTATGGTGCCCAGAAATGGGGGGACTATGTATAAACACAGCTGTAAATTCTACATGGTGAAACCAAAATGTATAAAAATGGCCTCCATTAAAATCTGACAATGTGTACTTTAAACCACATGTGATTTTTTTCTATTACAAATCTCAAATTGTGGAGTTTAGAGGCAAATAAATAAATGATGAGTCTTTGTCCCAAACATTATGGAGGGCACTGTATATTAATGCTATTAGCATAAGCCATTAGTCTTTCCTTCAACCCCATTCAGTGAATAGTTTTGCTTGATGCTCAATGGCTTCAATATTACCAGGACTCCTTAATATTACAAACTGCCTAGATGATAAGACTGCAGTGAAGTCTGGATATGGGTGATCATGGAAGATTCCCAAATGAACATCATTGAACATGTTGTTGGTGACTGGATGCAGGATATGACTTCTGGCAAAACTTTCCAGTTCTAGCAAAATTTTCACTGCTCTTGTGGGGATTAGGATTTGGGTAATTCTCGTTAGCTCTACCAAGGCGGCTTGAATGGAGGCTCCACCAGTTCAGAAGTACAACCCTTTAGCAGTAAAGGTAGAATATTATCAGTGCCTGTAGTCTTAACATTAGGGCCAATTTTTTATAACGTACCAAATCCAATTGTCGGGATCGAACCCGGGTCTCTGGCGCTGTAAGCAGCAACTCTACTGCCGCGCCACTGCGCCGCCCCGGTATCTTGTTTGCTCTTTCCTGCTGGGTTCCCCACTCCCTGAGGATGGGGATATTCATGAAGACGCCATCCGATTAACTAGTTAGTTATCTGCCATCCGTCTGGGCTGATAAAGATAAAGTTGACACCAGCTTTACTGGTAATTTGCTGCCTGTCCCATTTTGTATTTAAAGAGGAAATCAACAAAATTATATTTATGTTTGGTGCTGGCTAGCATGAAATCTGCTTTATGAACTGAGAATAACAGATTTCTGATAACAAAGAGATGTTGACTCTCACTGTGCAAGTGAGATGATTTCACTTCAGTACAGGTACAGTCAATTAACCTTGCTGTTTTAGCAATCTTCAAGTAATTGTGAAAATTAATTAATCATGTTGTACAATTGGGCATTGTAATTTCTCATTACTGATTAGTTCATGATCTGTATTGAAGCAAGTATATTTCAAAATGTTCGTTCTACATTCGAAACCAATCATGTGTAACTATTATTTGAAAAAGAACTCGAAGATGAGGTTGTGCTTTGAAATTCATCCCTGCTCTGTAATATCGCTCGAAAATCATGTCAACACATTGAAGGTTGCATCAAAAATTAATTCCATTGACTTTGCTGGAATGAATTTCAAACACAATGCCCTGATCTAATTGTGTGGCATGTTTAGCGCTACTTATCAGGATTGAATTTACTAGCAATCCACTTCAATCAATCCCACAGTAGTCTTTTTTTTGTTGCATTTTATTGAGATGGAAAAAGATTCCAAAGTCATTGGTTCTCTTACTCCTGTGTCAGCGCAGACTGATAGTTTTTCAATGGGTATTCTTTCATAGAATCAGTCATATGGTGTGGAAACAGGCCCTTCGGCCCAACTTGCCCACACCGACCAACATGTCACATCTACACTCGTCCCCCTTGCCTGTTTTTGGCCCGTACCCCTCCAAAGGTGTCCTATCAATGTACTTGTCTTTCATAGTTTCTTTCATTGCAAAGGTACATTTTGACCAAAATTTCCAGAGGCGTTAAGAGGCGGCACAGTGGTGCATTGGTAGAGCTGCTGCCTGACAGCGCCAGAGACCAGATTCGATCATGACCACGGGTGCCGTCTGTACGGAGATTGTATGTTCTCCCTGTAACCGTGTGGGTTTTCTTCAGGTGCTCCAGTTTCCTCCCACATTCCAAAGACATACAGGTCTGTAGGTTAATTGGCTTCTATAAATTCTCCCTTGTGCGCAGGATGGAACTAGTGTAGAGGTGATCATTGGTCGTGTAAACTTGGTGAGCCGATGGGCCTGTTTCCATGCTGTATCTCTAAACTGAACTAAGATCTGTAGGCTCGGTTGTTTGCTATGGATTTGCTAAATCAGTTGGTAAGAAAATAAAAGCTCCATGAAACCAGGGCCAGGAAGAACCAAAATAAAACTCTATCTAAGATAACTATAAGAAAAAGATAAATTGTGCAGTTCAACTCTGTCAATTTATTAGCGATTTTGTTTGTAATTAAAACAACAATTATTTCAGGCACTATTGCCTAATTGCATTCAAAATGAATGTTTCATTATATTTGACTTAATATAACTTTTAAAGTTAAAATTTGGTATCAGAGCTTGTGCGTGTATGCCGTGGTGAGTCACAAGATAAGTCACCAGAATATTTTGGGAACAGTGATCACAACTCTTTACGTTTTAATATAGTTACATATAAGGATAATTCAGGACCTTGGGGAAACGTACTAAGTATTTGGAATGAAGATTACACCATTATTAGGCAGGAACTAGGGAGAGTAAATTGGGAGTAGTTGTTACTGGGCAAATCGTTATCTGACATGTGGGAGTTGTTTAAAGACCAAAGATAGACATAAAATGCTGGAGTAACTCAGCAGAACAGGCAGCATCTCTGGATAGAAGGAATGGGTGACATTTCGGGTCGTGACCCTTCTTCAGACCAGCTGACCAGCTGATCGGAGTTCAGGACCAGCATCTTCCAGTAAGGAGGAAAGACAAGAATGGTAAGATATTGAAACGTTGCACCAGAGACACTGTAAATGTGGTCAAAAAGGGAGTGTATCTAAGGTTCAGGTGAAATCAGACAGGGTCTTTGAGAAATATAAAGAAATCTTTAAAGAACTCGGGCAGGGAATTTGGAGTACTAGAAGGGATCATGAAATATCATTGGCATTGACCAAGGTGGATGAAACAGACTCAAGGCCTTTTATAAATGCATTAAAAATGGGAGCCTAACTGGGAAGAGGGTAGGACCACTCATGGGTAATGGAGCAATTTTGCTTAGATACAGATGAGTTACTAAACCAGTACCTTCCATTAAAATTCATTGAGGAGGATATGGAGGATAGTGAGATAAGTATGAAGAATTACATAAGATTCTAACAAATGAAAGGACTACATTAAACCATTTGCAACTTCAAATAAGAGCACAGTTCTGAACAGATGAGATGCAAGTGATGTAAACATTAATGAACGCATTCAGTGGTTCAAGGACATTATTATGACGTACTGAGGTACAGTGAAATTCTGTTTTGCATACAATTCGTTAATTTTTTTACTATATATAAGCACATCTTTAATTCAGTACAAGAGTCTAGGAATAGTACACTGAGACAGTATACAAATGTGTTGCCAGATTTGGCCATATCATCACTTTTCTAAGTGAAACTGTTACTATTGAAAGCTGCATTAAATGTAGATAAAAATAAAACCACTAGACTAATATTACCATCTGAAAGAAATTGGTGTGCCTTCTCCTAAAAAGGGTTTGTAAAACTACAAGATTTGCAAACCATTTTTAGGAAATGGTATTTGTTTATTTTCAGTAGCATGTAGTCACAATATTTCTTTAAACACCTGGATTGTCATACATCTTTGCAATTACATTCAATGGCAATTTATCATCAGAGGATAATTCTGTGTGGTCTATACTCCTTCCAGTTAACATAATCATACTGGCACATTTTGCATTTGTGTTCAGTAATCTCTCTTCTCCACTTTAATGTTGTCGTTCAAAGCAAAGCCTTTCATCTCCACCATCTTGTAATCTTTCAAGATGGATTGCTTTTACTGCCTCAAGGGTTCAACATTGAGCAGGTATGATGCTTACAAAAAAAGACACAAAGTGATGGAGTAACACAACGGGTGAGGCTGGAGAACATGAATAGGTGATGTTTGAGGTTGGGATTGTGGTGGGGTGAAGAAGTAGGAGCAGGAGCAGGCCAAAGTCTGGCAAGTGATGGTTGGATGCAGGTGAAGGAGGTTTTTGGTTGGCAGATTCTTGGACACAAGCCAGAGATAAAAAGCCAATGAGTGTGAGATAAGGATAGAAGAGGTAGAATTGTGAAACCAGAGGATGGAATGTTGGTGGAAGGAACATAGAAAGACACAAAAAGCTGTAGTAACTCAGCGGGTCAGACAGCATCTCTGGAGAAAAGGAATAGGTGACGTTTCGGGTCGAGACCGTTCTTTACACTAGGTCTGATGCATAGATTATTCAACGAAGAAATGAAGACAAGTCTGGACCAGCACTATTAGACCTCACACAACCTTCCAAATCAGTTTGAAGAAGGGTCCTGAATAAAAGGTCACCTATCCATGTTCTCCAGAGATGCTGCCTGGCCTGTTGAGATACTCCAGCACTTTCTGTCCTATCAAATCATGTGGCCAGGAAGTAGAGTTGATTGTGCTTCGGCAGGAGGATCCTTTGGATAATGTTGCCAAAATATACACGGATAATGGTGGTAGTTATGCAGAGACCAGTAGACTGTCTTTGCTTGTAATCATTTTTCTACACTTGAATAATGAAAGCTGGAATAAAACTGGAGCAGACACACAGAGCTAGCAAGCAATTGGAAATTTCAAAAGACATTGCTTGAGTGAACAATATTGAATGAGTAGAGAAATCAAGAGTTAAAATGGCCTCAGTCACAGTAGGTGAAATTTAAGACATTGATTGGGCATCTTTCGTTGCTGAGTCCATTACAACAGTAGATTTTACAAGAACTCATGGAAGATTTTCACAGAAAAGAAATGTAGGAAAGTTGATAATGATATGTGAGGACAAGATGGATCATACAACCTTGAACATAGGGTAGATATGAGTGGAAAGATTCATTTGTTGCTAATGGAACTAAGAAGCTGTGTTGGAAGAATAGTATTTTGCAGCTATAGATTTGTCATAAATTATAATGCAGACCATACTATGATGGACATTGTGAGTGAGAGCCCGTTCACAAATATCAACAGTGGATCTTTATGCATCATAGCAAATAATTCTCATTGCTTGGTTTTGAATGTAAATAAATATTGAGTAAATGGATAGATAGATAGGTAGATCTATAGTTAGGAACGGAGGGTTGGTTTTGTGAAGAGGATGAGCTTCAAAGTAAAGGAAAATCTAGAGAACATCACGTGTTAGAGTCTGAGTTGTAAACAAATGAAAGCTGAATCCAAAACTTTTGGAAAAGAGTGGTTTAAGCAGGTATTTGATACCAGAAAATAAAGGCTGTGTTTACTGTTGCTGTCTTGGATAATGGATAAATAGAATCAATGAAACAGGTCATTACTGGAGACTAAAAGCAAACTGCTGGGGGAACTTAGCAGGTTGAGCAGCATCTATGGAGGCAAAGAGATGTGGCCCTACAGAGGGAAGATAGCCAGTATATTGTAAGTGAGAGGTAGGGGTGAGAGGCAGGTGCTGGTAGGTGAGTTTTTCTACTTCCAAAATAAACTTTGCTCAGAATAAAAAAATATATACAAACCTAAAAAACTGTGCCAAAATTCTTACTCATTCTCAGTGTCTATACATTCTATAGTCTTTAAACGAAACTTTTTACCACTCATGTGAACCCCAGGGGTGACACCCCTTCCCTCGTTCGAGGGGTGCCCTACCGGACTTTGCTCTTGAAACTCCAAGGGTGGAATGATTGACTGGTCCTCCCCCCACAAAAGCTTTGTGTTTGCTGCACCAAGCTTCAGTGTGTCCCTCAGCATGTTCTCCTGCAGCCAATACCTCATGAGATGGTAAAATCAAGGGCATGGTTATAATTGAGGACTCAGGAGAGCTTATGTAACATCAGAGGGCTAGTGGCCACTCCTTCTTCTCCCCTCTCCAATCAGGCAAAAAGGTATAGATGTGTGAAAACACACGCTTCCAGATTCAGGGATATTTTCTTCCCGGCTATTATCAGGCAAATGGACCATCCTACTGCAAGTAGAGATCAGTCCTGAACGACTCTGTACCTCATTGGTGACCATCAGACTATCTTTGATCAGACGTTATTGGCTTTATCTTGCACTAAACGTTATTCCCTAATCATGTATCTGTGCACTGTGAATGGCTCAATTGTAATCATGTATAGTGTTTCCGCTGACTGATTAGCACGCGACAAAAGTTGTTCACTGTACCTCGATACTCGTGACAAAAAACTGAAATACAAATTATCTGTACGTATATATAAATCGAGTAAAACCGAGGAGAAAGGTGAGAATGGAGAGAAAGGATTGCTGTGTTCATAGACTAAGTAGATGAAAAAGGATATGTTGATGAGAATGGTTCAATTAAACTACACTGACATACCAGAGATGTGTACATCAAGGAATACTTTCTCATGAAAGAGAAAGATAAATTGTGCAGTTCAAATCTGTCAGTTTATTGACAATTTTGTTTGAAATTATAACAAAAATTATGGGCAACTCAAATAGTAACCTGACCAATGCAATTTCAGGCAATATTTCGTAATTGCATTCAAAATGAATGTTTCATTATATTTGACTCAATATAACTTTTAAAGTTAAAATTTGGTATCAGTGCATGTGCATGTATGCCATGGTGTGTCACAAGTCACTGAAATATACTTTGGGAACAGTGATCACAACTCATTACGTTTTAATATAGTTATAAATAAGGATAACTCTGGACCTTGGGTAAATATACTAAGTATTTAGAATGAGGATTACACATTATTAGGCAGGAACTAGGGAGGGTAAATTGGGAGTGGTTGTTACTGAGTAAATCGGTATCTGACATGTGTGAGGAAGGAACTGCAGATGCCAGCTTAGACTAAAGTTTGACACCAACAGCTGGAGTACCTCAGTGGCACAGGCAGCATCTCTGGAGAGAAGGGATGGGTGATGTTTTGGGCTGAGATCCTTCTTCAGACTAGTTATGGAAAATGGAAAAAAGAGATTTAGACGATGATATAGAGAGATAAAGAACAATGAATATTGACCAGTTAGTCTGACATCAGTGGTAGGGAAAATGCTGGAGTGAATTATAAAAGACGAAATTGCGCAGCATTTGGATAGCAGTAACAGGATCGTTCTGAGTTAGCATGGATTTATGAAGGGGAAATCATGCTTGACTAATCTTCTGGAATTTTTTGAGGATGTAACCAGGAAAATGGACAGGGGAGAGCTGGTGGTTGTAGTGTACCTTGACATTCAGAAAACCTTCGACAAGGTCCCACATAGGAGATTAGTGTGCAAAATTAAAGCACATGATATTGGGGGTAGGGTACTGATATGGATAGAAAATTGGTTGGCAGACAGAAAGCAAAGAGTGGGGATAAATGGGTCCCTTTCGGAATGGCAGGCAGTGACTAGTGGGGTACCGCAAGGCTCGGTGCTGGGACAGCAGCTATTTACAATATACATTAATGACTTGGATGAAGGGATTAAAAGTAACATTAGCAAATTTGCAGATGACACAAAGCTGGGGGGCAGTGTGAACTGTGAGGAAGATACTATGAGGTTGCAGGGTGACTTGGACAGGCTGTGTGAGTGGGCGAATGCATGGCAGATGCAATTTAATGTGGATAAGTGTAAGGTTATCCACTGTGGTGGGAAGAATAGGAAGGTAGATTATTATCTGAATGGTGTCAAGTTAGGAATAGGGGACGTACAATGAGATTTGGGTGTCCTAGTGCATCAGTCACTGAAAGGAAGCATGCAGGTACAGCAGGCAGTGAAGAAAGCCAATGGAATGTTAGCCTTCATAACAAGAGGAGTTGAGTATAGGAGAAAAGAGGTCCTTCTACAGTTGTACCGGGCCCTGGTGAGACCGCACCTGGAGTACTGTGTGCAGTTTTGGTCTCCAAATTTGAGGAAGGATATTATAGACAATAGACAATAGACAATAGGTGCAGGAGTAGGCCATTCAGCCCTTCGAGCCAGCACCGCCATTCAATGCGATCATGGCTGATCACTCTCAATCAGTACCCCGTTCCTGCCTTCTCCCCATACCCCCTCACTCCGCTATCCTTAAGAGCTCTATCCAGCTCTCTCTTGAAAGCATCCAACGAACTGGCCTCCACTGCCTTCTGAGGCAGAGAATTCCACACCTTCACCACTCTCTGACTGAAAAAGTTCTTCCTCATCTCCGTTCTAAATGGCCTACCCCTTATTCTTAAACTGTGGCCCCTTGTTCTGGACTCCCCCAACATTGGGAACATGTTTCCTGCCTCTAATGTGTCCAATCCCCTAATTATCTTATATGTTTCAATAAGATCCCCCCTCATCCTTCTAAATTCCAGTGTATACAAGCCCAATCGCTCCAGCCTTTCAACATACGACAGTCCCGCCATTCCAGGAATTAACCTAGTGAACCTACGCTGCACGCCCTCCATAGCAAGAATATCCTTCCTCAAATTTGGAGACCAAAACTGCACACAGTACTCCAGGTGCGGTCTCACCAGGGCCCGGTACAACTGTAGAAGGACCTCTTTGCTCCTATACTCAACTCCTCTTGTTACGAAGGCCAACATTCCATTGGCTTTCTTCACTGCCTGCTGTACCTGCATGCTTCCTTTCATTGACTGATGCACTAGGACACCCAGATCTCGTTGAACTCCCCCTCCTCCTAACTTGACACCATTCAGATAATAATCTGCCTTTCTATTCTTACTTCCAAAGTGAATAACCTCACACTTATCTACATTAAACTGCATCTGCCATGTATCCGCCCACTCACACAACCTGTCCAAGTCACCCTGCAGCCTTATTGCATCTTCCTCACAATTCACACTACCCCCCAGCTTAGTATCATCTGCAAATCTGCTAATGGTACTTTTAATCCCTTCGTCTAAGTCATTAATGTATATCGTAAATAGCTGGGGTCCCAGCACCGAACCTTGCGGTACCCCACTGGTCACTGCCTGCCATTCCGAAAGGGACCCATTTATCCCCACTCTTTGCTTTCTGTCTGTCAACCAATTTTCTATCCATGTCAGTACCCTACCCCCAATACCATGTGCCCTAATTTTGCCCACTAATCTCCTATGTGGGACCTTGTCGAAGGCTTTCTGAAAGTCGAGGTACACCACATCCACTGACTCTCTTCTGTCAATTTTCCTAGTTACATCCTCAAAAAATTCCAGTAGCTTTGTCAAGCATGATTTCCCCTTCGTAAATCCATGCTGACTCGGAATGATCCCGTTACTGCTATCCAAATGCTCAGCAATTTCGTCTTTTATAATTGACTCCAGCATCTTCCCCACCACTGATGTCAGACTAACTGGTCTATAGTTACCCGTTTTCTCTCTCCCTCCTTTCTTAAAAAGTGGGATAACATTTGCTATCCTCCAATCCACAGGAACTGATCCTGAATCTATAGAACATTGAAAAATGATCTCCAATGCTTCCACTATTTCTAGAGCCACCTCCTTAAGTACCCTGGGATGCAGACCATCAGGCCCTGGGGATTTATCAGCCTTCAGTCCCATCAGTCTTCCCAAAACCATTTCCTGCCTAATGTGGATTTCCTTCAGTTCCTCCATCACCCTAGGTTCTCCGGCCCCTAGAACATTTGGGAGATTGTGTGTATCTTCCTCAGATATTCTTGCTATTGAGGGCGTGCAGCATACGTTTACTAGGTTAATGCCCGGAATGGTGGGACTGTCGTATGTTGAAAGACTGGAGCGACTAGACTTATATACACTGGAATTTAGAAGGATGAGAGGGGATCTTATTGAAACATATAAGATTATTAAGGGGTTGGACATGTTAGAGGCAGGAAACATGTTCCCAATGTTGGGGGAGTCCAGAACCAGGGACCACAGTTTAAGAATAATGGGTAGGCCATTTAGAACAGAGATGAGGAAAAACCTTTTCTGTCAGAGAGTTGTAAATCTGTGGAATTCTCTGCCTCAGAAGGCAGTGGAGGCCAGTTCTCTGAATGCTTTCAAGAGAGAGCTAGATAGAGCTCTTAAGGATAGCGGAGTGAGGGGTTATGGGGAGAAGGCAGGAACGGGGTACTGATTGAGAATGATCAGCCATGATCACATTGAATGGTGGTGCTGGCTCGAAGGGCCGAATGGCCTACTCCTGCACCTATTGTCTATTGTCTATTGAATAAAAGATATGGAAAAAAGTAACGATGATAACCATTGTAAGCTGTTTGATGGGTGAAAATGAGAAGCTGGTGTGTCTTGGGTGGGGGAGGGATAGAGAAAGAGGGAATGCCGGGGTTACTTGAAGTTAGAGAAATCAATATTCATACCACTGGGTACGCTTGGGTAGCTTACAGCCCAGTGGTATGAATATTGATTTCTCTAACTTCACGTAAGGTACTAAACCAATGGTTTTCATCAGGATTCATGAAGGAGAAGGACAAGGAGGTTTGTGAGATCAGTGTGGAGATTAATAATAGGCAAGGGCAGTTTGAGATTATGGGGAGATGGGGCCCTTGAGCATTAAGATGGATAGGTCCACATGCCCAGGTGGGATAAATCCCAAGAAATTTAGAGAGGTAAGAGGGGTGATTGCTGGCCTCTTGACATAGATCTTTGTCAACAAAATTTAAAAAAAGAACTAAATAAATAGAAACAAAATTTAATTTTTTTGCTCTATATTTCTTGATATGTGCACAGACGATGTGCCTTCACATTATGGAATATCATGATAGGGGCTGTTTTCTAGGAATACAGTCCCTTCCTTACACGAGGTTCACCTGCACACAGAGGTTACCGTCTGTATCATCTATAAAGTTACCTGGGCTACTCTCAATAACTCTTCCCAAACCCATGATCTTTACAATTAATGACGACAGGGCAGCAAGGACATTGGAACATCGCCATAGCAAAGCTATATGCCTGCCAGTGATGTCTAGATCTCAAAAAATAAATCCATTGACCCAGAAAGTTAAATCTTGTTCATTTCATGCTAGACAGCCTTTGAATTACATTGTTATGGTAAAATGCTACAAATCAACATGAAGTTGCAGAGCATTGATAGTATAGGCAGAGTAGCATTGATAGTGTTGGCAGAGTAGCATTGATAGTATAGGCAGAGTAGCATTGATAGTATAGGCAGAGTAGCATTCTCTTGGGTTTTTAATCTGCTGCTGATATTAAAAGTAAAATGTAATTAATTTTTCCTTGTCTTTTTCCCTCTTTTAATGCATTCTTCCTCTCTGTATTTTGTTCTTTCTGTATGTGATCAGGCAATTAATTGACACCTTCCAACTAGGGATGTCACAGTGGCACAGCTGGGAGAGCTACTGCTTCAAGGTGCCAGAAACCCGGGTTTGATCCTGAGGTGAAAATCGAATCTGGTTCTCTGGGCGCTGTAAGGCAGCTGTCTATGTGGAGTTTGACCCTCTCTCTGTGACTGCAGGGGTTTCCTCCAGGTGCTCTGGTTTCCTCCCACATCCCAAAGACGTGCAGGTTTGTAGGTTAATTGGTCTTTGTAAATTGCCCCCAGTGTGTAGGGAGTGGATGCAAAAGTGGGATAACATGGAACGAATGTGAAAGGGTGTTTGATGGCCTGTGTGGACTTGGCCCTAAACGACTTTCCCATTGCAAGTGCTCGTTCATATTCCTTGATGCCATTCTATTATTATGCTCCTTCAGTTATTTTCACACAAAAATGGGAACAATCCATCCTTCTACAGCAAGTTTAACCAACTTCAGATGCCGTTTATACTCTACCACAGTAAATTATCGCCTAACATTTCAACACTGTTTATAGAAATCCTTCCCATATTCAAGGCCAGCCTGCCTGGATTTAATAGCACCTCATGTTTCACCTGGGCATCTTACAAAACAGTGGTATGAATGTTGATTTCACTAGTAACCCCTGCATTTCCTCTCCCCCCCCCCCACCTCCCCCCCATCCCCAACCTAGTTGTCCTACTAGTTTCACTGTTCTCATCCCTGTATCCCATCGTTATCATCTCTTCCCTAGCCAACAGTAGGTCATTATGGGTTCTACCCTTCCTTGGTCATCTGTTGCCAGCCCTGATTTGTTCTGGCCTTTTCCTACCTCCAGATCCCCCATCCCTCCTTTACTTTCAGTACGAAGAAGGGTTCTGACCCAAACGTCACCCATCCTTTTTCTCCAGAGATGCTGCCTGACCCACTGAGTGACTCCAGCACGTTGTGTCTATTTTGTGAAAGCCAAGCTGTGTGTGATCAGCTTAATTTAGTTCTCAGAAGTAGTAACTAAAAGGCACAGAGGCCACTTAGTATATGTAAATGTTGTAAAAGGTCTAAGTAAAATGTTTCACAGCAAAATAGTTCAAAAATATTAGAGCACCAAGGATAGAAATTTTAATCTTTGACAGGAAGTGTTTAAAGATGATAGATGTGCAGGTATCTAAACCTATAATTTATACTTATGTATGTGCTTTAAATAATGTCAATTGAGATCTCTGATACATTTGAGCTCAAAACACATTCCTGCCACTTACACATCATCAGTGACCTGAATGCATGCACATCTTATGTCTATATCTGCTGAAAATTCATAGATGATAATCAAAGGGAAGCTGATTCTGTAAAATAAAATTATTTCCTTATTGTAATTTTTTCCTTCAGAGTTTATCCATGCAATAACAGTGTACAGTGGCATAGCTGGTAAAGCTGCTGCCTCACAGCACCAGAGGCACAAGTTTGACTTTGGGTGCTGCCTGTGTGGAGTTTGCAGACTCTTCATAATTACACCTAGGTTCTGGGCCCAGGACAAGTCATCCCAGAATCGAAGTTGTTGACATTATCCACCGCCAACCCACCAATGAAAACTGGCACATGATCTTCCTAGTTCACCATTCTGAAGTCAACAATTAGTTCCATGCTGTATCTCTCTGTGGCTCCAATAACATTACTTCTGTTCTTTCTACATTTGTTTTTACATTTTATTACTCGACTACAAAATGTCATTAAGGTATTCCTACTTTGAAGTCTCAAGTTTGAAGAATGCCCCCAATCTGAAATGTCACCTATCCATATTCTCCATAGATGCTGCCTGACCCATTGAGTTACTCCATTATTTAGTCATAGATTTGTAGAGCCATACAGCATGGAAACAGTCCCTTCGGCCCAATTTACCCACAGTGACAAAAATGGCCCATCTACACTAGTCCCCCCCCTTGCCTGCATTATCACCACTCTCTGTGTGAATCATCTCGGTCCTAAAAGACTTCCCCCTTATCCTTAAACTGTGACCCTTTGTTCTGGACTTCCCCAACATCGGGAACAATCTTCCTGCATCTAGCCTGTCCAACCCATTAAAAATTTTGGAGTGAAGGAGAAAGAAGATGGCCGCTGGCAGGATGGTGTCAGTGGCTCCCTCTCCCCGTTCGCCTCCCCCACCCCATTCCCCCCTCCTCACCTACTCCACCCCCCAGTCCTCTCCACCACCACCCCCTCCTCTCCACCCCCCTCCTCCTCCCCATTGAGATAAAAAAAAAAATTTTAACAGACAATTTATTTTAAAGAAAAAAGCAATTTTCCCAGGTCACAATGGAAACCCTACAAGGAACGGGTCCACTTGGTCTAGTATCCCTCTAAATATATCCTATCCATGTACCTGCCCAAATATTTCTTAAATGTTGCGATAGTGCCAGCCTCAACTACCTCCTCTGGCAGCTTGCTCCATACACCCACCGCCATTTGTGTAAAAAGGTTACCCCTCAGGTTCCTATTAAATCTTTCGACCTTCACCTTAAACCTATGTCCTCTGGTTCTCGATTCCCCTACTCTGGGCACAATGCTCTGTGTGTTTTCCCGATCTATTCCTCGCATGATTCCGCACATCTCTATAAGATCACCCCTCATCCTCCTAAACAACTAAAGGTAAAAAGTCAATGCTTTTCATTTAAGACACTGGGTTTCTGCGCTCAGTCAAAATATATTGTTTTGAAAGAAAGATTTTCAGAGTCAACAGCCAGCTGGGGATCTGCCAATTTCAACTCCCAGTTGGAGAAGAGCCTACTTGGGTGATGCATGTCTAACGAAGTGTTGGCAAGGGTCATGCTACAACAGTGCAAAGGAGGAGCGGATCCCAGATCAAAGAGAAGGGAGATTGCAGATTGTTGTTCAAAATAATCATTCAATAATGGACACCATGTCCTCCATTTGGCTGCCTCTGAGTTGTGGATGCCAACACGGCAACCCTCCAGGAGGCTGCCTTGTGCTTGTAAATAAATGGAATCTCTTTCATATCAGAGAAATTACAAACAGCCCTTTCACAACGGAATGAACATATTTTGGACAAGAAACATCCTAAATATTTATACCCACAAGATGTTTAATTAGGGCTCAAATAATTTTGGACATTCCTGCAATATATCAAATATCTATTCTCACATCTAATTAACAAAGCTATTATTGAACAGGTCACTCATAAAACTGAGTGCGCCTGTCTCGGAATGCTGAATTTTCTAATTTAGTTTGCTTTAGAGATACAATGAGGAAACAGGCCCTTCAGCCCACCAAGTTCACGCCAACCACCGATCTCTGCACACTCGGATTATCCTACACGCACTAGGGACAATTTATAATTTTAGAGGCCAATTAACCTACAAACCTGTATGTCTTTGGAGTGTGGGAGGAAACCAGAGCACCCGTGAAAACTCACATTGGTCACAGGAGAACGCACAAACTCCGGACACAAAGCACCTGTAGTTAGAATCAAACCCGGGTCTCTGCTGTCAGGCAGCAACTCTACCACTGCGCCATGTCTTGTTCAATTTGATTCCTTTGTGGGATGAAGCGACTGCATCTTCCTTTCAACTGTCCAATTTAGAGATGTTTGTGGCACCTTCAGTGATGGCAGCCTCGCCAACATTCTGTCTGTCTTTTCGTCTTTTGTTATTTTTAGTGTGTTTTAAAAGTTTGTGTTAATGTTCGCTTGTTTGTTTTATGTGGGGGTGGGCGGGGGGTTGGGGGAAACCTTTTTTTCAATCTCTTACCTTGCCGCAGATGCGATTGTTTTCTGGATTGTATCTCCGGTCGCTCTGCGGCCTAACATTATGCAGCTGACGGCCTTGCTCAAGATTGACTTTGAGCCTCACCGCGAGGCGTGGACTTACCACCGGAGCCTGCAATCCCTCCTTGCCTGGGATCGACGCTCCAACCACGGCCTGTGGGTAGAGACCGATGTCGGGAAGCTCCAAAGTCGCAGAAGGTTCGACTAGCCCTGACCCGGGGTCAGAACGCTCGACGCGGGGGAACTGAGTTTCCCCCCCACCACGTTGCAGGAGCTTGATTGCCCCGACGCGGAGGGCTCGACTGCTGGCTACAGGAGCTAAGATTGTCCTGTCAATGGAAGGCTCGAGGCCCCCAACCGCGGGAGAACAAAGAAGGGAAGAAGATTGAACTTTGTTTCGCATTCCATCACAGTGAGGAATGTGGAGGAGTCACTGTGGTGGACGTTTATGTTAAAATGTATTTTGTGTGTCCTGTTGCTTTTTATTGGTAAGACTGTATGGAAAAACAAATTCCTCGTATGTTGCAAAGCATACTTGGCTAATAAAGTATGATTATGATTATGATGTGTGGGCAGGTAAGGGTAAACTGAAATGCTCTGGATCTGTCTCATTTGTTGGGCAGACATAAAGGGTGAATAAGCCAGATGTGCTCTCTTCACCAATCTGTTGATGTTGTCACCATCTTTGACACCAGCTTTTGCTGCATTCCGGATGTATTGATTCAAATGAACTCAATTCTCCATCTACCACGGTGGAACTTGAATACAGGTTACCAAGACATGAGTCCCGGTGCCAAGATTGCAAGTATAGTCAGAGAATCTTGGAGCCGTACAGTACAGAAGCATGCTCTTCAACCTAACTTGCCCATGCTGACCAAATTGCCGCATCAACTCTAGTCCCACCTGCCCGTGTTTGGCCCATATCCCACCAAACCTGGCGTGGCGACACTTGTGCACTGTCTAGCTGGGGTCTGCTGGATGATTTTACTGGGTTGCATGCAAAACAAAGCACTTCACTGTGCCTAGGTACCTGTGACAATAAAGTATTGTTGAATGGAATCATTGACCTTTTCTATCCATATTCCTATCCAAATGTCGATTAAATGTTGTTATAGTAATTGGCTCAACTTCCTCGTCTGGTAGCTTGTTCCATATACCCACCACCGTCTGTGTGGAAAAATTGCCCCTCGGGTTCCTATTAAATCTTTCCCCTCTCACCTTAAACCGATGTCCTCTGATTCCTCTACCCTGGGTAAAAGTAGCTGTGCATTCACCCTACCTATTCCCCTCATAATCTTGTACACCTCTATAAGATCACCCCTCAGCTTCCTGTGCTCCAAGGAATACTTCAAGCATCAAGCTTGGATTACTAATTTAGTCTGGATTCCGATCATGCCCTTTGCACTTTTTCTGAGAGTTTTAGCATTCTGACTCGATTCTCAGGAGCAAAAGCATCGTGGAAAGGTGAAGCAAGCACAATTACTCAGACCAGTTAGAACAAAGTCATATTCCCAGTAATTTTCAAAAAAGAGTAGCGTCCCATGTTCTCCAGTGATGCCGTCTAACCGGCTGAGTTACTCCAGTACTTTGTGCCTATTTTTTGTAAACCAGCATCTGCAGTTCCTTACAATGTCCACATTATACCTTTATATGGCCCCTTGTTTTACGCTTCTGCTGCACCCCACTCTACCGTCTCCTCCTCCCATCATCCCAAATCCTTGTGACTTCCTTCCTCTGCACAGCCAATAGCTCCAACCTCACCAATCTCTGGTTGCTGCCCAGCAAAAGATCAAAGACACAAATACTCTGCTGCTTGCTGCTTCCAGCTCAGGTATTGGCACTCTGCCCACAGCAGAAGCAGTTAGGATATGGGATCTGCCTGTGCAGTGTATCAGGGGGTGAGGTCAGGCATGAGTTCTACTGCAGAAGGCTCAGATGAGGACTTGGGGGAGGTGTGGGGTGGGGGAAAGTTCAGACGAAGGCTGATGTGTCTGTGGAATAAGATGATATGCCTGACCTAAAGCCTGTATCAAATATCAAAGAGCATTGCTTCCCCATAAAGGAACTGTGTGTGAAACCTGAAGTGGATTGTACCAGAACCATCTATGAAGGTATGGTGCACGATGGAGAGGGTCGTTCATAGGTTCATGGGTTATAGGAGCAGAATTAGGTCATTTGGCCCGTCAAGTCGACTCTGCCATTAATTGATGGCCAATCTATCTTTCCCTCTCAACCCCGTTCTCCTGCCTTCTCCCCATAACCCCTGACACTCGTACTAATCAAGAATCTGTCTATCTCTGCCTTAAAAATTGACTTGGCATCTACAGCCGTCTGTGGCAATGAATTCCGCAGATTCACCTTAGGACATCGAGGAATCTTAGCCATTGAGGCCCAAAGCAGCTTAAGCCCATCCTATAGAGCCACCAACAACTTCCTCCACAACAGCCCAGCACCTCCATCAACTTTGCTGCATTCATCAGAGGAACATTTTGTAGGAATGTGACCGTAGGTCACATAACGGGGAATACGCCCCGATCTTTATCAACGGGGACAGTGTGGAGAGAGTGTCTAGCTTCACGTTTCTGGGCACTCACATTTCGGAGGACCTAACATGGTCCAATAACACTGCTGCGCTGGTCAAGAAGGCACAGCAACGACTGTTCTACCTAAGAACACTGAAAAAGTCTGGTCTACCCCAACAGCTGCTGACGACCTTCTACCGCTGCACCATAGAGAGCATCCTAACGCATGGCATCCCTGTGTGGTACCTCAGCTGCATGGAGGCAGAAAGGAAAGCTCTTCAGCGGGTAGTACATAGAGCTCAGAGGACCATCGGAACACAGCTACCAGACTTGGAGGGCATCTACAACACACGATGCCTCAGAAAAGCCACCAGCATCCACAAAGACTCTTCACACCTCTGCAACAGTCTGTTCGAACTCCTTCCATCGGGCAGACGATACAAGGCCTTCTACGCCCGCACCTCCAGACTCAGAGACAGCTTCATCCCCAGGGCCATAGCTGCTATGAATCGGTCCTGCTGAGCCGGATGGTCACATCGCACAGTGATCTGGCACAGATCTACTTGCACTTTATTCTGTCTTAAAACTGTTACAATTTGTTTAGTTGGGTTGTTGTTGTTTAAATTAATTAAATTATTGCATCGTATGGGAGGCGCATTCCCAATCTCGTTGTACTCCTGTACAATGACAATAAAGATATATTGTATTGTATTGTATTGTATTGAATAGGAGTACAGCAGGCATGCATGCAGTGTAAGAGTGCGAGCTCTTGATGATTGTGTAGCTGATTGGATGTAAGAATGTGTTTTTATAAATATCAGTTGGTCGGGTTAGATTTATGAATTATGGCCAAGGAGCTATTGAAATGATATGGAAAAGAGGGCAGTGTAGGGGAAGGGGGAATATCTTTTCTTTTCAAATCTAATCGTTGGATGTGGGTTCACTAGCAGGCTGACATTTAATGATTGTCCTCAGTAGCCTTTGGGAAGGTGGAGAGGATTCAATGATTCAATGATACTTTATTGTCACATGTACGTCAGTGCAGTGAAATGTTTTGTTTTGCATGCAACCCGGTAAAATTACACGGCAGACCTCACCCAGGCAGTGCACAAGTGTCGTCAAGTCTTGGCGCCAAGAAAGTTACAGAAGTTCACCGAACAGTCAGATCTACTGCCTGCCGCCTCATCATACAGCACCCCTCTCCTCCCCTCCCTGCCCCCCATGTTCTCGTCAGCCCCCCCATCGGGTAGCTCTCTAACAGCCCACCTTGATCTGTGATAGCCCTCCTTGCTATTTGTTGTGTCTGCGAGGTAGGGGCAGGGGTTTCCAGGATCTTAATGCAACAATAAAGATGTAGAAATATGTTTTCAAGTTGGCACGTTCTATGACTTAGAGGTGAGGTTGCAGATGGTTATTGTGTATCTTGGTGACTGCAACCTCTGACTTTTGAAGAAACCAAGCTTCCTGTGTCTGAAGCTTCTGCCAACCATGCAAAAGGAGATTTTTTAATATATACATGTGCAAGATGTGGGTGGAGTTAGCAAGATCTAGATGAACCAGCAGGGCAACTATTGCACACAAAGTGCTGGAGTAACTCAGTGGGTCAGGCGGCATCTCTGGAGAAAAAGGACGGGTGACGTTTCGGGTCAGAACCCTTCTTCACACAGGAGTCTTCAGCATAAACCAACATCTGCAGTTCCTTTCTACACATTTTACCTGCTCCACTGCAAATCTCCTCAAGGTATGCCTATTGTGAAGAAGTTCTCCTCCTCTCTCGGACTCAGACCGAAGAAGGGTCAAGACCCGAAACGTCATCCATCCTTTTTCTCCAGAGATGCTGCCTGACCTGCTGAATTATTCCAGCACTTTGTGTCTATCTTCGGTATAAACCAGCATCTGTAGTTCCTTCCTACACTGGGCAAATCTTGGCACTTTTTGTTCAATCCTGTTGAAAATTACCAAAAGGATCAGCAATATATTTTTGGACATTAAATGTAAAAAAATATGAGGTTCGCACAGGAAAGTGCCTCCTAGATACAAAGTCAGCCATGATCAAACTGAATGTCAGAACATAGCCCGACACTGTTCCTATTATTTTATGACTCCACGGCTCTTGTTATTTCTGGTTCCTTGTGTGAGGGCTCAGATTGGTTTGAGAAGAGCTGAGATAGACACAGTGCTGGAATAACTCAATGGGTCAGGCAGCATCTCTGGAGAAAAAGAATGGTGATGTTTCGGAGGTAGACGCAAAATGCTGGAGTAACTCAACAGGACAGGCAGCATCTCTGGAGAGAAGGAATGGATGACGTTTTGGGTTGAGACCCTTTTTCAGACAGAGCTGAGTTGTGCACATCGTCCTTTGTCAGTTAGTCACTACTGGCTGCAGTGTGCAGGAGTTCATCATGGTTAACCTCCCTTTGAGAATGGGATACCCTTGAAGCAATATTCCCCCGAGTCAGAAATACATCTGACCTGGCTGGCAGGATAGTTTCTCTTTCATTTCTCTGGTCCTGTTATCTTGCTTGCTACCATTACTCACTGCTAAATTGGGCACCAAGACACCATTATGCAAGGATTGAAGCTACCAGTTGCCTTTCCTTCATACTCTTGGGTAACCTGGCCCCATGCATTGCAGTGTCACCCGAATTGCTGAATAACTTGTCTCACGTTAGAAAAAGGTAGTTGCTATTTGTATGTGTGACTGAAAGCAATGGAGCACCCTAAGCTCCAAATATTGACACTTACACGGGCCAATATCATGGCTAAAGTAGATGGGATATTTAAAAATAACTTGAAATTGAAAAAAATTCTGCAGGGCAAAATTATATTTTATCATATTATCTGTTAACAAATATTTTTTTTTTAGTTTAGTTTAATTCATTGTCACGTGCACCAACGTACAGGGAAAAACTTTTGTTGCATGCTAACCAGTCAGCGGAAAGACCATACATGATTACAATCGAACCATCCACAGTGTACGGATACAGGGTAAAGGGAATAATGTATAGTGCAAGATAATGTCCAGTAACTTCCGATTAAAGGAGTTAAAGTATTACTAGAGGGATACTGTTATGGTAAATCAGAAATTAATGTTATAGACAACCTTCCAACGGTGTGATCGCCAATATGTGTGCTATTAAGAAGCTTTTAACAATGGCATTCTTAAGAATGTTTGAGTAAGTGTATTTTGCAAATAAAAATAACATGTGAACAACTCTCATACTTTTCTCTCCATTTGGATATGGGCCTGCTATGTATTTTCAGCATTTTTATTAATAGTCTGACAGGTCCCTTAAGGCAGCAAGTTAAAGAAAAACATGCTGACTGCTTACATTATAAGTACTAAATTGTGTAAAAAGTTGGGAAAGTAATTTGATTGGCAAGGGTACTGTTTGCTTAACTACATAATACAACGGAACACAGTACATTCAACAAAAATATTTGTTAATTAAATTTAGAGACCTGATGGTTTTGATCATCCATCTTTCAATCCAGTCTGAAGGTGGATGATCATAAACAAAAGGTACATTTTAATATTTTGGGTTTTATTATTATTGTTAAAATATACTGGAAGTTTCTCAAAAATGATACCTTGTTTTATGCAGTATTTGATCGCAAAGTCAGAAATAACCATTACTGATGCACCAATAATATGGGTGACGTTTCGGGTTGAGACCCTTCTTCAGTCTCAGGATGTGGAGAGGATAGACAATAGACAATAGACAATAGGTGCAGGAGTAGGCCATTCAGCCCTTCGAGCCAGCACCGCCATTCAATGCGATCATGGCTGATCACTCTCAATCAGTACCCCGTTCCTGCCTTCTCCCCATACCCCCTCACTCCGCTATCCTTAAGAGCTCTATCCAGCTCTCTCTTGAAAGCATCCAACGAACTGGCCTCCACTGCCTTCTGAGGCAGAGAATTCCACACCTTCACCACTCTCTGACTGAAAAAGTTCTTCCTCATCTCCGTTCTAAATGGCCTACCCCTTATTCTTAAACTGTGGCCCCTTGTTCTGGACTCCCCCAACATTGGGAATATGTTTCCTGCCTCTAATGTGTCCAATCCCCTAATTATCTTATATGTTTCAATAAGATCCCCCCTCATCCTTCTAAATTCCAGTGCTTCCACTATTGGGAGAATCTGGGACCAGTGGGGACAACCTCAGAATGAAGGAGATGTTGATAATGTCACCTTAAGAAAGGAGATGAGGAGGAATGTCTTTAGCCAGATGGTGGTGAATCGGTGGAATTCATTGCCAGGTTGTGATCCCTGTATGGATGCAAGGGAGGAGATATAGGGACAGGTGTTACATCTCCTGCAGTTGCAGGGGAAAGGTCCCAGGGAGGAGGTGCTTTGGGTGGGAAGGGATGAATGCACATCGTGGTGAACCTCTTCTGCACCCTCTCCAAAGCCTTCACATCCTTCCTTAATGGGGGGGTGACAATACTTCAAATACGGTCCAGCCTGTGAGTTTTTTAAATTTAGAGATACATTGTGGAAAAGGGTCCTTTGACCCACTGAGTCACTGCTGACCAGTGATCCCCATATGCTCGCACTATCCTTCACACACTAGCGACAATTTACAATTTTTAACCAAAGCCAATTAACCTACAAAGCTGTACATCTTTGGAGTGTGAGAGGAAACCACAGTTCCCGGAGAAAACCCATGCAGTCACAGTTGGGACTAGTGCAGCTGGGGCATGTTGGAGGGTGGGCAAGTTGGGCTGAAGGGCCTGTTTCCATGCTGAATGACTCTATGACTAAGAAGAGGGGAAATAAAATGCGACTTCGTGTATGTCTGCACTGGGATTAAAGCTCCGGCAGTGAAGGAGTAGTGGTAGAAAACTGAATGGTTTATCATATCATATCATATATATACAGCCGGAAACAGGCCTTTTCGGCCCTCCAAGTCCGTGCCGCCCAGTGATCCCCGTACATTAATACTATCCTACACCCACTAGGGACAATTTTTACATTTACCCAGCCAATTAACCTACATACCTGTACGTCTTTGGAGTGTGGGAGGAAACCGAAGATCTCGGAGAAAACCCACGCAGGTCACGGGGAGAACGTACAAACTCCTTACAGTGCAGCACCCGTAGTCAGGATCGAACCTGTGTCTCCGGCGCTGCATTCGCTGTAAAGCAGCAACTCTACCGCTGCGCTACCGTGCATTATTGTCATGTCATAGAGTCATAGAATCATAGAGTCTTACAGCATTAATACAGGTCCTTCGGCCCAACTTGCCCACACCAGCCAACATGTTCCATCTACACTAGTGCCACCTACCTGTTTTTGGCTCACATCTCTCTATCCATGCATCTGTCTAAATATTTCTTAAAAGTTGTGATAGTACCTGACTCAACTACCTCCTCTGGCAGCTCGTTCCATACACCTACCATCCTTTGTGTGAAAAAGTTACTTCTCAGATCCCTATTAAATCTTTCCGCCCTCACTTTAAACCTATCCTCTGGTTCTTGAATCCCCTACTCTGGGCAAAAGTCTCTGTGCGTCTACCTGATGTAGCCCTCTCACGATTTTGTACACGTGTGTACCATTGTACAGTGAAAAGCTTAATTCGCAAGCTACCCAATAACATCAGATAATACTATAGATTAATACAATCAAACCAAACTTAACTGCAAAAGATAAAGCAAAGAGTAAGATACAGAGTGCAGAAAATGGTTCTCATCAATATAGTCTAACTGTTCCAGAGAAAAAGTCCAAAGTCTGTTATTAGGTATGTTGCCGAGTCAAGACTGTACCATGTACCAAAAAGGCATTAAACAGGAAAGCTTTGTGTACTCTGGGTATGATTTAATTAATTTTAATGAGAACACATCTTGAAAGGGCATGCCTTTAGAAAGGAGATGAGGAAGAATTTCTTTAGTCAGCAGGTGGTGATTCTGTGGAATTCATTGCCATAGGCGACCGTCAATGGATAATTTTAAGGCGGAGATTGACAGATTCTTGATTAGTATAGGTGTCAGGGGTTATGGGGAGAAAACAGGAGAATGGGGTTGAAAGGGAAAGATAGATCAGCCATGATTGAATGGCGGAGTAGACTTGATGGCCCAAATGGTCTAATTCTGCTTCTAGAACCTATGGGAATGGGATAAAATGTCTGCCCAATGCTCCCACTGGTTATATGGGAGGTCCTGGTATATGCAATGAGTTTCAAGTAGATGGAACACTTGAAGGTGACTTTTAGACAAATAACATGGTAGAAAGTAATGGAATGGTGAGAAACGACCCACATAAAATGATGCCATTCAGGAGTCTTAGGAAGTAATTCTCTACAGGAAATAGTCTATGTGAAACAAAATATTATTAGATCTTTTAATGCAGTGGCAGGCACATATGTTCTGTTTAGTGAATTTTGTACTGAAAGTTACAGGAATATTTCAGTCCTAATGCATTTGAAATTGTGGAGAGCAAAAGATTTTGTCTAGCAGCTGTAACAAGTAAGAATTTCATGGTTCCAGTTGATACCTGGCACCTGTGACAAACAGACATTCTTGACATCAGGCAAGTCTGTCAGAGAGTATATTGTTTCGTTGAAAGACCTGCTTTGATGAATAAATGCAATTGCTAAACATGAAGAATAGCACATTGGATATTGCGTGCAAAATTGATTTTTTTAAATAGAAATGAATGCAAATGAAATTGTGCAACGCAAGGGACGGACAAATGGAACAGCTGTTTAGTCAAAAAGCAATAACAAAGGCTTGAGTTCCACAGAAAATGACGAAGCAAGTGGATGAGAATAGCATGAATTGCTGCTATAAATATAATGGAAGTCTTCCAGGACACATATGTTAAGTTAAAGCTGCTAAATATTTTAACTGTCAGAGCAAAGGACACGTCCTCAACGTGCAAATTTAAGTGAACATGATTACCAAAGGGTTGCATAATGGCGCAGCAGTAGAGCTGCTGCCTCGCTGCATACAGACGATGGGTGGTGTCTGTATGGAGTTTGTATATTCTGCCTATGATAGTGTGGGTTTTGTCCGGGTACTCCGGTTTCCTCCCACATTCCAAAGATGTGCAGGTTTGTAGGTTACTGGGCATCTGTAAAATTTGTCCCTAATGTGTAGGTTGTGAAACTGGGATAACATAGAACTGGTATACCGGTTGTTGTAGGCTTGGTGGGCTGAAGGGCCTGTTTCCACGCTGCATTTCTAAACTAAACTAAAAACTGAAGCATCTGAAACAATGTGAAGGTAGTTGAGGCAGGTACTATAACAATATTTAAAAGACACTTGGACAGGTACATTCTTACATAGGAAAGATTTAGAGGGATGTGGCCCAAACATGAACAAATGGGACCAGCTTAGATGGAGCATGTTAGTCAGCATGGATGGGTTGGGCTGAAGGGCCTGTTTCCATGCTGTATCACTCCATGGCTTGATCATTGACATTTCTTACCTACACAGGTTCCCAGTTTGAACATTTTTAATTCTGTATCCAAATCCATTTAGCTTTCAAATTTGTGCTTAGTTCCACTGCTCCCTATCTCTAATCTTCTTTGGCCAGATAAGATCACTGATCTGCAATCTTCCTCTTCCCCTTCAGTTCCAGCCTTCTGGTCATTCTGGGATGTAACAACTCCTATGCCTTCGATTGCCAAGGCTTTCCGCTTTGGAATTCACTCCTTAATCCTCTCTACAACCTTCTTGAACTTTAAGAGATTAATTAAATCCTACCACTAGGGACAAGCTTCTGGACATCTGCCCTAATATCTTCTTATGGCTCAGCATCAAATTATGTTTGATAACACCATTAAGACACCTTGGGACACTATGCTACATTAAAGCTGTTGTAAATTAAAGCAGAATTAAAGATTTATGATAAGAAAATATAAGAAAATAACTGCAGATGCATTCGGTGCGGTAGAGGTCAGCACGCCAGACTACCACAGCCCCTCCCTTGTCAGCGGGTTTAATTAAGAAGGGTCTCGACCCGAAACGTCACCCATTCCTTCTCTCCCGAGATGCTGCCTGACCTGCTGAGTTACTCCAGCATTTTGTGAATAAAGATTTATGATTATTGGAAGAACTGTTTCTGCTCCAGCATGCAAATTCTCAATTTCTAAACAGTAACACTGGTTGCAGCTGATAAGTATGGACAGGAATGGTATGTGACCAATCCAATTTTAAGGTTTCTAAAGTACTTTTACATAAGTCATAGCCTTCGAAAATGTTTCAATCATTGTTGAATTGTCCCTAGTGTGTAGGATAGTGCAAGAGGGCGATCCCTGGTCAGCGTGGACTCGGTGGGCCAAAGGGCCTGTTTCCTTGATGTTTACAAGAGAGAGTTAGATTTAGCTCTTGGGGCTAAAGGAATTAAGGGATTTGGGGAAAAAGCAGGGACAGAGTACTGATTTTAGATGGTCAGCCATGATCATATTGAATGGCAGTGCTGGCTTGAAGGGTCAAATGGCCTACTCCTGCACCAATTTTTCTATGTTTCTATGTTTCTATGTTTCTATGTTTCTGCGCTGTGTCTCTAAAGTCTAAAGTCTAAAGTAAAATAGTGGATACTCAGTGTGTAGAATATGAGGTGGTGCAAGGTGAAGGTTATAGCACCAGTGAGTGTCTGAAGGTAATGCAGTGAAAGTAAGGTGCATATTCTGCTTGGGTAGCTACTGCCCACAGTATGAGCATTGAATTCACCAATTTTAAGTGAAACCACCCACAACCCATCTCCCTTCCCTGTGTCACCACCCCCCCACCCCAGCACACTCATTTCCCCCACTATCCTGCCTTCTCCCCAACCACCCTAGTCCCTTTCCACATAACCTTCCCTCTGGCTTTATATTTCACTTCTGCTTTCACCCTAACTGACACCCTTTATCTCCTTTTCCGCTAGCCTTTGTCACTTACTCCACCCATCTGTCATTCAAAGCCCCCTTTGCTGTATCCACCCATCACTCAAGATAGACACAAAGTGCTGGAGTTTCACAGCGGGTCAGGCTGCATCTCTGGAGAAAAAGGATGGGTGATGTTTCGGGTCGAGACTCTTCAGACTGAACGTAGGGGGAAACTGGAGGTAGGAAAAGGCCAGAACACATCAGGTGCTGCCAACAGATAAGCAAGGAGGGGGAGAGGGATACAAACATCGGAACTGGTCTAACAGTTCCTTCCTACACATTTTGTGTTTTCTTATCACTTGTCAGGCATTGTCCCACCACCACATCTCTTTTCCAGGTTCCCCCCCCCCCCACTATAAACAGTGTGCAGAAGGGTCCCGACCCAAAATATTATCTGTCCATTGCCTCCACTGATGCTGCCTGATCAGCTGAATTCCTCCAACACCTTGTGTTTTGCTGAAGGTGCATTGTATTGGTAATGGACGTGTCTGTTATTAGGGATTGATGCGGGGTCACTCCACCGAGGGCAACGCTTGGATCAGATGTGGCCTGCAGCAGCACGGAGAGGCAGAGCAGCGGTGGAGTACACCCACAGCATCCCTAGGCCAGGCCAACCCCTGCAACACTGAGCCAGTGGTGGCGCCAGGACAACGGGCCTTCAGGTGCAAGATAAGACTCTGAACTCTTAAGAATTTTGAAACTTGAAGGGCACAAGTTGTCCCCAGCAATGTAGTGACTCTTTCTGTACTGCCTTAGTGAAGATTAACTCTACAATCATTGCACTTATGTACTTATCTATGATAGTGCTTATCCATAGTATGATTATACTGGATTGTGTGCAAAAATAATAATTTCACTGTGCCTAGGTATACGTGACAATAAAGTATCATTGTCATTGTCATTGGAAGGAGATGGAACAGCAAAGACTAATCATAATTTAGCAATGCCAGAGATTACCTCAAATGCTTTTTTTGACATTGAGGCAATCTCCTTTGTGTTAAGTTCCTGCCATTAACCGGTCGTGCTTTCAGAACTGTTGTTCCCTGGAGGGATTTCTGCTCCATGTGTAACAAGATCTCTCTCTTCTTGAACACCAACCCCCTCTCTCGTCTCCTCCCCCACTCACAGAGTGCTTGCCACGGTTGTTTTAGTGCTGAAAAGCCTTCCTCAGTCGTCTATGAATGCCTTCTCTCCCATAACTGAGTTTAGTAGTTTAGGGGCATAGCGTGGAAACAGGCCCTTTGGCCCAGTGAGTCCAGACCCACCAGAGATCCACTAGTTCTATCCTACACACTAAGGGGAATTTACAGAGGCCAATTAACCGACAAACCCACACCTCTTTGGGATGCGGGAGGAAACCAGAGCTCCCGGAGAAAACCCACATGGTCGCAGGGGAAACGTACAAACGCCACACAGACAACACCTGAAGTCAGGAGCAAACCTGGGTCTCTGGCTCTATGAGGCAGCAGCTCTACCACTGCGCCACCGTGCTGTCTACCAATTTCTATTGGCTTTCTTTAAGTGACATGGGAGAGGCTTGGTAACTGACCCTACAATTTGATGTGCAGGCAAATAAAATAGAGAGGGAGGTATCCGCTGTATGTCTGTGTCATGCTAATAAAAATGCCACTGGCAAAAATAAAGAATGACATAAAACACTCCAAGAGAATGCATGCCTCATCTTCTTCACAACTGTTTTGGGGCGCTGTCCAATATCTGGGCCAAAGTATCTGTTTGAAGTTTCCACTTTTTTGTTCTAGAATTTTCTTTGCGAAGTCAAAGTACTTGCTCTTTTTGTTTTTGTTTTGTGATATTGCTTCAGAATGTCATAGGTTTTAAAGATTATTTTTCCCCCCTCCATTATGCCTTTTTTTGTTTTGTTCAACAGCCAGGGTTTAATATTTCATCGGGTTGTTTATTTGCTGGGATGATGGTGTAGGGGCAGTCTGACAAATTTCCCACATGGTGATGATGTGATGGTGGTCAACATGGAGTGCATCTGCCAACATTCTGTGCCTTTGGGAGGAGCCAGACTGAATGCTACAAAGACATCGTTTTTCCAACAGGAGACCAAAATGTGTTCAGCTGTAATTTTCCATCTCGTGCTCTCATTGCAACCACAAAAACTTCGCTTGAAACAATGATTGCTGCATCAACACACACACATACACACACCCAGTCCTTACTTCTGATAATGTTATTCCTCTGGAAATAACAGACAGTAAAGCAAAAAATGTTATTCCTGTGAAAAACAAATTTTCATAATTTGGAAAACGGTATGAAATGTATTTCTGTTTGCCAAAATCTCACGGGATTGTGGTATTTAGATTTAGGCTTAATTATTTGTGACTTTAAAAAAATCATTTACAAGGTGATTTAACACTAAAGTACAAATAGGAGACAGGGAACTCAGAAACTTTAAACAGTTCTTCCATTGCTGAACTCGAGTTCCCTACTCCGTCCTATGAATCTATGAGATGCTGCATTTCAGTTGTGGATTTATGTGGAGTTCTCAATTGAATAGAAGCTGAAAAACATTTGTCATTGAGTCATACAGTGTGGAAACAGGCCCTTCAGCCCAACTTGCCCACACCGTCCAACATGTCCCATCCGCACTAGTCCCATTGCCTGCTTTTGGCCCATATCCCTCTAAATCTGTCCTATCCATGTACTTGTCCGAATGTTTCTTAAACATTGCAATAGTTCCTGCCTCAACTACCTCCTTCAGCAGCTCGTTCCATACACCCACTACCCTATTTTGCGCTAGGTCCCTCTGCAACACCGTCTCTCTCCAGCACTCTAATGGACTCGTTAAACAGCACTGCTAACCTTTCTTTCATTCCCTATCCTGTGTATCTAGGAATATTTAATGCCATTTTGAGCCATGTTTCTGTTATTGCCACTACATCACATTCCCACTATCCAAGCATATAATTCACTCACTCTGTTCACCATATCATGCGTACTAACATACCAACACTGACACATAACAACCTCTATTTCTCGCTTCATGTTTTCTCCAATCTGATACTACCATCAGATCTACAGCAGGGGTGGCACAGAGGCGCTGCTGGTCGAGCAGAACTGTCCGTGTGGAGTTTGCATGTTCTCCCTGTGACCATGTGAGCTTCCTCAGACAGCTCCAGTTTCCTCCCATGTCCCAAAGAAGTGCAAGTTTGTAGGTTAGTGAGCCTCTATAGTGTGTAGGGAGTGGACGCAAAAGTGGGATAGCATTGAACTGGGATAAACAGGTGATCGGTGAACAGAAGATAGACACAAAATGCTGGAGTAACTCAGCGGGTCAGGCAGCGTCTCTGGAGAAAAGGTATAAGTGATGTTTCAGGTTGAGACCCTTCTTCAGACCTGGAGTTAATCTTCAGACTGAGACAGATCGATGGTCAGTGTGCACTTGTTAGGGCTGAAGGGCCCATTTCCATTCCATCTTTCATACAGTCAATCCCCACACCCCTTCCAAAACCATTCGAACCCTCCTCAATTGAAAGAGTAAATGCCTCTGTCAGAGATTAGCTGTTTCTACTATAGTGCAACTAATTGGTTTTTAAAAATTCCATTCCCCATCCCCAGGAATGGTGCCAATTCCTCACGCATCTGAACATTCCCTCCGTAATCTAAAGCCTTCCATTCTCCACCATGCCTCCAGCCACACATTTATCTGCCTTATCATTCTATTTCTCTACTAACTAGAACATGACACTTCCAGTAATCCAAAGATTAATATCTCTGAAGTCTGATTTTTTTTTAAACTCTTTCCTAATTCCCTTATCTGCAGGACTCACTCCTTTCTTTTACAATCTCATATTTAACCAATTTAGTTTTAAGTGTTTAGTTGTTTAGTGTAGTTTAGTTTAAAGATACAACGTAGAAACAGGTCCTTCAGCCCATCGGGTCTGTGTCAACCAATGATCACCCATACATAGCTTTATCCTACACACTATAGACAATTTACAGAAGCCAATTAACCTACAAACTTGCACGTCTTTGGAATGTGTGAAGAAAAATGGAGCACCTGAAGAAAACCCAGAGTGGTCACAGGGAGAACATATAAACTCCATATAGACATTACCCATAATCAGGATTTAACTTGGGTCCCTGGCGCTGCAAGGCCACAAATCTTCCACGCGCCACTGTGCTGCCCCAGCATTTAAATAAAATGTTGTGATTTTTTAAAATTACTTAAAATTTATTTTCTAAAGATTTTGGATATCTGAGAAATGTTCAGATGTTTCTATTAGGTGCAAGTTATGAAATCAGAGTGAGATACAGCACTGGGAAGGGCCCTTTGACCTAATAAGTCTGTGCCAACCATCAAACATCCATTTACAATAATCCTACATTAATCTTATTTTTATTTTCCTGCTTTCTCATCAGTTCCTCATTGATTATACAAGCCATCTGCACAGGAGGAGAGTTTATAGTTGCCAATTAAACTACCAACCCGTATGCCCTTGGGATGAGAGAGGTAACTGGATCATCCAGGGAAAACCCATGTGGTTACAGGCAGTAGGTGCAAACTACACCCCCCTCCCATTCCCATCCCCATCTTCCTCCCCCTTTCCTTCCCATTCCCCATCCCTCTCCCTCTCCCAGGGTCAGGATTAAACCAAGATTGCTGGCACTGTGAGGCAGCAGCTTTACTAGCTGTACCACTATGCTGCCCTTTGACATCTCCGTGTACATTTATTAGCCAACAGTCCAATTGCTTTCAAATGTGGAATCTTCCCAGAGTTTTCCATAGGTTCCTCGGGAAGGAACACATGAGGGGTATAGCAATGTTTCCCGAGTCAGGCAGCAAAAACCATAACCTACCACTGACCGTAAAACCCAGATCTTTCTTTCTCAAAACATGGTTTGAATCTCGTTTGTCTGTTTCTTTGCTTACAGCCAAATCAATAGTATTGTTCACCAATGCAACATTGCGTCTGAAGATAATTACCAACACTACACCTGTGCCTCTTTCACCAAGGAATAGGAAAACAAGAAACAACCTGTAGATAAACCCTGACTGCCTTCATTGGGGACTTAGAGTCTGCAATTATTGGTAGTAGCACAAGTTGATCATATCATATCAAGCCTGCGGCTTGCGAGATTAGGACGTGATTATAATTCCTCTTTAAATAATACACTGAGTCACAGGGAATTCAAAAGCTGGGAGTTCATTTTTAGAGCAGAGGACTATGGAAAAGTATCGCGTGAAAGTAGATGGAGCCCAAATGCATAATCTAAAATATATTTTCCACTCTACTATTTTAAGTAGCAATATAATTGTGATTACAAAAGAGCTTAGGAGTCATGGATGGTTAGGGAATGGAGAAAATATAGTTTCTATTTGCAGCAAAACAGAAAGTGCTGGAGTAACTCAACAGGTCAGGCAGCATTTGTGAAAGGAATGGATAAGTGATGTTTCAGGTCAGGACCCTTCTTCAGACCCTGAAGTCTGAGGAAGATTCCTGACCCAAAAAGTCACCTGTCCATTTCTTCTACAGATGCTGCCTGACCCATTTTGATTCATAAGATGAAAGAATGTTGATAGTGCTTGGAACGCAAGATATTTCTTAATGGGTTGTGAGGATTTAACCCTGTTATTCATGAATTGTGGGAGTCTGACTGGTGAGAATTTTTGACAAGATTTGAAAACGGTACATAAGAATTTGAAATAGATATGTTTGGAAGGTATTTTCAAATGCTGCCATTAAAATCGTTTTTTTTTCTTTTTGATGGTCTTTCACTGAAAGAAGGTGTTTAGTTTGTTGATTTTAATAATTATATATATTTCAAAGATCAAATAGCAAAACCAAATACTATCATGCTCTCTCTTCTAAACATAGCCTGCTGAAGCAGTTCTATTAACCTGTCATCAAAATGAAAAGTCCTAACTAAACAAACAAAAAATCTTGAATTGTTCCAAATCTATTTCAAGCTTCCAGTGTTTGCAAATGTAATTTTCCTCCTCACTCTCACATTGACCTGTCTACCTGTGCCTTGTACACTGGTATATTGAGCCTAATGTAAGCTTCAGGAATAAGTGAACCTCCTTCTATTAGGGCATGCTGCATTCTTCCATAATCAGAAGAACACCATTGTACATTTTTCTGGAGTAACATCGCATCTCTGGAAAGAAGGAGTGGGTGACCTTTCCGGTCGAGACCCTTCTTCAATGTTACTCCGGCAGTTTGTGTCTATCTTCAGTGTAAACCGGCATCTGCAGTTCCTTCCTACACATTGTACTTTTTTTTTGCCTTTTAAGGATTATAGAAAAATATAATTCAACACAGTATCAGCACAGATCTTGCTCAAGATGGAGAACTTTGCAACAAAGCTAAAGTATCTAAAAGAACATAGTTTGAATTCATAAGTTCATAAATTATAGGAACAGAATTAGGTCATTTGGCCCATCAATTACTCCACCATTCAATCATGGCTGATCTGTCTTTCCCTCTCAACCCCATTCTCCACATAACTTGAAACCCATACTAATCAAGAATTTGTCAATCTCCACCTTAAAAATATCCATTGG
The DNA here is from genome assembly GCF_053455715.1 of Rhinoraja longicauda. Classification (NCBI taxonomy): domain Eukaryota; kingdom Metazoa; phylum Chordata; class Chondrichthyes; order Rajiformes; family Arhynchobatidae; genus Rhinoraja; species Rhinoraja longicauda. The sequence continues at coordinate 49,144,728 of NC_135959.1, read as the reverse complement.
CATGGCCTTCACAGCTGTCTTTCACAATGAATTCCACAGATTCACCACCCTCTGACCAAAGAAATTCCTCCTCACCTTTCTAAAGGGAAGTCCTTTTATTCTGAGGCTATGGCCTCTGGTCCTAGACTCTCCCACTAGTGGAATTAATCATTCAACCAATACAAGAAGGATGCGGATGTTTTGGAGAGGGCGCAAGAGGTTTATCAAAATGCTGTCTAGATCAGAGGATAGTAGCTACAAGGTAATTTACAGTCAAAAATGTCCCAGATAATTAAAGTGCCCCACATATTCAATAAATCCATAAACTTAATGAGTAGGAAGGAACTGCAGATGCTGATTTATACCGAAGATAGACACAAAGTGCTGGAGTAACTCAACAGGTCAGGCAGCATCTCTGGAGAAAAAGAATGTGTGACGTTACCTTAATGATCTGCCACTTGACCTGCAAAGTATTTGCTCTATTTTCTCCTTTTATTTTTAATTTTCAGTATCTTCTGACATTTTTGATTCTGATTCCTGGCAAGCTTGGTTTGGCCCAACTCCAGGTTCTAAACTGTTAGCAATAAAAAAAATGGATTTCAAACAAAACCTGCAGCATATCTTTAAATGATGATGAATAATGACTGATTACACAATTAGACTTTTGATGAAGGTGGTGAAGCCAGATTAACTAGACAGCATATAATCAATTTCTGCTGAATTAGTTCCACATGGGACTCAATAATAAGTGATAAAGAAATGTGAACCTGAGATGGTTAAGTGGTTAACTGTGAGATGGGACTAAATGGCCCATGAGCCAATAATTTATCCTGTCAGATACACAGGAGGTCAAGTCAAGTCTCATTAATCAAGTCATTAATGACAACAATTAGAGAATAAGGTCTTTACTGAGTCCTTTTTAAACTCTTTGATTTAAATAATCATAACCTATTTCACAGTGGGATTTGGATTCCACCATCTTTTCCCAATTGTCTTGTTTAATATAATGTTGTCCAATCAATAATTATAATGATGACAAGACCAACTCTTATTTGCCTGCACATAATCCATATTTCTCCATTCCCTGCATACCCAAGTGCCCGTTGAAAATTTAGATTCTGTCCTGGTATGTCCTTATGTGACTTATTTGTTTTTGAATGCTGCTCGAGTGGGCGTTAAATGTGTTACATAAATACAATATGGGTTGTTATGTCAAATAAATCTAAGTCAAACCTTACCCGGTCTGTATGCGCTGCATGTGATGCCCTTGTATGTTCCTGCTGGCTTATTCTTTCATTTAAAGTCATAAAGTCATGCAGCATGAAAACAGACCCTTTGGCCCAACCTGCCCATGCCGACCAACATGTCCCATCTACACTAGTCCCACCTGCCCCCATTTGGCCCATAACCCTTTAAATCTACCCTATCCACGTACCTGTCTAAATGCTTCTTAAACGGTGTGATAGTACCTGCCTCAACTACCTCCTCCTGCAGCACGTTCCATACAACTACCAACCTTTGCGTAAATGAAAAAGTTACCCTTCAGGTTCCCCCCTCACCTTATATCTATGTCCTCTGGTTCTCAATTCCCCTACTCTGGGTGAAAGATTCTGTGCATTTACCCTATCTATTCCTCTCATGGTCATGCACCTCTATAAGATCACCCCTCATCCTCCGAGGAAGAGTTGGCACAGTGACAATAAGACGTTGGTGAGGCCGCAGGTAGAGTATGTGTTCAGTCCTAGGTACCATGTTGTAGGAAAGATGTTGTCAAGCTGGAAAAGGAGCTGAGAAGATATACAAGAATATTTCCCAGATTCGAGGGCTTTGCCTATAGGGTGATGTTGAGCAGGATAGGATTCCATTTCTTACATTCGAAATGTTATGATGTTATGATCTTTACCTAAATCTTATGATTATTTAAAAAAAAGTGTTGGAGTAACATTCTCCAGAGATGCTGCCTGACTCACTGAGTTACTCTAGTAGTTTGTGCCTTTTCTTAGATCATAAGATTTAGTTTTTAGTTTAGTACTTTTATCATCACATGTTCCAAGATACAATGAAAAGCTTTTATGTGGGGTGCTATCCAGTCAGTGAAAAGACAGTACGTGATTACAATCGAGCCGTCCACTGTGTATAGACACACGATAAAGAGAATAAAGTTTAGTACAAGGTAAAGTCCAATTAAAGACAGTCCAAGACTCTTCAATAAAGTAGACCAGGATCACTCTGTAGTTGGTGATAGGATGGTTTAGTTGCCTGATAACCGCTGGGAAGAAACTATGCTTAGATTTAGCTTGTAAGATTTAGCTTAGTTACAGCAACTGCAAAGAATAAGGAGCAATCCAGAGTCAAAATAGATCATTGGAGGAAGGTTAATTTTTTAATGAGATCGGGCCCAAGTAAATGAGAACTAAAAATTAACAAATAAAACTATAACAGAACAATGGGCTGACTGTAAAGGAGGTGATCCATTGGTTTAGGTTCAGACAAGGCACATTCCTGACAGAGCCAGAACAAATAAATCAGAGCTTCCTGGTTGACCGAAGACATAAAAAGGATGTCAGAGTGAAAGGAAGCTGGTGTATGACTGGGTTGAATTGTAAATATCAGTGGGAACAAAAGAATCAGAGGAAAAATGAAAATTAAAATGGGAGGCAGAGAGTGTAAGGGAAAAGATGAACTGCCAACATGAATGGGAATCAAAAAGTGATCCCCAGAAATAAAAAAGAGTTGAAAATGTCAGACATGTAACAGTGAGACCCATTTAAAGACGAAAAGCTGAACATGCACATGCAGGCTAAAATGTTTTTCTATATAAACTCTTGGGGCACATAATAAATACCTTGTATCTGCCTCCACTAGGGAAGAGAATGCCAACAAGTAAGAGTGATGGTGGAAAGAATTGAGATACTGGGCATGTTAGGAATTGGACTTGATAACTCATCAGGACAGGGTAAGATGAATACCAGAACTTTGAAGGAAGTACAGGAGGAAATTGGGGAGATGTGGGGGGAGACTGATCTTTCAATGCTCTTTAGATACACGTTTGGTTCCAGAGAACTGAAGAGTGATGAATGTTACTCCCCTGTTGAAAGAACAAGTTGCCACATAACAGGATTATCAGCAATGCCAAAGCATATAGCTTTGGGGCATTGATACCATGGATACAAAGTTGGTTAAGTAAGTCAAGTTAATTGTCACATCCACAAGCTCAGTAACAATGACAATCTTGCTTACAGCTGCATCAGATGCATGGAGGTGAATGGTTGTTTATCAGACTGGAAAGAATGGCCAGGCTACAGTGTTGGGGCCATTGTTTAAAAAAAAATCTACCTTAACAACCCAGTCTTGGGGTGAAAGGCACAAGTTCTAAACTTGTGGAGCATGCAAAACTTGGCTGTATTGTGAACGGTGAAAAGGATAGGGATAAGATGTTGCAGGACAGGCGGAGTGGTCAGGGACGTAAAAGGAAGTTTAATATAGAGAAATGTGAAGTGTTGTATTTTGGTGGGAAGAACTAGGAGAGACAACGTAGAATAAAGGATTCTGTTCTAAAAGAGGTGCAGGACTAAAGGACATGGAGACATATGCACATATCACTGAAAGCAGATGGAGAAAGTGATAAATCAGATATATATAATTGTGGGTTTTATCAATGGAGGCAACGAGTAAAACAACTGCAAAGTTTTGTTGAATCTATATAGTTCAGCCAGGGTGTTGTGTTCAATTTTGGTCAATTCTGGGAAAAATATTGAGGTATTGCCGAGGGTCCTAAAATTGTTTATGAGAATAGTTCCTGGGAGATGGTATTACAAAGATAGAAGAGAGAAGCTGAGATTGTTTTCAATGAGAAGAGAAGTCTGAGGGGAGATTCGATAGAAGTGTATAAAATAATGAGGGGTTTGGAAAGAATGGATGCTGATCCCTTTGGTGGAGAGGTCGAGGACCAGAAGTCATAGATACAAAAATAAAGGGGAAGAGAACAAAGAGAGACTGATGGAAAAAAACCCATTTATAACAATGTGTGTATTTTAATCTGGAATGTACTGCCTGCGTATGTCCTGGAGGTAGGTATTACTGTGGCCATCAAAGGGAAATTGGTGGAGAAAATAAGAGCAAGGCTCTGGAGAAAGAACTGTTAGATGAATCTGTTAAGTTGCTCTGATTGTGAGCTGATGTGGATTTGATGTACTGAATAGCCTCCTTCTGTGCTGTGCCATTCTACAATTCACTTTTAAACACTTTCAAGCTTTATCAAAAAAAAATTTGGTTAAGCATTAAGCATTTAAAATAAAAAATTTCAATTAACAAGTAATTAATAATGCAGGATAAATTAAAGAGATTAGACAGACAAAATAACAGACTCTTACCTCAGTCATTCACAGCCCGTCTCCTTCTGATAAAGTGATTACCGCATGCAAGGTTTGGTGGAGAACTCTCTGGTGAGCTTGTATTTGGGCATTTGGCCTAAGTCTCCCTTCCCCTCCCATGCTGAATTCCATGTTGGCTTCAAGGCTGGAGAGCAGCCTGCTAGCTTGGAATGAATCACTGAAAGCAACTTCCAGACTTTTACTGCTTGCTCACGTTTTTGCACAGAAATCCCCAGGTTACAGTCAAGATTTGCAAAGGTGATTACAAGCTGACATTTTTCTCATCATTATTCTGCTAAATCTCGGGTTATTTTGTTAGCAAAAGAGTGAACATTGCATATTTTACTACCCAGCACACCAAAGCAGATGCTTAGGGAAATAGTTCAAATTAAATTGCTAATTAAGACAGAACCAGGCACCTGCCCTATGTCAGTGGTACTTTATATAGATTGTTGTAGAAAGCGTAAAATAATCATCTGAATTAAAAAATTCTAATCGCAATTTTGTTCTGAAAAATACATTCCTCGAAGTGGAAAAAAAAATTAAAGATGTTCTGTTCTGCAAAAAAGAAATATTTGTTTTTACAAATGATCCATCCAATTGAAGAAAATGAAGGCAGTTCCCAGATTGATTTCCAGAACCAGATTGTTAATCAGCATGAAATGAAGTCCTAGGTTCTTATTGTTCTTCTACATTTGGCCTTAGTGCAATGTTGTAATATTTGGCATCTGTCACAGACTTTTCCCATTTCCTGCTGAGCTTATCTGCAGGCATTTATTTATTTATCTTTTTGCTACTGAATTGCATTCTGGCTGCCCTGGTGAATCCACTTGTGGGACAATGGCTCAGATTGGGCATTTCGGCACATGCCAATGTGGAGACGACATTTTCACACATAGGGTGGTGAGTGCATGGAACGAGCTGCCGGAGGAGGCAGGTACTATCACAACTTATAAGAAACATTTGGACAGGTACATGGATAGGACAGGTTTAGAGGGATATGGGGCAAATGCAGGCAGGTGGGACTAGTGTAGGTGGGCCTGTGTGGGCAAATTGGGCCGAAGGTCCTGTTTCTACGCTGTAAGACACTATGACTATGACTAGAAGCTGTTGTTGGTGGCTCAACACTGGGCAGCTGGATAGTCAATGGAGTTTACCATGGCAATGGAAATGTTGGACAAATGCACACACTTCATACTAGCTGATGCACTTGGAGACGAGTGCTATGAGGTGCCACCTATGTTAGAGTAAAAGAGTTCTGCAAACTTATAAAGTAGAAAAATGCTTGGTTTCAATTGTTCTCAACACTTTAACAATCCATTGTAGATATTTTAGAGTCGTCTTCTTCTTGCGTTTGAGGCAGCAGAAATTATGTAACACCGTCCAGGTGCTGTAGCCATTGCAATGTGCTGTTGTCGAGGGCCGTGAGGTCTACCCCTCCACCAGGGGAACGGAGGACGGTGCAGTCGAAAATGACATGCTGCGCTGTTTGCTGGTCTGCTCCACACACGCAGGCTGCCGATGAACGCAACCCCCAACGATGCATGTTGGCGTTGAACCGGTCAACCTCTGTGCGGAGCCGGTTCAGGGTGACCCACTCTTTGTGGGGCATGTCCGAGCCGGGTGGGGCTGTGGTGTTCGGTGCGACAGTGAATTGGGGAGTTCACGATGTCTGTTCCCAGCTGGTTCTCCATGCTCCTAGTATGTGGAAACCGGAGCCACAGAGGGTCGCTGCATGACGGGAGAAAGGGTGACGAGATGACAGGCGTTGAGGTCCCATTTGCTGTGAATCCTGGGCGAGGTGGTGCAAAGGATGTTTGGCGTCCGATGGGGCCTTGCACACCAGCCTATGAGTGAAGAACTCTCTGCGAAGCTTGGCGGGTGTGATACCTGCGAGCACCGGCAGGAGATCTGTCGGAGTAGGGTTAGGCAGCCAGTGATGATCCGCATGGTGTCGTTGAGGGTGGCGTCTAGCTTGCTGGTATGAGCGTTGCGGCACCATGATGGGGTGGCGTACTCAGCGGCGCTGTACACGAGTGCAAGAGCACTGGTTCGAAGAGTAGATGTCCTGGCGCCCCATGATGATCCGGTCAAGCAACGCAGGAGGTTGTTCCGTGCCGAGACTTTAGCACGGAGAGCTTCAAGGTGTTGCTTGTAGGTCAGCTGCCGATCTAGTTTCACCCTGAGGTATGTAGGAAATGGGTTGTAGGGTAGGGGTGACCCATTGAGGGTGATGGTTAGCTGGCGTTGAGCTTCCTTGCTGTTCAGGTGAAAGGCCGTTGTGGTTTTTTGCCACACTCAGTTTTAGTCTCCAGGTCTTAAGGTAGCCCGCGACAAGTTCCATATCCGCCGAGAGCACATCCTCAACATTTGACCAACTCCTGTCCGAGTGCAGTAGGGCCAAGTCATCTGCGTATCCATACTGGCGCGAGGTCGTGCATGGCAGATCGCTGATATAGAGATTGAAGAGCATGGGGGCCAGTACTGAGCCTTGGGGGACTCTGCTTCTTAGGCGTCGCAGTCGGCTAGATTGTCCGTCGCTGACCTTGAGTACAAAACTGCGGTTATATTTTATAATATAACCTTGGAATAAGATCCCTGGTTATATTTTAGAGTCATAGAGTCATACAGCATGGAAACAGGCTTCGGCCCAATTTACTCACACCAGCCAACATGTCCCATCTACATTACTCCCAACCGGGAGATCCAGTATCTGTGCAGAAACCTGCGTGGATCTTTGGCTCTGTACATCAAGCTTCCTTTGTTCCTCATTGGGCCCTGGGGTTCTACAATTCATTATGTATAACATAACCTTCCCAAATGCATCATATTGCAAGTTTCAGGTTTAAATTCCATCTGCTATTTCTCTGCCCACCTTCGACCCACACCAGTTTGCCTACAGAGCAAATAGGTCTACAGGGGATGCCATCGACACTGCTCTTCACACTGCACTGACCCACCTTGAACACCAGGGGAGCTATGTGAGGATGCTCTTCCTCGACTTCAGCTCTGCCTTTAACACGGTCATCCCGAGCAGACTGGTCACCAAACTTTCCGACCTTGGATTTTCCCAAACCATTTGCCAATGGATCAAGGACTTCCTGACCAACCGCCCCCAGACCGTCAAAATAGGCCCTCACCTCTCCTCCACCATTACACTGAGCACCGGCTCACCACAGGGCTGTGTGTTGAGCCCCATCCTTTACTCCCTCTACACTCACGACTGCGCCCCCACCAAACCCACCAACACCATCATCAAGTTTGCGGATGACACGACTGTGGTTGGACTCATCTCAGAAGGAGATGAGACAGCCTATAGGGATGAAATCCAAAGGCTGGCAGCATGGTGTTCAGTGAACAATCTGGTCCTGAACTCCTCCAAAACAAAGGAACTTATAATTGACTTTAGAAAAACCAGTGGAGATTACGACCCACTCTACATCAATGGGGTCTGTGTGGAAAGGGTACCAGCTTTCAGGTTCCTGGGTACGCACATCGCAGAGGATCTTACCTGGTCTACCAACACCATCACCACAGTAAAGAAGGCACAGCAGAGACTCCACTTCCTGAGGATCCTCAGGAAAACCAACCTGCAGGAGAAGCTCATGTTGTCCTTCTATCGCTGCTCCATCGAGAGTGTGCTGGCATACTGTATAACCACATGGTATGCCAGCTGCTCAGAAAAGGACAGGAAGGCCCTTCAGAGGGTCATCACGACGGCCCAGAAGATCATCGGCTGCTCACTGCCCTCCCTGGAGCACCTGTTCAGCCTACGCTGCCTCAGTAGAGCAGGCAAAATAATAAAAGATCCATCCCACCCCGGCCACCGTCTGTTTGTTCATCTGCCCTCTGGTCGACGTTTCAGGTCGATCAAATCCCGAACAAACAGACTTAAGAACAGTTTTTACCCCAGGGCCATACGAGAACTGAACACTACCTTTGCACTAGGCAACACCATTAAAAAATCTTGTACTTAATATAATTGTATTTAATTGTATTTATGTATTTATTTGTTTTTGCATTTATTGCATATATGTTTGTACGCACCGTCAGGATTGGCTATTTTTTAATTTCGTTGTACTCGTTGCAATGACAATAAATGAATATTATTATTATTATTATAATCAATTTTGTAGTCTCGCCACACGAAAATGTAGTCTCTCCTTTCAACCCCACCATCAATCATTGCGTCAACTGTGAACTTGCTAGACATAAGCTCTACCTATGTTTGGCCCTTATCCTTCTAAACCTTTCCTATCCATGTACCTGTCCAAATGTCTTTAGTTTAGTTTAGAGGTACGGCATGGAAATGGGCCCTTTGGCTCATCGATCACACCATTGATCACCCTTTCATGCTACTATATTATCCCAATTTCGCATCCATTCCCTACACACGGGTGCAATTACAGAGGCCAATTAACCCACAACCTGCATGCCTTTGGGATGTAGTAGAAAGCGGATCACCTGAAGGAAAGTCATTCGGTCACACGGGGAACGTGCAAACTCCGCATGGACAGAAGCCAAGGTTAGGATCAAACCTGGGTCTCTGGCGCAGTGAGGCAGCAGCTGTTTGGCCCACACATGTAATTAGGTCTTGAGTAGGGGCAGAACCTAATCTGTGCATCTGTCAGTTCTCTATATCCCAGTCACTAGGATCAGTGCTGGCTTTTGCTTTTTTGAATGCCTCTAACGTTTCCTTTAAATTTGCATTATTTTATATCTATTTTGGACAGTGTTGGTGGGGGTGGGAAGTATATGGAAAAATTAGAGTTCTTGCCTTTTAGATGTGTAAATTGGTGTTAAATCAAGCAAATTCTGTTTACAACATTCCCCATTTTTCCTGCATTATTTTGAACATCGTTGGATTTGCCCTGTTTAACATGAACAGCACCTGCCTCAACGTGTGTGTCAGTCTAAAATAAATCTAGTAATTTGGAAGCTGTTTTATGTCCCTGTTCCAATATGGTGATATTCTATTATACATGCAATTATATAAAATTCATGCACGATTTAGCTGTTAACTAAATCTGGATCATTACTTATTGTTTAATCTAATATAGCCTACTCCTTATGTTCAGAGACCCTTGCCACCTTTTGTTGACTTAATTTAATCTGACACGGAACCAAGTGGATGCTGTGGTGAAACAAGCCGATAGATCTGTTTATCATGAAGTACTACAGGTGTCCAAGGTTATGGGGAGAAGGCAGGAGAATGGGGTTCAGGGGGAAAGATAGATCAGCCATGATTGAATGGCGGAGTAGATATGATGGGCCGAATGGCCTAATTTTGAGGATGTAACAAGTATAATGGATAAGGGAGACTCAGTGGATGTGGTGTATTGGACCTTTCAAAAATCCTTTGACAAGGTCCCACACAAGAGATTAATGTGCAAAATTAGAGCACATGGTATTGGGGGTAGGGAATTGACTTGGATAGAGAACTGGTTGGCAGACAGGAAGCAAAGAGTAGGAATTAATGGGTCCTTTTCAGAATGGCAGGCAGTGACTAGTGGGGTGCCGCAAGACTCGGTGCTGGGACCCCAGTTATTTGCAATATATATTAACGATTTAGACAAGGGAATTAAATGTTCTGCTCCTAGAACATATGAACTCTGTGTGTGGAACTTTGGGACATTCTGTAATTTAAACATTTAGGTACTCACGACAGACACAAAATGCTGGAGTAATTCAGCGGGTCAGGCAGCAACTCTGGAGAAAATGGATAGGTGATGTTTTGGGTCGGAACTCTTCTTCAGTCTGAAAACCCAATTTCTTCTCTTCAGAGATGCTGCCTGACCCGCTGAGTAACTCCAACATTTTGTGTCCATCTTCGGTATAAACCAACATCTGCAGTTCCTTCCTGCACAGCAACGTATTCAGAACTATTGTCATCAGCCAGAGAGATCTGGACCATAGAAAATATCGAGGAGATTCATGTTCCAGTAGAGCATATTTAAAATAGGCCACATATGTTTCACAAAACAATACAGGAGTGTACCTCTGTTTGCAAACCCTCCTGAGACATGGGACTGCTGTTTTAATTCAGAAAATAACAAGTATAACCATTAGAGAGAACACAACAGCCACTGAAGGCATCTCTTGAGGACCAGCTGCACAGTAAATATGTGAGCAGCAGGATCTACTTGCTTTATGTACCAGGGGGCCTTTGCAGGTGCACATCTTATAATTCAAAGTATTTACAGCACCGGAAGCGACAAATACTGGTCAATTTTACTTTACATCATATTGTACAGTCGTCTATTCCCCCCACCACCATTGAAAAGATCTACAGGAGTCACTGCCTCAAAAAGGCAGCCAGCATCATCAGCAAAAGGATGGAGAGAGAGAGGGAGGGGAATTATAGACCAGTTAGCCTTACATCGGTAGTGGGGAAGATGCTTGGGTCGATTATTAAAGATGTTATAGCAGCACATTTGGAAAGCAGTGACAGGATCGGTCAAAGTCAGCATGGATTTATGAAGGGGAAATCATGCTTGACTAATCTTCTGGAACATTTTGAGGATGTAACAAGTATAATGGATAAGGGAGACTCAGTGGATGTGGTGTATCTGACCTTTCAAAAATCCTTTGACAAGGTCCCACCCAAGAGATTAGTGTGCAAAATTAGAGCACATGGTATTGGGGGTAGGGAATTGACTTGGATAGAGAACTGGTTGGCAGACAGGAAGCAAAGAGTAGGAATTAATGGGTCCTTTTCAGAATGGCAGGCAGTGACTAGTGCGGTGCCTCAAGACTCGGTGCTGGGACCCCAGTTATTTGCAATGTATATTAACGATTTAGACAAGGGAATTAAATGTGACATTTCCAAGTGTGTGGATGACACAAAACTAGGTGGCAGTGTGAGCTGCGATGAGTATGCTATGAGGCTGCAGGGTGACTTGGATAGGTTTGGTGAGTGGGCAAAAGCATGGCAGTTGCAAATGCACTATAGTGTGGATAAATGTGAGGTTATCCACTTTGGTGGCAAGAACAGGAAGGCAGATAATTATCTGAAGGGTGTCAGATTAGGAAAAGGGAAGGTGCAACTAGACCTGGGTGTGCTTGTACATCAGTCACTGAAAGTAAGCATGCAGGTACAGCAGGCAGTGAAGAAAGCTAATGGCATGTTGGCCTTCATTGCGCGAGGATTTGAGTTTAGGAGCAAGGAGGTCTGACTGCAGTTGTACAGGGCCCAGGTGAGACTGCACCTGGAGTATTATGTGCAATTTTGGTCCTAATTTGAGGAAGGACATTATTGCTATTGAGGGAGTACAGTGTAGGTTCACCAGGTTTATTCCCAGGATGGCAGGACTGACATATGATGAAAGAATGGGTCAACTGGGCTTGTATTCACTGGAATTTAGGATGAGAGGGGATCTTATAGAAACAAATAAAATTCTTAAAGGATTGGACAGGCTAGATGCAGGAAAAAAAATCCCGATATTGGGGGAGTCTAGAACCAGGGGTCACAGTTTAAGAATAAAGGGTAGGACATTTAGGACTGAGATGAAGAAAAATGTCTTCACCTAGAGAGCTGTGAATCTGTGGAATTCCCTGCCACCGAAGATAGTGGAGGCCAATTCACTGAATATTTTCAAGAGAGAGTTAGATTTAGCTCTTAGGGCTAAATGAATCAAGGGATATGGAGAAAAAGCAGGAACGGGTACTGATTTTAGATGATCAGCCATGATCATATTGAAATATCATATAGGTGCTGGCTCGAAGGGCCGAATGGCCTACTGCTGCACCTATTTTTCTGTTTCTATGAGACCCGCACCACCCTGGCCATGCTCTCATTTCATTCCTGCCATCGGGAGAAAGGTTCAGGGGCCTGGAAACTGTAATTCCCAGATTCAGGAGCAGCTTATTCCCCACAGCCATCAGGCTATTAAACACTACAACCTCCAAATAAGCTCTGAAATACATAGACTTGGGGGCATATTTTTTGCCTTTGCAACATTAATGTTTGCATGTACTGAACTTTTTGTTGTTTATTATGGTTTTTACAGAATATTATGTTTACATATCTGTTGTGCTGTTGCAAGTAAGAATTTATATGTTCCGTTCTGGAGTTTCCAGAAGGCAGGTAGTATAACAATATTATACGGCATAGTGACGCAGCAGCACAGTTGCTGCCTTACAGCACCAGAGATCTGGGTTTGATCCTAACTACGGGTGTTGTCTGTATTGAGTTTGTACATTCTCCCCGTGACGTGTTTTCTCTGGGTGCTCCGGTTTCCTTCCACACTCCAAAGACATACAGGTTTGTAGGTTAATTGGCTTCAGTCACATTGTAAATTGTCCCCAGTGTGTAGGATAATGCTAATCAGTGCGGACTCATGGGTCGAAGGGCCCATTTTCACACTGAATCCCTACAATAAAGTCCAATTTAAAAGACATCTGGACAGGTACATGGATAGGAAAGATTTAGAGGAATATAGACAAACACAGGCAAAAGAGATTAGCATTGATGGGATATTCTGGTCAACATGGATGAGTTGGACCGAGGGGCCTGTTTCTGTACTGTATGGCACTCTGACTCTATGAGTCTATTGACGCAAATTGGTGGAATAGACTTGATGGACTGAATTGCTTAATTCAGATCCCATAATTTATGAAAATCATCAACCCAACCTAAGAAAAAAATAATTTTCAGAACTTCCTTTTGTTCTCTGACTTGTGACTGTTCCTTGGTGTCAGCCTCACTATCTATTTCTCCCATCAGCTGTATTCTTTTCATTTATTACATTACTGCATGAATGGCCTTTCAAGTGATAGGTCCTTGCCAAAAAATTTTAGAGTATAGATTATCGTAAACATTGCAAAGATTCATGAATCAGTTGGTACTATGTTGAGTAAAAATGCACTGGGACATGAATGATTTTGAATGCTTTTAAAATAAATAAGATTCATGCAAATATATTATTGCATTTAAGTGCTAATTACAGTTTGTGTGGCATTAACATAATTTGTTTGACCTTGAATGTGAAAATGTGGGTGAACCGGGGAAGCATTCACTAACTTGAGGAAGCCACCAATATCTACTCTTTACTGATGTCTACGTGACACATAAATGATAGGCTAGAGGATACAGGTCCATTCCTGGTATTTCGGCAACTAACGTTCTGCCACCTCTTTTAATCCGGACAAATTCTCTCCCCCCCCCTCCCCCACCCAAGTCCCCACAAAAGTGTACCGCCTAGGCCAGGTCAGGCGGCCGAACGGAACCTCATCGGGACTTACGCACAGATCGGCAAGTCGAATTTGCCGCCTGTGGCTGAGGCTCTGGAACTCGGGCCTAGCCAGAGCCAACAGATCCACTCCCATAGCCAACTTCCAAATCTGACTTTTGGGGCCGGAATCTCAGCCCCCCCCAAGGCTGTGACCTCTGTTAGTCCAGCAAAATGAATAATACGGCAAGGCTCTGGAACCAAGGGTACTAGAAAGTCAGCAGTGGACTTGTATATCTATAATGCCATTAAAATATAGCTCTATAGGACTTTGGTTAGGCTGCATTTGGAGTATTTCATGCAGTTCTGGTCGGTGAAAGATGTGGAGGCCTTGGAGAGGAGGTTCACCAGGATGGTACCTGGGTTAGAGGGCTTTAGCTGCAGGGAGTGGTTGGATGGACTTGATTTGTTTTCTCTGGAATGTCTGAGGCTGGAGATGATAGAAGTATGTAAAACTATGAGAGGCATAGAAAGGGTAGGCAGTCACAACTTATTCCCCAGGGTGAAAATATCCAACACTACTGGGCATTGCTATACGGTGAAAGGGGGAAAGGTTAATGGAGATTAAGTTGTGGGGCAAGTTTTATTTCACAGAGAGTGGTGGGGGCTTGGAACGCTTTGCCAGGGATGGTGGTGGAGGCAGATACAATAATGGCGTTCAAGAGACTTTTAAATAGACACGTAGAAGTGCAAGGAATAGAGGGATATGGATCATGTACGGTCAGACGTGATCAGTTTAACTCGGCATCATGTTCAGCACAAACATTGTGGGCTGAAGGGGAGATATTGTGGAAGATACAAAGATATATCTTTAAATTTCACTAATGGTTGGTTTTCTCCATCAAGGGTTGGAAAGAGTTCAATTGAGACTAATCTAGGAAAACTGGCCTGGAGTTTCCAGCAATTGCACTGCGGTGCTTCAAAGTCGTTTGCCCAAGTCTGAATAAACACATTAGAAACTCGAGCAAGCGTCGCATTAGAATTAGGAATTATGCTGTTCGAGTGGCTTTTCTCAATATACACATGTGCTTAACTATAACTGGAAGACATATAACTTGGTGCACATTGAAAAATAAAAGATTTCTACAGATACAAGGGAACCAACATGCCTCAGCCACAGTTTGTTTCTTACATAATTTAATAGCAATGCCAAGTCTACTAACTCTACTTTTAGATAAGTGGAAATACTTAGACTTTCCTGTCTAAAACACATCCAGGATGTGGTTATTCATTGGAATAGTTTTAAACAAATGTGTGGGAGGTTGAAGGAAGTGAAGGAAACTTTTATATTTATTTCTTGGGCCACGTAGTTCCAGATGTAGGAGGAAAGGAGCTCAATGACAAGCTATGGTTCCCAATGTTAGTAAGCCATTCATTGCATCTCAATGATTATTCAATCACAATGGAGTTATAAACAGCTTTGTCATTTTGTACCAAGAAAATAACAACTATATTTTGTAATACGTTCACTTTTACTTTGTCAAGACAACAATCTCTCCCTCAATGTCATCAAGATGAAGGAGTTAGTTACAGGCTTCAGGAAGTGAGATTGTAGACATGCCCTAATCTGCGTTAATGATGCCAACATGGCAGTGGTTGAAAGCTTCAAGGTCCTAGGCACAAATATCACCAACAATTTGTCCTAGACCAACCACATTAATACTACGGCCAAAAGCCGACACCTCTACTTGCACAGGAGATGAGGGAAGTTTGGCATGTCTCCAATGACTCTTCCCATCTTCTACAGGTGCACCATTGTGAGCATCAGGTTGCATCACTGCTTGGTTTGGGAACAACTCAACCCAACTCTACAAGAAATTGCAGAGAGTTGTTGATGTACCCCCTGCCCATTCACACGGAACAGACTCCCCACCATTGACTCCATCTACACTTCACACTGTCTCGAGAAAGCAGTCAACATAATTAAGGGCTTTAATTCATCCCAGTCCACCCCTCTTCTTCCCTCTCCTGTTGGGCAGAAGATACAAAGGCTGAAAGCACTTACCACCAGACTCAGGAACAGTTAATTCCCCTCTGATATCAGACTACTGAGTGGTCCTTGGCTGTTGTCCCGATCTTCCAACCTGCCTCATTGTGGCTAGGACATTTTCTCTGTAACTGTTATTTTATAGTGCTGTAGTGCTAAATTCTGCACTGGTATTCTTCTCTTTGCTGGATTTATTGTACTTCTATATGGGTTGTTTTTTGCCATGTATGCCATGATTTGATTTGACTAGTTAACACACGAGCAAAAGCTTTCACTGTATATTGGTACTCGTGACAATGATATTCCAATACCAATACTAACTTTTCTTCCATACCCATTGGGCTTTGGGTTCAGAAGCATGGATGTGCACACTTTTATCTTCATCATAATTTAACATGTGTTTGCAGGAGCAGGAACTCATTTTGAACATAAATTCATTCCACTGTAAGCTCTTGTTTTGGTCTTCAGGGTGCTCTTCATAATGCTGAAACTCTTTAATGAGACACACTCTAAATGGAGCAGAGCTACTTGTGAAACTGGCAGGGCTCGGACTTGATGCTCAAAGTCTTTGGTTATAATGTGGGAGATCTAGCAATGATACTGTGCACAAATCTGCAGAAAACAAAAAAATGTACACACTCACAGGGAATTTGCAAAATAAAAAGCATAAATCAGTTATTGGATGATCTAGACAGATTAGGAGCTTTGTCCCATACATGTTAAATGTGATTGCAAAGAGACATAACTATTCGGATCTGGGAAGGTGTAAATTTGTGCACAATGTTGGAGTACCAACAATGACACCAACAATAATAGACACAAAAAGTTGGAGTAACTCAGCAGGTCAGACAGCATCTCTGGAGAAAAGGAATAGGTGACATTTCGGGTCGAGAACCTTTCCAGAGATGCTGTCTGACCCGTTGAGTTACTCCAGATTTTTGTGTCTATTCGGTTTAAAACAGCATCTGCAGTTCCTTCCTACACGGTTGATACCAACAATGTTGGATACCAAAATCAATTGGTTATTGTCCCATCATTTCTTCTGCTCCTTGCACCTGTTGGGCAGAAGATACAGAAGCTTGAAAGTATGTACCAGACTCAGAAACATCTCCTTCTCCTTTCTGATCAGATTTCTGTGATCCTTCCTTAAAGCAGGGCACAGTCACAGTTCTCCAACCTACCACATTGCAGACATTGGATTTTTTTCTCTGGAACTGTTATGCTATAATGCTGAGAAACTATATTCTACATCTGGAATCTTTCTCTTTGCTCTACCTTTTGTACTTGTGTTAGGCTTGATTAGTTTAGAGATACAGTGTGGAAACAGGCCCTTTCGCCCAGCGAGTTCACGCTGACCAACGATCACCCCTACACATTCTATCCTACACCTCTAGGGACAATTTATAGAAGCCAATTAATCTATAACCCGGCATGTCTTTGGAATGTAAGAGGAAAATGGAGCTCCTGGGGAAAACCCACAGTCACAGAGAGAACTTTCAAACACCGGACAGAAAGCATCTGTAGTCAGGATCAAACCCGGGTCACTGGCGCTGTTAGCCAGCAACTCTACCGCTGTGCCACTGTGTACATTCGTGTGTAGTATTGATTTGATTGGATAGCATACAAACAAAAGTTTTCACTGTACCTTGGCACATGTACCAATAATAAACCTAAACCTAATTGATACATCGTTAATCTTCTCCGTGGATTGTCACCTTGTCATGGTGGAGAAACTTGTGTGGTCCTGAGATCCTGAGAGCGATGCCGTCTGGAGCTATGCTCCTGATAGGGTCACCCATGGTGGTAAGGTCAAGGGGGAGGTCCCTGACAAAGAGCAATCCAACCAAGGCCTCAACAGTGGAACAGGTGGAGGATGATGGCTGACTTTTGTGGAGCGTCACAATGGCTGGGAAAGCGGATGAAGGCTGCAGCTGAAAAGGGTCCCCGGTCGTCTTGGATTCCATGCCATTGGATTCTGACCCAGATCTGTCAAGGACCGTGCGGTGGCTGTCTGTGCACCTGTCTCCCCACGTTAAACAAAGTCACGCACAGCCGTCCTAAAGGACAGTTATACTCGCTTCGAGTAACCGCTGATGATGATGACATCGTTAATGTTGCACAGACTGGGTGAAGGTGCCTTTTAGGGGCGTATTGCTTGATAACAGTCTTGCTGCAACTATACATGGTGAGCAGTATCTAAACACAGATTCTGCAGAAGGAGGGCAACTAAAATTATCCCTGACCTTTTGGGCTTGACTGTTAAGATAGACTTGATTAATTTTTAGCTTTGCTGACAGCCATAAGCTGCTTTTAGTGATGGTTAACATAACATCAACAGTACTTGCTGTTCTTATTCCCAGAAAATGGAAATTCCCCAGAATGAGTTGGGGCGGTTTAATTGTGCAACTAATATAGTGAAAGGCTTGGATAGAGTGGATGTGGAGAAGATGTTTCCACAAGTGGGAGAGTTTAGGACCAAAGGCCATTGCCTCAGAATAAAATGATGTTCCTTTAGGAAGGAGATGAGGAGGAATTTCTTTAGTCAAATGGTGGTGAATCTGTGGAATTTGTTGCCATAATGGCTGCCGAGAACAAGTCAATGGATATTTTTAATGCAGAGATTGATAGATTCTTAATTAGTACAGGTGTCAGGGATTATAGGGCAAAGGCATGAGAATGGTGTTGAGAGGGAAAGATAGATCAGCCATGATTGAATGGTGGAGTAGGCTTGATGGCCTAATTCTGCTCCTATCACTTATGAACTTATGATAACAAAGACTCTTCCTTCTCTCTCAGGTGGAACAGATCCTAAGGCAATACTTTGAAGAATAGATGGCCACCCGACACCTGAACCAATGTGTACACTGCAATTAGCTTCACTAAGGCAGTTATCTGGTCTCTATTGTTTTGCTGTTTGCGGCAGATTGCTGCGTAGAAATTGCCGGATGCTTTTTCCACGTTATAACACTGGTTCCACTTCAAATGCATTTCTGAGGTTCAGGTAGATACTACATGAAATCAAGCCTTTACTCAGCCTGACCAATTTTTTGGAGGCACAAGGAACTGCAGATGCTGGAATCTTGAGCAAAACACAAAGTACTGGAGTAACTCAATGGGTCAGGTCGCATCTCTGGAGGGCATTCTGAAGAAGGGTCCTGACCATTGTCTATCCATTCCCTTCACAGATGCTGCCTGACCCGCTGGGTTACTCCAGCACCCTGCGTTCAGACCAATTATTTCATCATTTAGAAATGAATCGGGTGGCTACCAGCCAAGGTATTTTGACTTACCAAATTTCAATGTTCAACTTGTGGTTTGACCATCACTGACATTCCTTTTTTTGCAATTCTCGTTAAGAATGAAAATTATGGCAATTGTCATTAGTATGATTTTATGAATCTCTCCATTTGTATTTTAACAATCAGAAAATAAGTTTGTTTTTGCTTTGGTTAGAGTATTCTGTTCATAGTTAACCATTCATAGTTATCATTTAAAAGACATTTGGACAGGTACGTGGATAGGAAAGGTTTAGAGGGATATGGGCCAAACATGAGCAGGCCCATAGATGAGTCCTACAAGTGTAGATGGGGCATCTTGGTCGGCGTTGGCAAGTTAGGCCGAAGTGCTGTTTCTATGCTGCTTGACTTTATGACTGAGATCCTTAAACCTCAAGACCCTTGAATTCCCTCCACCAACAAAGAATTCACAACCATCTCCTGAAGAGCAATCAGTGAAGAGGATGAAGGCTGGTCTTATCAACAATCCAACCAATTCAAGAATAATTTTAAAGGAAAATAATTGTTGACCTCAATAAGTCCAAATCAGGTCACTCTGCATCAATAATTTAATCAGATAATCCAAGGAAGGGCATTTATTAATGATTATAGTGGAAGTATCTATTAAGCACTTCAATAGAGATATCATTTAGAATTTATACATTCCATTAAAATATTAAATAGAAGGGATGAATAGCTATCTCTGCGAATGTACCACCACACTATATTACAGAAATTAAATTCATGCGATAAATTATTCAATGGCACTTTTCACTGAAGTTTTCAATAAGGGACCAAACGGAAGTAAGTATCATCTGAAACATCTGGCGAATTCAGGACTAGTGTGCTGATGCCAGATTACATCCAACACTGGATACATTTGGTAAAATATATTTTAAGATCATAACATCGATCTTAATGGAAAATAATTGGAATTTTAAGCCTTGCTTGTGATGAACTGTATATTTTATGTGATAAACATTATTAAAAATAGATTTTACATTCAGATATGTTACCGGTTGATAACTTGCTAACCCTGAGGAATATATTAGAAATTACCTGTGTCCAACTGAGTTGAAATATTGCTTGGAACAATATTTGTGCATGGCTGCACAATTAATATGGCTTTTTCTGATGGCTATCATTGTAAAGAGAGCAATTTTCCCTGAGAGCAATTAAGAACATATCCAACAGTGGGTTACAAAAAAGGTTTACAAATTAAGATTGGAGCTCCAGCACATTGATGTTACACTTGCCGATTCTGTGTGCAAATTATCAGTTGTCTTTCCAATAGAACGTAGAACAGTACAGCACGGGAACAGGCCCTTCAGCCCACAATGTCCATGCCTTGTTGAACTAATCTCCTCTTACGGAATGTCATCTATATCCCTCCATTCCCTGCAAATCCATGTGCCCGTCTAAAAGCCTCATAAATGCCGCTAACATATCTGCCACCACCACCACCCCTGGCATGTGTTCCAAAGCAGCCAGCACACTCTGTAAAACAAAACTTGCTCCACACATCTCTTAAATTTTGTTCCTCTCACCTTAAATCTATGCTCTCTTGTCTTTGACATTCCTACCCTGGGAATAAGGTTCTGACTATGCCTCCAATAAAGTTATGTACCTCTACTGAGTCTCCCCTCAAACCTTGGAAAATAATCCAAGTTTGTCCAATCTCTCTTCCATAGCTAATACCCTCTGATCCAGGCAGCGTTCAGGTAAACTTCTATACCCTCTCCAAAGCCTCCAAACCCCTCCTCTAATGGGGTGAGCAGAATCGCACACAATAACTACTCAGCAATAGACAATGAGTGCACCAGCTGACAAATCGCTCTCTCGCCCATCCATCAGGCATCCTTTACCCCACCTGTGGAAGAGTCTGCAGTTTCTATATTGGCCTCATGAGTCACTTCACGACCCACAAAACTGGAGCGGAGGTAAACAAACCTTGATCCCGAAGATAGACACAAAATGCTGGAGTAACTCAGTGGAACAGGCAGCATATCTGGATAAAAGGAATGGGTGACGTCTCGGGTCGAGACCGTTCTTCAGACCCGAAACCATCACCCATTCCTTCTATCCAGAGATGTTGCCTGTCTGGCTGAGTTACTCAAGCATTTTGTATCTATGTTTGGAGTAAAACAGCATCTGCACTTCCTTCCTACGAACTTTGATCCCAATGGAATGCTTTGGATGAAGAAGAATGCTTTGGAAGCATATCTTCCAATATGCTTGGTTGGTTGTTTAATGCTTTCAGACTAATAATCAGTCTCAACAAGCTGATAACTTAAACAAAAAGTTACAAGCTCAAGAATTCCGGTGTTATTTCAAAGGTGTTTCCTATTTTATAAGTGGTGCATTTTGCTCAGGTGTTAAGCTGGAAAGGGTGCGGAGAAGATTTACAAAGATGTTGCCAGAATATAAGAGCCTGAGCTCTAGGGAGAGGTTGAGCAGGCTAGGAATCTATTCCTTGGAACGCTGAAGGATGAGCAGTGATCTTATAGAGGTGCATAAGATCGGGAGAGCAATAAATAAGGTAAATGCAGTCTTTTACCCAATGTAGGGGTATCAAGAACCAGAGGATATTGGTTTAAGATGAGGGTGGGAGGATTTAATAGGGACCCGAGGGGCAAATTTGTTAAACAGAGGGTGGTGGGTGTATGGAACGAGCTGCCAGAGGAGGTAGTTGAGGCAGGTACTATCACAATGTTTAAAAAATATCTGGAGAGGTACACGAGTAGGATAGGTTTAGAGGGATATGGGCCAAATGCAGGCAAGGCGGAACTAGTGTTGATGGGACATGTTGAGCTGTAGGGCCAGTTTCCATGCTGTAGGACTCTATGACTAGGTGGGGGCTGATTTCAAAAGAAGTGAAGGGATTGGATTTTATCTTTCGTGTCTATGGCTCGTGGATTGCTCTACAGTGCGCAGAAAACTGCAGGTTTCTGCAGCACTACCTTGCCTTTTTAAATCAAGCCACAGCATTGATCATCCAGATCTCGTGATGAATGATGTTGGGCAAGCATGCTGGCAACACACATAACTCAGTTTCAGCTCCACTGGTTCAGGAGACGCGAAAACATGACATTTGTGGGAGGCTGGAGCCGGCTGCGGGACAAGACGGAAAGAGGTTATCCGACTCCACCGAGATACTTGATGAGTCCTTGCAACATGTCATGCAGTGGGCAGCAGGGCCTGTGGGGGCTCTACCTTCACAGCTAACAAAGTGGGATCCATCCTGCAACATCACATTGAGTGACCATTGGCACTAGAGTCACAGAGTTGTAGAGTCACAGAGTCGTAGAATCATAGACTCATTGAGTCGTTGAGCCGTACAGCATGGGAACAGGCCCTTCAGCCCAAGTCATTCTTGCCAACAAAACTGTCCCACGTACGCTGGACCTATTTGCCTGTCTACGACCCATATCCCGCTAAACTTTCTTATCTGTGTACCTGTCCAAGTGTCTTTTAAATATCATTATTGGAACTGCCTCAACTTATTCCTCTGGCAGTTTGTTCCATATACCGATCACCCCTCTGTGGGAAAAGGTCACCCTTCAGATTCTTATTAAATCTTTCCCCTCTCACATTAAACCTATGTCTTCTGGTTTTTGATTTCCCTACCCTGGTTAAAAACTCTATGCATTCACCTGATCAATTCCCCTCAAGTCAAAGCAATGGCCAAGAAAGCCCACCAATGCCTCGACTTCCTCAGAAGGCTTAGGAAGTTCGGTATGTCACCAACAACCATCACCAACTCCGTAGCAAGCATTTTATCAGGATGCATCACAGCTTGGTTTGGGAACAGCTCCATCCAAGACCGCAAGAAATTGCAGAGAATTGTTGATGCAGCCCAGACCATCGCCCAAACCAACCCCCCTTTCATTGACTCCATTTACACTTCACGCTGCCCGCAACAAGGCCACCAGTATACTAAAGCATGAGTTTCACCCCGGCCATTCCCTCTTCTCCCCTCTCCCATCAAGCATTAGGTACAGAATTTGAAAACCCACATTTCCAGATTCAGGTACAGTTTCTTCCCAGCCGTTATCAGGCAACTGAACCATCCTATCACCAACTAGAGAGCGTTCCTGAGCTACCATCTATCACATTGGACAGCCTCGGACTATCTTTAATCGGACTTTACTGGACTTTATCTTCAACTAAAGTTATTCTGTTTATTATGTATCTGTACACTGTGGACGGCTTGATTGTAATTGTGCATTCTCTTTTCGCTGACTGGATAGCATGCAACAAAAAAACGTTTAGACAATAGACAATAGGTGCAGGAGGAGGCCATTCGGCCCTTCGAGCCAGCACCGCCATTCAATGTGATTATGGCTGATCATTCTCAATCAGTACCCCGTTCCTGCCTTCTCCCCATACCCCCTGGCTCCGCTATCCTTAAGAGCTCTATCTAGCTCTCTCTTGAATGCATTCAAAGAATTGGCCTCCACTGCCTTCTGAGGTAGTGAATTCCACAGATTTACAACTCTCTGACTGAAAAAGTTTTTTCTCATCTCCATTCTAAATGGCCTACCCCTTATTCTTAAACTGTGGCCCCTGGTTCTGGACTCCCCCAACATTGGGAACATGTTTCCTGCCTCTAACGTGTCCAACCCCTTAATAATCTTATATGTTTCAATAAGATCCCCTCTCATCCTTCTAAATTCAAGTGTATACAAGCTTAGCCGCTCCAGTCTTTCAACATATGACATTCCCGCCATTCCGGGAATTAACCCTGTACAACTGCAGAAGGACCTCTTTGCTCCTATACTCAACTCCTCTTGTTATGAAGGCCAACATTCCATTGGCTTTCTTCACTGCCTGCTGTACCTGCATGCTTCCTTTCAGTGACTGATGCACTCGGACACCCAGATCTCGTTGTACGTCCCCTTTTCCTAACTTGACACCATTCAGATAATAATCTGCCTTCCTATTCTTACCACCAAAGTGGATAATCTCACACTTATCCACATTAAACTGCATCTGCCATGCATCCGCCCACTCACACAACCTGTCCAAGTCACCCTGCAACCTTATAGCATCTTCCTCACAGCTCACACTACCACCCAGCTTTGTATCATCTGCAAATTGGCTAATGGTACTTTTAATCCCTTCATCCAAGTCATTAATGGAAATGTTTAGTTTAGTTTTGAGATATATGGGCTTTTGGCCCACCAAGTCAGCAGCAACCAGTGATCCCCACACACTAGCTCTATCCTATACACTAGGGACAAATTACAATTTTTGCCAAAGCTAATTAATCTACAAATCTATACGTCTTTGGAGTGTGGGAAGAAACTGGAGCACCCGGGGAAAACTCACACGGTCATGAGAAGAACGTGCATACAGACAGCGCCCGTCGTCAGGATTGAACCTGGGTCTCCGGCGCTGTAAGGCAGTAACCCTACCGCTCCGCCACCATGCCGCCCAAGCTGGTACCTTTTCCCCACATTTGGCCCATATCTCTTCTAAACCTTTCCTATCAATATACCTGTTCAGATATCTTTTAAATGTTGTTAGTGTGCTTCCTCTGGCTGCTCGTTCCACATACCCATACATCTATTATCCTGAATTCAGCAACAATAATCCAAATTGTACATGCTTATTTAGCATGCTGATTAGTCTTTTCTTTAGCATAACACATAAAATCATTGACCAGAAGCCGCATTTGTGCTGACATAGATGTTTATGCTACTAAGCAATCAAGGTAATGGAAGTCCTTTACATTTTATTGACTTTGTAGAGTAAAGCAGAATATAATGCACCACTCAGAAATTGAAAGGGTTTTGATTCATTCTATATTATAAAATCTGCTCCAAAACATTAATATATCAGCCATTTTGAAAGATAGACCTAATGGAAGTATATAAGAAATCTTGGTTTAGTTCCAATCAAGAAAATAAAAGGTTTTTATTTCTCCAATGTTAACAATTTTAGGCTGTTAAATTCATAGTTTATTTCCAAATTAATGGTGATTACAGATTCACTTAATCAGTCATGTAAATTAAAATAAGAAACAGATTAATTCTAAGTTGCATCTGAAAATGAACCTTTTCCCACTTTTGGCAATTTAATTCATAGAGTCATAGTTGTATAGCAGAGAAACATGCCCAATACGTTTGCTGTCAACACTAAAATCAATGGCCTACATTGGGCCCCTATCCTTCTATAATTTACTTCTTTAAGTGTCTTAAACAGCAATTGTCTCTGAGACCAAAGATAGACATGTGTCTAAAGAAGGGTTCCAACCCAAAACAACATCCATCCTTTTTCTCCAGTGATGTTGCCTGACCCGCTGAGTTCCTCCAGCATTTTGTGTCTAACTTCGGTATAAACCAGCACCACTTACGCACTGTATATGAGACCACCACTTTCTCTGACAGCGCATTCCAGATATCAACCACACTCTGTAAAAACAAATTATACCCTCAGATGACCTTTGAATATTCTACATCTTCCGTTAAACCTACGCCATCTTGTTTTCATCTTGATCTCTACTGGAGGAAAAAATCTGGCTCCACGCCATTCCTAGTCTTATATCCATCAGATCATCTCCCAGTCTCCTTCACTGCAGGGAACATAAGCCCAGCCTATCCAATCTCTCCCCATAATCAAAGTGCCCCAATCCAGACATCATCCTGGTGAGTCTCCACGGCATTTTCTCCAGAGCAATTGCACGCTTCCTATAGAGTGGTGACTAAAGCTGCACACAGTAGTCCGTGCAGCATCATCACTGTTAAAGTTGCAACAAAACATCCCAACTCTCTGCTCTATCCCCTGACCCATGAAGGCATGATGCCATAGGCCTTATCTCTATACTATTGACCTGAGGGGAAACTTTGGGCTTCAACTCTTCGGTCTTTCTGCTAATTAACATTCCTTATTGGCCTACCTTTTACTGTGTACATACTACACCTCCTTGCACTTGTTGGGATTATATTCCATCTACCAACACTCTATCCAACTTTCCATTGGATCTATTTCCCTGTGCATATTATTTAAGGTATTTAGGAAAAAAGCCATTTTTGAAAAATCCCCAGCATTGTTTCACAAACTCTTTTCTACTCCTGTAACAGAGCTGTTTTTTATTTGTTAAAACAGAACACAATAGAGTACAGGAAAATTCATTATCCAGATCACTTTAGCGTACCTGGTGTAGCTGCTCAGTGGAACAGCTGGTAGAGCCGCTGATTCACAGCATCAGAGACCCAGGTTTAATCCTGACCTTGGACGCTGTCTGGGTAGAATTCACAGATTCTCCCTGTGACCGCGTGGGTTTCCTCCTGGTGCTCCCATTTCCTACCACATCCGAAAGACGTGTGGATTTGTAAGTTAATTGGCCTATAGTGTGTAGGATAGTGGGGTGATCGCTGGTCGCTGTGGACTCGTTGGGCCGAAGAGCCTGATTCCGTTCTGTATTTCTAAAGTCTAAAGTAAAGTAAAGTAATGTCTCTGTAAATTTTCCTGGGTGGATACGAAAGCGGAATAACGTAGAACTATGACTGGTGATCGATGTGTACTCGGTGGGCTGAAGGGCCTGTTTCCATGCTGAAAGCTAAATTAAACCTGCAGTCTTTGTACATGGATTGATTGGGAACATCTCAATCAGGAGTGATGGTGCAATCTGACAGGGTGGTGGCGGCAGTCAGAGGTTTGGTGTAGTCAGGTCAGAACGGAAGGTGGGTGTGGAGAGACCAGCCTGAGAGTGACAGGGGAGTGGCAGGGGAGAGTTCAGTATGACTGTGATAGTTGAAAGGCAAGTACAACAGTAAAAAGGGCCACAAAGAACTGCAGATACTGGAATCGAGTAAAACACAAAGTGCTGGAGTAACTCAGAGGGTCAGGCAGCATCTGCAGAGAAAATGGAAAGGTGAAGTTTCGGGTCAGGACCTGTAAGACTTGAGAAGTTTTCCCTCATTCTGAAATCAACACCAAACCAAAGAGCTGCAGTTTGGGCATTTTAAACGGGAGACTGGGGCTGATAGCGGAGAAAGGCTGCGGTCAGTTTACCAAGGGATGTCACAATCTGTGGGTCCTAAGATGGCTGCAGGACCTCGTGACCAGCCACAAGAGCAAAAACCTTACAACCCAGTCTCTAGGTTTCTGCAAAGCCACGGCCAGAACAATGGATGGGTATTGGCCATGCAGAAACCTGCGAAACCAGGTCGAAGTCCAGACACTGGGGCGCTGACATCAGCATACTCACAATGCCCCAAGCCGACCTACACAGTTAATCTCGTTAAGGGGGCACAATAGCCCATAGAAAACTACCTGGTAGGTGATGGGAAACCAGTTAAACCCATCACCTCGCAACGAAATACCAATTAACACCGTCTGGCCATCCCCGGTACCCCCAGACATAAGCGCAGATCAGAGAGAAAACTCATACATATCTTTTAAACAAAGAAATCCCAAGATCTGGCGGGAGATAGGACGGGTCAGAATAGTATAACTGGCCACGACTTTTGGGTTTTAAACTCATGCAAGGCAAAGTCAAACGGATGCAGGAGGAAGAAAAGACAGGCAAGAAGAAGCGAAGTGCAAGAGAGAGGAACCGGCACGCAACTCGAGAAGAAATACTGCAAGAAAACCTGCAAGGAACGCAAGAAACGGAAGGAAGAAACTCAGGGGACAAGCACGACCCTCACGGAAAGCAGCGGAGAAACAGCACGAACAGCCAGTAACCCCAGTAATAGCCACATGGTGAGCATGTACCCCGATCCTGCATATCCTGGACATAGTTTAGTGTAGAGGGGAGGGTGGTTTGAATAAACGTGGGTGTGTAAAGGAATATGTGTTGGTCAATTTTGCGATGTGTCGTACGTTCCCCATCTTACAGTCGTGTATATGTCTTGTAGAACTGTGCGTTTTAGAATTCATAGTCAAAAGTATTCATGTAATTCGGTATGTGTCTTATAGATATGTCTTATAGAACTGTATAAGTATTCATGGACAATAGTCCCAAGCGTTCAATAAAAGCCTTTTCCATTTAAACCCTGGTCTTCAAATCTGGTCTGGTTGAATTTTCTGCACTATAAACGCTCCTGCATCTAAGTCCAGTGTCTAGAACCGTAGGGGGTGAGTGGGTCGAACCACTCACGGGGAACCAGTGTGCGCGACCTGGTCAAGGGATCAGAGCAAGGCACGGGGACCTTAAGTCGGGCAAAAGCTCGGGGCAGAAACCCCTTACAGACCCTTGTTCAGACAGATTGTAGCCGATAGGTGAGGAAGAAAGCTTCAAAAGAGGTGGGGTGAGACAACATCTGGCCCGTGATAGGTGGGTACAGTAGAGAGGGGTGGGGGGGGGGTTTAGATTGGCAGATGGGTGGACAAAGACAGGTGATGAAAAGGAGAGAAAAGGGCATTGCATAAGGAGAGAAGAGGAGAAAGAAGAGGGAGGAATAGAGTGGAAGGGGAAGGAGGGGTGGTGGGGAAAAGACAGCAATGGAAATGACTGTGGGAGTGGCTCATGTAGCAGCAGAAGTGGAGAGGACCTTTGCAAAGTGAGAGTGGAGGCACTAGTCCAAGAGGGGGAGTGAGATTGGTTTGGGAAGGAGAGTGAGCTTGGTCCAAGAGTGTGAATGGTCTGAAAGAGGGAGAGGAAAGATTGCAGGAAGGAACCGCAGATGATGGTTTAAACCAAAGATAGATACAAAAAGTTGGAGTAACTCAGTGGGACAGGCAGCATCTCTGGAGAGAAGGAATGGGTGACGTTTTGGGTCGAAACCCTTCTTCAGACTCAATCTTTAGTCCGAACCCGAAACCTTACCTATTCCTTCTTTCCAGAGATGCTGTCTGTCCCGTTGTTACTCCAGCTTTTTGTGTCTATCTGTGGAGAGATCGTAGATGTACAGAGACACACAACTTATTTTACAAAGGGAGATTTATTAGATGTTTTAAGATAATGAGGTTGCTTAATAATGTGGGTAAAGAATGGGTGTTTCCATCAGAGTCACTGGTAGGAAGTTATTGAAGAATTCTCCTAAGAGATTGAGTGAGGAAAGTGAGTAGAAAAAAATATTTCAAACAAAATCTTGTCAGAACGGAATAATTTTCCACAAGGTTGAGGCTGTGGCCATTTCTTCACTGAGGGAATATTGAATGAATAATTGAAACAATGGAACAGATAAGGATATGAAAAGAAGGCAAGCCAATGTAAGTGGCTTCAGATTGCTCTAACAAAGGTATACATCAAAGGGTACGTGGACAAGGATACCACAAAGGTAAGCTAGCCAAGAATCCAAAGGAGGATGGTAAAAGCGTCGTGAAGAGGAAAAAAAATAGTTAAGCCAAATGTGGGTCCCTTGAAGACAGAAGCAGGTGAATTTATTATGGGGAACAAGGAAATGGCAGACGAGTTGAACAGGTGCTTTGGATCTGTCTTCACTAAGGAAGACACAAACAATCTCCCAAACGTTCTAGTGGCCAGAGATCCTAGGGTGACGGAGGAACTGAAGGAAATTCATAGGCAGGAAATGGTGTTGGGTAGACTGATGGGACTGAAGGTTGATAAATCCCCGGAGCCTGATGGTCTGCATCCCAGGGTACTTAAGGAAGTGGCTCAAGAAATCGTGGACGCATTGCTGATCATTTTTCAATGATCTATAGATTCAGGATCAGTTCCTGTGCATTGGAGGGTAGCTAAAGTTATCCCAATTTTTTTTAAAGGAGGGAGAGTGAAAATAGGAAATTATAGACCAGTTAGCCTGTGGTGGGGAAGATGCTGGAGTCAATTATAAAAAAAGAAATTGCGAAACATTTGGATAGCAATAACAGGATCGTTCCAAGTCAGCATGGATTTACGAAGGGGAAATCATGCTTGACTAATCTTCTGGAATGTTTTGAGGGTGTAACCAGGAAAATGGACAAGGGAGAGCCAGTGGATGTAGTGTACCTGGACTTTCAGAAAGCCTTCAATAAGGTCCCACATAGGAGATTAGTGGGCAAAATTAGGGCACATGGTATTGGGGGTAGGGTACTGACATGGATAGAAAATTGGTTGGCAGACAGGATACAAAGAGTAGGGATAAATGGGTCCATTTCAGAATGGCAGGCAGTGACTAGTGGGGTACCTGCGGTGCTGGGACCACAGCTATTTACAATATACATTAATGTGTTAGATGAAGGGATTAAAAGTAACATTAGCCAATTTGCAGATGACACAAAGCTGGGTGGCAGTGTGAAGTATGAGGAGGATGCTATGAGGATGCAGGGTGACTTGGACAGGTTGTGTGAGTGGGTAGATGCATGGCAGATGCAGTTTAATGTGGATAAATGTGAGGTTATCCAGTTTGGTAGTAAGAACAGGAAGGCAGATTATTATCTGAATGCTGTCAAGTTAGGAAAAGGGGAAGTACAACGAGAACTGGGTGTCCTTGTTCATCAGTCACTGAAAGTAAGCATGCAGGAACAGCAGGCAAGCTGAAGAAAGCCAATGGAATGTTGGCCTTCATAACAAGAGGAGTTGAGTCTAGGAGCAAAGAGGTCCTTCTGCAGTTGAACAGAGCCCTAGTGAGACCACACCTGGAATAATGTGTGCAGTTTTGGTCTCCACATTTGTGGAAGGACATTCTTACTATTGAGGGAGTGCAGCGTAGGTTTACTAGGTTAATTCCCGGAATGGCGGGACTGAAGTATGTTGAAAGACTGGAGCGACTGGGCATCAGAGTCCAGCGACTGGGCTCCAGAGCCCTGGAATTTAGAAGGAGGAGAGGGGATCTTATTGAAACATATAAGATTATTAAGGGATTGGACATGCTGGAGGCAGGAAACATGTTCTCAATGTTGGGGGAGTCCCGAACCAGAGCCCACAGTTTAAGAATAAGGGGTAGGCCATTTACAATGGAGATGAGGAAAAACTTGTTCACCCAGAGAGTTGTGAAGCTGTAGAACTCTCTGCCTCAGAAGGCAGTGGAGGCCATTTCCCCAGATGCTTTCAAGAGAGAGTTAGATAGAGCTCTTAATGATAGCGGAGCCAAGGGTTATGGGGAGAAGGCAGGAACAGGGTACTGATTGTGGATGATCAGCCATGATCACCGTGAATGGCGGTGCTGGCCTGAAGGGCCGAATGGCCTACTCCTGCACCTATTGTCTATTGTCTATTGATTGAATCCACTGTGGTTATTTCTGGTTGTTTGTGATATGGTTTATACAGTAGAGACACAAGGAACTGCAGATGTTGGAATTTAAGTGAAATACAAAGTACTGGAGGAACTCAACGGGTCAGGCAGCATCTATGGAGGGTTCAATTGAGTTGAGTTTAGTTTATTGTCACGTGTAACGAGGTACAGTGAAAAGCTTTTGTTGCGTGGTAATCAGTCAGAGGAAAGACAATGCATGATTACAATCGAGCCATCCATAGTGTACAGCTACATGATAAAGGAAAGGAAATAATGTGAAAAACATGAATAAAGAAAATGGACATATGATGCTTCAGATTGGGGCCCTTCTTCAGAATAATGCCGTGGGGGGGGGGGGGGGGGTGAGAAAGCTGGAAATGCCAGAGAGGAGCGGGCAAAGCCTGGCATGTGATAGAGTTTGGTCTTGTAGAATACGGGGGTTTTGAGTAGCTTTTATTTTAAATAGGAAAAGACCTTTGAATAGCAGTTAAGGCATGTTTTATTTACTTGGTATAAATCCAGCAAACTTTACAATGGGTTGTTAAGCCAAAGCAAATTTGACAATAAGCCGAAAGTGCTCAAATATGTTGAAATATATCATGTTAGGGAGAGCTGTAGATAAAATAAGCAAGCGGATTGGCCAGTCAACAAGCATACAGCTCAAAGCCAATTAGCAGCTTTGTGTACACCTTTTAATTAGGATCATGGCAGTAAATGAAATTCACTATGAATTCATTTTAAAAAACCCTAAATGAATAACGTGGGATATCCACAAGGCGATGTTTCATTAAGGTTCATTTTAAATGCAAAACGCTAGATGTAATGTGATTAGTAGCCTGATACTCTCTAACAAAGAATCTTTATTTGTTTATGCATTACATTCATATTTGATTGCAAGGCTAAATATGTATGTGCCATAATGTCAGGCAAAATGTACTCTTTGAAAATAATGTACAAATTTCACATTTAGGAATATAATGAGAATCAAACCTGCCACATTCCAGAAAATATCTTGCTTTCTAAAATTATTCATGAGACAACTAAGCAATCATTTAAAAAGTAATTATTTGAAAACTAGCATGAAACATGTTTATATTTTAAAATTATGCACTGTGTTTAGGTCAGCTCAAGTGGAATAAAATTAATTTATTGCCCATTACACTTCTGCAGCAAGGTAGCAGTGTGATACTATGCCCTTTTCACATTAAGTAAATATATAACTAAACTTAAATATTGGAGCAAGAAAAAATAACACAGTTAGTTGAGATAACGTTAGTTAAGTTTAGTTTAGAGATACAGTGCAGAAATAGGCCCTTTGGTCCACCAAGGCTCCGCCAACCAGCGATCTTCATGCAGAAGAGCTATCGGACGTTTGTATGTTTGTACGTAGCAATAAACTACATTTAGTTTGCAGCGTCCAGATTAGGAACATTTCACTAAAATAAATTAAAATAATGTTTGAAAGAGAGGCATGCAGAACAGCAGTAAGAATGCAGATGTGGGCAAGGCTGATTTCTATGTGATGAGACAAGGGTCTATAGGGAGCAGCTTCCTCCCTATAACCATCAGGCTATTAAACACCAAACACCTCCAAATTGACTCCAAACTAAATAGACATGGGGATATTATTTTTTGTCTTTGCACTAGTATTGTCTATTTATTTGTCTGTTTGTGTTGAGTTGAGTTGAGTTTAGTTTATTGTCATGTGTACTGAGGTACTGCGTGCTAACCAGTCAGCAGAAAGACAATATAGGTTTCCAACCAAGCCATCCACAAGGTATAGATACACCATAAAGAGAATAACGTGAATAGCGTTTAGTGCAAGATAAAGTAGAGTAAATCCAATCAAGGATAGTCTGAGGGTCTCCAATGAGGTAGATTGTAGCACAGGACTGCTCTCTAGTTGTTGGTAGGATGGTTCAGTTAGAAACATAGAAAGAAACATAGAAAAATATGTGCAGGAGTAGGCCATTCGGCCCTTCGAGCCGGCACCGCCATTCAATATGATCACGGCTGATCATCTAAAATCAGTTCCTGCTTTTTCTCCATATCCCTTAATTCCTTTAGCCCTAAGAGCTAAATCAACCTCTCTCTTGAAAACATCTAGTGAATTGGCCTCCACTGCCTTCCGTGGCAGAGAATTTCACAGATTCACAACTCTCTGGGTGAAGAAGTTTTTCCTCATTTGAATTGAATTGAACTGAATAAATTTTATTAGCCAAATATGTATAAATACAAGGAAGTTGCAAGTAACAACACGACATACAGTAGACAATTAGAAATAAAACATTATAATTTAAATATGTGAAGAATGAAATTAAATACCAAAGCAAAAGGAGGCTACAGACATCTGGTTGTTGTATAGAGCTGCTCATGGAAAAAAGCTGTTTTTATGTCTGGCTGTGGCGGCTTTGACAGTCCGGAGGCACCTTCCAGAGGGAAGTGCTTCAAAGAGATGTGGCCAGGGTGAGAGGGGTCAGAGATAATCTTGCCCGCTCGCTTCCTGGCCCTTGCAGTGTACAGTTCGTTGATGGGGGGAAGGTTGCAGCCAACAACCTTTCGGCTGATCGAATGATGCGCTGCAGCCTCTGGATATCATGCTTGGTGGCTGAGCCAAACCAGACCATGATGGAGAAGGTGAGGACAGACTCTACGGTGCCAGTATAAAACGGAACCATCGCTGCCTGTGGCAGATTGTGTGTTTCTCAGCTGCCACAGGAAGTACATCCTCTGTTGGGCCTTTTTGACTGGAGTCGATGGTGGCCCCCCATTTAAGGTCTCTGGAAATGATGGTTCCAAAGAATTTAAATTACTCCACAGATGTGACTGTGGTGTTGTTGATGGTGAGTGGGGGGGGGGGGGGGGTGGGGGGGGGGGGGGGGGGGGGGGGAGGGGGAGCTCACCTAAAGTCCACAATCAATTCCACTGTCTTAACAGCATTAAGCTCCAGGTTGTTGCAATGGCACCAGGACGCCAGCTGTGTCATGTCCTATCTGTAGGCAGATTCCTCCCCATCCTGGATCAGTCCAATCAGGTTTGTGTAAACTGCAAACCTGAGAAGCTTGACAGAGGAGTCTGTGGAGGTGCAGTCGTTGGTGTCGAGAGAGTAAAGGAGAGGAAAGAGTACACAGCCTTGCGGTGCTCCTATGCTGAGGGTCAGCGGGTCTGAGATGTGCTTTCCCAGCCTAAATGGCCTACCCCTTATTCTTAAACTGTGACCCATGCTTCTGGACTCCCCTAACATTGGGAACATTTTTCCTGTATTTAGCCTGCCCAATCCTTAAAGAATTATATATGTTTCTATAAGATCCCCTCTCATACTTCTAAATCCCAATGAATACAATCCCAGTCGACCCATTCTTTCATCATATGTCAGTCTCACTATCCTGGGAATTAACCTGGTGAACCTACACTGCACTCCCTCAATAGCAATAATGTCCTTCCTCAAATTAGGAGACCAGACTTGCACACAATTCTCCAGGTGCGGTCTCACCAGGGCCCTGTACAACTGCAGTAGGACCTCCTTGCTCCTAAACTCAAATCCTCTTGCATTGAAGGCCAACATGCCATTAGCTTTCTTCACTGCCTGCTGAACCTGCATGCCTACTTTCAGTGACTGATCTACAAGCACACCCAAGTCTCGTTGCATCTCCCCTTTTCCTAATCTGATACCATTCAGTTAATAATCTGCCTTCCTGTTCTTGCCACCAAAGTGGATAACCTCACATTTATCCACATTATACTGCATCTGCCCACTCACCCATCCTATCCAAGTCACCCTGCAGCCTCTCAGCCTCCTCATCACAGCTCACACTGCCACCCAGCTTTGTGTCATCCGCAAACTTGGAGATGTCACATTTAATTCCCTCATCTAAATCGTTAATATATATTGTAAATAACTGGGGTCCCAGCACCGAGCCTTGTGGCACCCTACTAGTAACTGCTTGCAATTCTGAAAAGGACCCGTTAAATCTGACTCTTTGTTTCATGTCTGCCAACCAGTTCTCTATCCATGTCAATACCCTACCCCCAGTACCATGTACTTTAATTTTGCACACTAATATCTTATTTGGGACCTTATCAAAGGATTTTAGAAAGTCCAAATACACCACATCCACTGGCTCTCCCTTATCCATTCTACTGGTTACATCCTCAAAAAATCCCAGAAGATTAGTCAAGCAGGAATTCCCCTTCATAAAACCATGCTGACTATTACCAATCATGTAATTGCTTGCCAAATCTGCTGCCAGAACATCTTTAACAATCGACTCCAGCATCTTCCCCACTACCGATGTAAGGCTAACTGGTCTATAATTCCCCGTTTTCTCTCTCCCTCCTTTCTTAAAAAGTGGGGTTACATTGGCTACCCTCCAGTCCACAGGAACTGATTCAGAGTCGAGAGAACATTGGAAAATGAGATCCATAGTCGAGAGAAAGGTTGCCTGAGAACAGCGAGACACCTCTACCCTGGAAATTA
This sequence comes from Rhinoraja longicauda, assembly GCF_053455715.1. Classification (NCBI taxonomy): domain Eukaryota; kingdom Metazoa; phylum Chordata; class Chondrichthyes; order Rajiformes; family Arhynchobatidae; genus Rhinoraja; species Rhinoraja longicauda. The sequence continues at coordinate 49,109,279 of NC_135959.1, read as the reverse complement.
TGAAAATATTCCACTTCACATCAGAGGTTTAGAGAAGAATTACATTAACCTAGAAGATCCTTCTTAATTATGTTTTTTGCTTGTCTAATCTTTGCACATATTCATATTTTTCAAATTAAATTTATGCTGATGCACATTTTTAAGAGCCTTTGAACAGATTGACTTTGTCCATGGCCGACATCAGTGCAACGACTTGTGATATTATTAAGCCTCGGTTCATTTTAATTCTTTACCCATTTGATGTTCTTAATTGTGAGTGAGGCATGTTATACAATTAGTATTCCAAGTTCAAACATCGCAGGAAACATTAAATGCAGTTGCTGATATACAAATAGCAAATTTCTTCCATTTCACAGGAAGCTTTTTTTAGATTAGTTTTGAGATACAGCATGGAAACAGACCTTTCGGCCCACCAAGTCCACGCCGACAAATGATCCCTGCACACTTACACTATCCTACACACAATGGGGACAATTTACAATTTTACCGAAGCTAATCAACCAACAAACTTTTACATGTTTGGAGTGTGGGTGGAAACCGCAGTAATAGGAGAAAACCCACGCAAGTCATATGGAGAATGTACAAACTCCGTACAGGTAGTACCTGTGGTCAAGATCGAACCCGGTTCTCTTGCACTCTAAGGCAGCAACTACATTATCACCGTGCCGCCTGGTGAAGCCTCAGAAGTAAGTTGGACTCTACCATAAATCTGTCATTTAGTAATGTGCTTGCCAAGAAACTGATTCACATTTCAGCTTCTCATAGTTCTGATAAAAGGTCATTGACCTGAAAGGCAACATCTGCTTCAGTCTAGTTTAGTTTATTATTGTCACATGTACCGAAGTTCAGTAAAAGCCTTTTTGTTCCCTACTATCCAGTCAGTGAAAAGTCTGTATATGAATACAGTGCATTCAGAAAGTATTCAGACCCCCTCGCTTTTCCACATTTTGTTTCGTTACAGCCTTATTTTAAAATTGATTAAATTCATTTTTTTATCATCAATCTACACACAATACCCCAGAATGAAGAAGCGAAAACAGGTGTTTCAAAATTTTTGCAAAGTAATCCAAAAAAATGACTGAAATATCACATTTACATAAGTATTCAGACCCTTTGCTATGACACTCAAAATTGAGCTTAGGTTCATCCTGTTTCCATTGATTATCCTTGAGATGTTTCTACAACTTGATTGGAGTCCACCAGTGGTAAATTAAATTGATTGGACATGATTTGGAAAGGCACACACCTGTATTTATAAGGTCCCACAGTTGACAGTGCATGTCAGAGCAAAAACCAAGCCACAAAGACGAAGGAATTGTCCGTTGACCTCCGAGGCAGGATTGTGTCGAGACACAGATCTGGGGAAGGGTATAAAACAATTTCGGCAGCATTTCAGGTCCTGAAGAGCACAGTGGCCTCCGTCATTCTTAAATGGAAGAACTTTGGAACCACCAGGACTCTTCATAGAGATGGCCGCCCGGCCAAACTGAGCAATTGGGGGAAAAGGGCCTTGGTCAGGGAGGTGACCAAGATCCCAATGGTCACTCTGACAGAGCTCCAGAGTTCCTCTGTGAAGAACCTTCCAGAAGGACAACTATACCTGCAGCACTCCACCAATCAGGCGTTTATGGTAGAGTGACCAGACGAAAGCCACTCCTCAGTAAAAGGCACATGACAGCCCGCTTGGAGTTTGCCAAAAGGCACCTAAAGGACTCTCAGACCATGATGAAACAAGATTGAACTCTTTGCCGAATGCCAAGCGTCATGTCTGGGGGAAACCAGGCACCGCTCATCACCTGGCTAATTCCTTACCTCCGGTGAAGCATGGTGGTGGCAGCATCATGCTGTGGGGATATTTTTCAGCGGCAGGAACTGGGAAACTAGTCAGGATAGAGGGAAAGATGAACAGAGCAAAGTACAGAGAGATCCTTGATGAAAACCTGCTCCAGAGCATTGTGGACCTCAGACTGGGGCAGAGGTTCACCTTCCAACAGGACTACGACCCTAAGCACACAGCCAAGACAACGCAGGAGTGGCTTTGTAACAAGTCTCTGAATGTCCTTGAGTGGCCCAGCCAGAGCCCGGACTTGAACCTGATCGAACATCTATGGTGGGACCTGAAAATAGCTGTGCATCGACACTCCCCAACCTACCTGCCAGAGCTTGAGAGGATCTGCAGAGAAGAATGGGAGAAATTACCTAAATACAGGTGTGTCAAGCTTGTAGCATCATACCCAAGAAGATGTAATTGTTGCCAAAGGTGCCTCACCAAAGTACTAAGGGTCTGAATACTTCCAATGCACTGTACAACCAATCTGTCCTACAGATACAGGATAAAGGTTGTAATGCAAGATAAAGTCGAATAAAATCCAATTAAAGATAGTTTGAAGATCTCCAATGAGGTAGATGGGGAGCTGGCTCTCTAGGTGATGAGAGAACAGTTCAATAGACAATAGGTGCACGACTAAGCCATTCGTCCTTTTGAGCCAGCACCGCCATTCAATGTGATCATGGCTGATCATCCACAATCAGTACCCCGTTCCTGCCGTCTCCCCATATTCCCTGACTCCGCTATCATTAAGAGCTCTATCTAACTTTCTCTTGAAAGCATCCAGAGAATTGGCCTCCACTGCCTTCTGAGGCAGAGAATTCCACAGATTTACAACTCTCTGAGTGAATTTTTTTTCCTCATCTTCATTCTAAATGGCCTACCCCTTATTCTTAAACTGTGGCCCCTGGTTCTGGACTCCCCCAACATTGGGAGCATGTTTCCTGCCTCTAGCGTGTCCAATCCTTTAATAATCTTATATGTTGCAATAAGGTCCCCTCTCATCCTTCTAAATTCCAGTGTATACAAGCCGAGTTGTTCCAGTCTTTCAACATATGACAGTCCTGCCATTCCGGGAATTAACCTAGTGAACCTACGCTGCACTCCCTCGATAGTAAGAATGTCCTTCCTCAAATTTGGAGACCAAAACTGCACACAGTACTCCAGGTGTGGTCCGCTAGGGCCCTGTACAACTGCAGAAGGACCTCTTTGCTCCCATACTCAACTCCTCTTGTCTTGAAGGCCAACATGCCATTTGCTTTCTTCACTGCCTGCTGTACCTGCATGTTTACTTTCAGTGACCAATGAACAAGGATATCCAGATCTCTTTGTTGCCTCATAACAGCTGGGAAGAAACTGTCCCTGAATCTCGAGTAATGCATTTTCAAACCTCTGTACTCCTTCCCTGATGAGAGAGAGGAGAAGAAGGAATGACTGGGGTGAGACTGGTCCTTGTTTATGCTGGTGGCCTTGCAGAGGGAGCGTGAAGTGGAGACGGACTCAATGGAAGGGAAGTTGGTTTGTGTGATGGCCTGGGCTAAGTGCTTTCCCTCTCCCCTCCCTTTCAGCGAAGGATTTTCCTGCGTCTTGTGTTTTAATTTCAGATTTCCAGCATCAATCAATTCTGCTTCCAGAATGTCCAAGAAATGTAATCATTATACTAACCGAACCCATTACCTTTAGTTACCAGGACTCTAGACAGTGGTATCCTCTTTAAAGCTCCCCTGACTTACCTTTAAGATGCTCCTCAAAGCATATTGCTCTGCGATCAATCTCAGGCACTGGGGTGAGTGTAAAGGAGGAAGATGGACAGTCAACTGTCCATGTAGCGTCAACTGTCCATCTAGCATCAACTGTCCATGTAGCATCAACTGTCCATGTAGCGTCAACTGTCCATGTAGCGTCAACTGTCCATGTAGCATCAACTGTCCATGTAGCGTCAACTGTCCATCTAGCATCAACTGTCCATGTAGTGTCAACTGTCCATGTAGCGTCAACTGTCCATGTAGCGTCAACTGTCCATGTAGAAACAACTGTCCATGTGGCATCAACTGTCCATGTAGCGTCAACTGTCCATGTAGTGTCAACTGTCCATGTAGCGTCAACTGTCCATGTAGCGTCAACTGTCCATGTAGAAACAACTGTCCATGTAGCGTCAACTGTCCATGTAGAAACAACTGTCCATGTGGCATCAACTGTCCATGTAGCGTCAACTGTCCATGTAGAAACAACTGTCCATGTAGCATCAACTGTCCATGTAGCATCAACTGTCCATGTAGTGTCAACTGTCCATGTAGCGTCAACTGTCCATGTAGCGTCAACTGTCCATGTAGCGTCAACTGTCCATGTAGTGTCAACTGTCCATGTAGTGTCAACTGTCCATGTAGAAACAACTGTCCATGTAGCGTCAACTGTCCATGTGGAAACAACTGTCCATGTAGCATCAACTGTCCATGTAGCATCAACTGTCCATGTAGCGTCAACTGTCCATGTAGCATCAACTGTCCATGTAGCGTCAACTGTCCATGTGGAAACAACTGTCCATGTAGCGTCAACTGTCCATGTAGTGTCAACTGTCCATGTAGTGTCAACTGTCCATGTAGAAACAACTGTCCATGTAGCGTCAACTGTCCATGTAGAAACAACTGTCCATGTAGCGTCAACTGTCCATGTAGAAACAACTGTCCATGTAGCGTCAACTGTCCATGTAGAAACAACTGTCCATGTAGCATCAACTGTCCATGTAGCGTCAACTGTCCATGTAGAAACAAGGAACTGCAGATGCTTATTTATACCAAAGATAGACATAAAGTGCTGGAGTAACCTTTGTGTTATAACTTTCCATGATTCATATTGATAAGTGACATCAACATCTTTGGAGTCACTGATGTCCAAAATTGATCTGGACAAGCCACGATAATGCTGTGGACACGGGTGCTGGCTGTACGGAGTTTGTACGTTCCCCCTGTGATGGTGTGGGTTTTTCTCAGGGTGCTCCATTTTCCTATTGCACCCCAAAGATGTACTGGTTTGTAAGTTAATTGGCTTCGGTAAGTTGTAAATTGTCACAGTGCTAGTGTACAGGTGACCGCTGTTCGGCGCAGACTCGGTGGTCGGCAAGGCCTGTTTCCACACAGTATCTCTAAATTGTGAAGTGAAAGTGTAAAGTCTAAGAGTGAGTAAAGAGCGCATCAGAGGCTGTGCATTCAGCTGTGATGAGTCGCCTCCTGACCCGGGAGCTTTTCCGCCAGCAACAAGATACTCCCTGCTTGTCTGGTGGAGGGCAGCTGGAATAACATGCGAAGAAGTTAGCACCATTCAGAATGAGCCTGCCTCTTCTATTGACACCCCCTCTGCCACTTCAAACATTCAAACTCTCCACTGTTAGCTCACGTACTGTCTCCAAAATACACTGTATTACACGTCCAAAGTTCTCCAGACTTCCTATGTTTGGAAGGACGAGGGCAGGAGGTATATTTAGAAACATCAACCCCTGCAGGTTTCCCTCCATTACACAATGTCCTGACTTGGAACTGCATTGCTATTTTGTCATTGTGGTTGGGTCAGTAGATAGGAACATTCAGCACACTCGGAGCGCCTGGATCAGATGCACAAGAGTCATCATTGTGACATCTTCTCGAGGGCAATAAATGCTGGTCTTTCCGTACCACAGGTCCCGTGAATTCATGGAAAGAAACAAACAATCTATTTCTTCAACCTGGCTCCAGTCACACTCTTTGGACTTTCAGGGCTCCAGCTGAGTAAAGTGTAGGGCTTGTCTTTTAGTCTAGAGATACAGCATGGAAACAGGCCTTTGGCCCACTGAGTGCACTGACCAGCAATCACCCGTACACTAGCACTATCCTATGCCCTATGGACAATTTACAGAAGCCAATTCACTTACAAACCTGTATGTCTTTGGAGTGTGGAAGGAAACCGGAACACCCGGAGAAAACCCACGTGGTCAAAGGGTGGACAGACAAACTCCATACAGACAGCACCCATAGTCCGGATCAAACCCAGGTCCCTGCCGCTGTGAGGCAGCAGCTCTACCGCTGTGACACTGTGCCGACCCTCTCAGACCTGAAATGTTGGTTTAATTCTCCTTCCACAGATGCTGCCTAACCTGTCGAGTGTTTCCATTATTTTCTGTTCTTTATGTTGTTTAAGACTGGAGGAACCAGTCCGTTTTCAACAAGGACCTTACCAAGAGCTTATTCCCATCTAGCCCCACCTTGTACTGGTGACCGTGATTCCAAACGGTTGTCCTGAGTATGTAATTCCCAGATCTGTACTCTTTTTAGAGTAAGAGTTATAAAGCACAGAAACAGGCCCTTCGACCCATTGAGTCCATGCCAACCATCAACCACCCATCCTCACTGATCCTACGAAGATAGACATCTATCAGCTGGAGTAACTCAGCTGGTCCGTCAGCATCTCTGGAGAAAAGGAATAGGTGTTGTATCAGGTCGAGACCCTTCTTCAGTCTGAAATGTCACCTATTCCTTTTCTCCAGAGATGCTACCTGACCCGTTGAGCACTCCAGTATTTTGTGTCTATCTTCGGTGTAAACCAGCATCTGCAGTTCCTTCCTACACTAATTCTAATTTTTTTTCTCCCCGCATTCTCATCAACTCCCCTCAGTGGCCAATTAACTTACTGAGTCTTTGGGATGTGGGAGGACACCAGGGCACTCGGTGCTCACAAACCCATGTGGTCGCAGAGGAAAAAGTGCAAATTCCACACAGTCAGCAGTCGAGGTCAGGATCGAACCCGGGTCTCCAGCGCTGTGAGGCAGCTGCTCTACTTGCTATGCCATTGTGCTGTACTGCCACTGTGCCTTAATAAGCCTCAGGTGGAACTGAGTACAGGCAGCTAGGCATAGACAGTTTGCTCTGCCCACAAGATGCAGTGGGCCTCATTTATGTCACAAGGCCAGACTATTTATCTCAATACCCACTTTAAAATATATATATTGGTGTTTATTACATTAGGGTGGCACAATGGCATAGAGGTAGAGTTGCAGCCTTACGGCACCTGAGCCCAGATTTGATCCTGACTACGGGTGCTGTCTGTATGGAGTTTGTTCATTCTCCCCATGACCTGCATGGGTTTTTCCTCGGTTTCCTCCCACACTGCAAAAATGCACAGGCTTGTAGGTTAATTGACTTGGTAAAATTGTAAATTGTCCCTTGTGTGTGGGATAGGTGTAAATGTGTGGGGATCACTGGTCAGCGTGGACTCAGCGTTTCTGCGCTCTATCTTTAAACTAAACTAAACCAAACTAAACTGCTCATTCACTGATTCAGTTAAAATAACGCAGCATTTTTAAATTTTCTTCACTCTCAAGCCACATTTCATGAATTTATAAATAAAGTAGATTATAACTATTTTCATTCAGGTGCCTCAAATCTATGTACGTATAATTTATTGTTTGATTGCCAAATGAGCAACCATGCCTGTAGAAAATGTCCCCTCTGTCTCTTTCAAAGTGTTCCTTCTTTCTGATGGTGATTAGCCCACTGATTTATGAGCAGGGAAAGATTTTAAGATATTTCAGTTTCTATTCATATTTCCCACAATTTATTTACTGTAAAATCTTACTCTAAAATGAAGACCCAGGAAAGATTCAGCCAGCCAACTACCTACCAGATTCGTCATCATTTATTCCCAGAAAAGCAGACCAAACTTCCCCTTACATTTTCCGCACCTCCCGAGACAGTTAATTCCTCATTTTCAGCACCTGCTGTGTGAAGTAATTAAATATAAACTGTTTACGCACCTGACCTCCTGACCCATATCCTTTGGTTTGTGGCAATGACGAACATGTTATTGCTCTACAGATCTTGATTATTTGAATAGCATCTCCCTTGAGCTTTCTACTCCAGAGTAAACACTACAAGCTCTTCGACTCCTCGGCATGGATTCGATCCATTAAGCTGGGTATCAGTCTAGTTGCTTTTTTAGTGCTGCCTTTAAAGCTTGGATATCTGGACTGCAATGCAGCAAGCAGCTTCTTCAGCTGTGGCCATACATGAGCTTTCTGCACATAGACAATAGACAATAGAAAATAGGTGCAGGAGAAGGCCATTCGGCCCTTCGAGCCAGCACCGCCATTCAATGTGATCATGGCTGATCATTCTCAATCAGTACCCCGTTCCTGCCTTCTCCCCATACCCCCTGACTCCGCTATTGGAGGCGTGGCTGTGTTCTGCAGCTGCGGCTCACCGGCAGTCTCTCCGTTTTTTTTTGTTGTGTTTTTTGTCATTGTTGATGTTAAATGTACGTTTTGTTTTATTTTTAATTCTGTGTATGTAGGGGGGTGGTGGGGGGGTTGGGGGAAACCTTTTTTTAAATCTCCTCCTCAACGGAGATGCGACTTTTACCGTGTCGTATCTCCGTTCGCGCAACGGCCTAACAACGTGGAGTCGGTGGCCTCCAGCTGGGATCGACCTCGAAGACTCCGGTCGCAGGGCCTGGACTTACCATCTCGGAGGTTTCGGCCGTGGGCCCTGCAGACCGCAACATCGGGAGTTCGCAGGTCCCTGGCTGGCGACCGGCTTTTGGGAGCTCCAGCCGTAGCAGCTTCGACCGCCCCGAAGCACGAGGCACGATCAACCCGCCCGCAGGCCCTTCATCGCCCTGCGTGGCCCGGCCGCAGCACTTTACATCGCCCGGTGGGGGCTCAGGACTCTCATCGCCCTGCGTGGCTCGGCCGCGGCATTTTCCATCGCCCGGTGGGGGCTCAGGACTTTCATCGGCCTGCTCTGCTCGACCCTGGGACTTTCCATCGCCCGGTGGGGGCTTCAAGGGGTTGGGAGCCTCGATCGCCTCGTGGCGCCACGGGAGAAGAACGAGGAGGAGATAAGACTTTGCCTTCCATCACAGTGAGGGTATGCCTAGAGCAATCACTGTGATGGCTGTTTTGTGTAAAAAATTGTATCTGTGTGTCTTGTGTTCTTTAATGTCTACTGCCGGACCCTGACGTGAGAGGACGCTGGCGTTGATTATTCGCCGCTTTTCCGTCAGGATAGTTTGTCTGTTTGTCTGTTTGTCTGTTTGTTTCTATGTTAATTGTATTTGTAAAGCGTTTTGTGCATGTGTTAAGGCGCTATATAAAATAAATATATTATTATTATTATTATTATCCTTAAGAGCTCTATCTAGCTCTCTCTTGAATGTATTCAGAGAATTGGCCTCCACTGCCCTCTGAGGCAGAGAATTCCACAGATTCACAACTCTCTGACTAAAAAAGTTTCTCCTCATCTCTGTTCTTAATGGCCTACCCCTTATTCTTAAACTGTGGCCCCTGGTTCTGGATTCCCCCAACATTGGGAACATGTTTCCTGCCTCTAACGTGTCCAACCCCTTAATAATTTTATACGTTTCGATAAGATCCCCTCTCATCCTTCTAAATTCCAGTGTATACAAACCTAGTCGCTCCAGTCTTTCAACATATGACAGTCCCGCCATTCCGGGAATTAACCTAGTAAACCTATGCTGCACGCCCTCAATAGCAAGAATATCCTTCCTCAAATTTGGAGACCAAAACTGGACATACGTTGTCTATCTATTCTCACATGCGGATGGCTCTCCGACTGCAGTCATGTGTTATGCTGCTGAAGATCAGTGCTCTCCAGATCAGGCCATGCCCTCAACTTATAGAACATAGAACATGGAACAGCGCTGCACTGGAGCAGGCCCTTCGGCCCACAATGTCTGTGCTGAACATGATGCCAAGACCAAATCTCACTATTCCCTGAATATCATACAGCACAGACATTGTGGGCCGAAGTCAGGATCAAATCTGCAGACTGAGAGTTGGGGGGAAGGGAATGAGGCAAAAGGTACATTGAGCAGGAGGAATCACAGAGGGGGAGCAGCGAGAGAGGGTGTTGCAGAATTCTCGTCCGAGAGAGGAGGAGAACTTCTTCAAAGTAAGCACACCTTGAGATTTCGCAGTGGAGCAGACAAAATACCTTGTACTTGCCGAGCAATGTTGTAACATAGTCAGTAATGGTTCTCTGGAGTATTATCAGGAACAGCACGAGAGCTGATATTGTGGTGGGAAGGTAAGGCAAGAGTAGAATGTTTCAAAGGAGGAAGGAAAGGCAGAAAACTAGACTTTTTGTTTATGGAAGGCATCACACAGCTTAAGGCTTATACTGGAAACTATGGGAGATACACAAAGGCCAAATATAGGTTTAAGCTTAGGTTTAAGTTTATTATCGTTACATGTACTGAGGTATAGTGAAATTCTTTGTTTTGCATGCTATCCAAACTGATCAGGTATTCCATACATAGATCCAATCACTATACTAACCGAATAGTTAAAGGCTCGGACAGAGTAGATGTGGAGAGGATATTTCAATGAGTGAGAAAGTCTAGGACAATAGACAATAGACAATAGACAATAGGTGCAGGAGTAGGCCATTCAGCCCTTCGAGCCAGCACCGCCATTCAATGCGATCATGGCTGATCACTCTCAATCAGTACCCCGTTCCTGCCTTCTCCCCATACCCCCTCACTCCGCTATCCTTAAGAGCTCTATCCAGCTCTCTCTTGAAAGCATCCAACGAACTGGCCTCCACTGCCTTCTGAGGCAGAGAATTCCACACCTTCACCACCCTCTGACTGAAAAAGTTCTTCCTCATCTCCGTTCTAAATGGCCTACCCCTTATTCTCAAACTGTGGCCCCTTGTTCTGGACTCCCCCAACATTGGGAACATGTTATCTGCCTCTAATGTGTGCAATCCCCTAATTATCTTATATGTTTCAATAAGATCCCCCCTCATCCTTCTAAATTCCAGTGTATACAAGCCCAATCGCTCCAGCCTTTCAACATACGACAGTCCCGCCATTCCGGGAATTAACCTAGTGAACCTACGCTGCACGCCCTCCATAGCAAGAATATCCTTCCTCAAATTTGGAGACCAAAACTGCACACAGTACTCCAGGTGCGGTCTCACCAGGGCCCGGTACAACTGTAGAAGGACCTCTTTGCTCCTATACTCAACTCCTCTTGTTACGAAGGCCAACATTCCATTGGCTTTCTTCACTGCCTGCTGAACCTGCATGCTTCCTTTCATTGACTGATGCACTAGGACACCCAGATCTCGTTGAACTCCCCCTCCTCCTAACTTGACACCATTCAGATAATAATCTGCCTTTCTATTCTTACTTCCAAAGCGAATAACCTCACACTTACCTACACAGCCTGAGAATCAAAGGACGTACCTTTAAAAAGAAGATGAGCAGGCATTTCTTTAGTCAGAGGGTGGTGAATCTGTGGAATTCATTGCCACAGAGGGCTGTGGGGCCATCATTAGTTATTTTTAAAGTGGAGATTGACATGTCCCTGATTAGTAAGGGTGTCAGGGGTTATGGGGAGAAAGCAGGAGAGTGGGTTCAATAGGGAAAGATAGATCAGCCATAATTGATTGGTGGAATAGGCTTAATGGGCTGAAAGGCCTATATCTGCTCCTGTGACATGAGCATATGAACATAAATAATCAGTTCAAACTCAGAAAGGCAGCCAAATTTATCACACGCCACTCTGGCTACTCTCTCGTTTCACTCCTACCATCAGGAAGAAGGTATAGGAGTCTGAAAACCATGAACTCCAGGTTCAAGAACAGCATCTTCCTAACAACCATCAGGGTCTTGAACTCCTTCTTCTTCTTGCATTTGAGGCGGCAGAAATTATGTAACGCCCTCCAGGCGCTGTAGCCAATGCAATGTGCTGTTGTTGAGGGCTGTGAGGTCTACCCCTCCACCAGGGGGACGGAGGACAGTGCAGTCGAAAATGACGTGCTGCGCTGTTTGCTGGTCTGCTCCACACATGCAGGCTGCTGATGAACACAACATGGGGCTCATGTTGTCGACCTCCCCGTGGTGAGCCCTGTCAACTGACCTCAGTCAGGCAAACAACAACAGAGACAGCAGAAGCAGAAAAAACAGCTTGTAGCCCAAATGCAACCTCAGTCGCTGCGGCTTGGCGCCATCCCGGAGCATGTGCCCTTCTTAGGGCGGGCACCTACTGATGTTGAACCAGATGGCATCACCCTGCTGCAGCTGAATGCGGAAGGCCTCACCAAGGCAAAGACCACCGTCATTGAACATCTGCTACAGATCCACAAAGTTACAAAACACTAACTAAACTATGCTGTCTAGGTTGTACTGAGGAAGGACTTCAAGCTTTTTTGCAATAATATTGAGGTTATTAATTTCTTGATTGTCTTTGATTATTATATGTTATCTTTAAGTACTGTGTTTACAGGCCTGTTATGTTGCTGCAAATACGAATCACACTGTTCTGTTGTCAGTACATATGACAATGAAACACTCTTGACTTCGGTTAGTGTGCAAGCTTTTTCCATTCAGGGAGGATCCTATTTTATCTTCTGAGCTGACAGACTTTCCCTGTACACCATGTGGGCTTCACATGTGTAGTCAGCACTTTGGAGGCTATTTTCTCGTTATCTATGTTACAGATGAGAGTCCGTGCCTCTCCAGACCTGTCCCTCCTCAATCCAACCTAACGATTGCTTGCAGCCGGCTCTCCAGGGAAGGTAATTCTGCCACGGACAGGAAATTCCGCAGTACCTTTGCAAGACCAGACATTTCTTCCCTTGGCAGCGGTTCAATCACTGGATCAGTTGTGTAGCCGGCATAGTGTGGAGCAGTGGGAATTTCCCAGAAGGTAGTTTTATTTCTGGGATCTGATTGCCGTCAAGTGAATCTATTGGGATATGGGATTGGAATATGAATGAAGAGATTTTTAAAATACAGCAAGCTTGATAGACTATGAAAATCACTAAGTTTCATCAGATAGATAGATAGATAGATAGATAGATAGATAGATAGATAGATAGATAGATAGATAGATGGATAGATAGATAGATAGATAGATAGATAGATAGATAGATAGATAGATAGATAGATAGATAGATAGATAGATAGATAGATAGATAGATAGATAGATAGATAGATAGATAGATAGATAGATAGATAGATAGATAGATAGATAGATAGATAGATAGATAGATAGATAGATAGATAGATAGATAGATAGATAGATAGATAGATAGATAGATAGATAGATAGATAACAAATAAACGGAAATAAACAAACAATAACAGTGCAAAATCAAAAATACTGCCCAAAAGTCTATGTGGTTTGGAGCCTATTTGGAGATTGTAGTGTGTAAAAGCCTAATGGTTGTAGGAAAGAAGTTGCTCCTGGACCTGGATGTTACAGTTTTCAGGCTCCAATACTTTCTTCCTGACTGCAGAATCTGTGACCTCCTGCACCATTATAATGAGGCCCAACACAAACACCTCATCTCTCATCTGGGCACACTGCAGCTTTCTGGAAGTCTATAATTTCGGTCGAATTGATTTCTCAGTCTATATCATAATGTCATAGAGCTGGAAACAGGCCCTTTGGCCCACTTTGTTCATGCCGACCTGCATTTGCCCCACGGCCCATTGAACCCTTCCTGTCCATATATCTGAGAGATTTATCTTAGATATATGGATAGGAAGGGAATAATGGGAGTGGAATGGGGACCGCTCTCGATGGTGATAGGATGGTTCAGTTGCCTGATAACAGCTGGGAAGAAACCTCTGTACCTTGTACTTGATGGGTATGAACCATACCCCTCCAGTCCTTGTATATCCATGTGCCTATCAAAGAGCCTCTTAGATGCCACTATCATATCTGCCTCTACCACTCCTGGTGATGCATTCCAGGCACCCAGCTCTCTCTGTATACAAACACTTTGCCCTGCACATCACCTTTAAATTTTGGCCCACCTCACCTTAATGCTATGCCCTCAAGTTGATATACAACACGGGAAAAATGGTTCTGACTGTCTACCCTATCTATGCCGCTCATAAGTTTATGTACTTCTATCAGGTCGCCCCTCAGCTGACGCTCCATAGAAAACAGTTCAAGTTTGTTCAATCTCTCCTTATAACTAATATCTCCTAAACCAGGCAGCATTCTGATAAACCTGTTCTGCGTCTTCTCCAAAGCCTTTGTATCCTTTCTGTAATGGTGATACCAAAACTGTACACAATGCTCCAAATGCGGCCTAACCACAGCCTAGCTACTTAATTCAACCACCAGCCAGCATTGACTACCCTGTTGAACTTCTACAGGTGTACAGTAGAAAGCATGGGGTGGGGGCTGCTTTACGTCCTCGTCGTCCACCCTGGGTAGTTCTACGGAACTGGCAAAATTTGCAGCAAAGCGTCAACTACGGTACTCTGAAGCACCAATTGCTGCATTTGATTGTTGTAGTTGATATACGAAAGAAGTAGAAAGCATATTGACTGGCTGCATCACGGCCTGGTTTGGCAACTCGAAAGCCCAGGAGTGAAGACGATTGCAAAAAGTGGTGAGCACTGCCCAGTCCATCGTGGGTTCTGACCTCCCCACCATCGAAGGGATTTATAGGAGTAGCAGCCTCAAAAAGGCAGCCAGCATCATCAGAGACCCACACCACCTTGGCCACATTCATTTCACTCCTGCTATTGGGAAGAAGATGCAGGTGCCTAAAAACTGTCCAGGTTCAGGAATAGCTTCATCCCTACTGCCATTTGGTTATTAACACGGTGGCGCAGCGGTAGAGTTGCTGCCTTAGAGCACCAGAGATCAGGGTTCGATCCTGACTACATGTGCTGTCTGTGTGGAGTTTGTATGTTCTCCCCATGACCTGCGTTGGTTTTATCCGGGTTCTCTGGTTTCTTCCCACAGTTAAAAGACGTACAGGTTTGTAGGTTAATTGGCTTGGCATTATTGTAAATTGTCCCAAGTAGGGTGTGTAGGATAATGTTAGTGTGCGGGGATAGTTGGTTGGCGCGGACTTGGTGGGCCGAAGAGCTTGTTTCCGTGCTGTATCTCTAAACTAAACTAAAAACTAAACTACAGCCTCCAAATAAACTCTGAACTACATAGACTTCGGGGCATTGTTTTTGTCTTTTTGCACGATTATTGTTTGCTTGTTTTTATGTGTATGTCTGTGTGTGTGTATATACATATATATGTGCAGCAGCACAAAAGAATATGTGAGCATAGTTCTCTGTGTACAGAGTACTCTGCTTACATATTCTGTTGTGCTGCTGCAAGTATGAATGTCATTGTTCTGTCTGGGACATCTGACAATAACATCCTCTTGACTCTCGACTTATAGGAATCTCTCCATTTGGAAGAACAGATAATCAGGATGGCCATAAAACACCGCGTCATTGTTACTTAAAGGTAAGAGGTTGAAGTGATTGGGAGAATGAGGCTTCAACTGATCTGTAGATTAAAATGTAGATGTGAAGCAAAAGATATGAAGGATTGTAGAGTCACGCACAGAAAATTATTTCTGAAAAGCGGTGAACTCAAGATGTATTTCATCCATTTCATGCTTTCAGTTTTCAGAATTAGAATATAACTAGTATATACATTCATGTTTTTTTAATTTCATATATGTTTTCTGATTAAATTGTAATGGATGAAATCTGTAGAACCAATGTTCCAATAGCTGCTGTCAGATTTAAAATTGGAAATATTTCCCTGGTCGCTATGAATAATAATTTTATAAGTACCCTCAATAATTGGTTGCTTAAAATATTACAGCATTTCCTGCATGGTGCATCTCCCACCACCAGAGTTGATTCTTAGTAAAATCAAATTAATGCTTTCTGGTTTTGATTAATCATAACACTAATATGCATCAAACTATTTCCAGAGCATCAAGTTGAATTATTAATGGGTATGTCTCACCGTGATAATATTATTTTCTATCTGTCTGCAATAAGGAGACTTGACATTTGTATTAATAAAGTCTGATAGATACTGGAATTCAAAAAAAACTGTACAGGCTGTAAATCTGAAAACAGAAAATGCTTGAAAAAATTAAAGTAGGATGTTGTCTGAGTTATTGAGTGTTTCCAACATTTTCTGTTTTAACTTTTAATGATTAGATATTTGCTTAGTCATAAATCAGCCTTGTATGTTCCAGTAAGTCACATAAATATAACATTGCTATTAATAGAATAGAATCAGAAAGTGGCTTTGGCATTTTTAGTATTGTGCATTTCCCTTAAGTGTTATTGTGTAACTATAATTGTGTTTGAAGATGCATGCCTCTGTTACTGTCCCAATGGATTGAATGGCCTCATCATCTCAAGCATCATTCTATAAAAATGATCAAAAATCTGAGTTTTTACAGTTTAGTTTAGTTTCTAGATACAGCATGAAAACAGGCCCTTCTGCCTCCTGAGTTCATGCTGACAACCAATCACCCATTCACACTAGTTCTATGTTATCCCACTTTCTCACCCATTCTCTGCACACAACATTTAAACAGGTACATGGATAGTTTAGGTTTAGAGGAATATTGGCCAAACGTAGGTAGGTGGGACTAGTGTACAAGTATGGGCATGTTGGTCGGCATGGGCAAGTTGGGTCGAAGGGCCTGTTTCCATGCTGAGTGACTATGACTAGGGATAATTTACAGAGGCCAATTTACCTACAAGACGTAGTCTACTACTTTAGACTTTAGAGATACAGCACAGAAACAGGCCCTTTGGCCCACCGAGTCCCCGCCTAACAGCAATCCCTGTATACTAATATGATCCTACACACTGGTGACAATTTTACATTATTACCAGGGCAATTAACTTACAATCCTGCACGTTTTTCCAATGTGGGAGGAAACCGCAGCACCCAAAGAAACCCACATGGTCACAGGGAGAACGTGCAAACTCCACACAGACAGCACCCAAGGTCAGGACAAACCCATGTCTCTGGCACTGTAACTCTACCACTGCATCACCCAGTGCATGGTGACACAAGTAACTTTAAATGCAGGAATCTTGCGTAGAACACTAAATGCTGGAGTAACTCTGCGTCAGGCAGCATCTCTGGAGGACATGGATAGATGACGTTATGTTCGAGACCTTTCTACAGACTGATTCTAGGGGAGGTGAAAGAAAGCTATCCATGTCCTCAAAAGATGCTGCCTGACCCATCTTGACTGACTCCACGAAACGTCACCCATTCCTTCTCTCCAGAGATGTTGCCTGACCCGCTAAGTTACTTCAGCATTTTGTGTCTATCAGCACCTATGGAGAACATGGATGGGTGGCGTTTCGGGTAATTTTGGGAATGGTTCCAACCCGAAACGTCACCTATCCATGTTCTCCAGAGATGCTGCCTGACTGGCTTAGTTACTCCAGCACCTTGCATCAGGTGCATCAGCAGTTCCTTGTTTCTAGCTTTGAGATGTGCTTGCATTAGGTCATTCATTCCCATAATTTTTGCAGGCTACACTTGGTGATTGAGGTAATTTACCTGCCGGTTAATTCACCTAGTCCAGCGTGGCAGATAGGAGTGTTTTGTGCCACCTTCCTAAATTTTTGCATACAGTTCAGTAAAGCATTTCCATTTCTAAGCGCACTCCCCAATTATCAAAATGTACAGAAACAGAAACTCTCTCACTATATCCCACCTCAGAAGCACAGTAACGTAACTGGTAGAGTTGGGGCCTCACAGCTCCAGAGACCCAGGTTGCATCCTGTCTGTCGGCTGCTGTCTCTGTGGAGTTTCCACATTCTCCCTGTGACCACGTCGGTTTCCTCCCGCATGCCAAAGCCGTGCTGGTTTGCAGGTTAACTGGGCCTCTGTATATTGCCTCTGTATAGTGCACAGGGAGTGGGATAACATAGAACTAACGTGAACAGGTGATTGTTGGTCAGCGTGGACCCTTGGGTCAGAGGGCCTGTTTCCACGCTGTATTTAGTTTTAGTTTTAGAGGTACAGTGTGGAAACAGGCCCTTCGGCCCACCGAGTCCTTGCTGAACAATGACTATACACAAGTTCTATCCTACACATGAAGGACAATTTTAAAAGGACAAATATACAGAACCAAATTAATCTACAAACCAGCAAGTTTTTGGAGTGTGGGGGGATACCGGAGCACCCGGAGAAAACCCATGTGGCCACAAGGAGAATGTGCAAACTACCTACAGACAGCACCCATAGTCAGAATCAAACCCTGGTTCCTGGCGCTGTAAGGCAGCAACTCTACCGCTGTGCCACTGTGCTGCCTGAAAGATGAGGCACCCAGATTTGAACTGGGGACCTCTTGATCCACAGTTAAATGCTCTACCACTGAGCCATTCTCTAAACTAAAATTATCTACTTTAGTACAAAAATCTGAAGGAACCTGGGGATTTAATGAGTTGCTAACACAGCAGTCTGCAGGTTACATGTAACAAAAGCTACACAAAGTGCTGGAATAACTCAAGAGATCAGACAGCACCAACTCAAGAGATCAGACAGAGGAATCGGACGGATAGTGTTTCAGATCAGGATTCTGCTTCAGACTGTTTTCACGACTGCACCGAATTCTCTCTCACTAAATTCCATGTAAGACATCATCTACAATCTACCACAGAAAAGTCCACATTTAAGCTAATATATATATATTTTTTTACCTTAACTAAAGTGCATAAACTTATGAATTAGTAAGAATTGGTTTTCCCAACACCATTGGTGTCCCAGCCCTAGTTTATGTTATGATAGATTAAGGTGTGACTGTTATCTTTAAAAAAAAGCTCTGCTTCAATCACATTTCCACAAAGCCTATCCAGACAAGACCAACTAATTACTGTTCACTCTGCTGAACATTATACATGTGGGAGGCCTAAGGGTAATATAAATGGAGTTAAAAGCATCTCTCTCTTTAACTCTTGATTATTTTATGTACAAATAAGCATTAATGATGCTTATAAGTGTGGATTGCTCAGCCACAGTGATAACTTTCCAAAGAGCATTATGCCAAGGATATACCATTAATAAAAAGCATATGGACACTAAAAAATCTGTCTGGAATTAAATAAAATAGGTAATTGTGGGTACCCGCATTGGAAAGTTGGCTATAGACATGGACAGATGTTTTGTACTAGGGCCATTGCCCTAGTTTAATGACTTGTTTAACCACCAGAAGGAAGGACAGATCAAGCATTGCTTAGCAAAACAAAGCTGCCAATGTATAAAAGTTATTTAAAGATAATGAGACAAGACACATGGATCTCATCTCAAATGGTGAATACTATATTTTCCACTGACGTCATTAAGCACTATAAGCAATCCCATTCTACTTAAAGTGAAAGTTGTCGAGTAGTTTAGTGTAGTTTAGTTTAGTTTTGTTTAGAGATACAGGATGGAAACAGGCCCTTTGGCCCAACGAGTCTGCGACTACAAACCTACAAACTTTTAACTACAAACCTGAACCTCTTTGGAATGTGGGAGGAACCCGGAGCACCCAGAGAAAACCCATGCGTGTCTGTGCCGACCAGTGATCCCCATACATCTGCACTATCCTACACACGAGGGACAATTTACAACTTTTTTTAACCAAAGCCAATTAACATACAAACCTGTAAGTCTTTGGAGTGTGGGAGGAAACCAGAGTACCTGGGGAAAACCCATGTGTTCACAGGGAGAATGTACAAACTCCGTATAGACAGCACCTATAGTCAGGATCGAACCTGGGTCTCTGGCGCTGTAAGACAGCAACTCTACTGCTGCACCACCATGCTGTCCACAATGACTTGGCCTCCACTGCCAAGTGTAGCAATTAATTCCACAGATTCATAGCCATCTGTCTAAAGAAATTCCCCCTCTTCTCTATTCTAAAAGTACGTCCTTTAATTCTGAGGCTGCTCCCTCTGGTCCTAGACTCTCCCATTATTGGAAACATCCTCTCCACATCCACTCTATCTAGGCCTTTCATATTCTCTTGTTGGTACCTGTTTATTTAGCATTCAGTAAAGATGAGCCACGGTTTCTGTTGATCCAACATTGGGAAGGATGTAGAGAGCATCTTTAGCCACTACAATGTCTGCTCAAGTGGAGTCCATAGTGAGTTGGAGGGCTATAGAAGATCATTCAACAGGTTTGGGACTTCCTATTTATGTATGGAGGAATCCAAGATAGGCTGGCACCTGTGGAAGCTGGGGGGGATTATCATCAGTAGAACAGCTATAATTCCATGCCATTTATTTGATGCCCAATAACTGCTTATAATTATGCTATTGAAAAGTTTTTGTTGTGCGTAAACTTTTCATTCAGGTACAGAAAACAAAATAAAAATATCTGGACCTTATTAGATTAGTTCAGTTTAGAGATACAGCGTGGAGGCAGGTCCTTTGACCCACCGAGTCCACGCCGAGAAGCAATCCCGCACACTAACACTATCCTACACACATGAGGCACAATTTTTAAAAAAATCCAGCCAATTAGCCACCAAAACTGTATGTCTTTGTAGTATGGGAGGAAACCGGAGCACCTGGAGAAAACCCATGCAGGTCAAGGGGAGAACGTACAAACTCCATACAGACAGCACCCATAGACAGGATCAAACCCAGGTCTCTGGCGCTGCGAGGCAGCAACTCTTACCAAGTAGTGAAAGGCCTGGATAGAGTGAATGTTGAGAGGATGTTTCCACTGAAGGAAGAGTTTACAACCAGAGGGAAGAGCCTCAGAATAAAAGGACATGCCTTTAGAAAGGAGTTGAGGAGGAATTTCTTTATTCGGAGGGGGGTGAATCTGTGGAATTCATTGCCACAGACATCTGTGGAGGCCAAGGAATTGGGTATTTTCAAGGTGCAGATTGACAGATACTTGATTGGTTAGAGTGTCAAGGGTTATGAGAAGGCAGGAGAATGGGGTTGCGAGGGAAAGATAGATCAGCCATGATTGAATGGTGGAGTTGACTTGATGGGCCGAATGGCCTACTTCCACTCCTTTGACTTATGATCTTACGAACTTATGAACTAAAATATCAGAACTTTTACAGATTCCAACTAATGGTGAGGCTTACACAATGGATACAGGTAGTACATTGGTAGATGGATGTTCTGCAGCAGAGGATGAGAGAGAATATATTTTCTTCATCTAGGCATAGTGGTGCAGCAGTAGATTTGTTGTCTTACAGTGTCAGAGTCCCGGGTTTGATCCTGACAACGGGTGCTGTTTGTACGGAGTTTGTACATTCTCCCCGTGACCTCGTGGGTTTTCTCCAGGTGCACCGGTTTTCTCCCACATTCTAAAGACGTGCAGGTTTGCAGGTTAATTGGCTTCAGTAAAATTGTAAATTGTCCCTCGTGTGTAGGATGGTGCTAGTGTACGGGGCAATCGCTGGTCGGCGTGGACTCGGTGGGCCAAAGCGCCTGTTGCTGTGCTGTATCTCTAAAGTCTAAAGAAAATGTCGTTAATAGTCTATAATAGAAAAAGTCATCATTCTATGAGTCAAATTCTCTTATCCACACTGATACTCATGCCTAATTTCAGTGAACTTCGAACAGCAGAATTGTTGGGCTTTAGTAAATTACTCAAGTATCACATTTAAAGTGGATGGGAGTATTTTAAGAAGGCTTAACCTTGGTCTAAAATTAGAAACCATTTAAAGTAAAAGTTTATTTTGTGGAGGTGGGTTTATTTTGGATATAATATTTTAATTAACTTTGGGGTAGTTGGGTTTTCCCCCCTCAGAGTAATTTGGGGAACACAGTGGTCAAAAGGCTGAGGTTTAAAGGTCAGTAACGAGTAGAGCATGAACCAAATTTATGTTTTGACTTCACTAGGACACATTTGCCTTTTTTGTCTGTATTACCAAAAGTTTAAATAAGCACATTTTGGAGAAAAAAAATTGCAAAATTGACTAAAGTGTTGCCTTTTAATTCTGTGCTCCTTAAAATATTTACCACTCAAACCATAATGTTTATACTCTGACTCATATCTAAATAAATGAAAATGATTACAGTTTTTACTGGAACAGTAAAACTGGCTGCTGAAACTTTTGGCTGTGCTGTCAAATCTTCTTATGTAATCTGAATAAAGTTTAACCCCAAAACTACTATCTGTCAGAAATTTTCTTTATTGTTGGTTGAAACTGTTCATTAAAAAACCCCCATAAAAAGCATAGGAGATAATGCTAGTGGGAGTTTAGGACCAGAGGTCATAGCCTCAGAATAAAAGGACGTTCCTTTAGAAAGGGGAGTAGGAGTAAGTCAGAGGGCGGTGAATCTGTGGAATTCATTGCCAGACAACTATGGAGGCTGTTAATTGATATTTTTAAGGCAGAGATTGTTAGATTCTTGATTAGTACGGGTGTCAGGGGTTATGGGGAGAAGGCAGGAAAATAGGGATGAGAAGGAAAGATAGGCCCACCATGATTGAATGGCGGAGTAGACTCTATAGGCCAAATGGCCTCATTCTGCTCCTAGAACATATAACTCAATGAACACTCTAATCCATTTGAAGAACTTGGTAAATGCAAAGTCCTTAAGATTGATTAGTTTAGTTTACTCTAGTTTCGTGACGAGATGCAGCACGGATACAGGCTCTTCGGCCAACCATGTCCACACCGACTACTAATCATCCCATGCACTAGCACTATCCCACACACCAGGGACAATTTACTTTTTTTTTAACCAAAGCCAATTAACATACAAACCTTGTGCATCTTTGAAGTTTTGGAAGGAAACTGGAGCACCCAAAGAAAACCCACGTGGTCACAGGAAGAATGTACAAACTCCGTAAAGACAGCACCCATAGTCGGTATTGAACCTGGGTCTCTGGCACTGTAAGGCAGCAACTGTACTGCTGTGTCACTATGCCGGCCTCTGTACTTTTCATTAAAAAACCCATATAAAGCATAGGAGAACTGATTAATTACTCTAATCCATTTGAAGAAATTTGCATTTACCAAATTAGAAACCTTGCTGTGTTTATTTTGTCAAGGTCGGTTTATTTTGGGAATGATTTTAGACTAACTCTGAGTTAGAATGAAAATTGAATCACAGAGTCAGGGTTCAGGTTATGTGAGAAGAAAAAATGATATTATGGTGGAATTAAATCATCCTTGACTTGCCAGGCTGCCTAAAAAGTAAAAAATAACTTCCAATGTTTATTGGGATGAGATCTATTCGATTATCGGATCATAGAGTCATAGCAACAGAAGCAGGCCCTTAAGCCCAACTTTCCCATGCTGACTAGGATGCCCCATCTACTCTAGTCCCATCTGCCTGCGTTTGGCCCATATCCCTCTAAACCTTTCCTATTCATGTATCTGCCCAAATGTCTTTTAAATGTCGCCATAATACCTGCCTCAAGTGCCTCCTCTGGCATCTCATTTCATATACGGTATGATGAGCATTTGTCTGCACTCGCTGGAGTTTAGAATGATGAGGGGGGCTCTCATTGAAGCTTATCGCATAATGAGGGGGGCTCTCATTGAAGCTTATCGCATAATGAGGGGGTCTCTCATTGAAGCTTATCGCATAATGAGGGGGGCTCTCATTGAAGCTTATCGCATAATGAGGGGGGCTCTCATTGAAACTTATCGCATAATGAGGGGGGCTCTCATTGAAGCTTATCGCATAATGAGGGGGGCTCTCATTGAAGCTTATCGCATAATGAGGGGGGCTCTCATTGAAGCTTATCGCATAATGAGGGGGGCTCTCATTGAAGCTTATCGCATAATGAGGGGGGCTCTCATTGAAGCTTATCGCATAATGAGGGGGGCTCTCATTGAAGCTTATCGCATAATGAAAGGCCTAGAGTGGATGTGAAGAGGATGTTTCCACTCGTGGGAAAGTTTAGGACTAGAGGGCACAGCCTCAGAATAAAAGATTGTCCCTTTAGAAAGAAGATGAGGATGAAGTTCTTTAGCCAGAGGGTGGTGAATTTGTGGAATTCATTCTCACAGGCAGCTGTAAAGGCCGGCTTTGAAAGCGGAGATTGACAGCTTCTTCATTAGTATGGGTGTCAAAGGTTACGGGGAGAAGGCAGGAGAATGGGATTAAGAGGGAAAGATAAATAAGCCATAATTGACTAGCGGAGTAGACTTGATGGACTGAATGGCCTAATTCTGTTCCTATGACTAATGAGCTGATGAACTGATACCCACTATCCTCTGTGTGAAAACATTGCCCCTCTGGTTTCTACTAAACATTTCCCCTCTCACCTTAAACCCATGCCCTCTGATTCATGATTCGCCCCCTCTGGGTAAAAGACTGTGCATTCGCCCAATCTATTCCGCTCATGATTTTATTCACCTCGATAAGATCACCCATCAGCCAGTGATGGAGCTCAATAAAAACTAATAGTGTTCAATGCAAGGAATGATTTGTTCAAGATTAAACGTGAGCAAAAGTAATCAGCGAAGACGGTAGTAAACAAGAAGCAGCAAAATAGCACTGGGATGATGTAGAAGACAAAAGAATTAATCACTGACTCGAATGGCCGATTAGTTATGTGATGACATAATGAAATTCCACCTGAATGCTAATTTTGGTTGCAAGAGGTACTGTAGTTGGGCCTTATGTATAATGATTGTAACTTCAACAACATGAATGTAAATAGTAATACATTTATCTACTTATTTCTTTATTAAGGCATCTATCCGCCTGTACACATACTGGATAAGCAAGGGCACCATAGTGGTGTAGCTAATAGGGCTGTTGCATAACAGCGCCGAAGACCGGGTTCGATCCTGACCTTGGATGTTATCTGTGTGGAGTTTGCACGTTCTCCATGTGACTGTGTGGGTTTCCTCTGGGTGCTCTGGTTTCTTCTCACATCCCAAAATCATGCAGGTTTGAAGGTAAAATGTTCTCTGTAAATTGCCATGAGTGTGTAGGGAGTGGATGACAAAATGGAATAATGTAGAACTAGTGTGAACAGGTAATTGATGGTTGGAGGTAGACAGAAAATGCTGGGGTAACTCAGCCGGGACAGATAGCATCTCTGGGCAAAAAGGAATGGGTGACGTTTCGGGTCGAGACCCTTCTTCAGACTGACGATTGATGGTCGGCGTGGACTCAGTAGGTTGAAGGGCCTGTTTCCTAGATATATCGCTAAACCAAACAAAACTACATAAAAAAATTGGCACTTAGGGGCTTCCGCGGCTCTAAAAGCCTTAGGGAGGATGTTACATAAAGCACTGAGGTGATTTAACATTTGATCTTCCTATCATACATAATAGCACAGTTTCATTATGTGTCACTTTTTAACAGTTAAGGGCCACATTAGGTGATTTTAAGGCGACTGCCGGCGACTGTCAAAGTCGTAGCAGATCGCCAAACTTTTATTTTACCCGACGACAATGACCACAACAATGCCGAGTCAGGTCGAGATTACAGCGTCTTCGGAAACATCGCGAAAATTCCCACGCTGTCAATGATTCTCCTGCGTCCTAATTTTCGCTGAAGTCACTGACAAGTTGGTAAGTACTTGAGAGTTTTGAAATAAAACATTTTGCCCGGGTTACTTGAAAACCAAGCTTCATTGTAACAAGGAAAACAAAAGGATTTACTTCCAGTTTACTAATAGCTGTATTAAAAAATAATTTAAAAAGTGGTTAAGTGGATTTTTGTGAAAAGTGTGTGGGCATTCTTTGAAAATGTAAGGGAGATGCATATCTGGTTTCTGGGTTGGGAGCCCACTTTAAATGTAATGGCTGATGGCCATAAACATCGCGAAAATCCCCACGCTTACCTGACCGTCAAAGTGTCGCCTCCAATCTACCTGTCAAATGTCCTGACGGTAAATAAATTGGTTAAACACAAGCATTTTATGGTATTTGAAAATGACTTTATTTATTTTAATATTATGTGCTTCTAAATGCATCTAAGAGAACCTATCAAACCTAGGGACAGCAGGCGACAGCGCCCGCAATAAGCAACGATACCTGGCGACAAGCCAGCTGTCGGCAAAAAATTTCAAACCGGATGATTTCTCAGCAACGCGCTGACATCCACTAGGATTCTTGGAAGACTCCTTACGATCATGCCCGCGACACCCGGCGAACTGTCGGCGACAGCCTAGTCGCCAGCAGTAGCCTTAAAATCGCCTCAAGTGGGACAGGCCCTTTACAATCTGCATTATAGTTCCTTTTTTATTGCAGCTGACTCCTTTTAAAGTTTATTGATGCCCTTGATTGATTTGATTTCATTCAGACTATATGTGAACTAGTAGGTAGCAATGGTTCTTGAGAAGCACGAGTAAGATAAAAAAAATACTGCAAGAAATATTCTCAGACGTAATCATCACTAGAACGTCTATGAATTGCAAATTCAATGCACAAACTGGTGATTTCAGCATTATGCAAATAAATATATATTTTTCCTCAAAATTGAAGTGCAGTATTAACTACTTCCTGGTCATTAGACATTGCTCGGGTCATGTGAGTCGTCCATGGGCACCTTGCTCTGCACCAAGAATTACTTAGTTCCTGTGACACAGAATGTGAAAATCTGCTCCACCAAAACCTATACCAGCTCCCAGCACAGCATTTCAAATAAACTCCCATCCCTGAGTCCCTCATTTCCCTTTTATCCCCCCTCCCCTTCCCCTCTTTCCCTCCCCCACCTCCCTCCCCCCCACCCTCCATCCTCTTCCACCTTCATCTCTCCTTCTCACTTTACATTTCATTCCTCTTCTCTCCTTATCTGATATCCTTCTGTCTCCATTTAGAAACATAGAAACATAGAAAATAGGTGCAGGAGTAGGCCATTCGGCCCTTCGAGCCTGCACCGCCATTCAATATGATCATGGCTGATCATCCAGCTCAGTAGCCTGTACCTGCCTTCTCTCCATACCCCTTGATCCCATTAGAAAAAAGGGCCACATCTAACTCCCTCTTAAATATAGCCAATGAACTGGCCTCAACTACCTTCTGTGGCAGAGAATTCCACAGACTCACCACTCTCTGTGTGGAGAAATGTTTTCTCATCTCGGTCCTAAAAGACTTCCCCGTTATCCTTAAGCTGTGACCCCTGGTTCTGGACTCCCCCAACATCGGGAACAATCTTCCCGCATCTAGCCTCTCCAACCCCTTAAGAATTTTATATGTTTCTATAAGATCCACCCTCAGTCTTCTAAATTCCAGCGAGTACAAGCCCAGTCTATCCAGTCTTTCCTCATATGTAAGTCCCGCCATCCCAGGGATCAATCTGGTGAACCTTCTCTGTACTCCCTCTAAGGCAAGAACGTCTTTCCTCAGGTTAGGAGACCAAAACTGCACACAATACTCCAGGTGCGGTCTCACCAAGGCCCTGTACAACTGCAGCATAACCTCCCTGCTCCTAAACTCAAATCCTCTTGCTATGAATGCCAACATACCATTCGCTTTCTTCACTGCCTGCTGCACCTGCATGCTTGCTTTCAATGACTGGTGCACCATGACACCCAGGTCACGTTGCATCTCCCCTTCTCCCAATCGGTCACCATTCAGGTAATACTCTGCTTTCCTGTTCTTGCCGCCAAAGTGGATAACCACACATTTATCCACATTATATTGCATCTGCCATGCATTTGCCCACTCGCCTAATCTATCCAAGTCACTCTGCAGCCTCCTAGCATCCTCCTCGCAGCTAACACTGCCACCCAGCTTCGTGTCATCCGCAAACTTAGAGATGTTGCAATCAATTCCCTCGTCCAAATCATTAATATACACTGTAAATAACTGGGGTCCCAACACTGAGCCTTGCGGTACCCCACTAGTCACTGCCTGCCATTCCGAAAAGGACCCGTTTATTCCTACTCTTTGCTTCCTGTCCGCCAACCAATTTTCTATCCACCTCAACACTGAACCCTCAATACCGTGTGCTTTAAGTTTGTACACCAATCTCCTATGTGGGACCTTGTCGAAGGCCTTCTGAAAGTCCAGATATAACACATCGACTGGTTCTCCCTTATCCACTCTGCTAGTTACATCCTCGAAAAATTCTATAAGATTCGTCAGACATGATTTGCCTTTGGTAAATCCATGCTGACTTAACCTCTAACCTTTGACATTCACTCCATCCAGTGCCAATCAACCTCCACACTCACCTTAGTTTAGTTTAGTTTAGTTTAGAGATACAGCACGGAAACTGGCCCTTCGGCCCACCGAGTCCGTGCCAACCGGCAATCCCCACACATTAATAGTATCCTACACACACGAGTGACAATTTACAATTTTATGAAGCCAATTAACCTAAAAACCTGTACGCCTTTGAAGTGTGGGAGGAAACCAGAGCACCCAGAGAAAACCCACGCGGTCACAGGGAGAACGTACAAACTCCGTACAGACGGCACCCGTAGTCAGGATCAAACCTGGATCTCTGGCACTGTAATACACTACCACTACACCACCATGCCGATGAAAAAACATGCTGCCATTATGGCAATAAAGAAGACTGGTAACGTGGTGGATAAGAATAATGTGGAGATGTCACTTAGTTCAGATTAGTTTGGTTTAGTTTAGTTTAGTTTGATGTGAGATGGAAGGAAGGAAGGGTGGAGATTGTAGTGGTTCTGGTGTAATCTACCAATTCTCTTTTGGACAACAGCTTAATATCAGAGGACCAAAGGACTGTGAACGATGCCTTATTATTTAAAGGAAAAGAGAAGGTGAAACATGCAGGTGCTGGCCAATCATCTTAACAATGCCAGTGGGGATTTGATTTATAGAGCAATAAAATGTTTAGAAAGTCAAAATAATTAGGATGATTTATGATAGAGCTGTTAAAAATCATGAACATTTTGATACTGAAAGCAAAGGGATTTCTTTTAATTTTTAGCACTCTTTGTGCCAGTGTTTCCTTAATCTCTTGCCCCAGAATGCATACAATGTCATTGGGACAGCATCAGTTCAAGTAGAGCTTCCTTTTTTTCCCAATTTCCACAGAAACCCCTTTTTCTCTTCCACGCCCTGTTTCACACCGCGACTGATTAAGGTGTTTTGATCTCTCACCATGGACAGCAAATGTCTCCTGTTTTGTTCACTTCAGCAATAATAAAAGCACATACCTTCCCTGTCCACCACCTTAACACAATTTGCGGTGGCACAGTGGCAAAAATTTATAGAGCTGCTGACGCCCAGTATTTAATCCTGGTCGTGGGTGTTGTCTCAGTGGAGTTTACATGTTCTCCCTGTGACCTAGTGGGCTTCCTCCAATTTCCCCCCCACATCCCTAAAAATCTGCGGGCTGGTCAGTTAATTGGCCACTGCAGATTGACCCATGTGTGAAGTTCTCCCTGTGACCATGTGGGTTTTCTCCAGGTGCTCCCACATTCCAAAGACATACAGGTTTGTAGGTTAATTGGCTCGGTAAAATTGGCCCTAATGTTTAGGACAGAGTTAGTGGACAGAGATCGCTGGTCAGCACAAACTCGGTGGGCCGAAGGGGCTGTTTCCGCTCTATCTCAACTAAACAAAAGCCTGGGGGAATTCATGACAGTATGGAAAGAATGAAGTTGGATTAGATTTGTGTAGGATTAGTGTAAATGAGTGGTTGATAGCCAGCATGGACTCAATGGGCCAAAGGGCCTGTTTCCACCTCCATCTATCCAATATTCAAAAAATCCTTATTTATTCCATTGTTGAAAATGCTCTTAACACTGAAGACAAACAGTTCTTCAAAACAGAAACAAATGAAGGGATTTAAAGCAAGCCACCAGCTTTCAACCATTTGTTCAGTTTTTGTAGAATTTGAACATTAGTACGTTATTTTCACATTATCCCCATGACATTGCTAACCTCTCCTTAAAAAAAGATAGGTTCTGATATTGTTCTCTGTAAAGTTCAATTCAAGGTATTTAGCAGCACGAATGAACTCTTTTTACCAGTCAATCATTTGCCACAATTATGTGCTTTGCTAATTAGTCTCAGCGGAATAATAATTACTCTGGTGAGGGGGTTTGAATTTGCTTATGATCTAAAGTCAGATTTGTTTATTATGCAGCACATTATATAACCTTCAGGTCAGAGTTCTGACCTGGGCACAGCTGTGCTTCTCTCCGTCTGTCAAATGTGAATACCTTAAACTTGCTTCATAAACACAGCAGCTAACCGTGCATGTGTGGGCACCAGGCCAGCCATCGCATTTAGCATTGCTCCAGCACATGCACCACAAGGCATTGTAACCCCTTTTAGAACATAGAGCAGCACAGCACAGGAACAGGCCCTTCAGCCTCCTCCATTGACAGTGTGAGGCCAAACGCAAATTGGAGGAACAGCACCCCATATTTTACTTGGGCAGCTTATAACCCAATGGTATGAATGTTGATTTCTCTAACTTCAAGTAACCCATGCATCCCTTCTCTCTCCATCCCTCCCCCACCCATGTCATAATAGCTTCAAAGTCAGCTTCTTAAGTCTCATTGTCTGTAACTCATTTTCACCGAGCCAACAGATAACAAAGGCCTGTTTCCTTTATCATCGTTACTTTATCATCATATTTCTCTATATCACCGTCTATATTCCTCGTTTTCCTTTCCCCTGACCCTCAGCCTGAAGAAGGGTCTCGACCTGAAAGATCAACTATTCCTTTTCTCCAGAGATGCTGACTGACCCGCTGAGTTACTCCAGCTTTTTGTGTTTATCTTAGGTTTAAACCAGCATCTGCAGTTCCATCCTACTCACACCTTCAGCCCACAGTGTCAGTGCTGAACATGATGCCAAGTTAATAATACAAAATGAACCTCAGATGCTGGTTTACGGTCATTCGGAACCACCCTGCCTGATGTCATCTGTTGCCGACCCTGATTTGTCCTGGTCTTTTCTTGCTTCAAGTTCCTCCCCCCTACAATCAGTCTGAAGAAGGGTTCCGATCCTGAATGTCACCTATTATGTTCTCCAGAGATAGATGCTGTCTGACTTGCTGAGTTACTTTAGCATTTTGTGTCTATCTATGATGCCAAGATCACCTAGTCTCATCTGCCTGCACATGATCAGTATTCCTCAATTCCCTACATGTCCATTTAAACTAAACTAAACTAAACTAAAGAATTACATGAATCAAAAGGTGTAGGAAGGAACTGCAGATGCTGTTTTATACCAAAGAAAGACAAAAAATGCTGGAGTAACTCAGCGGGTCAAGCAGCATCTCTGGAGAAAAAGGATGGGTGACGTTTCGGGTCGGAACCTTTCTTCAGACTAAAAGTGGAGAAAGTGGGGAACTGGAGGCATGAAAAGGTCAGAACAAATCAGAACCGGCAACAGGTGACCAAGGAAGGGTGGAGCCCATAATGGCACATTGTTGGCTGGGTGATAACGATGGGATACAGGGATGTGAACAGTGCAGCTAGTAGGATGACTAAGGTGGGGGAGGGGAGGGTGTAGGGAGAGAGAATGCAGGGGTTACTAGAAACTAGAGAAATCAACGTTCATCCGCTGCCCGTGAATTGTAAGCAATTTTGCTGACTGGATAGTACGCAACAAACAACTGTACTTCAGTACACATGGCAATAATAAACTATACTAGAAATTCAGCCTAGTTACAGAGTCCTGACATGAAACGTCACCTATCCTTTTTCTCCAGAGATACTGTTGAGTTATTCAACCACTTTGTGTCTATCTTTGGTATAGATCAGCATCTGCAATTTTATGTTTCTCCACCTCGTTCATCTGTGCAGCCTCAGCATAATCTGCACTTTTTGAACCAGGAAGAATAACTGGGTTCAATGCTACATTATGTAGGGGCCTAGTGTCATAGAGTCATATATAGTGCCATAGAGATTCCCCACCTGCCCGCGCTTGGTCCACACCCCTCTGAACCTTCCCTATCCATGTACCTCTCCAAGTGTCTTTTAAAAGTTGTTAGAGTACCTGCCTCAACTGCTACCTCTGGCAGCTCATTCCGTATACCCACTGTATGAATGTGTTAATTGAAGAGGGAGAGGAAAAGAAATGGGACTGGGGAGACAAGTAAACAGTTAAAATGTTACGCAATTTGAAAAAAATCCAGCAAAATTAAAATTTGAAAGAAAAAATTCAGGTTAATTTTCTATGCCTGAGCTGTCACTTGATATTAAATTAAGACCTACCCACCCTCTTAAGAATGAGATTACACTTGCATCCCTTGACATGTTCTTGTGAGTTTAGTTCGTGTATATGCAATGACGGAAACTTTGAGTTGTTCCATCCACTTCAGCACTAAGTGGCATGGTGATGCAGCGGTAGAGTTGCTGCCTCACAGCACCAGAGACCGGGTTCGATCCTAACTACGGGTGCTATCTGTACTGAGTTTGTACATTCTCCTTGTGACCGTGTGGGTTTTCTCTAGGTGCTCCAGTTTCCTCCCCCACTTCAAAGATGTACGAGTTTGTAGGTTAATTGGCTTCTTTAAATTGTTGCTAGTGTGTCGGACAGAACAGGTGATCGGTGGTCGGCACGGACTCGATAGGCTAGACGGCCCGTTTCCACACTGTATCTGTATAAACCAAACTAAACTAAACTAAAATCTTGGCAACAAACAAAGGTCTGGAGAAGCAGCCCCACTTGGGCAACTCCTGTTTGGTTTTGTTGTTAAGCTTATTTATCTGTCACTAGATGTTACATTTTAATGTAAGGGTATAGGAGCAAATGGGCAGGCCACACAGAGTTGGTGTTCAAAGTAACGGGTGATTTATTAAACCTGTGCTCACCAGGAGACCAGTCAAAGCTGATCTCCTGAGCACAACTTTGGTACAACTTTTATATTCTCAGCTGACAAGATTACACAGAAACTTGATTAACGGTAAAACGAGGTATTGATTACAGAATAAAACGATGATCCACAAGTCTAATTTTGACAGTAGATCCAATTTTCTGTTACAACAATGGGTGCATGCTGTAACATCATCAATGAAGTTCCTGAAACTTGGGTGTCATCCCTGCTGCATTCCAGCTCTTCACATTCCCCCCCCCTCCCCACCGTCTACTTTCAGTCTGAAGAAGGGTCCCGACCCGAAACATCACTCATCCTTTCTATCCAGAGGCAGCATGGTGGCACAGCGATAGAGTTGTTGCCTTACAGTGCTTGCAGCACCGGAGACCCGGGTTTGATCCTGATTACGGGTGCTGTCTGTAAGGAGTTTGTATGTTCCTGTGACCTGCGTGGGTTTTCTCCGAAATCAGTTTCCTCCCATACTCCAAAGACGTACAGGTTTGTAGGTCAATTAGCTTGGTAAATGAAAAAAACAAATTGTCCCCAGTGTGTGTAGGATAGTGGTAATGTGCGGGGATCGCTGGTTGGCATGGACCCGGTGGGCCGAAGAGCCTGTTTCCACACTGTATCTCTAAACTAAACCAAACTAATCTAAGATGCTGCCTGATCCGCCGAGTTACTCCAGCACTTTGTGTCGATTATTGATTTCATTGTTCTACCAATTGTTCATTGGTATGAGCCAGCATCAGCAGTTCTTTCTTTGTACCTCAGTTCATGTCACAATAATAAACCTAAAATAGGCAAAATGCTGGATTCTGATCAGTCTGAAGAAGGATACTGACATGAAGCGTCACCTATCCGTGTTCTCCAGAGATGCTGCCAGACCCGCTGAGTTGCTCCGGCACTTTGTGTCCACCATTGATTTACTTGTTCTATTGTCAGTACACATGATAATTCAACACTCCTGTCTCTGGAGATGCATTCCCTCTCTCTCTATCCCTCTACTGCCAGGAATTCAGAATTTCAAGATAGAGGTGGGTAAGTCCCACTGCCAAATTGAATCGATGAAGTCATCTTATCCCATAGGCCAAACATTTGAATGCTGCTCAATTTTCAGAGACCATTCTTGCAGTCACATTTACTTCCTGGGCAATTCCATTGAAGATATCATCACAAATTGGCCTGGCTTCCTTGCACATCAATGGCTAAGACCACATCAATAGCTTTGTCTCAAGCATTAACATGCTGGAGAACTACTACTACCAGGAATATTTTTAAATAGATATGTTAATAAAACATTTCCTCTTTACTGCAGACTTGTCAGTAAGTTCTGGGAACAGGATTAGGTCATTCGGCCTATCAAGTCTACCTCGCCATTTAATCATGGCTGATCTATCTTTCCCTCTCAACCCCATTACCCTGCCTTCTCCCCATAACCCCTAACATCTTTACTAATCGCTCTTACTAAGAGGTAGATTTTCCAATCGAGCTATATTTGGGACCTTCCACTCAACGTCAAACTTGAACACAAAAACTCACAGCTAGCATCCCTGGAGATCATGGACAGGTGCCGTTTTGGGTCGGGACCTTTCTTCAGACCCAAAGCGTCGCCTATCCAGGTTCTCCAGGGTTGCTGCCTGACCCAGTGAGTTACTCCAGCAGTTAGCGCCATTTTTTTTGTAAACCAGCATCTGCAGTTCCTTGTGCCTGCAATAATGATCTTCACCTGATCGCCATCTCTGGCTTTTGTCCAACCATCCGTCTGTCAAAAACTCCTCTCACCTTTATTCACCTCTCACTTGCCAGGCCTTGTCTTGCCCCTCCTCGCTTCAAGCTTTCTCCTCACCCACCCCTTCACCACCAATATTAGTCTGAAGAACTGTCAGAGTGAGGCCAAATGCAAATTGGAGGAACAGCACCTCATGCTACCAGTTCCACTGTTCACATCCTTGTATCCCTCCTGTTTTCACACCTTCCCCAGCCAACAATGGGCCATTAAGGACTCCAACCTTCCTGTGGTCATCTGTTGCCAGTCCTGATTTTTGTTCTGGCCTTTTCTCACCTCTAGTTAATTTTCCTCTCACTCCACCTCTACTTTCAGTCTGACGAAGGGTTCTGACCCAAAACGTCACCTATTCTTTTTCTCCTGAGATGCCACCTGATCGTCTGAGTTACTCCAGCATTTTGTGTCTATCTCCAGGATATACCAGCATCTGCAATTCCTTCACATTTTGTCTGAAGAAGGGCTCCGACCCAAAACGTCCCTTATCCATGTTCTCCAGGGATGCTGCTTGACCTGCTGAGTCACTCCAGTACTTTGTATCTTTTTTTCTAAACCAGCATCTGCAATTTCTTGTTTCTACACATTAAACCGAAGCATCTGTCCATTTCACTGATGTCAGTTCTGTATCTAAAATGTGTCATGCTACCAAGGAACATGGAAATTATATGATCAGGTGGTATCTGAATAAAGAGCGAAACTCACACCAAATATTCCTTCCTCAAGTATGAAATGTAATGCCACAAAACATCTATTATTCATGCACAGTAAACATAGCCAATGCAATTTTCTTCATTTTGTCGTGCTCATTCCCTGCATTTAAAGGGAAAACAGAGAAATCAGTACGAATTTCAGAGGATAAATTTAATAATTGCACACAAAGAGGCTGTAAAATATTAAAATCATGACGCAGCAAAAATGCAACATTTATTTTAATGGCAGTTTCAAACCATTGACATTGCAGCAAGTTAATATGGAGATACATTAGGCTCCAGCAATCAATGGTTACAGTTCAATATTGAAGAAAATATAGACAATGCTGAAAATACTTTCGTATAGTTTAGTTTGGTTTAGTTTAAAGATACAGCGCGGAACACCTTCGACCCACCGAGTCCACGGCAACTGCGATTCCCGTGCACTAGCACTATCCTTCACACTAGGAACAATTTGCAAAAGTCAACTAACCTACAAATCTGTACATATTTGGACTGTGGGGGGAAACCGGAGCACCTAGAGAAAACCCACGCGGTCACAGGGAGAACATACAAACACCATACAGACAGCACCGGTAGTCAGGATCGAACAGGGATCTCTGTCACTGTAGGGCAGCAACTGCACTGCTGCACAACTATACCGCCACTAAGGAGTGGTATGAGTTGTGGTGGTACTTGGAGTGGTATGAGTTGTAGTGGTACTTGGAGTGGTATGAGTTGTGGTAGTACTTGGAGTGTATGAGTTGTAGTGGTACTTGGAGTGTATGAGTTGTAGTGGTACTTGGAGTGTATGAGTTCGTTGGGAACATTTAGTGCGCATTTGTAAAAAGCAACACAGTCAATAGAGAGGGTCAATGAAGGGAACACCATACAGACAGCACCCGTAGTCGGGATTGAACCCGCGTCTCTATCGCTGTAAAGCAGCAACTGTATCATTGCGCACTGTGCTGCCCCTGGTTATTGTAGAATGCCTTCCCCAATTCAATTGTCCTTTTGCGGAATCCTGACAACCACCTGTGGTTTACTGTGGAAGAAGACATATGGTTTTTCATAGTGAAACAGAGCCTAACTTCTTAGCAGTGGTGGGGCCTGTCATTTACCAGCCCGAGATTCAATCGCATCTGGAGGACTAGCTGGAATGCTGGCCAGCCACCAGACTTTAAACTGCGAGCCAGGCTGTACGAAGTGATCATTTAAGCTGATGTTGCAGCTTAATGGATACACTGCCAATCCTCTGATGTTAGTGACCATTGTGTCTTGCTTGTTCTGATGCCACACACACAACCCTCCAGCATGCCCTGCATTGCAGAGATGATCATTCTGCAGCTGCTTGACTTTGTTCTGCCTTGTTCTCACTTACTTTCATCAGATTCATTCTGAAGAAAGGTCCCGACCTAAACATTAAACCTCCATGTTCTCCAGAGATGCCGCATGACCCGCTGAGTTACATTTTACACTGCATGTAAAATAGTTCCTCTTCAGATCGTGGAGAAATATTTTACCTCTTACCTTGAGTCTATGCCCTCTCGTTCTGCTCTGGTAAAACATTTCCTTTTAGCTACTCCATTCACACATTTCATCATTTCAATCATTCCTCCTTTAGACTTTAGGCTTAACTTTAGAGATGCAACATGGAAACAGGCCCTTCGGCCCACCAAGTCCACATTGACTAGCAATCATTTCATACACTATTACCATCCCACACATGAAGGAGAATTTATAATTTACAGAAGCCAATTATCCTACAAACCTGTACGTATTTGAAATGTGGGAGGAAACTGAAGCATCCGGAGAAAACCCATGTGGTCACAGGGGGAATGTACAAACTCAGTACAGACAGCACCTGTCGTCAGGATCGAACCAAGGTCTCTGGCACTGTAAGGCAGCAACTCTACCGCTGCACTACTTCTCTACTCCATGGGACCTACTGAGACCTTTGCCACCTGTGTAAAGTCACCAAACGTGTCTCGGATCTGGCATTATGCCTTCGGGATGTGGCTGCATGCATTGATCTCCGATTTGTACCAGCATCTGCAGTTATTTTCCTACACAACTGACCCCTCCGAATGCTACATTTTAGTTCTAGAAGGCATTCTAGGCTTCCAAGCATGGAGAATCTCCCTCCCAATGTCTATCCTAACATCCAGGATGCCAAACAGTGCCAAAGGAATGTATGCTCCCTGCCTTGTCCATGTTGCCAATAATTTCAGCTGGACCCATTAGTCATGGAGTCATACAGCGTGGAAACAGGCCCTCCGGTCCAACTTGCCCAAGCTGACCAGCATGCCCCATCTACTACGTTAGTCTCACCTGCTTGCATGTGGCATTTTTTAAACGTTGTATGAACCTGCCTCAACTACCTCATCTGGCAACTTGTTCCATGTACCTACCACCTTTTGGGTAAAAAAAATGCCTCTCAGGTTACTATTAAATCTCTCCCCCTCACCTTAAACCTATGTCCTCTGGTTCTTGATTTCTCTAGTCTGGGTAAAAGATTGTATGTGTTTACGCTACCTATTCCCCTCGTGATCTTATACACCTCTATAGGATCACCTCACAACCTCCTGCACTCAAAGGAATAATGTCCTAGCCTACCCAACCTCTCCCTCTAGCTCAGGCCCTCGAGTCCTGGCAACATCCTCGTAAAATCCCGATGTCAACATGTTGAATTGGTATTTGTGACTTGCTTTAAATTAGTTAACCTTTGCCATACCCCACAACCTAATATACTTTATATAGCGCAATAAGATGACCTTCAATATAACTCCTTTCAAGACTAACATTAAAGTTTTTCGAGTCTATTCTATGGCTTCTGCTATCAAATTATAACAAATTAAGCTCCAGTTCTTGAAATCAACAACAAATTTATAAATAGATTCTTAAATGTCACAGTTTGGAAATAGCAAAGGCTTTGAAGTTTTAAGAACACTTTGCACCAAACTACTTTAACATTCAGTTTTAAAGAAGCTTGGGAAATCTCTTCTGTACTTTAGCAGCAAACTCAACAGGAACCCGGAATATCAAATGGCGTATGAAAATGAGAAGTGATTTAGACGCCAGCTGTTATAATCCAATGCTCAATGTATTAGCAATGAACTGACTGTGCTTCAGTTTACATAAGAAGGCTTGTGCTGGGGTGCATTTGACACCCTGTCACATTTACCACAGGAGTTGGTAGAGTAGTTCAGGGCCTACAACGCACAAGGGTTCACTGGGGATTTAAAATCTATCCTTGCCGTCTGAGTTTTGTGAAGCTGTTTTTCAGCCTCCCATCCTGTGAAAACGTTGTTTTGTAATACCTCACATTCTTGGCCAGTGTGTAATGTTTACCTGACACATCTTTTAAATCCCTCGGCAGATGGTGAGAGGGAGAATGTTGAATCAGAACCGATGGAAAAAATATAATTCTCAGGCAATAAAATGAAGGTGAGCTGTAAAATGAAGGTGAGCAATTCGATTGTAGAATGAAAGAGGTTCAATGTTATATCTTAGTTTCAATGTTATTTCTTTGCACTAAATGTTATATACCCTTTATCCTTTTAAAAGGCAGCCAGCATCATCAGAGACCCACACCACCCTGGCTACACACTCATTTCACCCCTGCCATTGGGAAGAAGATACAGGAGCCTGAAACTGGAACGTCTAGGTTCAGGAACAGCTGCTTCCCTACAGCCATCAGGCTATTAAACACTACAAACTCCAAATAAGGTCTGAACTACATAGACTTCAGTCTGAAGAAGGGTCTCA
The DNA here is from genome assembly GCF_053455715.1 of Rhinoraja longicauda. NCBI lineage: Eukaryota > Metazoa > Chordata > Chondrichthyes > Rajiformes > Arhynchobatidae > Rhinoraja > Rhinoraja longicauda. The sequence goes on along the minus strand of NC_135959.1, from coordinate 49,070,729 downwards.
ACCCGAAACATCACCCATTCCTTCTCTCCCGAGATGCTGCCTGACCTGCTGAGTTACTCCAGCATTTTGTGAATAAATAGACTTGGGGGCATTGGTTTTGTCTTTTTGCACTTTTATTGTTTGTTTGTTTGATTTTATGTGTATGTATGTATGTTTATGTATGTTTATGTATGTATGTATGTATGTATGTATGTATGTATGTATGTATGTATGTATGTATGTATGTATGTATGTATGTATGTATGTATGTATGTATGTATGTATGTATGTATGTATGTATGTATGTATGTATGTATGTATGTATGTGTATAAACATGTATATATATATGTGTATGTGTGTGTGTGTATGTATATATATATTTATATAATATATTTATTATATTGTTTACAGTGTACTCTGTTTACATATTCTGGTGTGCTGCTGCAAGTAAGAATTTCATTGTTCTGTCTGGGACATCTGACAATAAAACACTTTTGACTCTTTAACTGTGCACTGTGGATGACTTGATTATGTTCATGTATGGTGCCTTCATTGACTGGATGACACGCAAACAAAAGCTTTACCTCGCTACACGTGACAATTTATAAGCTAAACTAAAGTTTCTTGATCTGGATGTGATCTTTAAGATCATGTCCATGCAGATCAATGAAGAGACAGTGGCCATCTCTTAGAACATAGAACATAGAACAACACGACACAGGAACAGGCCGATTGACCCACAATATCCATGCCCATCATAATGCCATGCGATGGTTTAAGATCCATATCCCATCTATGTTCACATCCAAATCATGTCTCCTATCTTCATATCCAAATCATTAAAGTGTAGATCAATCTCGAACCAATATTTGTGACACACAGGCTTCCAACCACAAAGCAATCGTCTCACATCATCGAGCTAATTTTGGATCTGATTTGCGTACTTGCCCTGGAACTCATCGGCTACAAACCTTCGGACCTCTCTCTCATGCAGGATCTTGTCAAAGACCTTACTGAAGTCCACGTAGACTACTCCAAGAGAACCGGCCTCATTAATATGTTTTGTTACTTCAAAAAATTAAATCTGCTGGATCAGACAGGATCTTACCTTTGATCAATCTTTGCCTTTCCAAGTTGATTAATCCTATCCCTCAGAATTATTTTCCAGAAACTTCCGACCAATGAAGTTAAATTACCTCTTATCCCTGCTTTCCTTGTTGAATAAGTGTTTGTTTCCCTCCAGTAATTAAGAATTTCATTGATCCGTTTCAGGACATATGGCAGTAAAACACCCTTGCCAGCGAAGGTGTAAAAATCTCTGTCGGGGCCCCAGCAATCTTCTTCCTTGCCTCCCAATGCAGAATAGATGTTTGCCGATAGATATTGACCAGCTGTATACTGTGTCCACCTTTTGGAGTTGAGGTGAAAATCCCCTCAATCTCTGCCAACTTCAAGGACTTTATTGATTGAGTTTGATAGTCTGAACCTGTGCCTTAATGTGCATGAAGCCAAAGTATAATGAGCATGGAGCAAAATGCAATATGATCCATTTACAGCGCTTGCTTCTTATTCCAGAAATTCGATTGCACATCTTCTAGTTTGCATCAATCTACGACATTTCTATTTGGAGTATTGCAGGGAAATTAGATCAAGTTGTCGCAGGAACAAGCACGAGTGGGATGGAGTTGTATGCATGCCAGGCTAGATAATGACGATTCTTTCTGGACAGTCAGCACCAGATCTCTATCCATTTGGCACTGCATCAGTTCCAAAATATTTACCATTGTTTTCAACTCCCAAGTAATCGTTTTCAGGCCTGCGACCGTGTAAATATTTCCCAGGTGAAGATCACTGTGCTCCTTGCAGTTTGGCCTTTGACTCATTGCCAGTTTTGATCATCATTGGCTGCTTCCTGCCCTTCCCTTAACTCGCCTGATCTGTGGTTTAGTCAGCTGTTTCTAAAGACTGTCCAGAGTGAACCACCCTGGTGGCTTGGAGTTACATACAGGCTGGTGGTCTAAGTATGGACAGCTGTTTAGCTTCCTGGATAGTCGTCAGCGAACCAGATGGGATTTTTATAACATCTGTTAAGTTTTATCAGCATCATCACAGATACCAGATTTTGTATTTAATCACTTCAATTTAAGTTCTCTGTTGCCTGAAGGGATCTGAAAAGATCTAAAAAAACAATCACCCATGTTTGTAGATAGACACAAAATGCTGGAGTAACTCAGTGGGACTCAGAAGAAGAGTCTCGACCCGAAACGTCACCCATTCCTTCTCTCCAGAGATGTTACCTGTCCCACTGAGTTACTCCAGCTTTTTGTGTCTATCTTCGGTTTAAACCAGCTTCTGCAGTTCCTTCCTACAAACCCATGTTTGTAGTTTAGTAACTGCGGTGCCTTTGCCCAAAGCGCTGGATTTCCCTCCATCGACCTTTATGCCTTTTCTCTCTCTTTCCTCATTTGGGGCTGTCCAAGCTATCTCTTTTCCTTGATAACTTTCTTGTGAAATGTGTGGGACATTTTATTGTACAAAAGTGTTATAGGAATGTTATATGTATGTGCATGGACATATTGTGGTCTGTGTGTGTGCGTCTGTGTGTGAGAATATGCTGTAATCCTCTTGGACAGAAGTGTCGTGTGATGTGGCTGCTCTGTAACAATGTAACAGTGACCAGAACACCCAGTCTATCTCAGGAGCTAGTAAACTTTGCTCCTCTGACGATCTCTACTCAGGCCTTACTGGACTTTATCTTGCACTAAACATTATTCCTGTATCTGTACGCTGTGAACGGCTCTATTGTAATCATGTAAAGTCTTTCCGCTGACTGGATAGCTCGCAACAAAAAAGCTTTTCACTCTACCTTGGTACACATGACAATAAATTAAATTGAACTAAACTAAACTAAGCTAAGGCAGTAGAGTTGGTGCCTTACAGCGCCAGAGACCCGGGTTCCATCCTGACAACCGGGAGCTCCAGTTTCTTCCCACACTCCAAAGAAGTACAGATTGTAGGTTAATTGGCTCAGTAAAATTGTACATTTTCCTTAGTGTGTGTAGGATAGAGTTAGTGTGCGGGGATCGCTGGGCGGCGCGGACTTGGTGGGCCGAAAAGGCCTGTTTCCACGCTGTATCTGAAATATGAAAATAATATGAAATATGGATCGCTGGTCGACCTGGACTCGGTGGGCCGAATAGCACATTTCCGTGTTGTTTCCGGAACCTAAACTAAATTAAACTAAACTAACCCCTATGAGAGCTGAGAAGTATTGATCTTAAAGGTGGTGAATATTATACATCATAATTTCACGAGTGCTTGCACGCTCTGAAATCTCATTGGGGATTATTCTGAATGACATGGTATTTATAGTGCTGGATCAGGCCATTTAGTCAACTTGTTTTTGCTGGGGTTTAACTCATACACCATTCCTGACCTCCTTTCCTAATTTTTTTACTGTAACCTTCTTCCTCATGCACTTACCCATCTCTTCCCTTCAAAGCACTGCTTGTGTAGGTAACTTGACATTGTCCTCATCAGATCCTACAAATATGATTTCCAGCAGAGGTCACTGTACAGCAATCTGAATTCCGAAGTCCGGCTGATTTTTTTTCAAGATTGGAGTTGACGCAAATAATTTTATTATACCAACTGCTGCCTTGGTGAAGTAGGCACAGATGTGCTATTTGTACACAAGATATTTGTGGTGCACATGGCTCCAAGCTTAAATGTGCAGCGACTTACATCAGATGGAGTTTAGTGGTTATTTACTGCTGGCAATGAGAGACGTCAACAGTAGATAGGTCCATGTTCAATATCTCAAGCTCAGAATCACGGAGACGGAAAGTGCGTTTTGGAATTGCTGACATTAATGGGAGATCTGGTTTAGGAGGAGCCTGTCCAACCAATATCATTCCCTCCTGTCCATGAGATCGTGCTGAGGCCCCATGCAATGGAATTCCTCTATTTCTCACATCAGCCCTTCACCAAGTCTTCAATTCCCTTAACCTCTCATTTCCTATGCTACATTGAGTTTATTTTATTGTCACTTGTGCCGAGGTACAGTGAAAAGCTTTTGTTGCGTGCTAACCAGTCAGCGGAAATCAATACATGATTACAATAGAGCCATCCACAGTGTAGAAATACAAAGGAATAATGTGAATAACATTGTGCAAGATAAAGTCCAGTAAAGTCCAATCAAAGATAGCCTGAGGTATCTCAAAAGAGGTAGACAGTAGCTCAGGACCATTCTCAGGTTGTTGGTAGGATGGTTCAGTTGCCAGATCACAGCTGGGAAGAAACTGGCCCTGAATCTGGATGTGTGCGTTTTCACACCTCTATACCTCTTGCCTGATGGGAAAAGGAGAAGAGGTAGTGGCCGGGGTGCGACTGGTCCTTGGTTATACTGGTGGCCTTGCCGAGGCAGCGTGAATTGCAGATGGAGTCAATTGCCTCAAGCAATAATCCCCAGATTATGTACAATCCGTCAGGTTTTGAGATGAATTAGGAGCAGGAGTAAGCAACACCATGGCTGATCTGATTGTAACCTCAGTTCCATGTTCTTGTCTACCCACAGTAATCTTTCATCCTCATCGAGGATCTACCTGTTCTGTATTAGAAAGACTATGCTTCCACCACTGGCCCTTTTCAGCAATGCGCATCTTTCCTTCACCCATCTTCTCTATTTCTCTTCCCTCTCTCAATGCTTTTCATACAACATCAACTTTTCTCTGTGATGTCTGTTCGTGTTGCCTTCTTGGGTTTGGTCGCACTGGTCACACCCATTGGTCTGGATGCTGTCTTGCTCTTGATGTTGAGATCGCATTAGTCGTGGTGCTGTCTATCTATGGGTGTTGAGATGCCAGGAGAGGTTGAAAAGACATGTAGATGCTCTATATCTCTCCGTATAATAGGAGTGTGACCGTGAATGTTCCTTGTGATCTAGATCAGAGCGTTTATCTTCACTGATAAAGTGAGTTAACATTAGGTGAGGACAAGGGGGATTCAAATCGTGCTTTATTAACACTAAGATAAAATGCTCAGACCAGCAGGTAAAATCGGAGGTGCTATATTCAATCGGTGCTTTAGATTCATGGAATAATACAGCATAGAGAACCGTCTCCCACATTCATGGTCGCCTGTTAAATTCAAACAGAAAAGCTCTCTGCCTCTTGTGTCCCAGCCCAGGATAGAGTTTCTTTCCCTGCAGTTCCTGTCATTTCAACCTCTCGTGGGATTTTTTGCTTGATTGTTCTTTTGAAGTTTGTGCTCTCATTTCTAAAAGCCTTTTCACCAGGACGACATCAAACGGCTTTCCAACACTATGTGCGGAGATGTCAATGATTGCTTATTGTTCAGTGTTCAGGAGAAATAACTTCCTGCACCGTCCCATTAGTCACCTTTCATCTCACTTCAGATACACAGTCCAGCATTACATCATCTTATATAACCCTTTTTTGCAGCAAGCTTTAATCGAATGGCATGTCAAAGCCTCTCTAATTTGGATGTTATCTTTGAAACAAATGCTTTAAATCACCTTGATGCTGCTCTCCCCAGCGTAAATTGTTTGAGATGTCCTTGCATGTAAGGAGAATCTAATCAAATATCTGGAGGGGTGTTTAGGAAGGTTACAGTATATCAGTGAGTAATTGTACATACCGATATAATGAAAGAAATCTAACAACAGAGAGTAAAGTATCATAGGGTCATAAAGCATGGAAACAGGCCTTTCAGCCAACGTGCTCACGCTGACTAATACTCCCCATCTACACTAGTCCCATCTGCCCACATCTGGCCCATAATCCTTCCAAACCTATCCTATCCATGTACCTGTCCAAATGTCTCTTAAACGTTACAATAATACCTACTTCAACTACCTCCTCCAGCAGCTCATTCCATACACCCATCACGCTTTGTGTAAAAAAGTTACGCCTCAGGTTCCTATTAAATCTTTCCCCCCATCCTCACCTTAAATCTGTGTCCTCTGTTTCTTGATTTCCCTACACTGGGTAAAGGATTCTACCTACTCTGAGCATCGACCCAATCTATTCCCCTCATGATCTTGTACATCCCTATAAGATCACCCCTCATCCTCTTGAGCTCCAACATATGAAGGAGTGACTGAAGAAATTACAGATGCTGGAATCTTGAGCAAAACACAAAGATTAATGTGAAGGAGGGCCTCGATTCAAACTGTCACCTAACCGTGTTCTCCAGAGATGCTGCCTCTCCTGCTGAGTTATTCCAGCACTTTGTGTCCATCTAGAGAGGTTTGTCCTCTGTTGAAAGAGCACATTATGTAATTCAGCATCTAAATGTGACTCCTTAATGTGTTTAATGATTATGTGTGGGGTGCGGTCTATGCCTTTGGTGAGTCCCTGCACATGGCGTGGAAAGATATTGTTCCTCCAGTTTATATTCCTTTGAACAAGAAAAAAACGGTACCTGGAGTTTTTAAATGCATTAGCTACAATCCTTACAGCTATCCTCAGATGCTGTACATTTATCACTGAGTGGTAAGATACGTCTGGTAATGTGCTTCTCGACAGACTCTTAATGCTCTCATCAAATCAACAAATGCTGCAAGAAAATGTGTGAATTGTCAGAAGAACTGAACTGTTCTTCCATCTTGTCATGAACATGGACAGCTGTGGGAATGTGTAATTTATTCCAGGGATGTTTCCCATCAGTGCTGGGCTAAATTAGGAAGGAACTGCGGATGCTGGTTTATACAGAAGACAAACACAAAATGCTGGAGTAACTCAGCGGGCCAGGCAGCATCTCAGGAGAAAAATAATAGGTGATGTTACCTTCTTCAGACTGAAAGTAGAGGTGGGGTAGTGGGAGCGTGGAAATAAACTGGAGGCAAGAAAAGGCCAGAACTAATTAGGGCCGGCCTCTAGTTTATTTCTGACCCCCCACCCTCCTTCCCCACCTCTAATTTCAGTCTGAAGATGTGTTCTGAACCTGAAACATCAGTTATTCCTGAGATATTGACTCCGAGGAATTTGAAGTTTTCAACCATCTCTACTTCGGCACCATCAATGCAAACTGGGGTCTGTGCATCGCTTCACTTCCTGAAGTTCATCGCTGTCTCCTTTGCCTTGCTGACGTTGAGAGAAAGGTTTATTCACAAAATGCTGGAGTAACTCAGCAGGTCAGGCAGCATCTCGGGAGAGAAGGAATGGGTGACGTTTCGGGTCGAGACCCTTCTTCAGACTGATGTCGGGGGGCGGGACAAAGGAAGGATATAGGTGGAGACAGGAAGATAGAGGGAGATTTGGGAAGGAGGAGGGGACGGGAGGGACAGAGGAACTATCTAAAGTTGGAGAAGTCGATGTTCATACCGCTGGGCTGCAAACTGCCCAGGCGAAATATGAGGTGCTGTTCCTCCAATTTCCGGTGGGCCTCACTATGGCACTGGAGGAGGCCCATGACAGAAAGGTCAGACTGGGAATGGGAGGGGGAGTTGAAGTGCTCGGCCACCGGGAGATCAGTTTGGTTAATATGCGGACCGAGCGCAGGTGTTCAGCGAAGCGATCGCCGAGCCTGCGATTGGTTTCGCCGATGTAAATAAGTTGACATCTAGAGCAGCGGATGCAATAGATGAGGTTGGAGGAGGTGCAGGTGAACCTTTGTCTCACCTGGAAAGACTGTTTGGTGGCGAAATATGAGGTGCTGTTCCTCCAAGAGAAAGGTTGTTGTGTCAATACCAGGACACAAGGTTCTCAATCTCCTTCCTGTACTCTGTCTCATCATTATTTGCTATCCGGCCCACAACGGTGGTGTCATCTGTGAATTTCAAAATTGAATGAGATTTATACATGGCTGCGCAGTTGTGGGTGTACATGGAGTAAGGAAGGGGGCTGAGAACGCATCCTTGCAGAGCACCAGTGTTGAGGATTATCGTAGAGGATGCTTTGTCCCCTATCTTCACTGATTGGGGTCTGTTGGTCAGGAAGTCGAGGGTCCAGTTGCAGAGATGAGTGCTGACACCAAGTCCCGCGAGTTTAGTGATAAGCTTGGATGGTATAATGGTATTAAAGACAGAGCTGTAGTCTATGGTTAGGAGTCTGACGTAGGTATTCTCTCTGTAACTGCGTGGGTTTTCTCCCGGTGCTCTCCTTTCCTCCGACACATCAAAGACGTACAGGTTTGTGGGTTAATTGGTGTTAGTATATGGGGTGATTGTTGGTCGGCATGGACTCGGTGGGCCAAAGGGTCTGTTTCCACACTGTATCTCTAAAGTCTATGTTTAAAGTCTACATAGTTAACTGTCACTCATGCTTCGTGTACATTTATTTAAACAAGCGACTTGCCTTCTAATTTTCTCTCTCTCTCTGTGAAGGCGTCATTTATCATTTTTGATGTTTTGTACAGGTAAAGAACTGCATTTAGAGAATATCGATAAAGGTTATTCTTGTGAAGTTATAATTCATAATAGTTTATGGATATCAACTTTTGTCATAATTGTTACCACTAATCGTATTGATCATGGAAGAACAAGTCAATGAATACATGGCAGTGACTTCAGTGTGGCGAGTGTGTGAAATAAATGGCTGGAAGCATGTGGTGAGAATATAAATACTCACTGTATTGATGTTCCATGAAAGAAATCTAACAGCAACATGTGAAAGAGAGACACAAGGAACTGCAGATGCTGTAATCTTGAGCAAAACACTTAGCCTGAAGAAGGGTCCCGACCCAAAACGTTGCCTGTCCATTTCCCTCCGCAGATGCAGCCTGACGCGCTGAGTTCTTCCAGCGCTTTGTGTTTTGAGCAACATATGAAATATGCAAATACACAGATCAACTTGGAAATCCAGAAGTAACAGTCAGTGACTACCTACTCAGTGACTGCAAGCATGCAGGTGCAGCAGGCAGTGAAGAAAGCGAATGGTATGTTGGCATTCATAGCAAGAGGATTTGAGTTTAGGAGCAGGGAGGTTCTGCTGCAGTTGTACAGGGCCTTGGTGAGACCGCACCTGGAGTATTGTGTGCAGTTTTGGTCTCCTAACCTGAGGAAAGACGTTCTTGCCTTAGAGGGAGTACAGAGAAGGTTCACCAGATTGATCCCTGGGATGGCGGGACTTACATATGTGGAAAGACTGGATAGACTGGGCTTGTACTCGCTGGAATTTAGAAGACTGAGGGGGGATCTTATAGAAACATATAAAATTCTTAAGGGGTTGGAGAGGCTAGATGCGGGAAGATTGTTCCCGATGTTGGGGGAGTCCAGAACCAGGGGTCACAGCTTAAGGATAAGGGGAAGTCTTTTAGGACCGAGATGAGAAAACATTTCTTCACACAGAGAGTGGTGAGTCTGTAGAATTCTCTGCCACAGAAGGTAGTTGAGGCCAGTTCATTGGCTATATTTAAGAGGGAGTTAGATGTGGCCCTTTTTGCTAAAGGGATCAGGGGGTATGGAGAGAAGGCAGGTACAGGCTACTGAGCTGGATGATCAGCCATGATTATATTGAATGGCGGTGCAGGCTCGAAGGGCCGAATGGCCTACTCCTGCACCTATTTTCTATGTTTCTATGTTTCTACTCCTCCCTAAACTGCCCTATTTAGAAACCTTCTCCACCATAATCATCAGAAATCAGCACAGTGGCACAGCCGGTAGAGCTGATGTCTCATGGTGCCAGAGACTCGGGTTCAGTTTCGGATTCAGGTTCAATCCTGACATCAGGTGTTTTGTATGGAGTTTGCACATTGTCCTTGTGACCGCGTTGGTTTTCTCCGGGTTCTCTGGTTTCCACCCACATTCCATAGACTTGTGGGTTTGTAGGTTAATTGGCCTCTGTATTTGTGCCTAATGTGTAGGGAATGGATGCAAAAATGGGATAACATTGAACTAGTGTGAACAGGTTATCAATGATCAGTGTGGACTCGGTGGGCTGAAGGGCCTGTCTCCGTCTACATCTCCCGACCAATTAAAACGTCAGTGAATAGATGAGAACTTTAGAAATTAATGCTCTATTCTTGGTAAGTGTCACTGTTAACTGCACAGGGTGGATGTGAGACTTCAATGATACACCGATCCCCATTTGCTCATTAACAATATCCTAAAAAGAACAATTTTATATCTATCATTTGTTCGGATAATTATTTCAAAATTGCACCGATTCATGAACAATAAAACTACAGCCACGATTTAAATTGTTTTCATGATATTTCAGCTTCTACCTTAATCGCAAGTGTAAGTTCACTTTGTACTTCACTCTATAACAATGTTCCAAAATCATATTTATATGGAGATTTTCATTCCTGATTTGCTGCCTGTGGAAATTTTCAAGGTCAAGAGTCAAGGGTCACGGGTTCATTATTGTCACATGTGCAGATGTACAGTGAATTCTTTTTTTGCTCACCCTGCTCAGTGACATTGCCAGTTGCCAAAGATTGTTCAGGACCAACATCAGACGGCAACCCCCACTGCAACAGGTGAACCCACGACTCAGCGATTGTAAGGTCGATATGGTCAGGTTTCTTTCAGGTTGGGATAGGCACTGTCACTTAGCAAAATTCAAAGGACATTTTTCCACGTTTGGTCGGCTAATGCTGTAGTTCATAATTTCAAGGAACAGAATTAGGCCATTTTGCCCATCAAGTCTACCCTGCCATTCAAACATGGCTGATTTATCTTTCCCTCTCAACCCCATTCGCCTGCCTTAACCCCCTGACACACCGTTACTAATCAAGAATCTGTCAAATTCCACCTTAAAAATATCCAGTGTCTTGGCCTCCACAGCCATCTGTGGCAATGAATTCCATGGATTCACCACTTTATAAACTGAAGTATGCGATAAAAGCTCAGGAGAATTAAAGTGGGCACAGTGGCACAGCCGTAAAATGGTTTCTTTACAGCGCTTGCAGTGCCAGAGACCCGGGTTCGATCCCGACTATGGGTGCTGTCTGTACGGAGTTTGTATCATCTCCCAGTGACCACGTGGGTTTTCTCTGAGATCTTCGGTTTCCTCCCACACTCTAAAGACGTCGAGGTTTGTAGGTTAATTGGCTTGGAATAAGTGTAAGTTGTCTCTAGTGTGTGTAGGGTAATGTTAATGTGCGGGGATCGTTGGTCGTTGTGGACTCGGTGGCCGAAGGTCCTGTGTCCATGCTGTATCTCTAAACCAAACTAAACTAAACTAAACAACCACAGAATAAAATAATTTTCAGTATCGCTCATTGCAATTGAAAGCTGTTGACTCCACTGTTACATTTCCAGGCACTCAATATTATAACCAATCTCCCAACAAAAGGACATAAAGTGCTAGAGTAACTCAGTGGGTCAGGCAGCATCTCTGGAGAACATGGATAGGCGACATTTTTGGTTGAACCCTTCTTCAGACTGATTGTAGTAGGGGGATAAAGAAAGCTATGAGGGGTGGGGCAGGACCAAGCCTGGCAGGCTTAGGTGGATACAGGCAAGGGAGTGGTGTTGGGTAGGCAAATGGTTGGAACAAAGGCTGGAGATTAAAGCAGAGGGTGTGAGACGGACAGATTGAAGAGTTGCAAATTGTGAAGCTAGAGGAAGGAATGTAGGAGGAAGGGAAGTCAGAGGGCAATGGGTGCAATTCCAGGTGGGGTAAAGGGGAGGGTGGGGGAGAAAAGGAGGGAGGGGAGGGGGACGTGGGAGGGAGGGGTGGTTTGTAAGAGGTTACCTAAAATTTAAGAAGACAACGTTCATACCATTGGGTTGTAAGCTAACCAAGCAGAATATGAGATGCTGTTCCTCCAGTTTGCATGTCTCGCAATGGAGGAGGCCCAGGACAGAAATGTTTGTGTGGGTATGAAAGGAAAGCTAAAATGGTTAGCAACTGGGTGATCCAGTAGGCCTTAGCGTACGTGATCGACAGCATGTGTAGTTCCTTGTTTCTACATTCATCCAACAACTTATTTTGTATTGTGAATGACTATCTGGGAATGTATTGTGAAGTATAATGAATTAATAATATTTACAAGATGATCTGTGAAATATATGGAAAATATCATAAAGGCACTTCGTTTTTGTTCTTTCAAGTCTGGCCCAATGTCTTATGATGGCATTATTCAATGAGTAGTGGTTCTGTTTCCAGGTCGGCTTAACAATATTTATCCTTATATCAACATCAACAAATCATTGTAAACCAAATTACAGGATACAGGATTACAATTCCTGTTACAGGAAAATAACCTGTAATATTCATAAAGAATAAGAGTAAGGCTCTCACTTTTAATGTTATGGTCATAAAGTTAATGGGGCAGCAAGCAAGGTTCTGGACCACAAACCCAGAGACATGAGTTTGAATCCCAACACACTATTTGGGGCACTTAAAGTATCTAAAGGCAAAGTGGATTTTTAAAACAGCCAATTTCATAATATTAACCATGAAGTTACTGGATTGTTTTAAAAGCTCATAATTTTTGGAAATAACCTCTGACGATGGAAAACGGCCACCATTACCTAATGTGGCCAATACATTGGAAGACACAAGGGCGGCAGAGTGGTACAAAGGTAAAGTTGCTGCCTTACACTGCCACAGTCCCTCGATCGATCGATCCACTCTATGGGTGTTGTCTGCAGTGAGTTTATACATTTTCCATGTGAGCGCATGGATTTTTTCCGGATGCTCCGGTTTCCGCCCACACTCTAAAGACATGCAGTTTTGTAGCTTAATTGTCTTCTGTAAATCGTCCCTAGTGTGGACGAGAGAACTAGTGTGCAGATGATCGCTGGTCGTTACAGACTCGGTGGGCCAAATGGCCTGTTTCCATATTGTATACCAAAACTAAACTAAACTCTAAGATGAGGATCTTAGAGTTGGTAAACAACCGCTTAAAACACGCTCCATTGTTCAGTGGTTTTCACAATGAGCTCGTCAATGTGTGAAGTAATATTATTGAGTGTCAATATCCAACCAACGGAGGAGATTAATATCAATGCAATTGACGTAAAGTCTTGCAGTGAATCAATGGGCAACAATGAACACATGAATGGTGAAGGACATTTTCTCCCCTCTGACTGCAATATCCACAAAATCTGCTTGCTGTCCCCCTCCCACCTCAAAATGCCATTGCTTAGTCTGTACAGTCCTCACAGCAGCTGGTAGAACTGCTGCATCACAACCAGAGACCTGGGCTCGATCCTGACCTCGGGTGCTGTTTGTGTGGAGTTTCCACATTCTCCCTATGGCCGCATAGGTTTCCTCCGGGTGCTCCAGGTTCCTCCCGCATCCCAAAGACATTCTTGTTTGTAGGTTAATTGGCCTCTATAAATTGCCCCTAGTGGGTTGGGAGAGGGGCGGGATGCCAACTATAGCACTCCCAAATACGGGACAAGGTGACGTCACTGCCCTGCGCCCCATGTCCCACGTGACCTCACCCAGCCGGCGGCCACGTGATCTCACCCAGCTGGCGGCCACGTGACCTCACCCAGCCGGCGGCCACGTGACGTCACCGCCCTGCGCCCCACGTGACCTCACCCAGTCAGCGGCCACGTGACCTCACCCAGTCAGCTGCCACGTGACTTCATCCAGCCAGCGGCCACGTGACCTCACCCAGCCAGCGGCCACGTAACGTCACCGCCCTGCGCCCCATGTGACCTCACCCAGTCAGCGGCCACATGACCTCACCCAGTCAGCGGCCACGTGACCTCATCCAGCCAGCGGCCACGTGACCTCACCCAGCCAGCGGCCATGTGACCTCACCCAGCCGGCGGCCACGTGACCTCACCCAGTTGCTGCCTCAAAGTGCTAGAGTCCTGGGTTTGATCCTGACTATGGGTGCTGTCCATATAGAGTTTGTACATTCTCCCCGTGACCTGCGTGGGTTTTCTCCGGGAACTCTGGTTTCCACCCACACTCCAAAGATGTACAGGTTTGAAGACTAATTGGCTTGGTAAAATTGTAAATTGTCCCTAGTGTGTGTAGGATAGTGTTGATGTGTGGGGATCGCTGGTCGTCGCAGACTCAGTGGGCTAGAGAGCTGTTTCCGCGCTGTATTTCTAAACTAAACTAAACTAAACTAAACTAAACTAAACTAAACTAAACTGAGTGAAACCTTTTCACGAAAAGGCTCCTCCATAGTTTCACATTCGCAAAAAGGGGGGGTGGGGGGGGGGGGGGTGGGTCCACAAGAACATCAACTTGAAAATGATTCCTCTGAGGCAAAAATAATCTGCGTTGATTTTAATAGGATGCAGAACATTGAGTGGTGTAGCTTAGTTATTGAATTTTTTAAAGACCAGCAACGTAAACCAGCTGGAGTTTCACATTCAGTACTAGTGGAACTGTTCCATTCAAAACATCCTCCTTTTGGAATAATCCTTCCACTTAAGAAACACTTTATTATGTCAAAATATCTTCAAGGACTTCACATATAATGGACTATTTTGCTGTGTGCTGGCTCTCGTGCAGGCAGATGTGCCGATGTGCAGATGTGCAGCACTCTGGCTGGGCTGGGCTGTGCCTCAGACAATGGAGCAGCTGGTCTGATGTGGGCAGCACTACTTCTGGGCAACAGGGCTCCTTGGACACGTCACACCTGATGCTGTGAAGCCGAATTTGAACCTTCTCCTCGGTTTCAGTCTGTAGATTTAAACTTTTACTAGGCTATTAGATCTACCCTTTTGAAAACCAAAACAAAGACCCCAGTTGTAGTCCATAGATTTAACTGTCGATTTGGCTATGTCTACCCTTCTGAAAACCAAAGCTAATGCAGATTTAAGGGTGGGCCACTGGCGCACCTGATATAGCTGCTACCTCGCAGGGCCGGAGAACGCGTTCGATCTTGACCTCGACTGCCAGCGGGGTGGAATTTGCATTTTCTACCTGTGACCGCTCATACGATGCCCTTGATATAAGGGCATTATGACTTACAGTGGCGTAACCGTGGAGTTGCTGTCTTACAGCGCCAGAGACTCTGGTTCGATCCTGACTACGGGTGCCGCCTGGGTGGAATTTGTACATTCTCCCTGTGACTGCGGAGCTTCCTCCAGGTGCCCCAGTTTCCACCCACATCCCAAAGATGTGCAGTTTTGTAGGTTAGTTGGCCTCTGTAAATTTACCATTGGTATTTCATCATGTGGTGCACTCTCTGTATCTCTGCCAGTCCTGACACACTCCCTTTGTGCTGCTGCCAACACAGGTCAGCATATATTTCAGTTTGACATCTCCTCACAAAATAATTGTTATTTCAAATATTGCTAATCTTAGTTTAGTTTAGTTTAGTTTAGTTTAGAGATAAAGCAGGGAAACAGGCCCTTCAGACCACGGAGTCCGCGCCAACCAGCAATCCCCGCACACTAACGGTATCCTACACACACCAGGGACAATTTTGCGGTTTTTTTTACCAAGCGAATTAGCTTACAGACCCGTACGTCTTTCAAGTGTGTGAGGAAACCGGAGAACCTGGAGAAAACCCTTGCAGGTCACAGGGAGAAAGTATAAACTCCATACTGACAGCACCCATAATCAGGATCGAACCCGGGTCTCTGGCGCTTTAAGGCAGTAACTTTACTGCAGCTACTGCGCCACCATGCCGCCCTTCTGCCATTTGAAGTTAGACTTCTCTTCCCCCCCCCCCCCTGCCAACATAATTTGGAAAAGCAAAATGTAGCTTAAAACACTACCCTTTACAGGAAAATTCTATTTGCTGCCCGTGAGATATATTGAGTGGACAGAAGTTTGGCTCTGTCAGGCTTCAGTTTGACAAGGGCAACAGATGGCATCATGTCTCATTTCTGGACCTGCTTTTATTTATGTTCAGGGAAATACTGGCTTGTTAAAATCACAGCCAAATATGTGCCTACTCATTTTTCATCACCTCTACAACGTCATATCATTGTTTGCCAATAAATTGATATCAAAATGACTCTGGTGCTTGTGGGAACATAAGATAGAGATGCAGTGTCTACACAGCATTGAATTCAATAAAATTGACATTTTCAAATTGGCCTATTTGGCAAGTTGTTTCAGCGGTTTATGCTGTCGTATATATCCACATAGATTTGCTGCAAGCTTCTGCCTTGAAAGGTCAGCACTTTGAAGAGAATCTTTTTAATGATGATGAAGGACAAGGCAAAGGAGTTTTATGAACAGCCCTCATTATAAAGTGAATGAAAAACAGAAATGGTTCTCCTATTATGTCAACAGCAAGGGGACATAATCACTGACTGAAAATAAGCTGTGCCAGTTCCTTTGCCATTGCCAATTAAAGGAACTTGGAACATGGTAGTAAAACACTAACTCAAATGCCCAAAATGCCAAGAGACAACAATAGAAAGACAGTGGCAAAGAATGAGAACAATTAGCTGTCAACTTTAAACGGACAAAATAAACACTTTTGCATTTGGACATGAGGGGAAGTATTACTCATGTGCTTTTTAAACAAGCATTCAGTTCAACTAAAGCTATACGGCCAAACACATTTCGGGTTTTATACATGGAGAATTTAAGGATTTAAAAAAATTGATTACTGGGCATAAACTAAATGTCAATCATATCACTTTCATACTCAAAGAGCCAACAGAAAAAATGGTCAACTGTGACTAACAAGAAAAGTTTAAAATAGTGTTACATCAGTGATGTAATGTTGTCGAAAGGAGCAGGGCCTGAAAATTTAGCAAAGGAGGGTAAAAAAGTGGATAAGGAAAATAAAGGTAGAAAAATCTAGTGAGAAACATAAAGGCAGTTGGTGAAAGTTTCAATAGATATTTAAAAAACAGTGAATGTAGTGTATTGGACTTTCAGAAGGTCTTTGATAAGGTGTGACATGAAGGGTTGTAGTAATATATGGGCATGGGTTTCATTTGGGCACAGGAGGCTTGGCATAATATCCTGGCATGGATTTAGTAGGGTAGCACAGTGGCACAGCAGTAGCGTTGCAGCCTTACAGTGCCAGAGACCCGGGTTCAATCCTGACTACGGGTGCTGTCTGTGCGGAGTTTGCACGTTCTCCTTGTCACCACGTGGGTTTTCTCTGGAACGTACACACTCCGTACAGACAGTAGCCATAGTGAGGATCAAACCTGGGTCTCTGGCGCTGTAAGATAGCAACTCTACTGCTGCGCCATTTTGTGCCACTAAGGAGTGGTATGAGTTGTGGTGGTACTTGGAGTGGTATGAGTTGTGGTGGTACTTGGAGTGTATGAGTTGTGGTGGTATTTGGAGTGGTATGAGTTGTAGTGGTACTTGGAGTGGAATGAGTTGGTTGGGAATATTTAGTGCAAATTTTCAAAAAGCAACACATTCAATAGAGAGGGTCTATTAAAGGCCCACATTAAATGTCATCCACATAGATTTGAAGAAGGACTTTGACAGAAGTTCCATGCAAAAGGCTGGTGAACAAGATTATGGTAGATAGAATTAAAGCACGGAAAGGAAATTATAGACAATGAAAGCATTAGCAGCACAGAGAGGAAATTGCAGACACAAGAACTGAAGATGGTAGTTTTCACAAATGACACAAAGTGCTGGAGTAATGGTGGATCAGGCAGCATCCCTGAAGATCATGGATACACAATGCCTGGGAGAGAAAATTGGCTGACAAACTGAAAGTGGGGAGTTGTGGTGGAAAGGTTGCATTTCAGACTGGAAGTTGTAGAAAATGGTGTTCCTCAGTCCCCCCTGGACATAGTGGGTGCGCAAAGCAAAATTTGCAGGTGACACAAAGTTTGGAAGCGAGATAAAAAGCGAGAAGGATATAATTGGATTGCAAAGGGGCACAGGTAAGCTGACTGAAAAGGCAGCTGAGAGGAAACTGGAATTTAATATGGAAAAGTATGGAGCCATGCACATTGACAGCATAAATAAAAAGAGACAGCATGGACCAAATGACATTATTCTTAAGATGGTGCAGGAATGAGGGACCTTGATTGATGTGAATAAATCCTTGAAGATGACAGGGCAAGTGGTGAACAAAGCACATGGAATTCTGGAATGCAAATATATTGAGGCTGTACATACAACTGTGCATTAGTGCACAGATGAAGTATTCACAACCATTTCAGGTTAGCACTCCTTAGGAAGAAAGTTGAGGTTGCAGAAATAAAGGTGCAGAAAAGATTTATTGGAATGATTCCAGGGAAGAGGCATTTTCGTTACAAGGTTAAATTGGAACTGCTACAGTTGCTCTCCTTGGAAACAAAGAAGTTTGAGAGAACATTTGGCAGAGTGTAATGTACATTACACAGGGGTGTGCAAGATAATGACTGGTTTACACAAAATAAACATGGGAAGCTATTCCTATTACATCTAACATATTAGCAGCTGGTTGAAAGGCCAGAGACACCGGTTTTATGGATAAAAGATACACAGGGAATGTGAACAAAGACATTTTCCAGCAATTGCAGTTTCTTTTGTCTAAAAAAATGTGTTTAGTGGAGAGTAGATATTCACTTAGCAAAGGGAGATAATTTGTAATTACTTTAATACAGCAGAATTTCTGCTTTCTTGTCTAATTAGAAGTCTAAAATGCAATGGGACAAGCAACGTATATTTAATATATATTAATATATAATTATATATAATAACTAGTTTGTCACAATGCAGTATGCAAAATAATGCATTTTAAAGATTGTTGGCGTAAAGCTCATTTCACCCTGTTTGCCAACAGTTTTCAACTGAACAACCTTGCCTGGGCTTTTTTATTTCACAAAATGCTGGAGTAACTCAGCAGGTCAGGCAGCATCTCAGGAGAGAAGGAATGGGTGACATTTCGGGTCGAGGCCCTTCTTCACACTGAAGAACCTTGCCTTGCCTGGGCTAGTGGGTGAGATTTTAACAAAACGAAAAATAATATATATATATATAAAAAGCAAACTTCATCCATTCTTTATGAACTGCTCCACAAGCTAAAGGGCAGTGGTCAGAAGCATCCAGTAATCTCCTGGTTAAGTTTAGGACTTTATATTCTGAATTACTCACTGCTCTCAAATAATAGCAACACAAACGTTCAACTTCAAAGCTTCATTTTCTAACAAAAACTAGAGAGATGGCCTCACCATCTCTCAACGAAGAAAGGAGAAAGATGAAATGGGAAAGACTGAACTGTTAATGTCAAATGGTATTTTATAACTATATATATGAACTAATACTTGGCTTAGCTTCAATGAGTCTTTACTGGCAAAGCCGTCAGCAGTTTCAATGAAAAGCTGATGAGGGAGAGTGCTGGTAAGTGCTGAATCAATTACAAAATCCAATTTAATCAGAGCACCCTTGTGGACTCCAGTGCCCGCAATTACTTTTAGACAGCCTGCAAATAAAAGACCTTGTAAACTTTTATAAAGTGTTCCTTTTGCTATTAAAGCAAACCACGCTTAATCTCATTTCAAGTAATTACTAAAAAATATATATTATTTTCATTTTTTAAAGTCATTAAAAGATAATCAAAGGAACGTGGCAGGGTCTTAGCTTTTTGTGTAGTGGTGTTTGGCTATGTGGCTATTTAGCTGCTGCTTATTAAATGCAAATGGATTCTGTTAATCCTGTACAGAATCAGCTATGTTGCGGCAGCGCAGGCACATTCATTAAACTGTAAGTTAATTATTTCTACCCCTTATTCAAACCTATTAAATACTGATTAATTCTGCTGTTCATTGGTACTGTAGGAGTTGCAGATTAGTTGAATAGGTTGTAATACGCAGGTCATTTCTTCATAAAATATCACCGTACACTCTTGGAATCTTTCTATTTTCTTTTGAGATTTAGCTGATTTAACAAGGATTGTGCACCTCCATGTCATATTGTCCTTGCACTTCCAACGTGCTTGGATTTGGATTCACTGTTTAGTTACGTCTGTTACAACAGGTCCACCACCAATTTTCCGGCACCCTTCGTTCCAGAGCCTTGCTTGATTATCCATTTTGCCGGACCAACAGAAGTCGAGATACTGGCTCACAAAGTCAGACTCGGCAGTTGGCTATGGGAGCGTATCTGCCGGCTATGGCCTGGCCGGACATCCAGAGCCCTGGCAGCAGAGGGCAAATTCAATCCACTGATCAGAAATCCAGCTGTGGAGGTCAGCTATGGGATTGGATCTGCCGGCTTCGGCTGGGCCAGAGTTCCACAGACCTGGCTGCGGGGGGAAATTCGACCCGCCGAATGGCCGTGAAAGTCCAGATGAGATGAAGATTGGTTGCCCTACCTGGCCTAGATGCCACTTTTTGGGGGGAACATCCAGGGACGGGACGGGACGGGGAGGGGGGGGAGGGGACGGAGGAATACATGATCCGTGCAAAATACTTCATCCGACATTCTCGGAGGCTATACATATATTCAATACATTTTACCCGAACACTATTTTACCGCACACCCTTGCCACTCATGTGGCCCACGGGCGTGGAATCCCTTCCCTTATTTGATGTGCACTCTTGTAATTTTGTCTGTGTTAAAGGAGGGCCAGACCACCAGTTGCTGGAAAATGAGTGGTGGAGTGCCTCACTTATGACAGAGGGTGACATAATACAATCAATTTATCCTTTGTTTGTCAACAAATGATTATGTTCTCTGCAAATTCTTATTGTGTTCCCGATAGATTAAAATAAATGCTTTCAACAAGCTTTCTTTGTCAAGTTGAGCTTCGACATGAAAATGTCATTCTCTGCGCTGTTCAGATATACAGTGATACACATTAGCTGGAAGGTTTGTAACCAGCGCAATGCGTCCATAAATGACAAGGAAGTACATGTAGCCTTGTACGTTTCTATCCTTTCTCAATGAGGCTACTAACTACCTCCCATCCTGCCAACACAAAGTGCTGGGGTAACTCAGCAGGTCAGGCAGCATCTTTGGAGGACATGCACAGGTGGCTTTTCAGGTCAGGATCCTTCTCCAGTCTCCGGAAAAGTCCCGATCCGAAAGGTCAAACTGTCCTCCAGAGATGCTGCCTAACCCACTGAGTTAATCCAGCACTTTGTGTTCTATGCAATGTTCCAGCATCTGCAGTTCCTTGTGTCTCCATCTCCCAGCCGTTCCCCAGTGTTCATTTCTTCCAGCTTCCTGACTTTTACCTTTCATCGTTCCCACATCTTCTTCTCACGTCCACCCAACAAAAACATGTAGAAGGCCTTGAAGACGGCAAAGAATAGTTTTACCAGGATGCTGCCTGGATTAGGAAGTAGTAGCTATAAGGAGAGTTTTGCATTGTTTTCCAATCATTTAGAACGGAGATGAGGAAGAACTTTTTCAGTCAGAGAGTGGTGAAGGTGTGGAATTCTCTGCCTCAGAAGGCAGTGGAGGCCAGTTTGTTGGATGCTTTCAAGAGAGAGCTGGATAGAGCTCTTAAGGGTAGCGGAGTGAGGGGGTATGGGGAGAAGGCAGGAACGGGGTACTGATTGAGAGTGATCAGCCATGATCGCATTGAATGGCGGTGCTGGCTCGAAGGTCTGAATGGCCTACTCCTGCACCTATTGTCTATTGTCTATTGTCTATTGTCTATTGTCTATCTACAGTGTGCAGCAGTAGAGTTACTGCCTTTCAGCACCTGAGACACGGGTTCGATCCTGACTACAGATGCTGTCTGCACAGAGTTTGCACGTTCTCCCGAGATAGGGTGGGTTTTCTCTGGGTGCTCCGGTTTCCTTGCACACTCCAAAGACATGCAGGCTTGTAGGTTACTTGGCTTTTGTAAATGGTAAATTCTCCCTAGTGTGTAGGATAGTGCTAGTGTCCAGGCACTGCTGCTCTGCATGGTCCAAAGAGCCCATTTCCATGCTGCATCTCTAAAGTCTACATTATTCCCACTTGAGGCTTTACAGAGTGGATTGTCGGGCAACATTTCCATCTTCTCTCTTTTGTCCTGATCTCCATTAGCAATGAGGGGAAATTGCACACATTGCCAAGTGAAACACTACTTGAATAGATTGTGCCTGGTCGGAAATCTGAATAATCAGATCGGATAACTAATTTTCTCTTACGTTTCAATTAAATTGAAAATCACAATATTTGTGGTGCTGAATGACCCATACCAATTTATTACCATGTTAGTGATATAAATTCATGAAATAGTCACAGTTATAAATATTTAAAATGTTACTTCATATTTAGTCTCAGCTTTTAAATTTTTCAGCTACCAGCACTGCAGGGTAAACGTCTCTGGATAAATAACTTGCCATGTGACATTGAAAAAATATTAAAGTAACAATTACGACCTATTTCAGAAGTAGCTGTGTTATGTGATGTTGGAGTCAATCTTTGAAACACAATTTAAATTTAAATAATCACTTCACTTCTGTCTTTCTCCCATCTCTATTTCACTTGTTTAAATTTTAAATGTAATTTTATTTTTTATCTGGTCATTTATAGTATCCCTTATCCTACACAAGGCCACCAGCATAATGAAGGATGAGTCTCACCCTGGCTACTCTCCCTCTTCTCCCCTCTTCTCCCCTCTTCCATCAGGCAAGACGTACCGAAGTGTGAAAATGCACTCCTTCAGATTCAGGGAGAGTCTCTTCCCAGCTGTTATCGGGCAACTGACCCATCTATCACCAACCAGAGAGCAGTCTTGATCTACCATCTACCTCAGTGGAAACCCTCGGACTATCTTTAATCAGGCTTTGCTGGACTTTATCTTGCACTATACATTATTCCCTTATCCTGTATCTGTACACTGTGGACAACTCAATGGTAATCACATATTATCTTTTCGTTGACTGGATAGCATGCAACAAAAAGCTCTTCACTGTACCTCGGTACACATGACAATAAACTAAACTAAACTAAACTGAATTGAATATAATAATCCTTGCTTTTAGACAATCCAATTTCAATTTTATCAAGCATAGATCGCTACATGAATAATTTCCAGGTGAAATTGTACCAGGTGCTATTCATTTCTGTGTACCTGTCATTTCCAGGTGTCTGGGGTTATGGGGAGAAGGCAGGAGAATGGGGTTGAGAGGGAGAGATAGATCAGCCATTATTGAATGGCAGAGTAGACATGATGGGCTGAATGGCCTAATTCTACTCTTATAACATGAACTTATTTTCCTGGTAGATCCAAATGACACCATTGTTCAAGTGACATATATTTCTGCATAAACAGACATAAGTTGGATAAGAAAACTCCACACAATGTTAATTGTGGAAGTGTCTCAAAAGAATGATAAGTATATTGCGTCAGTTTTTTTTTCCTTATGCTATTTGAAGGGACTTTCGGTTAGTATTGGAGACCTGATTAGGCTGTGACTGTGATCTATTCAAACATCTTGCAGAGACCACAGAGTGTGTCTCACTTGTTCTTCCTCTCTGTTATCAGGCTTCTGAATGGTCCTTCCATATGCTAGGATACTGTCCAATTCACCTCTAGCCCAACCTAAACCCCATTGGAGACATTGGATATTGTCTATGTAAGTGGACCACTATAATGCTGAGAACTATATTCTGCACTCTGATGGTGCACTTGGTGGTTTTGATTTAAATGCAATGGAACCACACCGAGACTAATTTAAGCAAGTCAAGTCAAGAGTCATGAGTGTTTTATTGTCATAAGTCCCAAAATGGAACAATGAAACTCTTAATTGATAAATAAAGAGAGATACTTTTGAATGTTAATTGTCAACCTAAATGGAGTGAGGGTAAGAGCTTTAATAATAGCGCTCTGTGCAGCTAAACTTGAGACTTAAAGTAGGATATGAAACAAAATCTTTAATCTATATATTAAAACTCTCGTTTGTTTGTTTGTTTGTTCCTGAACTACAGCCAAAACGGTACATGATAGTGCGACAATTTTAGCCCCCCCCCCTTATTCACCGTCGTCCCTTTGGTGCTAATGAAAGAAGTTTCATTGAAATTGGTGTTATATTTTAAAAGTTATTCACATTTTTAAGTTTAAATCTATCTCCTAGGGAGGGAGGGGGAGGGAGGGGGGAGGAGGGAGGATAAGGCGGGTTGAGGGGGATGGAGTGGGGGGGAGGGGAAGGGGAGGAAAGGGGATGTGGGGAGGGGAGGGGAGGGGAGGGGAGGAGGAGGGAGGGGGGTGGATGGAGGGAGGAGGGGAGAGGGGGAGGGGGGAGGGGGGAGGGGGGAGGAGAGGGAAGGGGGAGGGGAGGAGGAGGGGGTGGAGAGGGTGCTGCACCAATGCAGGAGAGGTTTGGGCCCAACAGGTCCACTTGGTCTAGTTAATATTATTTATTGTCTCACTTTTGTTGAAACAGTAAATCTTTGCCAGTCTGGCAATTAGCAAGGTTGACTATATATTTTGTTCACTTATTTCTGATTTTATTGCCACGGAAAGACGAAACTGCGTCGACTCAGAAACACATCACTCAGCAGAAAATACCTAACAGAGAGCTGGGGAATACAAAATGTATTCAATTTTCTCGTTTTTTTAAAATTCACCCTACCTCGCTGATGTTTGAATCACTTATTTCATGAAGTAGATAATTTAGACTGACCATGAGGGGAAAACATGATTGCAGAATACTGAATTAGCCCCTTGAGTGAATGAATGCATTTACTAAAGTTCTCTCTTACTGTGCTAAGCAAGCAGTTTTAGATTGTTTCCATTTGTTCGTGCAATAGTAATGAGGATGTCCATGCTTAAGATATTCATAAAAAGAATTTAAAGAGACTGAAGAAACATTGCCACATAGCAAATGGTGAGAAAGTTTTCTGTCGCAAAGTCAAATTCAATTAGAACCCATATATTCTTTGCAAAAGGAATTATACAGTGATAAAGGGAGGAAAATCAATGTAGCATGATCAGGAGAATTTGATTAGCCCTCAGTACGAATCGAAAAGAGATCCCTGCAGAGATTTGAAAGCAATGACCCAAGTAACGGTGATTGAGTAAAGCTTGGTTCGGTTTTACAGACCTGCCACATCTAATGAAAAGGTCAAGGGTCAAGAGAGTTTTATTGTTATATGTCCCAACATGGAACAATGAAATTCATATTGCAGCAGCACAACGGGTATGTAATCATAGTAAATGCCATAATACTCAATTAAAAAAAGTTCAGTATATGTATAAAACAAACAAATAAACAATAATAGTGCAAAGACAAAAAAACAATGCCTCCAAATCTATGTAGTTTGGAGCCTATTTGGAGGCTGTAGTGCTTAGTATCCTGGTGGTTGTAGGGAAGAAGCTGCTCCTGAATCTGGATGTTACAGTTTTCTGGCTCCTTTGCCTTCATCCCAATGGCAGGAGTGAAATGAGAGCATGGCCAGGGTAGTGTGGGTCTGTAATGATTCTGTCTGCCTTTTTGAGGCAGTGACCCCTGTAGGTCCCTTCGATAGTGGGGAGGTCAGTACTTGTGATGGACTGGACAGTGCTTGCCACTTCTTGTAATCTTCTTTGTTCCTGGGTTTTCGAGTTGCCGAACCAGGCTGTGATGCAACCAGTCAATATGCTACTTACTGTACACCTGTAGAAGTTCAAGGGAGTATTCGTTGACATGACAAATCTCCACAGTCTTCTAAGGAAGTAGAGGCGTTGATGGGCTTTCTTTATGTGGCCTCGGTAAATTAAACAACAAGTGGGAGGAGGGGTCTCGAAGAACAACCCTATTCGCAATGATGTGAGTGGTGAAGAGAAAGATGGAGGATTCGAGGATTGAATGTTCATACCACTGATCTGTGAGCTATGAACATGCCATGTTACCTATGTAAGGTATCAACATCAAATTCTCTCATTTTAAGTAACTTCTACTTACACTGCCCTCTCCTCCCCTTCCCCCTCCCCCTTGCCCCTTCCTGCACTCTAGTCATTTTACCAGTTCCACAGTTCTCCACATTGTTTCCCTCTTGAGATCACACCTTACCGAGCCAACAATGGGCCTACCAGGTACCGCCCTGCCTGAGGCCATTTGTTGCTGGCCCTATCGGTCATGATCTTTCTTTGCCTACACCCCCCCCCCCCCCCCCCCCCACTCCACCCTCCCACTCCTCATCCCCTACTTTCAGTCTGAAGAAGGGTTTTCGACCCGAAAATTCACCCAGTCTTTTCCTCCAGAGATGCTGTCCGACCCGCTGAGTTACTCCAGCAGTACTTGGTACAAACCAGTGTGCGTAGTTCCTTGTTTCTACATGTATACAATGAAGAGCCAGACTCGGCTGTGGCAGAGCAAGCCAGGGGGGACAAGAATTAGGCTCAAAGGCTGAAACTCAGGGATGTCCAGATACATCAAAGCCAGACTTGGGCTGATTTATATTTTTTAGTACTAGCAGGGCAGTTGGGAATCATATTATGACAGGTAGGTTGCAGCCAAAGTATGGTAGGTAGCTGGGAGGAGGGTAGACAATGAGGCATTTTGGGGCTAGGCCACTTTGTACATAAATAGGAGGGCAGGCAGCAGGGAGCCATGCATTCCTTAGGCCAAGATACACTTCAGCCAGAAGATTTGGTTTTAAAATGAGCTGTGGAGCCAGGGAGAGTGTGGCTGACGCTGGCTGAAAGAATGAGTTCTGTTTAATGTTTGCTTTGGGATGAAATCATTGATCCAGAGACTGGTGACAGTAAGGCTGAAAAAAGTGAACATGTCAAGTAAATTAGGCTTCAGAGGACAACTAAAATGCAACTCAGCTTGGCTCCAGCAGAAGCTGAATGATGAAATACAGATCATAGAGAAACGTACATTAAGAGAGACATAAGGAACTGCTAATGCCAGTTAATTAAAGAAAAGAGACAGAAAGTGCTGGAGTAACTCAGTGGGTCAGAGAACATCTCTAGAGAATGTGGATAAGTGATGTTTTGGGTCAAAACGTCACCCGTCCACCTTCTCCAGAGATGCTGCCAGTCCCACTGAGTTATTCCAGCATTTTGTGAAAATCTTCCAGGTTTACCCACTGATCAGGATTAGTCTGATGCCAGATACAGTCAACACCAAGCCATAAAGGAGAAGTCAAGTCCCAGAGATGTTGCAGCTGTACAAACTGTCCAGGGTTCAACATCAACCTGAGCAGGTTCCTGCCCCATCTAAGTAAGATGTGAGCCATTCAGACAGCAACCAAAAGGGAGGTAAATGGTTGCATTGTCATGAGGATGTGCTGAAATAAATCAAGGAGACATTTGGACACGTAAATGGATATTAAAGGTTTAGAGGGATATAGACCAAATGCAAGCAGATGGAACAGGTATAGAAGGGGCATCTTGGTCAGCATGGACAAGTAGTCACAAGGCCTGTTTCCATGCTGTATGACTATGAATATGAGAAAATCACAGCAGAATCACAGTGGAAGACAGTGGTGTATCTGCAGAAGATTCTACAGAATCACAGAGGGTTGTGAGTCTGTGTTAGTTTTATTTTGATTTAAAGAAGTAGCTGACATTATAAACAACTGTCTCAAGAATGGGGCTTTGAATAACCTACAAAGAATTAAAACACAAAGTGCTGGAGTAAATCAGTGGGTCAGACAGCATCTGGGGAAGTCATGGATAGAAGACGTTTAGGGTTGGGACCCTTCGTTGTAGTAGAGGGAGAAATCTGGAAAGGTTATTCATGATGGAAGAGAATGTTCCATTGTGCTTGGGATGAAAAGGTGCAATTTCAGGAAGACCATCTCTCTCGCTCCTTTCTTGAAAAGTGGGATAACATTAGCAACCCTCCAATCCACAGGAACTGATCCTGAATCTATAGAACATTGGAAAATGTGTACCTTGTGTACATTGGAAAATGTGTACCTCCTTGAGTACCCTGGGATGCAGACAATCAGACCCTGGGGATTTATCAGCCTTCAGTCCCATCAGTCCACCCAATACTATTTCTCGCCTAATGCAAATTTCTTTCAGTTCCTCTATCTCCCTATGTCCTCTAGTACTTCTGGGAGATTGTTTGTGTCTTCCTTAATGAAGACCGAACCAAAGTACCTGTTCAACTCTTCTGCCATTTCCTTGTTCCCCCATAATAATTTCACCTGTTTCTACCTTCAAGGGACCCATATTAGTCTTTATTAATCTTTTTCTCTCAACATACCTAAAGAAGCTTTTACTATCCTTCTTTATATTCTTGGCGAGCTTAACTTCGTACTTAATTTTTTCACCCCGTTTTGCTCTTTTTGTTACCTTCTGATGTCCTTTGAAAGTTTCCCAATCCTCTGGCTTCCTGCTACTCTTTTAGTTTTATTCCATCCCTAACTTCCCTTGTCAGCCACTGTTGCCTCTTATTCCCCTTAGAATCTTTCTTCCTCTCTGGAATGAAACGATCCTGCATCTTCTGGATTATGCCCAGAAATTCCTGCCATTGCTGTTCCACCATCATTCCTGCTAGGATCCTTTTCCAGTCAACCTTGGCCAGCTCTTCTCTCATGCCTCCATAGTCCCCTTTGGTCAACTTTAACACTGACCAAGTCTGATTTAACCTTCTCCCTCTCAAATTGCAGATTAAAACTAATCATATGATGGTCTCTCCCTCCTAGCGGTTCCTTTACCTTGAGTTCCCTTATTAAATCTGCTTCATTAGACAACACCAAATCCAGAATTGCCTTCTCTCTGGTAGGCTCCAGTTCTAGCTGCTCTAAGAATCCATCTCGGAGGCACTCTGCAACCCCCCTTTCAATTGTAGGCATACTTTCTGTAAATTCGAGTGTTTGTAAAATATGTTACAGGGTGCCACGGTGGCACAGCGGTAGTGTTTCTGCCTTACAGCGACAGAGACCCAGGTTCAATCCTGACCATGGGTGCTGTCTGTACGGAGTTTGTACATTATCCCTGTGACCTTTATCGATTTTCTCAGTGTGCTGTGATTTCCTCCCACGCTCCAAAAACATAAAGGTTTGTAGGTGAATTGGCTTGGTAAAATTGTAAATTGCCCCTAGTGTGTGTAGGATCGTGTTAGTATATGGTGGTTGCTAGTGGACTCGGTGGGCCGAAGGGCCTGTTTCCGCACTGTATCTCTGAACTAAACTAAACCATTTGTACAAGGAATAACAGAGGGATTTGAGGGGAATCTTTCCAAAAGTGATTCTACTTGACAGAACTTTGTGACGCTTTTGCTGGATAGATTATCCAAAGCAACTTTGCTAAAATAAGGTGGCCCAATGCTGAAGATGCAGCTAAATAATGTCAAAAGTGAGCTGGCAGACACTAAAGAAAAACAAAGACATAAGGTTGGAAGTTTTAACTTCTCAATGCTAGCAGTTTAGTTTAGTTTAGTTTAGTTTAGTTTAGTTTAGTTTAGTTTAGTTTAGTTTAGTTTAGTTTAGTTTAGTTTAGTTTAGTTTAGTTTAGTTTAGTTTAGTTTAGTTTAGTTTAGTTTAGTTTAATTTAGTTTAGTTTCATTTCATTTCATTTTGTTTTGTTTCGTTTTTTGTCACATGCACCGAGGTACAGTGAAAAGCTTTTGTTGCGTGCTAACCAAACAGCGGAAAACCAATGCATGATTATCATCGAGTCATTCACAGTGACACATGATAAAGGAAATAACATGAATAACATTTAGTTCAAGATAAAGTCCAGGTAAGTCCGATCAAAGATAGACCAAGGGTCTCCACTGAGGTAGATAATATTTCAGGGCCATTCTCTAGTTGTTGGTAGGATGGCCCAGTTACCTGATAACAGCTGGGAAGAAACTGTTCCTGAATCTGGAGGTGTGCGTTTTCACACTTCTATACCTTTTGCCCGATGGGAGAGAGGAGAAGAGGGAGTGGCCAGAGTGTGACTCATCCTTGATTATATTGCACCTTTCATGATTTCAGATGCTTTCAGAACACTTTGCAGCCAACAAACTACTTTGGTTTAGTCTCTGTTGTAATGTAACGTCATACCAGATAAAATGATAGGTTTCGTAAAATAAAAATGTATTGCTCATATGATTGCAATAATAAACATAGCAGTTTGAAGTGTAATCCCAGATGTGACACGCTCAGTGCCAAGATTTCTGGTTCAATCAGAATATGAAATCACAAGCCAAAATTCCTTTGATATTTGATATCAGTGCCACATCTTCTAACTGATACTGAAATGAGGCAAGTGAATTATTATAGCTTGAATTCAGAGAACTTTAAGGCTTGCATTTGAGCTGATGCCAATGGTTCAGAGCATCTGTTTGTGATTTTTTTTATTCTTGTGGCCTGTAATTTTTATCAAAGATCACATGAGGCTGCTGCCCACTGCACATGGCATTCACATGACATGTTTCAACATTTTTTATTGTGCAATTCCTTCTCGAATTAAATATTTCAGACAGGGTTTTGATCTTCAGAAAAGAAAGTGGTTTGATCTTCAAACCAGCGATATATCAAAAATATTCTTGAGTGAATCTACAAGGATAGTGCTATTTATTTTTTTATGGATTATAATATACAGTAAACATACACATCGTAAAACAGGAGCAGTATATTAAGAATTATAGCTGCACCGTCCTCTAATCAGCAATTTTTAACGTCTGTTTCGGTATCTTCGCATTCTCACTCGAAGGTGTGAGAAACGGTCAGTAATGTAAGCAATCAAACAAAGTATTTTGTTAATGAAAGATTATACGGTGCCAGCCAGCATGCCTTACTATTTTCTGTGACAGATACAAAGTGTTGGAGTAACTCAGTGGGTCAGGCAGCATCTCTGGAGAAAATGGAGAGGTGACATTTCAGGTCAGGCCCCTTTCTTCACACTACCCTTATTTGACAATAGACAATAGGTGCAGGAGTAGGCCATTCGGCCCTTCGAGCCAGCACCGCCATTCACCGTGATCATGGCAGATCATCCAGAATCAGTACCCCGTTCCTGCCTTCTCCCCATATCCCTTGACTCCGCTATCATTAAGAGTTGTTAATTTGTTATTTATTATTTTTATTATCAATTAGACCACATGGTATTGGGGATAGGGTATTGACATGAATACAGAATTGGTTGGCAGACAGAAAACAAAGAGTAGGAATAAACGGGTCCCTGTCAGAATGGCAGTTAGTGGCGAGTGGAGTGCCGCAAGACCTGGTGCTGGGGCCGCAACTATTTACAATATATATTAATGATTTAGATTATGGAATTAAAAATAACACTAGCAAATTTGCAGATGACACAAAGCTGGGTGGCAGTATGAATTGCGAAGAGGATGCGAGGAGGTTGTAAGGTGAGGTTGAGTGAGTGGGCAGATGCAGTATAATGTAGAGAAACATAAGGTATCCACTTTGGCGGCAAGAATAAGGAGGCAGATTATTATCTCAATGGTGTCAGATTAGGAAAAAGGGAAGTGCAATGAGACCTGGGTGTCCTTGTACACAAGTCACTGAAAGTAAACATGCACGTGCAGCAGGCAATGAAGAAAGATAATGGCATGTTGACCTTCATAATGAGAGGATTTGAGTAGAGGAGCAAAGAGGTCCTTCGGCAGTTGTACAGGGCCTAGTGAAACTAAGTCTGGAGTATTGCGTGCAGTTTTGGTCATCTAATTTGAGGAAGGACGTCCTTGATATTGAGGCAGTACAGCGTAGGCTCACGAGTTAATCCCTGGGATGGCGGGACTGTCATATGAGGAAATATTGGAAATATTGGGCTTGTATTCACTGGAATTTAGAAGGATGAGAGGGGATCTTATAGAAACGGGTGTATGATCAGCCATAACAGGTATAACAGGTATAACAGAGCTTCATTTGTCGTTCGGCACCGAAGTACCGAACGAAACTACATAGCAGTCATAGAAAAAAAAAAGAACACAAGACACATAACCCCAACACAAACGTCCATCACAGTGACTCCAAACACCCCCTCACTGTGATGGAGGCAACAAAACTTCCCCTCTCTTCCCCACGCCCACGGACAGACAGCTCGTCCCCGACCGACCCGCACAGTCCCCGCACCGGGCGCTGAAACGTCTCGCAGCCGAACCGGGCGATGAAAGGCCCGCGACCAAGCCTTGCGCAGCTAAGTCCCGCAGCCGAGCCGCACCAGCGGTGAAAAGTCCCGCAGCCGAGCTGCACCGGGCGGTGTTAAGCCCCGCAGCCGAGCTGCACCGGGCGGTGTTAAGCCCCGCAGCCGAGTTGCACCGGGCGGTGTTAAGCCCCGCAGCCGAGCTGCACCGGGCGGTGTTAAGCCCTGCAGCCGAGCTGCACCGGGCAGTGTTAAGCCCCGCAGCCGAGTTGCACCGGGCGGTGTTAAGCCCCGCAGCCGAGCTGCACCGGGCGATGTTAAGCCCTGCAGCCGAGCTGCACCGGGCGATGTAAGTCCAGCGGCCAAGCCGCACCGGGATGTAAAGTCCAGCGGCCGAGCCGCACCGGGGGATGTTAGGCCCCGCAGCCGAGCCGCACCCCGCGCCGTGAGGAAGAGAAAAGTTCCCCACACCCACCCACCCACACCCACCCCCCACACACCACCACCCCCTCCCACACATACACAACCAAAAAAATATATATAAAAATCATCCCAACACCGACACTCAACAAAAAAAAGACGGACAGACTGCTAGTCAGCCGCTGCCGTTAGGCGCCGCCACGTGATTGTGATCGTGATTGTGGATGATCAGCCATGATCACAATGAATGGCGGCGCTGACTTGAAGGACCAAATGGCCTCCTCCTGCACCTATTTTCTGTTTTCTGTTTTCTGTTTAATTGCAAGGACTGATAAACAAGGAGTACAAGGGGATATTATTTCTCATAACTATTCAAAAATAGAGACTGCAAACACTCTCTCCCCTCCCCCCTCCTTCACCAAGGTCAAATTCTTCTTGAGAGTAAAGGATAAATTGGATAAAAACAAGAGGGAGGTTTCAGGTAAGTTGTTTTAAAGGGAATATGGGGGCACCAACTTGCTGCCAGAGGAGGTAGGTGGTGGAGTCAGGTGTGATCATGATGTTTAAGAGACTTTTAGATAGGTAATTAAACAGGCAAGGTTTATTAAAAACCTTATATCATTAAGTGGGATTAGTATAGATGGGCAAAAGGGTTAGTGTGGATGTGGTGGGATGTGCTCTGATATATCTCTATAATTTTAGTCCTGATCCAAAACATCACCCATACATGTCCTTCAGAAATGCTGCCTGACCTGCTAAGTTACTCTAACACTTTGTGCTTTTTTGGTGAACCAGTGTCTACGGTTTCTTGTATCTCCATAAACAAACACTTATCATGTGCAATGCTGTTTTTGGTCGAGTTCATCACTCTCATTTACAATCTCAAATATCCATTCCCTCTGTAGTCATTAATCTGTATATTATTTACAAGGCACACAGTGACATCTTACCGAAGTTTCTTTGACAGTAGATCCCATTCACTTAAACTCATTCAGTAAGTGGTGGGTATGTGAAATGAATTGCCCGAGGAACTAGTTCAGGTAGGTATTCTAAAATATTTAGAGGCGTTTTGATAGGTATATGGATAGGAAAAGTCCAGAAGGATAAGGGCCAAACGCAGGCATGTGGCACTAATGTATTTGAGGCATTTTGGATGGTACGGGCAAGTTGGGTCAAAGGGCCTGTTTCGTTGCTGTATCTCTTTGACTCTAAATGGGCAGAATCAGCAGGTATATGAGATGACTACCACAGAGTCATAGACATAGAGTCATTCAATGTGGAAACAGGCCCTTCAG
Organism: Rhinoraja longicauda; assembly: GCF_053455715.1. NCBI lineage: Eukaryota > Metazoa > Chordata > Chondrichthyes > Rajiformes > Arhynchobatidae > Rhinoraja > Rhinoraja longicauda. The sequence continues at coordinate 49,037,312 of NC_135959.1, read as the reverse complement.
CCCAACTTGCTCATGCCAACCAACATGCCCCTTATACACTAGTCCCATCTGCCTGCGTTGGCCCATATCCCTCTAATCCTACCCTGTCCATGCACCTGTCTAAATGTTTGTTAAACTGTGTGATAATACCTGCCTCAGCTACCTCTTCTGGAAGCTTGTTCCATACACTCACCACCTTTTGTGAATTAAAGTCACCCCTCAGATTCCTATTAAATCTTTCCCCCCTCACCTTAAACCTTTGTCCTCTGGTTCTCGATTCCCCTAATCTGGGCAAAAGACTCTATGCGTTTATCAGATCTATTCCTCTCATTATTTTGTACGCCTCTATAAGATCACTTCTCATACTCCTGCGCTCCAAGGAATAGCCCAGGCCCTTGAATCCTGGCAACATCCTCGTAAATCTTCTCTGCACCCTTTCCAACTTTACAACATCTTTCTGGTAACAATGTGACCAAAACTGAATACAGTACTCTAAATATGGCCTCACCGACGTCGTAAAGAACTGCAACATGACCTCCCAACTTTTATACTCAATACTCTGACTGATGAAGGCCAATGTGCCAAAGCCTTTTTAACCGCCCTACCTACCTGTGACTTTCAAGGAACCTGCACCTGCACTCCTACCATCTGAAAACATCCTTCCTCATCAAATATCCTCCTAACTTAGCCAAACTTTGCCATTCTTATCATTGAAAACTTTCTGCGTAGTATTGACTAGATGGATTAAGAATAACCCAACCCATTGTCTTTCCAGTGTAGAAACACATGCTGGATTATGCCAAAGATAGACACAAAGTGCCGGAGTAATTCAGCAGGTCAGGCTTTCTAATGTAACAACAGACTGATGTATGGATCAGTGATTTAAGCCCACGAGCCAAGAACGAATTGTGAAATAAGTTTATGAGAAAAATTCAAATTATTTATTCTGTATTGATAATCAAATAACTCTTGATTTAGACAGATCATTTGGCATCTCTAGGCATGCTAGGATTTTATTCCTCAGAATGCAAGAGGTTGGGCCTTAATCATAAAGAGGTATATAAAGGGGAATAGATTGGGTGAATGCACAAAGTCTTTTACGAAGAGAAGGGCAATCAAAAACCACAAGACATAGGTTTAAACTGAGAGGGAAAAGATTTACATAGAAACATAGAAAATAGGTGCAGGAGGAGGCCATTCGGCCCTTCGAGCCAGCATCGCCATTCATTGTGATCATGGCTTAATAAGAACTTGAGAGGCAACGTTTTCACAGAGGGTGGTAGGTATATGAAACAAGCTGCCGGAGGAGGTAGTTGAGGCAGGTACTAGAACAATATTGAAAAGGCATTTGGACAGGTACATGGGAAGGGAAGGTTTAGAGGGATATGAGCCAAACTCGGACAAATGGGACTTGTTTGGAGAAGACATCTTGGTCGCATGGATGAGTCGCGCTGAAGGGCCTGTTTCTGTGCTCTATGACTCTATGGTAATTATGTGGCATCATATGTAGTGCAACATGAACAAAAGCAGCAATATCATGGAGGACCAGTATCAGTCACTGAAATTCTCTGGTTGAAGAACAGTTCACCAGATTGTAATTCATCATCTTTGGAATCTGAATTTATTAACTAAACATTAATCAAACCAGAATCCACGGCAACAGCTGATTGTGGTAAAGAAGATCATTTTTGCAATGAATAAATATGTGCTAATTGTTAAAATATTTCTTGGCTAATGTTGTTAAAAAATATGTTGTTTGCTGAATAAATAAACTTGGACAAATGATTTAACTAAAGAAGATTGCAATGATTTTTTTTGTCGGCTCCAGAAAAATCAGCTCTGCTACAGCTTATTTTCAATAACTAATTTCTAAGGCTGTGAACCTTCCCCATTGTAAATTTATTAGTAAAATGCTCAAATAATATTTGCAATCAATATAGCACAATCATTTTTTTCCTGTGAGACCTCTTAAATGCCATTTAACTATGTGGTTGGCACAGTGGCACAACTGTAGAGCTTCTGCCTCACAGTGCCAGATATCCGGGTTCCATCCTGATCTCGGGAGCTGTCTGTGTGGAGTTTGCACGTTCTTCCTGTGGAACTGTGGGTTTCCTCCTGGTGCTCTCGTTTCCTTCCTCATCCCAAAGACTTGCGGCTTTGTAGGTTAATTGTCAATGACCCCTAGTGTGGAAGAGTGGAATAACATAGAACTAATGTGAATGGGTGATCGATGGTCGGCATGAACTCGGTGAGCCAAAGGGCCAGTTTCCATCCTGTACCTCTAAAGTCAGAGAATCATAGTCATACCACACGGAAACAGACTCTTTGGCCCAACTTGTCTATGCTGAGCAAGATGCCCCATCTATACATACCACCTACTTCCTCCATTGCTAGTGTGAGGCACACTCAAACTGGAGGAATAGCACCCCACATCTACACAGTTTGGAAACAGTAACTCACTTTTGGTGGATAAAGGGGGGAGGGGGAGGGGAGTGTTTGTGTGGGTTACCTGAGGTTGGACAGTTCAATGTTCACACCGTGTAGGAAGGAATGGCAGATGTTGGTTTACACTGAAGATAGGCACAAAATGCTGGAGTAACTCAGCGGCTCAGGCAGAATCCCTGTAGAAAAGGAATAGATGACATTTTCTGTCGAGACCATTCTTTAGAAGAAAGGTCTGAGAAAGGGTCCCAACCCAAAATGTTGCCTGTCCATTTCCTCCAGAAATGCTGCCTGACCCGTCGAGTTACTCCAGCACACTATGTCTATCTTTATCTGGGTGATGAAACTGGGCCGCGTGGGGAAATGTCTTTAATTCTGCCTCTGGATCACATGCACACAATCTCTTGGCAGGCTCACACGAGGCAGCTTGACATTGTGAGAGTTTGGCATGCGTGCTGGAAGCATGCAGACTTCGGATAACTCGGCATCAGTGCTTGTGCAAAGCTGATTTGATGCCAGTTTCACCACTTTGGACTGAGATGATTCACCTAACATATTGCTTTAATTTCATGTGTGAAACCAAGCATTCAACCACAAGAAGGTTCCTCCAGCACCCATCAACTCAACAATTATTAACAAGATCAAGTTGTCTTTGGAGAATCAGCGGAAGGAGACATTCATTTGGGTTCGTAAAATCATAGCTTTGGAGGCCAAGCCATTGGGAAATGATCCTGATGGGATAATGAGGAGACAACCCAATGATGAGATGATCCATAACAGGCCAACCTATTGAGTAAGTGGGAGGACAATGAGATGACCAAACCACAGAGGGCATTGAGGACTAGTTGTCCCTTGTGCAGCAAAGCAAGGAAAGATCTCTGCGGAGACGGTGCTTCGTGAAGGAGTGGTCACATGGAGATCTGCCCCACACTGCCTGAGGAATAATGAATGAAAAACGAATCTTCTAACTAACTAAAACTTCTGTGCGGCACGGTGGCACAGCAGTAGAGTTGCTACATTACCATGCCAGAAACCCGGTTTCAATCCCGACCACAGGTGCTGTCTGCACAGCTTTTGTACATTCTCTCTGTGACCACGTGGGTTTTCCCCGGGCACTCTGGTTTCTCCCATCACTCCAAAGACATACATGTTTGTAGGTTAATTGGCTTCATTAAAAATTGTAAATTGTCCCTAATGTGTAGGATAGTGCTGGTGTAAAGGAATCACTGGTCGGCACGGACTCGGTGGACTGATGAGCCTGTTTCCGTGCTATTTATCAGAATGAGCCTGGATTAGAGGGTCACAGCTGTAAGGGGACGTGAAGCAGACTTTTCTCTCGAATGCCGGAGGTTCAGGGAAGACCCGATGGAAGTATATAGAATTATGAGGCATAGACAATTAGACCATCTTCCCAGGATAGAAGTAACAAATACTAGAGGGCATAGTATTAATGTGAGAAGGGTAAATCTTAAAGGAGGTGTGCAGGGCACGTTTTTTACACAGAGGGTAGTGAGTGTCTGGACACTGGTAGTGGACACAGATATGATAATGGTATTTAAGAGGTTTAGGATAAGCACATGGATATGTGGGAATAGAGGGATATGGATTATGTGCAGGCAGTTTAGAGTTGGTGTTGGCGTCATGTTCAGCACAGACATTGTGGGCTGAAGGGCCTGTTCCTGTGCTGCACTGTTCTATGTTCTATGTTGTGTCTGTTCAGCTGGGCCATTCCCTTTGGTCAGTAGTCAGCAGTAATGCTTATATTCGGTACCATGTCCAATCTGTTCTTCTTCAGGCTACCTCCGTTGCTAGGCAACTCACCTCATTAAGTTACTGATTATGGATGCCTATAAATCTAATATTGCCTTCTTAGAGCAATGACATCCAGCTGCCAACATAATTTTTTAGACGTCCTCTGGGCGAAGTAAATTAATTCCAATATTAATTTTAGAGTTAATATGACTGTTCAATTCTTGTACGGTTCACTGGGTATAATCTCAAGGACCTTGAGAAGCAGAATATTCCACGGCCAAGGTTATGCACAAGATACACAGTGTTCATGTTCTGACCTCTCGTTCTGTTCAAACTAATAAGTTGCGGAAAAGCCTCAAAGTGAATGGAAACTATAAGGGCAAAGCACGACAGAACAAGGATGTTTCTATTTAATGAAGCAGAATTCCTGCAGGAGAACTGATTGTTATCCTTTTAAAATAGTTGATTTAGTTAAGATAGGTTTGGTATTAACATGAGTAATCTTAGGTGCCCAGAATAATACTTGGCCTACATGCATTCCTTCAGTCCATGGGCACACTTATCCACTGAGTAATTAAACATTACTGATAAGGAAAGGTTCCTTTTGATTCGTGGCCTTATCAGAATCAGGGAAATGGAAATGGAATAGGGGACCTTTGATATTCCTTGGTATGTCTTAGGAAGTGTAAAAGTGAGGAAATGTAGAAACAAGAAACTGCAGATGCTGGTTTATACCAAAGATAGACACAAAGTGCTGGAGAAACTCAGCGGGTCAGGCAGCATCACTAAAGAAAAAGGATGAGTGATGTTTCGGATCGGGATCCTTCTTCAGATTGAAGATCTTCACTCCCAGCCCCCGCCCCCCCCCCCCCCCCCCACCCCCTTCCACCTACTTTCAGTCTTTTTATACCTCTAGTTTCCTTCTCCCCTGACTCTCAGTCTGAAGAAGGATCTCGACCCGAAACATCATCTATTCCTTTTCTCCAGAGATGCTGCCTGATCCGCTGAATGCAGGAGGCTGAGAGGGGATTCAGTCAGTTGGGTCCCAACCCAAAACATTGCCTCCTCTGGGGTTGCTGCCTAACCTGTTGACTTACTCTAGAACTTTGTGTTTTTTTGAAGACTTTAGAGATTAATCTCTAAAGAGATTAATGCAGAAACAGGCCCTTCACCCATCAAGTCAGTGCAGACCAGCCTAAACACACTAGGGACACTTTTACAAACTACCAAAACCAATTAAGCTACAAACCTGTACATTCTTGGAGTATGGGAGAAAACCGGAGCACCTGGAGAAAATCCACGCAGATCACAGGGAGAATGAACAAACTCTGTACAGACTGCACCCATAGTAAGGATCAAACCCGGGTCTCTGGTGCTGTAAGGCAGCAACTCTGCTGCTGCGCCAATGTGCCACCCCACCTTTGGCTGGTTTACAAAAAAGACACCAAGTCCAGGATTAACTCAGCGGGTCTGGAGGACATCGATAGATGACTTTTTGGGTCAGGACCCTTCAGACTTATCCCGATCCGAAACGTTACTTGTCCATGTTTTCCAGAAATGTTGCCTAACCCGTTGATTTACTCCAACAATTTGAATCCAATCAAATGTGTGGCCAAAGTCAAATAGTTATAGTTTTTTTTTCTCCAATTTCCAGATGGTTCACCAAATTTCAATTCTGGCCCTTCCAGAGTGGTTTTTGATCTCTGGTCTCTGCATCGTTGGCCAAGCATCTGGATCACAGCTCAGATAAGTTTGAGTTTAGTTTATTGTCGCGTGTTCCGAGGTACAGTGAAAAGCTTTTGCTGCATGCTAACCGGTCAGTGGGCAGACAATACATGACTACAATCAAGCCGTCCACAGTGTACAGGTACATGATAAAGGAAATAACACGAATAGCATAGTTAAAGTAAGACATGTTGATGCAGGAGTAGAGATTTAAAAGAGTGCAGCGATTGTAATGCGTGATTGCAGCTCCATTTCTGTGACCAGTACACAAAGAGTCGCCTGGCTTGGGCGCCATCTTGAAACCAGTTAACTTCACCATTGTGTCTCTGTCTAAACTTGGGTGGTCCCAGCCTCTGTACTCAGCAGCAGTCTACAAAACTGTGAACTACACCAACCATTTGTAAATTCCACTCATAAAAATTTAATTGAAGAATGTTTGGAACATAAAAGTGAAATCCCAGGGAGAGGTTGAGCACATTTTAAATCATGCAAAGGTCACTCCGTTCAGCATTGGAATTAAATATGAGGGTCAAAGGTTAGGATTGTTGATCCGATTTATATTGTTAAATCATTAAAATGATGAACACATGTTTATGACATCCCAGAATATGGAAAATATGAGGGCAAATAAAACCAATTTGCATTGGGATAGAAACATAGAAACATAGAAAATAGGTGCAGATGGAGGCCATTTGGCCCTTCGAGGCAGCACCGCCATTCATTGTGATCATGGCTGATCATCCACAATCAGTAACATGTGCCGGCCTTCTCCCCATATCCCTTGATTCCACTAGCCCCTAGAGCTCTATCTAACTCTCTTTTTAAATTCATCCAGTGAATTGGCCTCCAATGCCTTCTGTAGCAGAGAATTCCACTAATTCATAACTCTCTGGGTGAAAAAGTTTTTTCTCATCTCAGTTTTAAATGGCCTCCCCTTTATACTTATGAATAGGATGAATTGCAAACGGAAGTAGACACAAAGGAGTACAGATGCTGGTTTACCAGAAAAGACACACAGTGTTGGATTAACTCAACGGGTCAGGCAGCATCTCTGGAGAACATGAATGGGTGACATTTTGGGTCGAGACCCTTCCTTGGACTGATTGTGGTGGGGAGAGAAAGCTGGAAGAGAGGTGGGAGCAAGACACAGCCTGGCAAGTGACAGGTGGATATGTAGGAATGAGCTGCAGATGCTGGTTTAAACTGAAGATAGGCACAAAAAGCTGGAGTAACTCAGCAGGTCAGACAGCATCTCTGGAGAAGAGAAATAGGTGACGTTTTGATCATAGAAACATAGAAACAGAAATATAGAAAATAGGTGCAGGAGTAGGCCATTCGGCCCTTCGAGCCAGCACCACCATACAATATGATCATGGCTAATCATCCAAAATCAGTAAGCCGTTCCGGCTTTTTCCCCATAGCCCTTGATTCCTATAGCCCTAAGAACTAAATCTAACTCTCTCTTGAAAACATCCAGTGAATGGCCTCCACAACCTTCTGTGGAAGTGAATTCCACAGATTCACAACTCTCTGGATGAGAAAGTTTTTCCTCATCTCAGTCCTAAATGGCCTACTCCTTATTTTTAAACTGTGACCCCTGCTTCTGGACTCCCCCAACATCGGGAACATTTTTCCTGCATCTACCCTGTCCGATCCTCTACAAATTTTATATGTTTTTATAAGATCCACTCTCATCCTTCTAAATTCCTGCGAATACAAGCCCAGTCGACCCATTCTTTCATCATACGCCAGTCCCACCATCCCGGGAATTAAGCTGGTGAACCTACGCTGCACTCCCTCAATAGCAATAATGTCCTTCCTCAAATTAGGAGACCACAATTGCACACAATTCCCTGGGTGCAGTCTCACCAGGGCCCTGAATAATTACAGTAGGACCTCCTTGCTCCCAAACTCAAATCCTCTCGCAATGAAAGCCAGCAGGCCTTTGGCTTTCTTCACTGCCTGCTGTACCTGCATGCTTACTTTCAGTGTCTGATGTACAAGCACCAGGTCTCCCCTTCTCCTAATCTGACACCATTCAGATAATAATCTGCCTTCCTGTTCTTGCCACCAAAGTGGATAACCTCACATTTATCCACATTATACTGCATCTGCCATGCATCTGATCCAAGTCACCCTGCAACCTCATACCATCCTCCTTGCAGTTCACACTGCCACCTAGCTTTGTGTCATCCGCAAACTTAGAGATGTTACATTTAATTCCCTCATCTAAATTGTTTCAGACTGAGAGTCAGGGGAAAAGGAGACCAAGAGATATAAACAGTGATGTAGTTAGATGTAGAACAAATGAATGAATAAGCAAAAAAGTAATGATATATGAAACAGGCTGCGCGTTAGGTGAAAACAAGTTACAGACAATGAGACGACTTTGAAGCTGGTATGACTTGGGTGGGGAAGGGATGGAGAGAGAAGGGATGCAAGGGTTACTTGAAGTTAGAGAAATCAGCATTCATACCGCTGGGTTGTAAACTGCCCAAGCAAAATATGAGATGCTGTTCCTCCAATTTTTGTTTGGCCTCACTGACAATGGAGGAGGCCAAGGACAGAAAGGTCAGTGTGGAAATGGGAAGGGGAATTGGTCTTCAGTCTGAAGAAGAGTCTTGACCCTAAACATCACCTTTTCCTTCTTTCCAGAGATGCTGCCTGACCTGCTGAGTCACTCCAGCATTCTGCATCTAACATCTGCATATACTGTCCAATTGACAATATCTATTGCATTGTTTGTCATCAATGATAGGAAAATATTTCCTCTTCTTTGCATTGCCAAGCCTGGTGGTAGTGTTCCCAATGGATGCTGGAGATCATGCAAGGGTGTTATAGAGAGGAGATGATGGAGACGGTGTAATATTGAACTGAAACATTAGCCTGATCTGCTCCTCATCATTTTCTGGAGAGCTGCTTAAGGAAACATGTATGCATAAAGTAGCGGAACACTGTGTGCTGTTGAATGAAGACCTATAAACATTTCTCCAGTAGATCAATCACTTCATCCATCCAAATGAAAGTTATCACAAACCTGATTCTTTGTTGATGGGAATATTTTGGGCAGCAATTGGTGGCTTCTGTTGGACTGTTCAATTGTCAAATTATAACACACTTCTAAAAGTCACATAATTAATCAGTTTTCATATGTTACCATAGGAATGATGCCAAACGGCTTTAAATTTCTACATGACAAGTTCTCCAGAGTGGAAGAGACTGTTTTGGTTTCAATATCGGCTCTTTTTGACATTGCCTTGGAAGGTCACAAAAATATTTTTAATTGTAATGTTTAAGTAATTTGCACCAAAATCTCAGAGGTTTAGAATTTCTAACCCTCTGTATTTGGTAAAAATATATGGCTTGTTAGATTTTAATATCAAGATAACCCGTAGTATCTTGATTGAAGTGGTTTCTGAATTACTGCGGTAATAAAATTTGTTCTGCATTGCTTAGCAGTCATTCTTTGTTTAAAAAATAACATAAAGCTTTCCAAGAAATCTTGTTAAACAGCTGTTGAACCATGTGGTGTGCATCCTTGATTTTTCATGCAGATTCATATTACAGCAGAGGTAGTCTTGACATTGGTAGCAGAGGTATAATGAATAAAAAGGCCCTAAAGTCTCCAAATCAAAGAGTTTAGTCATTTTAGGTTGATTGAGGAAGGACTAGTCTGGGGTTCTTCTGCTGCTGGGTATCAGGGATGCAGGCAGGAGAATGGGCTTGAGAGGGAAAGATAGATTCGCCATGACGGAGTCGACCTGATGGGCCGAATGGCCTACTTCTGCTCCTAGAACTTATGAAGTTATTCTCCCTGGACCACTGGGGGCACTATGTTATTGAAAGTGACACGTTGCTATTTTTCTTGGCTTCACAATCTAAGCCAGAAGAGTCTGCACTACCATTTGGCTGGTGGTGAGAGGGGCCCTCCCAGTCAGATCCTTTCTGCACTGTCGGAATCTCAATACCTGTGCACGCTGCCCTCAGGAGGGCTACTACGGAGAGGAGACGGTTGCCTACCACTTCACAGAGTGTGGATCTGCGGAGAGAGTCTGGAGAATGATGCAAGGCCCCTTGTCATGATTCATCCCAGCAGCTCTGTAACAGAGGACTCTCTGACTTACGGGCTGTTCCCAGGGACACATTCAGAAACGGATGTCAAGTGCTGCTGGCAGATCATCAACTCAGTGAAAGACGCTCTTTAGTCTGCCCAAAACTTGTTGATCTCCCAGCAGAGTGAGATGTCCGTCGGGGAATGTTGCCGGCGAGCCCGCTGCAGACTGCAGGAGTACGTGCTGAGGGACACACTGAAGCTTGGTGCAGCCAACACCAAGGCTCTATGAGGAGGACCGCAGTGTAGAATCCTTCTGCTGCTGCACATTGGAGGGTAGGGTGTGGTGGAGACGCCCCTCTAACGAAGGAAGGGATATCAGCCAAGGGAGCCACTTGAGGAGCAGGGGTGCCGGGTTTAATGATAGTATTGTGAACACTACCAAGTAAAACCCTGATAATTTATGTATAGCAGTGGAGAATGTCAAAAGAGTTTTTGCATAGTTCTTGTTTTATATATATTTCTTATTCTGACTAAAGTTTACTTTGGTTTAAAAAAAATGTCTGCAGCATTTGTCCCTTTGGAACAGAATCAACAATGAAGCGCACTAAAGGGCAATATCTCTGGAATGAATGGGACAGCTGTTTGCTGCAATGGTATTACACCGTGTAGAAATATTTTACCCAAAACAAATATACTTGTAAATGTTTTTACTGCTTCTAGCCATGCTCTCCAGTGTAAAGAGAAACACCATTATTCTGTGTCATATACGATATTGAAGGCATTGTGAAATCCATTTGTGCAAAACATTAATCGTGATTTCAATTGCTACTTTACATCTCCAGATGAGACAGATGCTACAGGAAGAAGGTACAGGAAACTGAAAACCTTGTCTTCCAGCTTCAAGAACGATATCTTCCTACCAAGCATCAGTTTCTTAAAAGGGGGGCAGATGAGCAGGGGCTGGTATATTTAAAGCTGATTGATACTGTAAAGGGCCTGCCCCACTTAGGCAATTTTTTAGGCGACTTCAGCGATTGTCATAGTCGTAGAAGGTCGCCGAAAAACGTCATACGGTTTTTGGAGCTCCCCGATGTCGGTCTCAATGTTAAAGTCTGTAGGCCGCAGTTGGAGCGTTGATCCCAGTCAAGGAATCGTACACTCTGATGGAAAGTCCACGCCACGCGGTGAGGCTCAAAGTTAGTCCCGAGCAATGCCTCCAGCTCCACGATGTTAGGCCGCAGAGCGACCGGAGATACGATCCGGAAAACAATCGCATCTCCGGCAAGGTAAGAGATTGAAAAAAGGTTTCCCCTGACCCCCCGCCCCCCCCCCCCCACATAAAACAAACCAGAGAACATTAACACATACTTTTAAAACTCACCAAAAATAACAAAAAAGACGAAAGGGACAGACAGACTGTAGGCGAGGCTGCCATCGAAGTGCCACCTGGACTTTATCTTGCACTAAACATTATTACCTTTATTCTGTATCTGTGCACTGCAGATGGATTGATTGTAATCATTTATATATTTTTCGCTAACAGGATAGCACGCAACAAAATAGCTTCTCACTCTAGATAGACACGAAGTGCCGGAGTAACTTAGCGGGCCAGGCAGCATCTCTGGAGAAAAAAGGATGGGTGACGTTTCGGGTCGGACCCTTCTTCAGTTTCATCCCAAAACGTCACCCATCCTTTTTCTCCAGAAGTGCTGTCTGACCCGCTGAGTTACTGCAGCACTTTGTGTCGATGTTTGCTTTAAACCTGCATCTGCAGTTCCTTTCTAGAGCTTTTCACTCTACTAAGGCATACGTGACAATAATAATAATAATAATAATAATGCATTTTATTTATATAGCGCTTTTCATATACTCAAAGACGCTTTACAGAGATTTTGAGAACATAGGGAAATGAATAAATAGATAAATAAGTAAATAAATAAATGAACAGAGAAAGGAGTCAGAAGGTGAGGTGACCTTCAGTGGTTGAAGGCAGTACTGAACAGGTGAGACTTCAGCGATGTTTTGAATGTGGTGAGTGTGGAGGAGTCTCTAACGGTTTGGGGTAGTGAGTTCCATAGGGTGGGAGCAGCGATGGAGAAAGCCCTGTCCCCCCAGGATCTGAGTTTGGTCCGGATGTGGGGGGATAGGAGATTGGCAGCGGCAGAGCGGAGGGTGCAGGTGGGAGTGTGCCTGTGGAGGAGGTCGGTCAGGTAGGATGGGGCCAGGTTATGGAGGGCTTTGTAGGTTATGAGGAGGATTTTGTATGGATTCTCTGGGGGATGGGGAGCCAGTGGAGTTTATAAAGTACGGGGGTGATATGGTCACGGATCGAGGTGTGTGTGAGTAGACGGGCAGCGGAGTTTTGAATGTATTGAAGTTTATTGATATTTTTTGAGGGTGCGCCATAGAGGAGGCTGTTGCAGTAGTCCAGACGGGAGGTGATGAAGGCGTGGATGAGGGTTTCTGCAGCTGTGGAGGAGAGGGATGGACGGAGACGGGCAATGTTTTTGAGGTGGAAGAAGGCTGTCTTTGTGATGTGTTTGATGTGTTTGTCGAAGGAGAGGGTTTGATCAAGGATGATTCCAAGATTCCGGATGTGAGGTGAGGTGGATAATAATCTAACTAAACTAAACTATCGCCCTACATGTTTTTGGATTAATTGAGTTCTAGCCTAACATCTTATCTGGAATGAAGTTGTCACTGATTAAAACACCTACACTGGTGACAAAGGAAATGGGAACCAGCTCTCTCTCACTCATTGTTTGGCTTTGTTCTGGTCTGAAATTGCTTTGGGTATGCTGAGATTTCATGTACTAATCTATTTAAGCCCCACATTAGCAGTGTTGTGGGAGCTGTCGCTGTATGAAAGGAAATCTGGCAGATGGCATGCCAAGTCCTGCGTAATTAGATACCTGAGGCAGCAGAGGCTGGATAGGTAGGCTGGGACCTTTTCCCCCAGCAGGGCAGGAGGCCGAGGGGTAACTTTATAGAAGTAGACCAAAATGTGAGAAGCATAGATCAAAATGCTTTTTGCCCAGGAACAAGGAATCCTCAGTCTTTTTGCCCAGGAACAAGGAGTCCTCAGCTTGACGGCATAGGTTTAAGATGTGAGAGAAAACCTTTAAAAGAGACCTGAGGAGCAATTTCTTCCCTCCGAAGGTAGTGTTTATATGGAACGAGCTGCCAGAGAAAGCTGGAGAGGTAAATACAATGGCAATGTTTACGAGACATTAAATCAGACACACTGATTGAGGGACATAGGCCAAACGCAGGCATATGAGACTAACTCAGCTCTAAAACCTGTTTGCTATGGACTAATTGGGATGAAGACACTGTTTCCGTTCTATATGCTTGGCACTGCACAGTGGTGCAAAGAGAGAGATTTTCTCCCCTCTCTTTTTTTGGTAATTTCAAGTTATATTTTTAACCTCCTATTTACAACTTAACCCCCCCTTCCCCCAAGACATATCTTTTAACTTGGGGCCACAGTCTAAGAATAAAGGGGAGGCCATTTAAAACTGAGGTGAGAAAACACTTTTTCACCCAGAGAGTTGTGAATATGTGGAATTCTCTGGCACAGAAGGCAGTGGAGGACAAATCACTGGATGAATTAAAAAGACTTACTCTAGTGGCTAGTGGAATCAAAGGATATGGGGAGAAGGCAGGCACGGGTTATTGATTGTGGATGATCAGCCATGATCAAAATGAATGGTAATGCTGGCTCGAGGGCCCAAATGGCCTCCTCCTGCACCTATTTTCTATGTTTTCTATGATTTTTATGTAACCAGAAAGATTATTTTTGTTCCTTTCTCTCTCAACGGACGCTGCCTATCTGCTGAGTACATACACCATTTTCTATTATATTTTACATGAACATTTATAATTAAACTGAGGAACCTAAGGGAAAGTTCTAATTTTAACATGCGATTTTGTAATTAAAATAGACAAGTCTTAAAAGATATTAGTGAATAGAAATTGTCGAGGAATTAGTGATAATATTAAGAAGCTGCGTGGAATGCACTGCCAGGAGTGGTGGTAGCGGCATCTGGAACATAGAACATCGAGCGTTCAGGGTGGCACGGTAACGCAGTGGCAGAGTTGCTGCCATACAGCTCCAGAGACCCGGATTAGATCCTGACCAAGGGTGCTGGCTGTATGGAGTTTGTATGTTCACCCCGTGGCTGCGTGGGTTTTCTCCGGGTGCTCCGGTTTCCTCCCACATTCCAAAAACATATAGGTTTGTAGGTCTGAAGAAGGGTCTCGACCCGAAACGTCACCCATTCCTTCTCTCCAGAGACGTTGCTTGTCCTGCTGAGTTGCTCTAGCATTTTATGTCTACCTCCGATTTAAACCAGCATTTGCAGTTCTTTCTACACATAGGTATATACTGTAGGTTAATTGACCGATAAAATTGTAAATTGTCCCTAGTGTGTAGGTTAGTGTTCGTGTAAGGTTGGTGCAGACTTGGTGGGCTAAAGGGCCTGTTTCTGTGCTGTATCTCTAAAGTAAAGTAAACGGAACAGCTCAAGAACAGGCCCTTTGATGCACAATATCTGTGCCGAACATGATGCCAAGACCATCACTTATTTACCTGCAGATCACCCATATCACTCCATTCCCTGCATTTCTGCTTATCTAAAACACTTTTTAATGTCGCTAATGTACTACTTCAACCACCACCCCTGGCAGTGCATTCCAGGCATTCACCACCATCTGTGTAAAAAACTTGCCCTGTTCATCTATTTTAAACATTTCCCCTCTCATGTTAAAACTATGCCCTCTAGGATTTGATTTTTCCATCCTGGGAAAAAGACTTTGACTGTCTACCCTATTTAGTCCAGTGTCTGCCCTATCTATGCACCAATCTACCATACATATGCCATTTAAGAGTACTTTGGATAAACACATGGCTCGGCAGGGAATGAAGGGATATGGATTATGTGCGGGCAGCTAAGAGTTGGTCTTGGCTTCATGCTCAGTGCAGACATTGTGGGCCGAAAGGCCTGTTCCTGCGCTGCACTCTTCTATGTTCTATCTGGGAATTTGGATTTCAAGAGCTACAACCATCAAACCATCATCTAACAAGGCAATAAAGAAAAAAATCAAAATCTCCAGGTCTGCAATTTGACATCACCCATGGAAAAGATGTTGTGTCCTCGTCATTTTTCAGCCGTGCCATTGTCTATTTTATATCCACTTGATAGAGAAGTCAGGGGTTCAGATGAACCAAATGGCTCATAAAATTTAAGAATCATTTGGACAGGCACATGGATACCATAGGTTTAGAGGGTTATGGGCCAAACGCAGGCAGGTAGAATTAGTGTAGATGGGCCATGTTGGTTGGCCTGGGCAAGTTGGGCCGAAGGGCCTTTTCCACGCTGTATGACTCTATGACTATCTGCTACAAAGATTGATGAATCCACATGGACCAAGGCAGATTAAGAAAGCTCTCCACCATCACTTAGGGACTGGGCAATTGGAGAAAGGTGAAACATTCAGGCCCTTGCCAATCTGATATTTTTACCACATTTTGAAAATGAATAAACCTCTATATTGTAATATAATCTGTTTTAACTGCAATTTTGTCCTGCAGTTGTGCTGCAAATACCGTTTTATAACTTTATTCAGCCTGCTTTACACCACAATGCATTTGCAGGATTTTTTGCAAAGAACACAAACACAGGGCGAATAACCACACGGTGGGAGATAAACATGTACCTCTGGAATTATTCTTTGCATTAGCCAAGAAACACAGAGTTCATCTGAGGCAACATCATATTTACCCTGATTTGCAACAAAACACTCATTGGAATGGCTTTGATTTAGCTGGTTTTACTGCTGTGGCGCTTCGTTCCAGGTGCACTCTTGGCAAACCGCAGATAGTTTAACATTTAAAGTTCTCATCCCAGGGGGTTGGACTGACCTCAATCAACAGCTGAGAAGCAAACATCAATTTTTGTCTTCCTGCCAATATTGTCACGTCACTATAAAGGCTTTAGATTTTACTTTAGAGATACAGCACGGAGAAAGGCGACCAATGATCGCCCGTACACCAGCACTATTCTACGCATAAACTACAGACCTGTATATCTTTGGAGTGTAGGAGGAAACCGGAGCACCCGGAGAAAATCCACATGGTCACAGGGAGGATATACAAACTTCATGCAGACAGCACCCGTAGTCAGGATCAAACCTGGGTCTCTGGCGCAGCAGTTCTACTGCTCTGTCACTGCACTACCATGGGATGACAGATTCCAGCACTGTGCTCAACTGTTCAGCAAAAGGCCTTTCGGCCTTTGTTACTTTGCTTCTTTGTTGTATGTTTGTGACTGTCCATTCAGAAATCCCATTGATGGTGTGACCATTACCACAACAAAACTGGTCTGATGACTGAGTTTATTAGAATGCCGAACAGTTGGTGACTGGGTGACAATTCTGATGCTTATGACTTTCAAAGGCTGATGGGGCCTAGTCCAGCCTTGGACATCCCACACCACCAGCTTCAGGTACAGCTACTTTCCTACAACTATCTTGAACCAACCCACACAACCTAAACCTACCTCGCTAATGGAACACAATGGACCATCTCTTGCACTACTGTGGACTTGTTTTTTAAATTGTATTTTGCTCTAATGTTTTGTCTTTTTGCATAGTTTTCTCACTTTCTTACAGAATTTCTGTGTAATTTATGCATAATTTATGTTGTTGTGGATTATCCGAGTATATGT
This sequence comes from Rhinoraja longicauda, assembly GCF_053455715.1. NCBI lineage: Eukaryota > Metazoa > Chordata > Chondrichthyes > Rajiformes > Arhynchobatidae > Rhinoraja > Rhinoraja longicauda. Next base: position 49,020,632 of record NC_135959.1, on the reverse strand, counting down.
GCCAATGATCCTGATGCCACCACGATTTTCATTGTACCTGTACCTGTTCCACAACATATGTGGAAGGGTCTAGGACTAGAAGTCATAGCCTCAGAATTAAAGGACATTCTTTTAGGAAGAAGATGAGGAGAAATTTCATTAGTCAGAGGGTGGTGAATCTATGGCATTCTTTGCCACTGAAGGCTGTGGAGGCCAAGTCGGTGGATATTTTTAAGGCAGAGATAAATAGATTCTTGATTAGTACTAGTGTCAGAGGTTATGGGGAGAAGGCAGGAGAATTGGGTTATGAGGGCAAGATAGATCAGCCATGATTGCATGGCGGAGTAGACGATGGGCCGAATGGCCGAATTCTACTCCTATCACTTATGACCTTATGATATGACATGACAATAAACTTGACTTGGCTTGACAAGAATTTGTGGAATTACTTTAATTTAGTTTTGTTTAGTTTAGTTTAGAGATACAGTGTGGAAACAGGCCCTTTGACTGACCACGCTGACTAGCGATCACCCGCACACTAGTTCTATCCTACACACAGGGGACAATTTACAGAAGCCAATTAACCTACAAGCACACAAGTCTTTGGAGTGTGGGAGGAGGTCACATGCAGAACGTACAAACTCCGTACAGACAGCACCCATAATCAGGGTCGAACCTGGGTCTCTGGCATTGTAAGGCAGCAACTCTACTGTGCTGTTCCCACTTCTTGCAGTTACATTGGTCCCTGGTGAATATGCACCTTAGCTCAGTTTTTCCTACTTAAGAAAGGATACATTTGTGACAGAGGAAGTGCAAGGAAGATTCATTGGGTTAATTGCAGATATTACGGTTTCGCAAGGCAATTGTCCTGTAAGAGAGATTTAGTAGACTGAACTATATTTCTAGAATTTAGGTGATTTCATTAAAGCAAATGAATAAAATCCTTTGGTTCTTGATAATATATATGCAGGAATAATGCTTCCCATGAGCTGGGCTTTTGAAAACCGAGAAATGCAATTTTAAAAGGGTCAGCATTTTGGATTGGAATGGGAGGAAATGGCTTCACCCACAGGATAGTGAATCTTTGGAATTCTCTTTCACAGAAATCTATAGAAACTCAATCACTGACGACACTCACGAGAGAGATTAATTCATCTTGGTTACCAAGGAATTCAAGGGCCTACAGTAAATTAATAAAAACATTCTCAGAAATCAAAGCACTCTAATATTATCTCTTTAGATAGGACTGATAAATAGATCGCTCGAAACTGAAGCAGTAGTAAGCTGTTCCACCTATCTAAAGCAGCACGGAGACCCGGGTTCGATCCCGACTATGGATGTTGTCTGTACGGAGTTTGTACGCTCACCCCGTGACCGCGTGGGTTTTCTTAGAGATCTTCTGTTTCCTCCCACGCTCCAAAGACGTACAGGTATGTAGGTAAATTGACTTGGTATAGGTGTAAATTGTCCCTAGTGTGTGTAGGATAGTGTTAATGTGCGGGGATCGCTGGTCGGTGCGGACTCAGTGTTCCAAAGGGCCTGTTTCCGCGCTGTACCTCTAAACTAAACTAAACTAAACTATTTCAGGATAAAGGCATAATGAACAGTGAAGATCTTATTGAATAGTTGAGCAGACACATAGGCTGAATGGCTTACTCCTGCTTCAATTTCTTATATTCTTTTTTACAATATCGAGAGATTTATTTACCAGTTCTAGCTAAAGAGATAATGTCAGAGTTCTTTGATTTCTGAGAATGATTTATTATTTTACTATAGACTCTGGGCAATGGCTCTGCAGAAATATTTGCTTGTCTTGGAATTGTGGTGGGTCTGCCTGGTGCTTTCATAGAATCTTTTGACGATTGGAGCAAAGAAGGAAATCATCAGCACTGTGACAGCGCCTTCTCCCTTGAAGGTCATTCTGACCCCTACCACTGGCTGACTGACCAAGACAGGCTAATTCCCAGCATTATTAGTAACAACTGGGTCCAAGGTGATTCCCCCCCTCCCCCCCTACCCCCCTCTCCCGTCCCCCCTCGCCCCCCCTCTACCCCCTCTACCCCCTTCTCACCCTCTCCCCCCCCCCTCCCACCCCCCTCATCCCTCCCCCCCTCCCCCCTGCTGAGAGTGTATTGCCTCTCATAGTTTAGTTTAGTTTAGTTTAGTTTATAGATACAGTGTGGAAAACCTTTGGCCCACTGAGTCCGTGCCAACCAGTTATCACCCGGTACACTAGCACTATCCTACACACTAAGGACAATTTACAGAGGTCAATTAAGGTACAGACCTGCACATCTTTGGAGTGTGGGAGGAAACCGGAGCACTAGGAGAAAACCCACGCGGCCACAAGGATAATGTACAAACTCTGTACAGATAGCATCCATAGTCAGGATCGAACCCGGGACTTTGGTGCTGTAAGGCAGCAACTCTACTGCTGCACCACCGTGCCACTCCATAGCCCCACTTACAAGTGTCTCTTAAAATCTCATAAACGCCACTATCATATCAGCCTCCAACACCAAACCTGGCAACGCGTTCCAGGCACCCATCACTCTGCATAAAAAAAACCTGCCCCAACCAACTCCTTCAAACTTTGCCCCTCTCAGCTTAAAGCTAAACCTTTCTAGTCTTTGACATTTCCATCCTGGACTATGTCAAAGACTATAAGACTATAAAATACAATTTCCTCTTATTGAAGCAACACTGCTTTTGCTCGCTGGCATTATGATGAGATTTAATATTGTCAAATGGTGCAAGGTCATTCAAAGTAAATATAACAGACATCACCTTCTCATATAACTCCTGCTGTTGCATTTAGTTTCTTCTTTCAGCTTCTACAATGGCAATAACAAACTTCAGCATGAAATTTGGTAAAATAATTTGCCCAGCATCCAGCAGCTGTGATTGTACGCCTTCCTCAACTCTTTAAATTGAATTCATTCCTTCCTGTTTTTTTCTGACCCATTTGAGCAGTGCTTTTGCTTTTCCTGCATGAAATCAAAGCATGCATTTCGTATCATAGAATCATAGTGGAAGCAGGCCCGTCGTCCCAACTTCTTGATTAGTACAGATGTCAGAGGTTATGGGGAGGGCAGGAGAATGGGGTTTTTGGATGATCAGCCATGATCACATTGAATGGCAGTGCTGGCTCGAAGGGCTGAATGGCCTACTCCTGCACCTGTTGTCTATGTACCTATGTATCTATGTAATTCTACTCATCTTCCTTATGACCTTATGACCATAAGCCCACACCAATCAACATGCCCCATCTATACTAGTCCCTCCTGCCTACATTTGGCCCATATCCCTCTAAACCTATCCCATCCATGTACCTGTCCAAAATATTTTTTAAACATTGTGACAGTACCTGCCTCAACTTCCTCCTCTGGCAGCTCGTTCTATAGATCTACCGCCCTTTGTGTAAGAAAAGGAAATGTGGAAGACTAGGTTGAGGAAGGACAGTATGGTCAACTTTGACTGCAAGGGTGTTACCCCTATGATGTCTTAAATTACTTAAGTAACGATAAGATGACTAATATGAAATTCAAGTGTCTCAGGATAAAATATTCATCTACATCCTGTGAAATAGAATTGGTGTTGGTGACGTAGAATGGATGAAATTATGTTACTTTAATGTTCATGACAATGGTCAAAAATGACATGAGAACCCTTAAAGGAACGGTGCATCATTCACATATTAGTCTTTTGCATTAAAAGAATATCTTAACCATGTGTTTAATCTTAACATCTGGTTGGTTGAGGGAAAATAATAACTTGCTGCAATTTACTCTGAAGGATACATTGATTAAAAAATAAGCCACAATAAGTAATTTAATCTTGAAGGTTGTAATCCACAATAATGTCAAACCAAAATCTAGAACTCAACAAGAACCAAATTATTGTACCTTGACTATTAAAGAGAAGGTCATCTGGAAACATAAATGAATAGTTATAAATATCCACAACAGAGGGATATTGGAGTTGATAGAGGTGACATGCGATAAAGTATACTGTAAAAATTATCGTGGTAGGGGGTGGTGGCAGATGGGTATCCACCTATCACTTGCCCGGCCTTGTCCTGCCCCAGCCTTTTTTCCCCCATCAGTCTGTGTTACTGTTTGAACAGTCAGTGGCCTTTTCCCAGGGTGGAAATGTCCAACACTAATAATAATAATAATAATAATAACTTTATTTGTATATCACTTTTCCTACAATTAATTGCAACCCAAAATGCTTTTCACAAAAACACAGGTCTAAACAAAAATACAATTTAAAACAGTAAGGAAATAGACAGTTAATAACATAAAAAGCACACATTTATATAAAAATATAAAATAAAAAATAAAAATTGAGAGTGTAAAAGGACAAAAAACAAAAACGCTGAGGGCAAATACAGCATCCCACATACTGTATGGGCACACAAGCTGCTGAAGGGTATGCTGAGATTAAAGGCCATTTTTACAATGTCATCAGAAAAAGTAAAGTCAGTTAAAAGCTTGATTGAAAAGATAGGTTTTTAGCTGCCGTTTAAAAATGTCAACTGAGTGGGTGTCTCTCATAGCCCTGGGTAGGGTATTCCACAACTTGGGGGCATAATTGAAAAAGTCTGCTTCACCAATTTTCTAATTGCTGCGGCATTGAGAGGCTAACAGGCCAGCATCAGAAGACTTGAGCGCTCGAGTAGGGGCATAGAGAAGGAGGGACTCTGTAAAATATGCATGTGATAAAGTATACGGGCCGAGCTACAAAGTGACTGGGGAAAGTTTAATGGAAAGTGTGTTTTACACAGAGAGTGGTGAGGGCCTAGAACGCATTACCAGTGATAATCTTCTTTCGTATGTCAACTACAACAATCAAAAGTGGCAATTAGTGCTTCAGAATTCCGTAGTTGATGCTTTGCTGCAAATTTTGCCAGTTCCGTAGAACTACCCAGGGTGGACGACGAGGACATAAAGCAGCTCCCACCCCACCAGTGATAGTGGTGGAGGCAGATACGATAGTGGCGTTTAAGAGGCTTTTGGGTAGCCACGTGGAAATGCAGGGAATGGAGGGATATGGATCATGTACAGGCAGAGGAAATCAGTTTAACAAGGCATCGTGTTCAGCACAAACATTATGGGCCATAGTGTCCATTCCTGTGATGTAATGTTTGTTGTATGTGCTATGTTCTATATATTCTTCACAGGAGTAACACTGTTGTAGTCAATGTTGACCATCCTTTCCCTCTATCCTTCCCCAATCCAGTCTTGAATATTGCACTAGACTGTGTCCAACTGCTCCCAGACCTCACTGTGTCCAACTGCTCCCAGACCTTGTATCCACAGATATACCATCTTGTTCTGGCTCCTCCCAGTCCATTATGCCCATATATGTATTCATCTAACAACAGCCCCAAAGTGTTCAAAATAATATGGTAAGATATATCTAGACAAAATAATATAATATGCTAACGGCAGCCAGCACCAACACAAATAGCTCCTACAAACAATAAAAGCCGCAATTTATTACTTTTTATTTCTTCATACAAATCTGTATGCTAATAAATCTGCATTGTATCCAGTTAAAATATTACTGGATGACCTGAATTTGTCCAATATTTTACAATTGATGTTTCCAAATGCCTTTATATATTTTCATCATTGTTTAGTGTTGTTCAGTTTAGAGAAACAGCATGTGTTGTACTTCGTGGTCCGGTACCTGTTGTACCTTTAGTGACTCTGGACGGACCACAAGTACACGTGTATAAAAGGTTACAATGCTGGAGCTCAACTCCAGGCTGTTTATTCCGTGGTCATCTGGATCCAGAGTGACCACCCAATCACACCAACCTCTTATATACGCATTCCTACACATGCAAACAAAGTAGTCCTTGGGATACACAAAGTAGTCCCAGCAATATCACAACATCCCCCTTGTCTTATAAAAGAAATATATATATATATATATATATATATATATATATATATATATATATATATATATATATATATGTAACAACAAACTCTAAACACAAACGTTTTTTTGAAACACCATAAAACATTAACAAATATCAACAGTAACGTGCAGGTTTCTTACTGGTACGTCCCGAGCGTGTGACATAATCCCCATCATCATTACGGGCCGGTCGTTCCTCCGCTTCACATTGGGTCTCAGCCCTATTGCTGTCTGGGGGGACACAATGGGGACCAATCCCTGGCTTCTCCAGTAGAAGATCTCTCAACTGCACTCGATTCCTCCTGAACCGATTTCCATTCGGCGTCTCAATAATGTAAGACCTTGACTGGGGTTCGTCGCAGACCGATCTCACTTCTGCTGGAACCCAGACCTGATTCGCTTTATCCAGAACCCGGACCTTCTGTCCAGCGTGCAATGGCAACAAGTCATGTCTCTTGACCGAACTGTCAAACTGTGCCTTCATATTCTGCTTACGCTCCTCAAATCGCTCAAAGGTCCTCTGCCCTTCGTATGCCTTGTTCATGTCAAGGTTCGTGGGGAGAGGCGTCCGAATCTGTCTTCCAAACATCATCTCCGCCGGTGACGGTAACTTGGAATCAATCGGTGTAGTGCGCAAGTTGAGTAAAGCTGCTGCTACACTCTGTCCCGTTGCCAAGGACTTCTTGATAACAGACTTCACCGTTCGTACCATGCGCTAAACCAGCCCATTCGACTGAGGGTACCTAGGCGAGGACGTTGTATGGGTGATTCCCCATTGCTTGCACATGGACTGGAAAGCTTCACCCACAAATTGTGGACCATTGTCGGAGATGATCTCCGTCGGTGCTCCCAGCAGACCAAACATTGCAGTCACCATATTAGCAACCATGGCACTCGTGGTGCTAGTCAGTCGGTTCACCACTGGAAACTTGGAATGGTAATCCACCATGACAAGATATTGAACGTTGTCAAGTTCAAACATGTCCATTGCTATTTTGGTCCAAGGTGTGACTGGTATCTCATGTGGCATGAGTGTTTCCCTCATTTGCTCTGGCATGTGCATCTGGCACGGACTACACCTTCGGACAAGGTCATCAATGTGTTGGTTCATGTTGGGCCAATAGACCATTTGTCTCGCTAGAAGTCTCGTCTTCTCAATGCCTTGGTGGCCAACATGAAGTTGCTGCAAGACATCCTGTCTCATCGACTCAGGAATTACCACTTGCCGTCCTTTGAAAATGGCCCCATTTGACATGCCCAACTCATCTCGAAAAGGCCAGTAGGGCCGCAGGTCGGTAGGCATCTCCTGTAGGGTCGCCGGCCATCCGGAATGGACATACTGCATAACCCTATGCAGTATAGGGTCACAACAAGCTTCTGTCTGCAGCTCCACCCTTTTGAGTTTGCCGAAGTGTATCAAGTCGACACCTAGCGTGTCCTCGATGTTGTCGAAGAAGATGCTCTCTACATGTACATCGAGATCTATGCTCTCTGTCTTCTCCGGATTGGGCAGCCTGCTGAGAGTGTCAGCAATGATCATCTCAGCCCCAGGTCTGTGCTCTATGGTGAAGTTGTATCCTTGCACCTTGATGAGCAACCGCTGCAGTCGGGGTGGGGCACTCACTCGTGAGTAGTTTGCCGCAGATAGTGACAAGAGGCTTGTGATCAGTCAGCACCTTAAAATCCCGCCCAAATAGGTACGTATGAAACCTTGTGATGCCAAAAACCAATGCAAGGGTCTCGCGTTCAATATTGGAGTAGTTGGACTGGCATGAAGACAGTGCCTTCGAAGCGTACGCAACAGGCCGTCCTTCCTGCGAAAGGCATGCTCCCACTCCTTTCATTGATGCATCTACCTCAAGGGTGACAGGAGCATCAGGGCGATAGTACTGGAGGACAGATTCCTCCTGTATGCAGCTCTTCAGGTTACAGAACGCCATTTGGTGGTCTTCTTGCCACAAGAATGGGACATCTTTCTTCAGCAAATCCCTCAAAATGGCGACCAGGTCAGCATACTTTGGGATGTATGGCGATAAAAAATTCATCATCCCCAGGAACCGTTGTAAATCTTCCTTATCTTGTGGTGTTGGCATCTTATGAATGTCCTGCACCTTACCAAGATCTGGCCGAATACCTGTGTCTGAATACATTGTCCCGAAGAAGTTGATGGAGTTATCCTTCACTACGCACTTAGCACTGTTGAAAGCTAGTCCTTCCCGGGACGCTGCCTCTAACAGCTTCTGTAGATTATAATCATGTTCTTGCACTGTGGATCCCACTATGACAATATCATCCGCAATGCAGACGCATCCAGGAACCTGTTCTATGATCGTGTCCATACGCTGCTGGAATATATCCTGACTCACCGACAAACCGAAAGGCAACCTCTTGTAGCAATACCTGCCAAAAGGCGTGCGGAACGTGGTAAGTTCCTGGCTAGCCTCATCAAGTCGGACAGACCAATAACCTGCTTTAGCATCGAGTTTGGAGAACAATTTCCCATTGGCAAAAGCCGGATTGATCTCCTCAAGTGTCTGGATCTTGTGTGGGCAACGTTTGAGACTTGCATTCAAACGCTTCGGGTCTAGGCATACCCTGATTGACCCATCCTTCTTAACGGAGGTGGTTATTGAACTGCACCAGTCCGTATGGTGGGTCACCTTTCGGATGACTCCATCATCCTCCATCTTGCCCAACTCAGCCCGCAACTTGTCTTTGAGATGGATACTACATTTCCTTGGCGCATCAATGTGTGGTGTGGCCTCCTCCTTGAGATGAAGGGTGGCTGGCCCCTTGAAGTTGCCAATCCGATCAAACTGATTAGGCCACCTCTTCATTAGGTCCCCCACCGAGTTGAAACTGTCTTGCTCCTTCCGAGCGTCTGATGGGTGCTCCTCTGTTCCCATAGCATGTATCGTGACAACCTGAAGTTGCTTAATACCTGGGAGGCCTATGACAGCGGATCCTGCCACGTCTACCACGAAAAATTCCTGAGGACACCACATCGACCCCTGGTATCGGCACGAAACGGATATAGTTCCAACACACATGATTTCCGTCCCATTATATGCTGTCAGACGGACTTTGCATGGTCGTAGGTGCTGCTTGTATTTGTCATTTGGATACATGTCTCGTATGATCCGAAGGGGAAGAGTATTTCCTCCAGCCCCGGTGTCTATCTTCACCTTCAGTCGATGTTGCCCCTTCATTGACGGGCATTTGATGTTCAACACCGCAAACGCCTCATCACCTATTGGAGGCATCCTGCCCACACCTGAAATGGTGATATTATGGAAATACATATCCGATCCTTCCTCTTGACTGTCACAGCACGATGCATCACCATCATGGGACTGCTGCTGCACCTCGTCAACTCGCTTGTATTTGCCCCTGGACCATTTAGATGGGCGCACAGGATCCACTTTATACCTACAGCATTTTGCCCAATGCCCTTTCTTGCCACACTTCTTGCATGTGTCGCGATACGCCGGGCATTGCCTGGGCTTATGAAACGAATCACAGTAGCCACAAGGGTTTTGTCTCTCATCCTGCGACTTCTGTTTCGTCGACCCTCGTGTCTTGACAGCATCAATATGGCTAGACCCGGGCTCTAAATTTGCAATGCACTGTCTGCCCGCTGCAATGGCCTCATACTGCCTGCCTAACGTAAGCACCTCTGGAATGGTGTGACCTGCAGGCTTCTGTAGAAGCTCTCGCTGAAGACCTTCATGGGGCGTGATTACCAACTCCATGACTGTCAGTGAGCTCCTGCTCAGTGAAATCACATTGGAGACTTTTTTCGCGACACCGGGTCACAAACTGAGCAAGCAACTCCCCCGGCTTCTGGCGATACCGCATCAACTCCAACCTGTGGACCCTGAAATTGACCTTCGTCCTCAGCTGGTCCTCAAAAAATGCCCATATGCACTCCGGTTTGCTCCGATCCTCCACACTCAGACCTGACGCATTCAAACGACGAAGTCCTTCCACTCCCAAAGCGATTTTTATCTTCGTGGCCTGCTTAGATTCCGATGCGATTTCTAAGTCTTCCAGGCACAGTTGCAACCTCTCCTTGAACAGGGAGAACTCATTGGGGATGTCCAGCACTTGCCAGTTCATTTCAGGTAACCGAGACATGTTATTTGCACTCTCTGGCGGAAACACGGTAACTTGAACAATTACAAACAAAATCAAAACAACCGTATCACAGGACCCCAACCCTTGCTATCAGCAAATCTATAGAACTATATGCACTCACAGAAATAAACATACATATACCATAGTATCAAATGCAAACAGTAATCTTTCAGTATTACATACAGATAATCACACAAAGCAATGTCCAAATCTTCCCTTCAAGAAGCAGACTGCCCGTGTAGATCAGCGTAGCGTAGGCTCTAGATGGGTGAAGGTCGCTGCTCCACCGCGATGATCTGCCTCGCAACGATGGGCCCGCAACAATGGGCTCGCAACGATGAGCCCGCAACAATGGGCTCGCAACGATGGGCCCGCAACGATGGGCTCGCAACAATGGGCTCGCAACGATGGGCCCGCAACGATGGGCTCGCAACGATGAGCCCGCAACGATGGGCTCGCAACGATGGGCCCGCAACGATGGGCTCGCAATGATGGGCTCGCAACGATGGGCCCGCAACGATGGGCTCGCAACGATGAGCCCGCAACGATGGGCTCGCAACGATGGGCCCGCAACGATGGGCCCGCAACGATGGGCTCGCAACGATGGGCCCGCAACGATGCAGCTCCCAGCTGCTGTAACCGCGGTGCGATCGGGCCTCGGCTGGGATGCGCGTTGGCCCCGCCCACAGGTGCTCCCGGCCGCTGCCGCTCAGTCGACGCGTGCTGCCGCTGCCTCGGGCCCAGGGCCTTCCCGACTCACCGGTCGCCGCGCCTGGGTAAGGATGCAGTGCCTCGGCCTTACCGGTCGTCGCGCCTCCGTGGGTGGTCGGTCCCTCCGGTCGCCGAACTCCCCCGCGATGCCGGGTCTCACCGGTCTCTGCACTCCCCCGCGATGCCGGGTCTCACCGGTCCCTGTCGGTGACGGTGTCGTCGTCGGTGTGGGCCTTCACACACCTCCCTCAGCAGCTTGCAACGTCCCGTCGGCAGCTCAGCGCTCGCTGACTACAGATCAGGTAAGTGCACATACACGGTAGGCCCTGTCAAGAGGCAATCCAGCGTCCCGTACGAGCTGGAAACGACTTTTTATTTCTGTTTCTTTCCCCTAGGGCACTAGTTTAATTATTTACGTAGTATAATTTTCACCAAAAAAAAATCATCATTTAGAAAAAATCTTGTTTTTTATTTATTTTTTATTTTTAATGACTTGTGAATCTTTTCCGCTTGGGTTTCTCTTTACCTTTCTAGGCAAATCACCAAACCGCTGCCACCATGTTGTACTTCGTGGTCCGGTACCTGTTGTACCTTTAGTGACTCTGGACGGACCACAAGTACACGTGTATAAAAGGTTACAATGCTGGAGCTCAACTCCAGGCTGTTTATTCCGTGGTCATCTGGATCCAGAGTGACCACCCAATCACACCAACCTCTTATATACGCATTCCTGCACATGCAAACAAAGTAGTCCTTGGGATACACAAAGTAGTCCCAGCAATATCACAACAGCATGGACACATGCCCTTCGGCCCACCGAGTCCACACTGACTAATGATCACTGGTACACTAGTTCTATCCTACACACTAGGGACAATTTACAGAAGCCAATTAACAAACCTGCATGTTTTTGGAGTGTGGGAGGAAACCGGAGCACCCAGAGAAAACCCACGAGAACGTACAAACTCCATACAGACAGCACCCGTTGTCAGGATCGAACCCGGGTCTCTGGTGCTGTAAGGCAGCAACTCTACCACTGTGCTACCGTGCTGTCTCTTGGATTTTACACTCGAGATCTTGGGGTAATAAATACCAAAGGTATGTTTGAGGTTTCAACGGAAAATGAGGAGGTGTTAGAAGACTCACAAGCATATTACAATAGAAGAAATAGTAATAGGTTTAGGCCACATGGCCCCTGATGTCTGCTCTGCCATTCAGAAAGATCATAGGGGATCTGATCTTCCCATCGCCTCAGTTCCCTGTCTGTTCTCCATAACTATTGATTCCTCCACATAATTAATTTCTGTACGCCCTCCACAGTTCTTTGAGGTGGAGAATTAAAATTATTTACCATCCCCTGTGAGATGAAACTCCCCTAATCTCCTTCTTAAATAGTCAACTATTTATTAGAGTCATAGAATCATACAGCACAGAAACCAGTCCTTTGGTCCAACTTACTCATGCGACAAAGATGTCCCATCTAATTTTATTTCAGTTTACGATACGATATGATTCAATAGAACTTTATTTATCCCAGGAGTGAAATTGATCTGCCAACAGTCATAAAAAACAAAATACATGAAATTAAAGTGATGAGTGGAAAGGATTGGGGATGTGCAAAGATTGGGGAGGGGGGTGGGGGGCATCGGTTTCAATCTACCCCATGACAGAAGGGGGAGGAATTGCAAAGTTTGATAGCCACAGGGAAGAAGGATCTCCTGTGGCATTCTGTACTGCATCTTGGTGGAACCGGTCTGTTGCTGAAGGTACTCCTCAGGTTAACCAGTGTATCATGGAGGGGGTGAGCTGCATTGTCCAAGATGCTCCGCAGTTTGAGGAGCATCCTCCCCTCCAAGACCACCGCCCATAGATACAGCGTGGAAACAGGCCTTACGGCCCACCGAGTCCGCGTCGACTACAATCGCCCATTCACTAGTTCTCCACACTAGAGACAATTTACAGAAACCTGCAAACCTGCAAGTCTTTGGAATGTGGGAGGAAACTGGAGCACCCGGAGAAAACCCACGCCTCCACAGGGAGAACGTACAAACTCCATACAGACAGCACCTGCACTCAGGATCGAACATGGGTCTTTGGTGCTATTAAGCAGCAACTCTACCTCTGTGCCACTCTGCTGCCTAATCTAGTCACATTTGCTTGCTTTTGGAGCAAATCCCTCTAAATCTTTCCAATACATGCACCTGTCCAAGTGCCTTTGAAGTGGTGTTTTGGTATCTGTCTCAACTACCATCTTGGGAAACTGATTCAATATAGTCACCACCCTTTGAATGAAAAAATGGACCCTCAGCTTCCTATTAAATCTGTCCCCCCTCACCTGAAGCCGTTGTCCTATTAAATCTGGAAGCACTCGTCCCAGGGTTGTGAACATGGAGTCAGCCAGTTGTCCCCTAAGAGCAACGTAGATAATAGATGGGTAACTGTGTTGGTGAAGGAATCCAACTGCAACAACTGCAACACAAAAACAAAAAGAAAATTGCATGATAAAGGATAGTCCATTTACTCCACTCATGTTAACGTTATCACTGGGATTCAATACAAAAACTAATAAGAACAACATCTTCAATGGTGAGCATCAGCTATAATATCAGTATGGCAGATGATCTGTAGATAAAAGAGCATTCAAGCAATAAATATACTAATTCATTTAAACTTACATTACTTCAGCTTCAGCCTGAATCAGATACTAATCACTGATGTGCAGAGAGCTCTGGCTCTGAAAGTGACCACGCAGCAAATGGAGAACTTCATTGCTAATTGCCAGCACTAAATCAATAACCTGTTATACCCACCTTCACGTGAGCAGCTCCATTGATGTGTTTTTGTAAATGTTGGGAAAGCAACTTACTTGTCACCTTTCCCATCTGTCTGCGTGTGACAAGTTGAAAACCTTATTGCTCCAAGAATAATGCAATGCTGTTATCAAAGGCAGCATATTTCAAGTCTTGGTTTAGTTTAGAGATACAGTGCAGAAACAGGCCCCATGCCCCACCGAGTCCGCGCCGATCAGCGATCTCGCACATTAACACTATCCTAGTGTCACACTAGGGACAGTTTACAATTTTACCAGCCAATTAACCTACAAACCTGTACGTCTTTGGAGTGTGGGAGAAACGTGAGGCAAAACGTGCCGCTGAACCAAACCGAAGAGGTCGACGTCAGGCAGAGCCGTGGTAGTAGGGGACTCCATCATGAGAGGTATGGACAGGGGTTTCTGCGGCAACAAGCGGGATTCAAGGATGGTGTGTTGCCTCCCTGCTGCCAGGATCCAGGACGTCACGCACTGAGTGCAGAGCATCCTCAAGAGTGAAGGTGAGCAGCCGGACGTGGTAGTGCATGTCGGCACAAAGGACGTCGGGAAGAAGAGGAATGATATTCTGCAGCGTGACTTTAGAGAGCTCGGAAGTAGGCTGAAAAGCAGGACCGCCAGGGTGGTTATCTTCAGTTTGCTTCCAGCTCCTCATGCTGGTGAGGGCAGGAACAGGGAGATACGGGTCCTGAATGTGTGGCTGAGGAGCTGGTGCAGGGGGGCAGGGATTTAGATTCTTAGACCACTGGGATCTGTTTTGGGGTAAGGGTGGATTGTGCAAAAGGGACGGGTTGCATCTCAACAGGTGGGGGACCAGCATTCTGGTAGGCAGGTTTGCCACTGCTACACAGGTGGTTTTAAACTAAATAGTGGGGGGAGTGTTTCAAATGGGATGGACAAGGATGGAGTTAAAGGGAAAGAGAGTATAGGAATAATTAAGAAACACCCCAGAATTAACAGGACAGAAAACTCATGAAGCAATATGAGAGATTGGCTAAGTGTAATAGGAATTGATGTGAAAGGTGCGATGAGTAATGGATTAAAAGTATTATATATGAATGCGCGAAGTACAAGAAGTAAAGTGGATGAGCTTGAGGCTCAGTTAGAGATTGGTAGGTATGACATTGTGGGGATTACAGAGACGTGGCTGTAGGAGGATCGGGACTGGGAACTGAATATTCAGGGTTATACGTCCTATAGAAAGGACAGGAAGGTGGGCAGAGGTGGTGGGGTAGCTCTGTTGGTGAGGGATGGAATTCAGTCCCTTGCGAGGGGTGACATAGGGACTGACGATGTAGAGTCACTGTGGATAGAGTTGAGGAATTGTAACGGTAAGAAGACACTAATGGGAGTTATCTACAGGTCCCCAAACAGTAGCCTAGATATAGGGTGTAAAACAGGGAATTATAGACCAGTTAGCGTGACATCAGTGGTGGGGAAGATGCTGGAGTCATTTATTAAAGAGGTAATAACGGCGCATTTGCATAGCGGTAAAAGGATTGGTCCAATCTTCTGAAATCTTTTGAGGATGTGACAAGTAAAATGGATGAAGGAGAGCCAGTGGATGTAGTGTATCTAGACTTTCAGAAAGCCTTTGATAAGGTCCCACACAGGAGGTTGGTGAGCAAAATTAGAGCACATGGTATTGGGGATAGGGTATTGACATGGATAGATAATTGGTTGGCAGACAGGAAGCAAAGAGTAGGAATAAACAAGTCATTTTCACAATGGCAGGCAGTGGAGAGTGGAGTGCCGCAAGGCTCGGTGTTGGGGCCTCAACTATTTACAATATATATTAATGATTTGGATGATGGAATTAGAAGTAACACTAGCAAGTTTGCAGATGACACAAAGCTGGGTGGCAGTGTGAACTGTGAAGAGGATGTTAGGAGGTTGCAGGGTGACCTGGACAGGTTGAGTGAGTGGGCAGATGCATGGCAGATGCAGTATAATGTAGATCAATGTGAGGTTATCCACTTTGGTGGCAAAAATAAGGAAGCAGATTATTATCTCAATGGTGTCAGATTAGGTAAAGGGGAAGTGCAACGAGACCTTCGTGTCCTTGTACACCAGTCACTGAAAGCAAGCGTGCAGGTACAGCAGGCAGTGAAGAAAGTTAATGGCATTTTGGCCTTCATAACGAGAGGATTTGGGTATAGGAGCAAAGAGATCCTTCTGGTGAGACCACATCTGGAGTATTGGGCCCTGGTGAGACCAAATCTGGAGTATTGTGCGCAGTTTTGGTCTCCTAATTTGAGGAAGGACGTCCTTGCTATTAAGGCAGTGCAGCGTAGGTTCATGAGGTTAATCCCTGGGATGGAGGGACTGTCATATGAGGAAATATTGGAAAGACTAGGCTTGTATTCACTGGAGTTTAGAAGGATGAGAGGGGATCTTATAGAGACGTATAAAATTATAAAAGGACTTGACAAGCTAGATGCAGGAAAAATGTTCCCAATGTTGGGGGAGTCCCGAACCAGGGGACACAGTCTGAGAATAAAGGGGAGGTCATTTAAAACTGAGGTGAGAAGAAACTTTTTCACCCAAAGTTGTGAATTTGTGGAATTCTCTGCCACAGAGGGCAGTGGAGGCCAAATCACTGGATGAATTTAAAAGAGAGTTAGATAGAGCTCTTGGGGCTAGTTGAATCAAGGGATATGGGGAGAAGGCAGGCACAGGTTACTGATTGTAGATGATCAGCCATGATCACAATGAATGGCGGTGCTGGCTCGAAGGGCCAAATGGCCTCCTCCTGCACCTATTTTCTATGTTTCTACGTTTCTATGAAACCGAAACTCCCAGGGAAAACCCTCGCAAGTCAAACTCCATACAGACAGTATCCATTGTCAGGATCGAACCCGGGTCTCTGGTGCTGTAAGGCCACAACTCTACCGCTGTGCAACTGTGCAGAAATGACTAATTTACAGGATTTTGGGCATTGCAGGCAAGGTTGAAATTTATTTCCATTCCTAATTGCCTTTGAGAAAATGGTGATGATTTACCTTCTTTACAGACTGTAGCTCATCTAGTGAAGACACCGACATCCAGGCAGGGATTATCTCCGGAATAATGGGGGGGGGGGAGGGACCGTCGGACTACCAGTTGCTGGAAAATTGGCGGTGGACCTTTACTCCCATTCTGGGGAGTGAGTTCAAGGATTTAGAATGGCTTGAATGGAAACATGTGGCATTACTTTAGGGAGGTCACGGTGGTGCAGCGGTAGAGTTGCTGCCTTACAGCGCTTGCAGCGCCGGAGACCCGGGTTCGATCCTTGTGCGGAGTTTGTACATTCTCCCCGTGACCTGCGGGGGTTTTCTCCGAGATCTTCAGTGCCCTCCCACACTCCAAAGATGTACAGGTATATAGGTTAATTAGCTTGGTGAAAATTGTCCCTAGTGGGTGTAGGATTGTGTTAATGTTGGGGGATCGCTGGTCGGCACGGATCCGGTGGACCGAAGGGCCTGTTTCCGCGCTGTATCTCTATACTAAACTAGACTAAACTACTTACATGCTTGCTGCCCTGGGGTATCTTGGCAGCAGAGTCCGTGAGTTGTTAAGGTGCTTTCACAATAGACCAGGTCAGTAACTGCAGTGCATTTTGTAGCTAGTGCAGACTGCAGCCACAGGGCACCAGTGTTTAGTTTAGAGATACAGTGTGGAAACAGGCCCTTCAGCCCATCGAGTCCACACTGACAAGTGATACTACCGATCACTCAAGATAGGATAGAACTAGCGTTTTATGTGGGAGGAAACTGGAGCACCCGGAGAATACGCCTGTGATCACAGGGAGTAATAAAACTAGTGTTTTATCCTACACACTGGGGGACATTTTACAGAGCCAATTAGCCTACAAACCTGCACATCTCAGGAATGTGGAAGGAAATCAGAGCACTGGAGAAAACCCAGGTGGTCACAGGGAGAACGTATGAACTCCATACAGACGGCACCCCCGGCCAGGATCGAACCCGAGTGTCTGGCGCTGCAAGGCAGTAACTCTTCTGCTGCACTACTGTGCCATCCAGCTGTGGCAGAAATTAATGTAGATGTACTTCCAATCAAATGGAGACACAAGGAACTGCAGATGCTGGAATCTTGAGTAAAACAAAGTGCTGGAGGGACAGGCAGCATCTGTGTAAAGAATGGGTTGGCAACATTTCGGGTTGGAACCTATTTCAGACTGATTGTAGTTGGAGGTGGTGGCAGGGGGTATCCAACTATCAGTGCCAGACTTTGTCCCACTGCTACATCTTTTCAGTTTTCCTTCCCCCACTACAATCAGTCTGAAGAAAGGTCCCAATCTGAAACGTCGCCTATCCATTTCCTCCAAGGATGTTGCCTGGCCCACTGAGTTAACCCAGCATTTTGTGTTTTTTGGCCACACACTGCTTTGTCCCAGGTCCTGTTGAACCTTTTGAGTAACATTGGTGTTATAGTGTCCTAACAAGTGAAGAGCGTTTGAACACTTGTTTCCTATTGCAGATGGTGAAAAGGTTTTGGCGAGTCAAAAGGTGATCACTCATTGCAAGGTATCGAAAGTCTTCATCTTTACTGAAGAAGGGTCCTGACCTGGAACATCACCCATCCTTGTTCTGAGTTACTCCAGCACTTTGTGTCTATCTGCCCTTAACATTGGTCTTCCATGTGCGTGTTTACTTGTTCTTTTGCCCCTGGGAAGTGGTGCCCCCTGCATCAGAGGTATGGTTGCTGGAAGAGTGTTACTTTACCATAAAGGAAGCTGTCGAGGGCTCTGCAAGTAGACCATGAGCAGCTCTGAGCAGAGGTGGCTCCTCTGTCAACCACAGTCCAAATTCAAACACCAAACTACACAATATTTAGAGATAATGGAAACTGGCTGAGGATAGACACAGAGTGCTGGAGTAACTCAGTGGGTCAGGCAGCAACTCCAGAGAAAAAGGAGGGGTGATGTTTTGGGGAAAACCCATCCCTTTTCTCCAGAGATGCTGCCTGACCCGCTGGGTTACTCCAGCACTTTGTACCTTCCTTTGATATAAACCAGCATTTGCAGTTCTTTGTTTCTACTCTGGAAACAGGCTCTCCGGCCTATCGAGTCCACACCAACCATCGATCAACCATTTAAACTAGTCTTTGGTATCCCACTCTCGCATCCACCTCCCTACATACTAGGGGCAATTTACAGAGGCCAATCAACCTACAAACACGCACGTCTTCAGGATGTGGGAGGAAACTGGAGCACCCGGAGAAAACGCCTGTGATCACAGGGAGTAATAAAAAAGGCACTGCAGATGCTGGTTTATACCAAAGATAGACACAAATGCTGGAGTCACTCAGTGGGTCAGGCAGCAATATAATTTGCAGCCTCTCTTAACAGAATCCCGTGGATAGCATTAGACATTTGCGAAAAAACCTGCCAAAAGGCATTGAATTGAAAGTTATCTTTCTGCACTTACAAGTATCTCCACATATCAAGTGTGTGGGAGATAAAACACTCGGCCAATTTCACCATCTGCAGCAAGGAACCAAGGTCATTAGCCAAACTTCCCTTCAAATCATGTCATGTTAACACGCAAAGATTTCTGAATGGACCATATTTTCAAACTAGATAACCTAATATTTTATCTAGGTTATTTCAAGAGGAATTTCTGATTGAATACAATTACCAGATATAATTAACTAGAGTTGTTTATTTTCTACATAGTTCACCGCTGTAGACAGTGATTAAAAAAACATCTTTCAGTGAATAATACCCACACATATTAAACAAGTCAAAACCACAAAGATGTCACTCAACTGCTCTTTAGTTTCAGAAAATGCAATTTCATTCCGCAAATGGTTTTATTCTTTTTTTTTGCAATTTGTTTCGATCTGTTTTAATCTGTCACTCAATCTTTATCAATTTCTCACTTCACTTAATCTCCTGTCTCACTTTCTTAGTTCCCTTCCTTAATTTATTACCTTTTCTCTCCACCTCTCCATTTATCAGGTGTTATATAGGCTCATTTATTTATTTATTTATTTATTTATTTATTTCTCTCTCTCTCTCTCTCTCTCTTTTTTTTCTTTTTTTTTCTTCTTTTTTTTTTTTTCATTTTCAAAGACTTTATTCAGCACATTCACATGATACATCACATCAAAACCACATTCAGGGGTTACAAGTCATCAAATAATCATTATAATACAATGTTGCCTTCATTATTTACAATGCTCTCAACCCCCCGCGGTGACCAGCGCCCACGGAAGGCCTCCATAGTCCCCGTGGTCTCCGCGTGTTCCCTCTCTAGGGTCACGCGCGCACGGACGTAGGCCCGGAAAAGGGGAAGGCAGCCGACTCTGGCAAGACCATCGACCGCCCGCTGCCTGGACCCGCGAATGGCCAACTTGGCCAGGCCCAAGAGCAAACCGACAGGGAGGTCCCACCCCCCCGAAAGACCCTCCCCACCCCCTGCCTTGTGTCCAAACACTAGAATCGTAGGACTAAAGTGTAACCAGAACTTGAGGAACAACCCCTTCAGATATTGGTACAGGGGCAGTAACCTCTCACATTCCATATAGACATGGAACACGGTCTCTTCGTCACCGCAGAAAATACAGGCGGTCGGCGAGCCCGTGAACCGGCTCAACAGTTTATTACACACCACCGCTCTGTGCAGCACTCTCCACCCCAGGTCCCCGATGTAAAGGGGAACAACTCCCTTATAGAGAGCCCCCCACTGAGGACCGTCCCCGTCTTCAGGTGGTAACACAGACCGCCAAGATGTATCAGGGCGGTGTACGAAAACAAGGAGGTGTAGAATGTGCAGGAGCATTCTGTACAGTGTGCGTCTCTTCGCATCACGAAACAGCACGCTGGGCATCTCGGAAAGGCGGCTCAAGTTGTGCGGAGCCGGCGCCCGGGAGAGATCCCGGAGCCTAGGCCCGATGAGCAAATCTGACGGAGCGGGGGTAAGCTCAGTCAGAACTACTCTAGGCACACGCCTCTCCTCGACACCCGCCATGACAGGGTGAGGACCAGCTGCTCCCGCAGCCACGACGTCCCCCTCCCTTTGTGGAGCAACACGTCGGCTGAAAACAACCAAATTCCTCACTCTAAGCACGTCCCGATAGAAACTAGGCAGACCCCGTAAGGCGGGTCGACTGATGCCCGCCACCGGCAGCCGCGAAACCCCCCGTAGGCAACAACCCCGACGAAAAAAATACGTGGCCAGAGCGTGCCACCTGGGGGGGGTTCTCCGTGTACATATACCTCCGCAGAGTCCTGAGACGGAGAGCCGCCACCTGGGTACGCACGCTGCGGTAACCCAATGCTTCCTATTTCCCCAGAAGAAGTCCACCAGCTTCTTCTGTAAAGTAGTTGCAAAGATGGAGGGCGGGACAAGAGTAGCCAGCCGGTACCACAACATGGAGGCCACCAGCTGGTTTATGACCAGCACCCTCCCCTGAAAGGAAAGGACTCCAAGCAGGCCTGACCAGCGTCCCAGCCGGGCGACGATTTTCATCTCCAGCTCCTGCCAGTTCGCCGGCCAGGCATCCTCAGTGGGACTCAGGTACACCCCCAGATAGAGGAGGTGCGTGGTGCTCCACGCATACATCGCCATCTCCTCCGGCAGGGAGTCTACCTGCCACTGACCCACTAATAGTCCAGAGCATTTACTCCAATTAATCCTGGCGGATGATGCAGCCGAGAAAGTCCTCTGGCAGTCACGCATCCTCCGCAGGTCACCAGGGTCAGTAAACGTAAGGAGCACATCATCGGCATAGGCTGAAAGAACCACTTCCACCCCCGGACCTGGTAGAGCCAGGCCTGTCAGCTTCCTCCGAAGAAGACACAGGAATGGCTCTACACAGACCGAGTACAACTGACCGGACATGGGGCACCCCTGACGAACCCCCCTCCCAAAATGAATGGGAGCCAACAACACCCCATTAACCTTCACAAGACACTCCGCTGCAGCGTACAAGAGCCGGACCCTGGCTACAAAATGCGGTCCAAATCCGAACGCTTGCAGCGTCCCGAGTAGGTAGTCGTGGTCTACCCTGTCAAAAGCCTTCTCCTGATCAAGAGACAGGAAGGCTACTGACTGACCAGTGCCCTGAGATAGATAAATCAGGTCCCTAACCAGGTGGATGTTATCCTGAATGGACCGACCAGGGACTGTATAGGACTGGTCAGGGTGAATCAGTTGAGACAGCACAGAGCCCAGGCGATTTGCCATCGCCCGTGCAAAGATTTTGTACTCTGTACAGAGGAGAGAGACCGGGCGCCAGTTCTTCAACAGGCGGAGTTCACCCTTCTTGGGCAGCAGGACAACGACTGCTCTGCGCCACGAGAGGGGCATCTCCCCGGTCGCCAGGCTCTCCCCCAGAACCTTCATGTAATCACCCCCCAGGACATCCCAGAAGGCTCTAACAAATTCTACCGTCAACCCATCCAGCCCAGGGGACCTGCCCCTCCTGAGCTGGTGCAGGGCACGTGTCAACTCCTCCAGTGATAAGGAGTCATCCAGAAGATCGGACACTTCCCTATCTACAGTCGGTAGGCCCTCCCACAGGACCCGCTGAGCCTCCCCGCTGCAACCATCTGCGGAGAACAGGGTCCCATAAAAGGACCGGACTAAAGCACTGATCCTCTCTGGATCTGTCACAGAGGAGCCATCATCCGCGAGCAGCTCTACGAGCTGTTTGCGGGCTCCCCGCCCCTTCTCCAGAGAGAAAAAGAAAGGTGACGCTCGGTCCAAATCGTGCAGCATTTGGACCCGCGACCTCACGTAAGCTCCTCGGGAGCGCTCAAGCAGCAGGTTCCTCAAGGCTTCCTTCTTCCCCTGAAACTCTCCCCATTCACAGGAGTCCTCACCAATCCGACCCAGGCGAGACTCCGCCCCCGATAGCTCCCTCTCGAGCCTCTCAACCGCTGAGTCCCGCCTTCCGGTCGACCCCCACGTATATTCCTTACAAAAGAGGCGGATGTGAGCTTTCCCCACATCCCACCACTGCCTAAGTGAAGAAAAGCTCCCCTGCCTCTCTCTCCACTTCACCCAACTCCGTCTGAATGACTCCCGGAAACACCGATCCTCCAGCAGCTTGTTATTGAAATGCCAGTAAGCAGACCCAGCCCGCGTGCGCCCCGGATTGAGGTCCACGCGCACCAGACAGTGGTCCGAGCACGGCACCAGCCGCATTGAGGCCGCTGAGACACGGGAGACAAACGCACCGGAGATATACATTCGATCAATGCGGGAACCGCCCCCCTCAGACCTCCGCGAGAATGCGTTTGAGTCAGGGTGGAGGTTCCGCCATGCATCCACTAGCTCAAAGGAATCAAGCAAGCCTCTCAGTTTCTTTGCTACAGCAGGGGCACACTGAGTACCAGAACGATCTCGCACCTCAAGTGTGCAGTTGAAATCTCCCCCCAGAAAGACACACTCTCCTCTTTCAATAGTGCTCAACAGAGCAGTCACCTCCTGAAGTAGGCAGGCCTGCATCGTGCCACTGCTGGGGGCATACACGTTAATAAAATGCAACGGCATGCCATCCAGACTCACAGCCAGATAGAGCAAACGACCTGGCACCACTTCCTGCACCTTCAGGATCTCTGGCTGAAAAGTCGGGGCCAACAGAAAAGCCACCCCGCTCGAGTTTGTGCTGAGGTGGCTCATGTAAACCCCCCCTTCCCACTCCAGTCGCCAGGTGGGTTCGTCACCGACAACAGTGTGCGTCTCTTGCAGAAAACACACCGCGTATTTCCCCTCTCTCAGGACTTGTAAATGCTGAAATCTGCGAAAGCTCGCTCTACTGCCATTTAAATTTAATGTAACTACTGTGAATTTGCAAACACGTTGGAATTATTTCCTCACATTGCTCTTGGTCACAGAACCATCCTCCTTGAGGAACCTTGAGAAATCCCCAAGCTGATGCCTCACAAACGCAGGAATATCACTATCCTTGCTGCCAAGGATGCTTTCAAGATCCTCAATAAATCCTGGCAGCTCTCCCCACCGCCTCCGCGCTGCTTCAACTTTAGTCTTGTGACTTTTAGATGTTTTGAGAAAGTCCTGAATCTCACGGATAAGGGTTGCGTTAAACACAGCCCTGAAGTCTGGGCGCTCCGCCAACCCACTCACACCTGGAGCAGCAGCCTCCTCTGCACATCGCTCAAGGCCAGTGTCAGAGTCTGTGGGACTACAGCTTGCTGAAAGCTCACTCACCCCACTGCACAGGCCGAGCCCATCGCTCTCCCCCTCCTCCGGCATGACACCACCCCCAGGATCAATGCCGAGGGAGGGTCCCGATGCCTCTGACAGCAACAAGCTGTCCGGTAAAAGGCTAGGCTCCTGCACTCTCCCATCACACCCCACATCTGGGTCTGGGGAAGAAAAAACAGCAGGCACCCCCGGGGTCCCAGGTGTTCTTGGAGTCTCCCCTACTACCTCAACCGATGAGGCATCACTCCCCTCATCACTTCCACTGGTTCTAATACAGAGCTCAGACTGGAACGTTTGATCTCCCGCTCCTCCCCCCTCAGGCTGACTCTGCTCATCCCCCATCCCAGGGGGCACATTTCCAGGGGAGTCAAGCCCATCAACCGGCGTGCCATCACCCTCAGAAGGCCCCTGAAATGAGGGGACCTCCTCCGACCCAGCGGACACACTCCCAGGGGCATCAACCCCGCTACCCGATGAGATGACTTCCTCGGAAGGCCCCAGAGACGAGGGGGCCGCCACCAACCCAGAGGACGCGGTTTCAGGGGAGGCGATCCCAGTAACTGATCTGGTAACACCTGCAGAAGGTCACTGAACCAGAGGCTCATCCTCCGGCCCACAAGTCACCAGTCCATGGTCACCGCTCTCGACAGGGGTGGAAGGTCTCGAAATATCCGTCCCCCTTAATTTGGGCCCACGCTCATGCTCTTCCTCGCTTTCCGACAGCCTTCTTTTTGTCCCGGTGGCTATGGGAGGTGCGGTGACCTCCATAGAGGAAGGGTCCTCCGCCTCCGCACCACCCGCTGCCCCCTTTCTACTCCCATGTTTGCTCCCACCTGCCCCCTTCCGGTTCACCTCAGCTCCTTGCTGAGCCAAACCAGGTGCGCCCTGGACTTCACTGGGCCCACTGGGCAGGAGCCCATCTGCTGTTGATTGATTCCCTTGGAGGGGCTTATTCTTCTTCTTATCCTTATTCTTAATCTTCCCCTTCTGCGTCACCCAACCTCCCTCCCCCCCTTCACCCTTCGCCTGCGCCTTGCCATCTACCACCTCCACAGGTTCAGGGCATGGGGGGGGGGGGGCCTCACTGCTCCGGGTCACCAAGGTAGTACTTGCAGCCTCTGATGGGTTGGCAGTGCCGTCCCGGGTTACCGAGACGGAGCCAGCAGCCCCAGCCGAGTCAGCAGTTCCACCCCGGGCCACCGAGGCTTGGAGGGCCGCCCCGGATGGGCCAGCACTGCATTCCTGGGCCCCTGCGTTAGAATTTCTCGCAGTGGCCCGGCTCCTGGGACACTCTCTACGGAGATGTCCAAACTCCTTGCACGCATGACACTGTGCCTCTCCCCAGCTCCAATACACGCGATTGGAGAGACCCTTATGCTCCACAGCGAAACTCCCCTCGGCACCCAACCCCACTTCCACCTTCATAAACACGCGCCTCTTGAAGCTCAGCACCCCTTTCTCATACGGGTCATTCCCGGGGTGCATGAGCCTAGTAAGCTTAGACCGCACCTCTCCAATCTTCATCAAGTGTGGAAGGATTTTTGCATCCCGGAGAAACGTGGGACAATTCCGTAGGAGAACCGATTTTACATTGGACACCCACGGTTCCACCTGTAGATGGACCCCCTCCACCGTGAGCCCCTTCTCCAACACTTGGGCCACATCCTTCCGGGACTTCAGTATCAACTGAACCTTCCCTCCTGCACTCTCGGAAGAGGCAATGACATCCCTCTTGAACAGATCATGCAAGCCCTTTGCAATTGCAGCCCTGCTCCACGTGAACCCGGTTTGAACCGAGATCCCGTAAATATCCCAGTCCAAGTCAACATGAGGCTCATCCACGAGTGGCCTCGAGGCCGCCGTCGAAGCCGCCACTGCGTAGCTCTGAACCTTAGGCCGAGCCCCCGCCTTCATGACAGTGGCACACCTCAGCTCCAGGGACAGCAGCACCTCAGCTCAAAAGCGATCCTCAGAGACAGTCACAGTCTGAATAAGCAGCAGAAGCAGTTTCCTCCAGCCAGAGAAAGGAAAGTCCCCAAGCTCACCTCCACAGTCCAGAGCAGCTTTTGGAAGGCTCTTCAAAGCCCTGACAGAAGCAAAAGATACCCTCTTCACGTTAAGCCCAGGCAACAGCACTGTGCAAAACGGTATTGGGGCAGAGAGTCGGTGCTATAAATGTCAAAGACACCAAAATCATTCCTACCCACGATCTCCAGGCACTCTTGGCAATCCGCCAGCCACGGCTGCTCCCACCGTGGTGCAGAGGAACTCAGGAATTCCACACGAAATGGAGAAATCCTTAAACAAAGGAAAGTTTCCACAGTCCGACGTTCGGTCGAACTATGAAATCTCACTGCAACTGTTCCTCCTCCTTCGACAAGAAACCTTGAAAGGTTGCTTCAAAACTTCTCAGACGCCGGACCAGAGAAAAACACGACCTCTCTCTCTCTCTCTCTCTCTCTCTCTCTCTCTCTCTCTCTCTCTCTCTCTCTCTCTCTCTCTCTCTCTCTCTCTCTCTCTCTCTCTCTCTCTCTCTCTCTCTCTCTCTCTCCTCTCTCTCTCTCCTCTCTCTCTCTCTCTCTCTCTCTCTCTCTCTCTCTCTCTCTCTCTCTCTCTCTCTCTTTTTTTTTTTTTTTTTTTTTTTTCTTTCAAAGACTTTATTCAGCACAATCACATGATACATCACATCAAAACCACACTCAGAGGTTACAAAACATCAGTTAATCATTATAATACAACATTGCCTTCATTATTTACAATGCTCTCAACCCCCCGTGGTGACCAGCGTTCACGGAAGGCCTCTCTCTCTCTCTCTCTCTCTCTCTCTCTCTCTCTCTCTCTCTCTCTCTCTCTCTCTCTCTCTCTCTCTCTCTCTCTCTCTCTCTATCTCTCTATCTCTCTATCTCTCTCTCTCTCAGATATAACTGGGAAATTGGCCCTGGGGATCACCTTCGGACCAGTGAGTTTATATGATCTTACTTTTGCATCCACTTCCTACACACTTGCGGCAATTTACAGAGGCCCAATTAACCTACAAGCCCGCACATCAATTGGGATGTGGAGGAAACCAGAGCACCCATAGGAAACCAACAGGCAGAAATGTGCAAACTCCACACAGACAGCACCTGGGGTCAAGACCGAACTCTGGCTTTGTGAGACAGCAGCTCTATCGGGTGCACCACTGTGTCGCCCTGTGTGCCACTGTGCTACCCAGTATTAATGTAATGTTATTAAATTTAATGTTCAGAACCATGAATAACTAGATCTGAATTTTAATAAAAGGAGTTATTCCATCAGAGAATGTTGTGAGGACTGGAAAATGCATTTATAAATCAGCAGTAGGGTTTTACATGAAACCTCTTTAATATATCAAGCATTAATATTGTTACATTGGCATAATGAAGGCACTCTAGCTGTGGCCAGAGTACCAAACATTAACTTGGAGAAATGGGAAAATCAAGTTAATTCGTTTGGCCTGAGGGGCTTGCTTTTTCATTCTGTTTGGTCCAAAGCTGATTACTGCCCCAACGACAATCGCACGTCTTTTCTCCATACATAAGTTCCGTCCAGAAGTAAAACACGTTGCACATTAATCGTGGAGAATGTTTTTCTCTCATCTACATCACGGGATTGTTCCTGGGCTTAATGGTGAAAGTAATGGCCAGCACAGTGGCGCAGCGGTAGAATTGCTGCCTTACATCGCCAGAGACTCGGGTTTGCTCCTGACCATGGTGTTGTCTGTAACGGAGTTTGTACCCTCTCCCTGTGACCACGTGGGTTTTCTCTGGGTGCTCGGGTTTCCTCCCACTCTCCAAAGAAGTACGGGTTTGTAGATTAATTGGCTTCGGTAAAATTGTAAATTGTCCCTAGCGTGTGTAGGGTTGTGTTAATATGCGGGGATCGCTGGTCGACATGGACCTGGTGGGCCAAAGGGCCTGTTTCCATGCTGTATTTATAAAACTAAAACTAAAAAAATGGTCAGTACTTGCTGAGGACATAACAATTTCTGGTCGCCCCATTATAGGTAGTTTGTGGAGGCTTTGGAAAGGGTGTAGAGGAGGTTTACCCTAGTGATGCTTGGATTAGGGGGTATTGGGTACAGGGAGAAATTGGACTGACTTGGATTGTTTTCTCTGGAATGCCGGAGGTTGCGGGGAGACATGATAGAAGTATATAAAATTATGAGCGGCATAGATAGGTAGACAGTCTGAACCTTTCTCCCAGGGTGGAAATGTCAAACACTCTAGAGCCTAGCATTAGGTGGAGAGGGGGAAAAGTTGAAATTAAATGCTAGAGGGCATAGTTTTAAGGTGAGTGAGGAAACATTTAAAGGTGATGTGTAGACATAGAAACATAGAAATATAGAAAATACGTGCAGGAGTAGGCCATTCGGCCCTTCGAGCCTGCACCGCCATTCAATATGATCATGGCTGATCATCCAGCTCAGTAACCTGTACCTGCCTTCTCTCCATACCCCCTGATCCCTTTAGCCACAAGGGCCACATCTAACTCCCTCTTAAATATAGCCAATGAACTGGCCTCAACTACCTTCTGTAGCAGAGAATTCCACAGACTCACCACTCTCTGTGTGAAGAAATGTTTTCTCATCTCGGTCCTAAAAGACTTCCCCCTTATCCTTAAGCTGTGACCCCTGGTTCTGGACTTCCCCAACATCGGGAACAATCTTCCCGCATCTAGCCTCTCCAACCCCTTAAGAATTTTACATGTTTCAATAAGATCCCCCCTCAGTCTTCTAAATTCCAGCGAGTACAAGCCCAGTCTATCCAGTCTTTCTGGATATTCCGTGTCTGGATGAGTGCCTGGAGCACACTGCTAGGGTGATGGCTGAGTTAGTGGCATTTAAGAGGCTTTTGGATTGGCATATGGATATGCAGGGAGTGGAGGGAAAAGGATTATGTGCAGGAAGATAAGAGATGGTCTTGGCATCATGTTCACCACAGACATCGTGCTCGAAGGGCCTGTTCTTGTAGTGTACTGTTCTATGTTGTAATGTGTGAATCAAAAACAGAAGATGGTGACAAAATTCAACTCGACCGGCGAAAGAGAATTAGAGTTAATATTTCAAATGGAAGATCCTTGGTCAGCAGCTTCTTGACAGACTGTATAGATAACTCATACTATTCTCGATATATATAAATCAAACAGCATATTCAAGGAATTAGGAGCTACTGTGCGAGCTTTGAACATCCAGAACTTCTGTTGGCTTTTCAGTGATTTGCATCTTGATTTGCAAAGAAAGACATGCTGCCTCTCAAAGAGGAAACAACATCCCACGGCCCTTCAGAGGTGCAATTATCAAATGAATGTTGACAGTGACCTTACACACTGGGAGATTCAAAATGTCACAGAAAGTTAGCCGTGGACTTAAAAGTCTAAGTATCTTTTTAATGTTAATTGGTACAGCCTGCCAATCACTGATTTGAGACAGGGAGATATAGTGTAGAAACAGGCCCTTCGACCCACCAAGTTCACCCTGACCAAAGATCACCTGTACACTAGTTCTATCCTACACATTAGGGGCAATTTACAGAGGGCGATTAACCTACAAACCTGCATGTCTTTGGAGTGTGGGTGGAAACTGGAGCACCCGGAGAAAACCCATGCGGTCACAAACTCCTTATGGACGGCACCCATAGTCAGGATTGAACCCGGGTCACTGGCGCTGTAAGGCAGCAACTTTACCGCTGCGCCACTGTGCAGCCCCTGAGGAACAGTTCTTCATCCTCTGAAAGAGGATGATTGAGGATATTCTTTGCGATGAATTTCCGTGTCACAGACCGCAGGAGAATCCTCTGTAATGACCACAATTGGATTTGCATCTTTTCTCGAAGATAGTTATGATTTCAGTATCTCCAGAATATTCTCCTCTTTCCAGGTATAAATGATGAGATTGTAGATATGTGACTGATGCCCTTCAAAACTTTGGACATAGAACAGTACAGTGCAGCACAGGAACAGCCCTTCAGCCCGCAATGTCTGTGCTGACGCTGATGCCAAGTTAACCTAATCTCCTCTGCCTGCACAGGATCTACAGTGCATTCAGAAAGTATTCAGACCCCTTCACTTTTTCCACATTTTGTTATGTTACAACCTTATTTTTAAATGGATTATATTCATTTTTTTTATCATCAATCTACACACAATACCCCATAATAAAAAAGCGAAAACAGGTGTTTAGAAATTGTTGCAAAGTAATTAAAAAGAAATGACTGAAATATTACATTTACATAAGTATTCAGACCCTTTGCTATGACACTCAAAATTGAGCTTAGGTTCATCCTGTTTCCATGGATTGTCCTTGAGATGTTTCTACAACTTGATTGGAGTCCACCAGTGGTGAATTAAAATGATTGGACATGATTTGGAAATGCACACACCTGTCTATATAAGGTCCCACAGTTGACAGTGCATGTCAAAGCAAAAACCAAGCCACGAAGATGAAGGAATTGTCCGTAGACCTCCGAGACAGGATTGTGTCGCGACACATATCTGGGGAAGGGTATAAAACAATTTCTGTGGCATTGCAGGTCCAAGAGCACAGTGGCCTCCGTCATTCTTAAATGGAAGAACTTTGGAACCATCAGGACATCTTCATAGAAATTGTTATGTACCCTTCCCCAGATATGTGTCTCTGGTGAAGCATGGTGGTGGCAGCCTTGGGCTGTGGGGATGTTTTTTAGTGGCATGAACTAGGAAACTAGTCAGGATTGAGGGAAAGATGAACGGAGCAAAGTACAGAGAGATCCTTGATGAAAATCTGCTCCAGAGCGTTCTCGACTTTAAGCTGGGGCAGAGGTTCACCTTTCAACAGGACAACGACCCTAAGCACACAGCCAAGACAACGCAGGAGTGGCTTAGTGACAAGTCTGTGAATGTCCTTGAGTGGCCCAGCCAGAGCCCGGACTTGAACCTGATCAAACATCTCTGGAGGGACCTGAAAATAGCTGTGCATCGACGCTCCCCATCCAACCTGACAGAACTTGAGAGGATCTGCAGAGAAGAATGGGAGAAATTACCCAAATACAGGTGTGCCAAGCTTGTAGCGTCATACCCAAGAAGACTTGAGGCTGTAATAGCTGCCAAAGGTGCCTCAACAAAGTACTGAGTAAAGGGTCTGAATACTTATGTAAATGTGATATTTCTGTTTAATTACTTTGCAAAAATTTCTAAACACCTGCTTTCACTTTTTTATTTTGGGGTATTGTGTGTAGATTGATGATAAAAAATTAATTTAATCAATTTTAAAATAAGGCTGTAACATAACAAAATGTGGAAAAAGTTAAGGGGTCTGAATACTTTCTGAATGCACTGCATATTCCTCCATTCACTGCATATCCATGTGCCTATCCAAAAGCCTCATTAATTCTATTACCATATTTGCCATCACCCCTGGCAGCACGTTTCAGGCATGCTCCACCCTCTGTTAAAAACTCACTCCGCACATCTCTTTTAAACTTTGCCAAATACTGCACACTCCAAAGGTGTTGCTATTTGGTGATTCTTTTCCTTGTTGGTTAGAAACAATGGCAAGTCTGGACCAAATACATTGCATGGCATTAAAGATCATTCACCGCAAGGACGAAGTAATGACCGAGGAGGTATAGAAATAGAAATACATCATGGAAACAGGCCCATTGGTCCACTGAGTCCATGCTGACCATCGATCACCCGTTCACACCAGTTCTATATTATCCCACCTTCTCATCAACTCCTTGCAGATTAGGGACAATTTACAGAAGCCAATTGACCTACAAACCCTTAGTTCATACAGCAATAATGGCGGTGCAGTGACGCAGCGGTAGATTTGTTGCCTTATAGTGGCAGAGACCCAGGTTGAATCCTGACAATGGGTGCTGTTTGTATGGGTATGCATCACGATTTGGTTTGGCAACTGCTATGCCCCAGTCTGTAAGAAATTACAGAGTTGTGGATGCAGCCCAGCTAATCAAGCAAACCAGTCTCCCTGCCATTGACTCCATCTACACTTCACATCACCTCAAGAAAGCAAACAACATGATCAATAACCAGTTACACCTTGGTCATTACCTCTTCTCCCCTCTCTGAATGGTCAGAAGATACAAAACTTTGAAAGCATTCACCACCTCATCCAGAACCGGCTCCTTCCCCGCTGTTGTCAGCAATTATTATCTGAGCTTGAGTTTAGTTTACATGACAATAAACAAAACTCAAACTCAGATAAAAATTATATTTTGATTTGAGAGAATGCACTCACGTAACAAAATTAGGTGGTTAGCGGCTTATCTGTAGTAAGTATTTATTTTAATACTAAATTTATGTTTGCATGTCCATACGATCCAGAAAGTGAGGAGTCAGTGAAATTATAAATATAACCTTATGAGTGTTGTTCACCTAGAGAAGAGAAGAAAAATTAAAATGTGAAGTTTAGGGAATATTTTAATCTCTTTGTCAAGTAATTCCTCAGCAAGATATTATAAATCAGTATTAACCTTATACAATGAATTGTCTTTAACTTTAGGTGCAGAGAAAAATGGACCCATTTCAGTACTCCCTGCTGCGAATGACAGGGGAGATTTGTGTCTTATTTCTCTGGTGATCTAATTCAAGAGGAATTCACATGCATCCAAGTTCACTTCTGCGGTTGATTAGGATTGAACACTGATTCCAAGTGTCCTAACAGTCTGGTAGGAGCAAGGTGGACTGTGTCCAAATTGCCTCATGGTGTCGTGGTGAAAGATGCCTCTTTGTGCTTGTGCCACGGTGTTGTTTTTCAGAGTTGGCTTTGATAGGCTTCCACGTAAAAAATACCTAGCTAGGAATCATACGCCAATATGAAATAGTATACGCCAATGCACAATTATGCTTCCTCCCCTTCTTATTGTTTACTGCCAGAAACATATAAGGACTGGGTTTTATATGAGAACTCAACTCTTTCCTTTCAGTTTTGTGATTTTCGTCTCCGATTGGTAACTTTATTTTCAAATATATCTCAATAATCCACCTTCAAAGTCTGGATTTTGCTCCTGTTTGTAGATGGTTCCAGCTGAATTGGGAGTTTAGTAATCACGGCCAGTTTTGAAGTCATGTGTGGCGGCGCCGTAACGGCTGCGGCTCGCTGGCAGTCTGTTTGTTTTTTTCCTTTTTTGTTTGTGTGTTGGTGTTGGGGTGGTTTGTTTTTGGCTGTGTATGTGTGGGGGGTGTGGGGGGTGGTGGGGTGGGGTGGGGTGGGGTGGGGTGGGGAAATCTTTCTTTTTTTAGGTCTCTTCCTCGGGGCGAGGCTCGGCCGCGGGGCCTTCCATCGCCCGGTGCGGCTCGGCCGCGGGACTTAACAGCGCCCGGTGCGGCTCGGCCACGGGGCCTTCCATCGCCCGGTGCGGCTCGGCCGTGGGATTTTCCATCGCCCGGTACGGCTGTAGGACTTTCCAGCGCGGCTCGGCTGTGAGACTTTCCATCGCCGGTGCGGCTCGGCCGTAGGACTTTCCAGCACGGCGCGGCTTGGCCGCGGGACTTTCCATCGCCGGTGCGGCTCGGCCGCGGGACTTACCATTTCGTTCGGTCTCGAATGACAATAAAGGTATTCTGTATTCTGTATTCTGTATCATACAACTATGATTGATTGCAAAACTTTCTCTCATTAAGCAAATGGCACCCAGTCTCTTAAAGACAAATCAGAATCAACCTCAGCCAGGCGATCAAAGATGCTGAGATGAAACTGGTGTGAACTTGGCTTGAAAATCCATTGGTGTAACTCTTTTTATTGGCACTGCAAAGCCAGAAATTGTGTTAAAGTTACATTAAATAACGTAGTGTTCTGACATTTAATGTTGGTTATTAATAGGGTGTGGACTTTTTGGAGCAAGATTTCCATATAACCTCATGCTGGATGAGCTCACCCTAATTAGCTCACCCTGATTTTTAGTTTAGTTTAGAGATACAGTGTGAAAATATGCCCTTCAGTCCACTGAGTCCAGGCCGACCAGCGATCCCTGCACACTAACACTATCCTACACACTCGGGACAATTTACAATTTATACTGAAGCCAAATGAACCTACAAACCTGTATGTCTTTGGAATGTGGGAGGAAACCGGAGCACACGGGGAAAACCCATGCAATCACGGGGAGAGCGCACAAACTCCGTACAGACAGCATCCGTACTCAGGATCGAACCCAGGTCTCTGGCGCTGTAAGGCAGAAACTATACCGTTGCACCACCATGCCATCCGAATGCCCTAATGCCATGAATATATGTGGAACTTATAAAGTTTATTTCAGGCAAGACATTCAATAACATTTGATGAAAGAGCTGGTTCCAAAACTTTCATCAGGCTTGAGAGTGAGGCAACCTCTAATCATTACTGCTTGCCATAGAGATGTCCTCCCTTCCATAAGCAAAGAATTGCTCATATCTGTCACCTCAGGAATCATCAAAGACAAACCCACAACTGGCCTCACCTACTCAAAATCTTTCTTAACTTTCATTTCCACACCCCCTCCCCTACTACAATCAGTCTGAAGAAGGGTTCTGACTCGAAGTGCCACCTCTCCATGTTCTCCAGAGATGCTGCCTGACCCGTTGAGTTATTCTGGCACTTCGTGTTCTTTTACCCATAATCTGAGCCTGATTGGCAGACCATGTATCACGTACACTCTGCGGCCCAATGCCACATTGCAAAAGACAGAAACAAAACCCTGATGATACAGAACATATAAGATTATTAAGGGGTTGGACACGTTAGAGGCAGGAAACATGTTCCCAATGTTGGGGGAGTCCAGAACCAGGGGCCACAGTTTAAGAATAAGGGGAGGGCCATTTAGAACGGAGATGAGGAAAAACTTTTTCAGTCAGAGTTGTAAATCTGTGGAATTCTCTGCCTCAGAAGGCAGTGGAGGCCAGTTTTCTGAATGCATTCAAGAGAGAGCTAGATAGAGCTCTTAAGGATAACGGAGTCAGGGGGTATGGGGAGAAGGCAGGAACGGTGTACTGATTGAGAATGATCAGCCATGATCACATTGAATGGTGGTTCTGA
Source organism: Rhinoraja longicauda (assembly GCF_053455715.1). NCBI lineage: Eukaryota > Metazoa > Chordata > Chondrichthyes > Rajiformes > Arhynchobatidae > Rhinoraja > Rhinoraja longicauda. Next base: position 48,985,837 of record NC_135959.1, on the reverse strand, counting down.
CTCGAAGGGCCGAATGGCCTACTCCTGCACCTATTGTCTATTGTCTATTGTCTATAAAGGGGAACCATTTTTGGTCATTGTGAATTTTATATTCATGTCTGGACAGTCCCGTATGCAGTTGCACTATTGCACTGACACACATCTCTCTGGCAATTTTGTGCTATAAATATCCTTTGCTGCCTTCTGTGTGCACTTTGTCCGGGTTCTGCTGTCTCCTGAAATGATTCATGCCACTGACATCAACGCTTCTTCTATCATTGCAGCGGTGATTCAAAAACCTGCAGATATTGGAAACAGAACATGATTGTGGCATAAAAGGACATCAAGTGCTGAAGTAACTCAGCGGGTCAGGTTGCATCTCTGGAGAACATAAATAGGTGAAGTTTCGTGTCGGGGCCCTCTTCAGACTGATTGTAGGGTGAGGGGGGGGGTTTAGTGATTCATCACCTGTCCATGTTTTCCACAGATGCTGCCAGACCTGCTGAGTTACTCCAGCACTGTGTGTTCTTTTGTGTATTAACTAGCATCAGCTCGTTGTTTCTAAATGCTGGAAATCCTAAGCGTGTCTGATGTAAAAAAAATTACGTGAGGCATAGATAAAGCAGACAGCCAGTGTTTGGAGTATCTGAAGTATGAAACTGGAGGGCTTGTTTGAAGGAACTGCAGAGGCTGGTTCAAGCCAAAGATAGACACAAAATACTGGAGTAACTCAGCGGGACAGGCAGCATCTCTGGAGAGAAGGAATGGGCGACATTTCGGGACGAACCCTTCTTCAAACTGATGTCAGTGGGGAGGGAGATAGATAGATAAGGAAGTGTGAAGGTGTGAAAACAGGGCAAAGGGAATGGAGATCAAGGAAAATGTAGAGTAGATCATTGTTAGATGGGAGAAGGTAACAACAAAGCAAACAGAGATAAAATGTAGTCAGAGAGTGAGACTGGTCGGAGAAAGAGGGAAAGCAAGGGGTATGTTCATACCGCTGGGTTGTAAGCTGACCAAGTGATTGGTGCGGATTCGATGGGCCGTATGACTTGTTTCCACGCTGTATCTCTAAACTAAACTAAACTAAAATAAATTTAAGATGAGAGCGAGGAAGTGTAAAAAGGAGCTGTGGGTAAACTTTACACACAAAGAGTAGTATCTAGAATGAATACCAGAGGAGGTGGTGGAGGTAGGAATTGTAACAACATTTTAAGAGGCTTTCATGTGCAATTCAGAGAAGTATATGGAATTAATGCAGGCAAAATGGATCAATATAAAGTGGCATGATGGTCAGCACGGACTTAATAGCCTGAAGAGCATTTTTAAAAATACTTTGGACCAGATTCAGCATGGAAACAGTCCCTTCTGCCCACCGAGTCTGTGCCGACCAGCAATATGCTACACACTGACAATTTACAATTTTTTACAGAGCCAATTATTCTTCAAACCTACACATCTTTGAGATGTGGGAGGAAACCAGAGCACTTGAAGAAAACCCATGTGGCCACAGGGAGAACGTACAAACTCCATACTGACAGCACCCATAGTCAGGGTCGAACCCAGGTCTCAGGTGCTGTAAGGCAGCAACTTTACCACTGCATCACTATGCCGCCCTAATGTGGTAGGGAGCATAAATTGGGAGATCTCCAGAAATAGCCATGGATACACCATTAAATGTTGTCAGCATGCGCTCTTGGCTGCTAAAACTCCATGCTGAGGGTATGCCTTCAGTAAAGGTACCTTCCCGTCTGTTTGCAAGGTGTCTACTGCTTTACTTCCGTCGTATTTCCCTTGGAGTTCAGGATCCATCATTCAAATTGTGTTGCAACATTTTGACGTTTTTGTGATATTTATTTGCCTCAAATAATTAATTACAATTAGTTGTGGAGTTTTGGAGCAAACCTTGAAGTATCTGATTGAAATTCTTCAGAATGTGATTGAAATTCAATTCAGCGTAATAGTCTTCTTGCGTATGGCATGCACAGCCTAACGTTGTAGGGCAAGGGTAGACATCCAGGCCAGGGCAGCATCAGTTGCTGGGTGGATGGCCTTGATGCCACCAGGGAAAAGCCTCAGTGAGCAGTCATTCACGATGTGTGGGGTGGTCTGGTCTGAATATCTGCTGTCGCAAGCAGGTCTGTCTGTCATCCCCCACGTGCAGGTGATGGCCTGTTCTTGCATGGAGGGTGTGGATCCTGTTCAGGGTTAGCCATTGCTTGTGATGGAGGTCAATAGACAATAGACAATAGACAATAGGTGCAGGAGTAGGCCATTCAGCCCTTCGAGCCAGCACCGCCATTCAATGCGATCATGGCTGATCACTCTCAATCAGTACCCCGTTCCTGCCTTCTCCCCATACCCCCTCACTCCGCTATCCTTAAGAGCTCTATCCAGCTCTCTCTTGAAAGCATCCAACGAAATGGCCTCCACTGCCTTCTGAGGCAGAGAATTCCACACCTTCACCACTCTCTGACTGAAAAAGTTCTTCCTCATCTCCGTTCTAAATGGCCTACCCCTTATTCTTAAACTGTGGCCCCTTGTTCTGGACTCCCCCAACATTGGGAACATGTTTCCTGCCTCTAATGTGTCCAATCCCCTAATTATCTTATATCTCACCAGGGCCCGGTACAACTGTAGAAGGACCTCTTTGCTCCTATACTCAACTCCTCTTGTTATGAAGGCCAACATTCCATTGGCTTTCTTCACTGCCTGCTGTACCTGCATGCTTCCTTTCAGTGACTGATGCACTAGGACACCCAGATCTCAGTAGTTTCCCAGTAGTTTCACTGTGGGGTCTGTGATGACCTCTCCGTTGTTGGTGTTGGCATCTTTCCATGCTCTGCGCCACTCAGTCTTGGGGTCAAAGTCTTCCAGGGATTTGGCAGAAGACCAGAAAGGTTTGCGGGACTTCAGGCACATGTTGGGCAGATTGTCCAAGTCAGCATGGATGGGAAGGTCAGGGTTAGCCTCGACGGTGCACCAATCTTTCAACATCCTCTCCCTTCTGCGTATGCTGGGAGGGGCGATGTGAGAGAGGACAGGGAGCCACTGCAAAGGTGTTGAATTAAACGTCCCTGTGATGCCCCGCATTGCAGAGTTAAGGACAGTGTCAACTCCTTTGGTGTGGCAGCTATTAGCCCAAGCTGTTGAGCAAAACTCGGCTGTTGAGTAGACTAGGGTAAACCTGCGGTATTGTATTGTATCGGGTGTGTGTATTGGATTCCCAGCTGGTGCCTGCAAGTTTCCTGATGATGTTGACCCTTCCTGATGATGTTGACCAGGGTGTGGTCCAGGGTGACTCCGAGGTACTTGGGAAATTCCTCATTCTTCACCGGCTTACCACAAAAGGACACTCGGAGCTTTGCATTGGCGAGCCGATTGCTGAGGTGAAAGGCAGTGCCAGTTGTCTTAGATGGGTTGGGGTGAAGTCGCCAGAAGGTACCAGTGGTGCAGTGGTGGAGTTGCTGCCTTACAGTGCCAGAGACCCGGGTTCAATCTGACTACGGGTGCTGTCTGTACACAGTTTGTACTTTCTCCCTGTGACTGCGTGGGTTTTTCTGGGTGTTCCAGTTTCCTCCCACATTCCAAACACGTGCAGGTTTTAACGTTAATTGGCTTCTGTAAATTGTCCCTAGTGTGCAGGATAGAACTAATGTCTGGGTCACCATTTGTTAGCACAGACTCGGTTTCCACACTGTAGCTCTAAGTTAAACTAAAAGATACAGCATGGAAACAGGCCCTCATCTCACCAAACTCACGCCAACCATGGATCGTCCGTTCACACTGGTTCCAAGTTGCCCCACTCTTGCATCCACTCCCTACACACGAGGGACAATTTTACAGAGTCCAATTAACCAACAAACCCGCATGTCTTGGGGATATGGGAGGAAACCGGACCACCTAAAGGAAATCCACGGTCTCAACAAGAAAGTGCATACTCCACACAGACAGCACCCGAGCTCAGGATTGAACCTGGATCTCTGGTGCTGTGAAGCAGCAGCTGTGCCACAGCACCGCCCTCTGGCAGTGTCTATCGTAAGAGCACAATTATATAGTTACACTTCAGGCCCTTGGGCTTTAACGTGAGAAATGACCAACAGCAGGTGACTGGGCTGTCCCCTTCATTTTGAATGACTGGCAAAGTCAGATTCCAATCCCTCAGTGCTTGGAGAAGACACCTGTATGTAATGGGAAGACTGTATCTTGTGCTGTAGAGCATGCGCTGTACAACAAGTGACAGCGATGGATTACTCCAGGATGAGCTCACTGCTGTCAATGCTCACTTTGAAGGGAGAACAATGACGTGCCTTCAGGAACCCCCCCCACTGTCCCTGACGATACTGTGGTCTCAGTCTCCGAGCCCGATGTCAGAAGATCATATCCTCGTGAAGGAATAATTTATTGCAGTTTTTTTATTGTGTATTGAAATGGAAAGCTGTTAAAAAAAAAACTTGGATAAAGACCAATTGCCGTTTACAAACTGTAAAAAAAAACCTTGAATGGACTCATTAGATAAATCACTTAGTAAAGTTTGACTTAAACTGTGTATCATTTTTGTAACTGATAACAGGGATATAAATATCTGCTTCAAGGATGAACAGAATAATGACTGTCTGGGGTGACAGAAAATAGCAGTGGGTAAAAGTAGAACTGATCATCTGATGAGAGTGGTGAAGCCTAGAGCCAAGAGTCAAGAGAGAGTCAAGAGCATTTTTATTACCATACATCCCAAACAAAACAATGAAATTCTGACTTGCCGCAACGCAACAGAATATGTAAACATATTAGATACCAAATGCTGGTGTAACAGACTGAATAAGGGTCTAAAACTGAAATGTCACCCATTCCTTCTCTTCAGAGATGCTGCCTGACCCGCTGAGTTACTCCTGCATTTTGTGTCTATGTTTGGTGTAAACCAGCATCTGCAGTTCCTTCCTACACATGTAAATATGTTACTGTTGATAATATAATAAATGTGTGTATGTATATGTGTGTGTAAATGTATACATGCATATATACAGTATCAACACTCATCTTACATTAATCCCAATGAAAGACACAAAGTGCTGGAGTAACTCAGTGGAACCCGTTGAATTACTTCACCACTTTGTGTTTTCTTTGGTAAACCAGCATTTGCAGTTCCTTGTTATTCCATTAATCCCGGTTTTCTTTTATTCTCCCCACATTCTCAACTCCCCCTAGATTTTGCCACTCACCCACATACCAGGAACAAATTATATTGAGGAATTAAACCTACCAACCTGCATGTATTTGGGAAGCAAAAAGATACCAGTGCACCTGGAGAAAATCCACACAGTCGCAGGGAGAATATTCAAACTTTACACAAACAGTGCAGGATTGACGCCAGGTCTCTGAAACTGTGAAGCAGTGGTTCTACTCACTGAGATACTGAGCTCCCTGAGCTTGTTTAAGAAACCGTGCACAGATCATGCCTTTGCCTCATTTAATCAGTGTTCTTCTGAAATTCCCACAGTACGAATGTGTAGCAACTGTATGAAGTTATTTATCGATCAATAAACAAATATATCTATCTCAGTATTTTAGCCTTGGGTAGTTCTTGGGATCCTGTTTGTGAATCCCTAAACTTTTCTATGAAAGACTAATATTAAGTGTCAAGAGGTTTAATTTATACATGCCCCAGAAATGGAACAATGACATTTTTACTTGCTGTGTCTTTAGTTTAGTTTAAAGATACAGCATGGAAACAGGCCCTTTGGCCCACTGAATCCACGTCGACCATCAATCACCCATTCGCATTAGATCTGTTATCACACTTTTGAATCCTACACACAAGGTACAATTTGCAGAAGCCAATTACTCCCAGCAGCTCGTTCCAAGCACTTGCCACCCTCTGGGTAAAAAAACTGGCCTGCATATCTCCTGAAACTCCACGCCTCTCAAGCTATGTCCTCTAGTATTTCATTTGTTCATCCTGGGAAAAAGCTTCTGATTGTCTACCCTATCTATGCCTCTCATAATTTTATATACATCTATCAGATTACCCTGCAACCTCTGGCATTCCTGAGAAAACAATCCAATTTCTCCCTGTGGTTAATACCCCCTAATCCAGGCATAATTCTGGTAAACCTTCTCAGCGCCCTTTCCATAACCTTCACATCCTTCTTGTAATGGAACAGAATAGCATTAAATACTCCAAATGCAGCCCAACCAAAGTCCTCTCAAGCTGCATCATGAATTCCTGACTCTTATACTCAAAGTTTAGTTTAGTTTAGTTTAGTTTAGTTTAGTTCAGTTTAGTTTAGTTTAGTTTAGTTTAGTTTAGTTTAGAGATACAGTGTGGAAAGAGGTCCTTCAGCCCCCCTGAGTCCATGCTGATCAATGATCACCTGTACACTAGTTCTATGTTATTCCACTTTTGCATCCTAGACACTAAGGGCAATTTATAGAAGCATATGAACCTACCTATGACCTGGACCTAACCTATGGTGGCAAGCAGATCATACTTTACCAATAATCCAGGTATGGGTTCACCGATGATAATAAAGCTTTTGATAATGATAAGAATGATTATATAGCTTTTCCATAAATTCCCTGCCCTCATATTCTAAGCCCTGACTAATGAAGGCGAGTATCTGTATGCCTTCTTTACCATCCTGTCTATCTGTGCTGCCACTTTTGGGGATCTTTAGATGATTACACCAAGGTCCCACTGTTCCTCAATACTCCCTTGGACCCTACAATTAACTGCAGAACTCTATCTTAACTTGATCTCCCAAAATACATCACTTTACAATTATTAAATGTACTGTTCTTTATTTTATAATTATTGGTTGGAACCAGATGAACACATTACCATGGATATCATAAATAGGAACAACAGGTAACATTTGTGCCACACAGGAGCAAGACAATGGCATCTCCAGTAAGAGTCAAGAGTCAAGAAAGATTCAAGAGTGTTTAACAAGGGCATTGTACCAGAACAGAACAAAATGGTTGAGGCAGAATCGAGAGTGGCGTTTAAGAGGCTTTTGGATAGGTACATGGATATGCTGGGAATGGTGGGATATAGATTATGTGCAGGAAGATAAGAATTGATCTTGGCATCATATTTGGCACAGACATTGCCCCTCACATCTGCTGTAAACTCTGCCTCTCTCACCATAAAGCTATGCCCTCTAGTATTTGTTATTTTTATCCTGGGACCAGGGCTCTGATTGTCTACCCTATCTATGCCTCTCATAATTTTATATATTTCCACCTGGAAATTCTTACTTGCAGCAGCATAATAGTCTGTAAACACAATCCTCAGTCGATGTACATAATAAACAAACAAAAAGAACAAGAGGTTCAAGAAAGTCTAAATGCCAAAGTTGACTCTCCATGACATTACAATCACCAAGTCCCCAGCCATCTGTATCCTGGGATCACCATTGACCAGGCATTTCACTGGTCCAGTCACATAAATGCATTGGCTGGAAGACCAGGTCTGGGTGTCCTGTGCCAAGTGATATCTCAACACCTCAACACCAGGGCAGCACAGTGGCACAGTGGTAGTGCTGCCTTACAATGCCAGAGACCGGGGTTTGATCCTGTCGACGGCTGTTGTCTATGCGGATTTTGTACATCCTCCCTCTGATCACGTGATTTTTTTCTGGGTGCTACAGTTTCCTCCCACATTCCAAAGGCATCCAGGTTTGTGGGTTAATTAGCCTCTGTAAATTGTCCCTAGTGTGTAGGATAGAACGAGTGTAAGGGTGATCGTTGATCAGCGGGAACTCAGTGGGCCGAAGAGCCTGTTTCCACACTGGATGTCTTAACTAAACCTTTCCAAAATCTACAAGGAACTCTTTACTTGCTTGTCTGTGTGTCACCTATTCCTTTTCTGCAGAGAAGGGTCTCGACTAGAAATGTCACCTATTGCTTTTCTTCAGAGCTGTCGCCTGACTCGTTGTGTTACTCCAGCATTCCATGTCTATCGGTTTAAACCAGCTTCTGCGATTCCTTCCTACACATTCCCAGTTGATCATGTCGATCCAGACCCAATCCATTCTACTTCCTAATTACTGCGCTCCCCCTAATTCCCAGCCTCTGGCAAGGATGTCCACCTGGCTGACTGCCAGTGGGAAAAGATTCAACAACATAATAGAGGATCCACTCGCAATTGGCATGACTTCTACATTCCTGGCACGTTCTTGGTCTCCCTCTCTGTCTTCCAGCTAATGTCAAGGCCTTTGGCTTGCACTTTGAAAATGGGATGCTTCATAACTGTGCACTGAATACTTGATGCAAACCCACATGGGTGACCGAGTGTGAAGTGCATTGATAATGTGTGAGGAATGCGTGTCTGCACAGGGTGTTGAAGTTAAAAGGAATAAACAAGATGCAGGTACGGAGGTCTTTCCTCGCTGCATGCTGATTCATTATATTCCTATCGCTATATTAAAAATAAGAATCCACGCACCTTAATACCTTCAAGAGTTATTGCAATTTGCAGGCTGAAGAAGTGTCGACCCGAAACTTAATCTATCCTTTTCTCCAGGGATGCTGCCTGAACCATTGAGTTACTCCAGCACTTCGTGTTATACAGCATGCAAACAGGCCCTTTGGTCCAACTTACCCACACCAGCCAACATGTCCAATTTACACTAGTTTCACCTGCCTGCATTTAGCACATCTCTCTAAACCTATCCTATCCATGTTCTTATCTAAATGTTTCTTAAATATTATGACAGTACTTGTCTCAACTATCTGTTCCAGCAGCTCGTTCCATACACCCACTGTGTAAGAAAGTTACACCTCAAGTTTCTATTAAATCTTTCCTCCCCTAGTTAAACCTATGTCCTCTGGTTCTCAATTCCCCTATTCCGGGCAAAAGACTCTATGCATTTATTGAGTACCGTGTTTACAAACCTGTTGTGCTGCTTCTGCAAGTAAGAATTTCATTGTCCCGTTTCGGTATATATGACAATAAAACACTCTTGACTCGTGGCTCTTGATTGTAATGTAATTCCAATATTCAAAGACTCCTTCCCACACTTCTACAATGGCAGTCTGAACAGCCTTAAGACCAGAGGCCAGCCTTGCATCTCCAAGCCTCTCAGTCCTGTGGCCACACTCTAATACAAAGGCCTGCGTTCGAAGTGACAAACCTACTAAATGTACTCCAATGTCGGGCACTTGAGCAAAGTGTAAATATTCTGCCTAGGGTCTTACAGTGCCAGTTTTATATTCTCTGAATTTGCGAGTAGGAAAAATACCAATGGTAGCAACCATTTATTTACAATGGAAAATGTCTCGGCAGTTAAAGCATGATTGGGGCAAGGTTAATTTGTTGCAACAGGCACATATTCCTTGTGAAGTTCCTGTTGCTTTTCCAGATATCCAGCCATGTTTTCCCCAGTCAGGAGTTGCTTTAATTGACGATGGATAGATCCCATCCTTATCCTCTGCTGTCATAGAATCATACCGTGGAAACAGGCCCTTTGGCCCAACTTACCCACACCGACCAACATGTCCCATCTACACTAGACCCACCTGCCTGTGTTTGGCCCATTTCCCTCTAAACAAATTTATCTATGTACGTGTCCAAATGTTCAATCCTGACCACGGGTGCTGCTGTACGGAATTTGTATGCTCTCCCCACGACTGCATGGGTCTTCGCCGGGTGCTCCAGTTTCCTCTCAAACTCCACTGTGTACAGGTTTGTAGGTTAATTGGCTTTGGTAAAAATTGTAAATTGTCCCTCGTGTGTAGGATAGTGTTAGAGTACGGGGTGATCGGTGAAGACTCAGTGGACTGAAGGGTCTGTTTCCACACTGCATTCCTAAACTAAACCAAACCTGAATCAGGTATTAAATTGCTGAGCCTGCCAAAAAACGGTCAGGATGAGTCAAATTCTCCCATCTCAAGAGCAACATCCCAAACTCCAAAGACGTACAGGTTTGAGGTTAATTGGTTTGGTAAATTTTTAATTGTCCCTAGTGTGTGTAGGAAAGTGTTAATGTATGGGGATCGCTGGTCGGCACGGACTCAGTGGGCCGATGGGCCTGTTTCTGTGCTGTATCTCTAAACTAAACTAAAATTAAAAGAAGTTTAATTACCTTACTTAACAGGTACAACCCTGGAATAGTGAGCCTCTTTCCACTGATGTTTCATTCAAGTATTAAAGATTGCTTGTTCAATGAATCCTTCAGCTAAATATGCATGAGTCACACGCTACCAATTACTCTATTCAATGAGTGGGATCTGCAAAAGACTTAAATTAATCCTCTTTTGATAAACCTATTCTGACTTTAATAAGCAAGATGGAATAGCTCCCTCAAATAAAAATAGTCAATGCCTATTGAGCCTTTACCAAAATAAAACTTTTAAAGTGTGAGAATAAAGTGAGCTGCATTATTTATGAGGTGCATTTATTTGGTTGGGGGAATTTAAATTGCACAGCTAGGTATCGGTATTAACCTGCCAACCTAATCAAAGGTGATAAATATGCATAGAAAAGTCCATTAAGATCAAGTCTCTGTTGCCAACAGATTTCACATACTTGTCATCTAATCTGAGGCAATTTATAAAACAGCGCTATTAAAAAACCAAACGAAATCTTAGATGAACAAAACGTCATATACAAATCCCAAGGAGATTTGAAGCACTTATGCAAAAACCATTAACATTGTGATTAGTCAAATGAAACAACGGTTTCTTTTCGCACAGAGCATCTATACCTTGATGCAACGATCAATAATACTGTAGGCAATCATCCATTTTAATATAATTGGTAGCACAGTGGTTAAATACATTGCCTGAACTAAACATCCTGAAACATGAGCTGAGATCACAGGACGGCAGCTGGGGAAACCAAATTTAAAACGTGTCAAAGAATAGCTGGCAAAAGTCAGGAGCCAAGATTCAAGAGGTTTAATTGGCAAATTAGTGTTAGAGATACAGCATGGAAACAGGCCCTTCGGCCCACCGAGACCATGCCGGCCATCGATGACCCCGTACACATTAGTTCTATGTTATCCCACTTTTGCATCCACTCCCAACACACTCTGGGAAATTTAGAGGCCAATTAACCTACAAACCCACAGGTTTTTGGGATGTGGGAGGAAACCTGAGCAATGTAATTCTTCCAGCAGCTGAACTGGCCAGTAAACGCAATATGCACAGATAAAAATATAATTAAAAAAAACAAAACAATAAATTAATAACCCTAGTAGCCATAATAGTGAAAACACAAAAGTCCATTGTGCCAGCAAAGACACAGTCCAGAGAAGTTCATAGTTGCCGAGGTTAGTGTTGTGCAATGTTCAAGAGCCTGGTGGTTGTTGGGAATAAACTATTCCTTAATCTAGTGGTCACGGTTTTCAGGCTCCTGTAACTTCTTCCTGATGGTTGGATGAAGTGGGAGGATGTTGATAATGTTGTTGTTTTTTTGAGGTAGAGCCTCTTATAGATATATCCCTTGGATGGTAGGCAGGTCAGTCAGTACCTGTGATTGACTGGGCAGTTTCTACTACTCTGTAATCTCCTGCATTCCTGGGCGTTCATGAATAAACGTAATGATGACCATGAAGCTGCTGGATTGTTGTAAACATCAACTGCTTCTCTGATGGTGTCACAGTTACCCAGTCAGGCCAAAATGTGACTCCAGGCCCACAATAATAACGCCCTGTTCTCTGAACTGGTTCAACAAGCCTGGAAGTTGGACTGGAGTTGATTTGGACTGGAGTTTGGCATGATAATGTCACAAAGTAACCGGAATTTGATTTGAATTTGAAAGTCCTCTTTGGAACTCCTGGGGATAGCGATTCCAAAGACCAGTGAAGCAAAAGTCAGATATAGATCATCCCTTTCAATCAAAGATAGACACAAATTGCTACAGTAACTCAACGGGTCAGGCACCATCTTCGTAGAAAAGCAATAGATGACGTTTTTGGGTCGAGACCTTTCTTCAGACTTTGATTTGTTCTAATTCTTTAATTCAGTGACCTGGACTCCTTCATGGTCCTAAGGTTTATCCTGTCACTGTTGGAGGCACAGACATATGTATACTTGGGAACGCAGAACAGGGATCTGGGTTCCTGGCAAACACAGTCGTGAACTAGTTCCAACTCATCCATGCCAACCAAGATGCCTCATATAAGCTAGTCCCATGTGCCTGTGTTTAGCCCATATCCCTCTAAACCTATCATATCCATGTCCATGCCCAAATGTTTCTTCAACGTTGTGATAGTATCTGCCTCAACTACTTCCACTGGCAGCTCATTTGATGCATCTACCCTCTTTGTGTAAAAACGTTACCCCTCAGGTTCATATTTAGTCTTTTCCCCCTCACCTTAAACCTATTTCTCCTGGTTCTCGATTCCCCTACTCTGGGTAAAAGACTCTGTGTATTTACGTAATCTATTCCTCTCATGATCTTGCACACCTCTATAAGATCACCCCTCGTCCTCCTGCACTCCAAGAAATAACATCTTAGCCTGCCCAACCTCTCCCTATATTATAGTCTCCTACAAACTCGGGGGGAAATTCCAGAGGATAATTAACCTACAGCCTTTGAGATGTGAGAGGAAACCAGAGCACCTGAAGGAAACACACATACAGGGAGAACATACAAACTACACACACACTCGCACACACACACACACACACACACAGCACCCGAGATCAGGATCGAACCTGGATCTCTGGTGCAGTGAGGCAGCAGCCTGACCAGCTGCTCCACTGTGCCGGATTGAGTGTGGGAAGGACCTAACTCTCTGCTATTGAGTTGTGTAGTGTTGGTGGTAGTTTTGCACCTCTTCCAATTTAAAATAAATACTAGTGTAGAATCATACAGCATGGAAACAGGCTCTTCGGCCTACTGAGTCCACGCCGATCAAGATTCCCCATCTACACTAGTCCCATTTGCCCGTGTTTGGCCCATATCCCTCTAAAACTTTTCTATCTATGTATCTGCCCATTTGTCTTTTAAATGCTGTTATAGTACCTGTCTCAACTGCCTCCTGTGACATCTCGTTCCACATACCCACCAACATCTGAGTGAAAAGGTGTTCCTATTAGATCTTGGGCCCTCTCACCTTAAACCTATGTCCTCTGGTTCTTCATTCCCCTAAACTGGGTAAAAGACTGTACCCTATCTATTCCCTTCATGACCTTATACATGTGTACAAAGATCATCCCTCAGCCTTCTATGCCTCAAGGAATAAAATCCTCGTCCGCCCAACCTCTCCATATAACTCAGGCCCTCTGGTCCCAGCAACATCCTCATAAATCTTCTCTGCAATCTTTCCAGATTAATGTCGTCCTCCCTACAGCAGGGTGACAAAAACTGAACACAACACTCCAAATAAAATCCGGCTGGCTCCAAAGGACGCATGGCCTACTCCTGCACCTGCTTTTCCATGTTTCTAAATGTGGCCTCACCATCGTCTTGTACAACTGTAACATAAGGATGGAGACCTCAGGGGCTGACCTTGTCCTTGATGCTCTTCCATTCATTGCTTCATTTGCCCCAAAAGGTGATGGCCAAATAAAGAAATGTTAGTTTCGTTTATTATTGCCACGTATACTGAGGTACAGTGAAATGTTTTTTTTTATGCATGTTATCCAGTCAGCGAAAAGACTATACATGATTATGATCAAGCCATCCACATTGTACAGATACAGGATGAAGGGAATAACATTTAGTGCAAGATAAAGTCCAGTGAAATTCGCTTAAAGATAATCCGAAGGACTTCCATGAGGTATTGACTCAATTATCAGTATGCGCTGTCTTTAGCACCATGCGGCTGAAGTTAATTGTCGTACATCAGCGCAAAATCCATTAAGTAAAAAATCCTCTGCTTTGCTGGTGCTCGTTCCATCGTTCACCTTGAGCAATCTTCTCAAATGAAGCACTTCAGGCAATTCATCAGACTCGTGTTTAATCAGGAAGATCAGGGGACATGTCAGAATCCAGCCTTACCAGTGCCATGCAGCTGGAATTATGAAATGTGCTGGCATCATCCATAGATGGACAAAAGCCAGGATACAGCTAAAACTACATTAGAAGACACTCTGCCACCAATTATCATGATCATTTGATTAGCACGACCATTATTTTCACTTTCCATGTCCTGACTCTCCGACTAGCTTCATATAATTTGGCTGGATATCTGACAATGTTTTCATCTGTAAGCCTTTAAGTTTACCCAAAATATTTTGTTTCCATAATTCATTTTCAATCTGAAAGTTCTTCATACAAGGCAGTTTCTTGAGCTCAGCCTTGTAATTCCACCATCAATCAACATACTACGACCCCACGCCCTATTTTGTGGGCAGCAAGATGTTCTTACAGTGACATTAATAGGGAAAGATGGGACATTGGAATTATAACTCTGCTATGAAGGAACTGCTGCCTCATAGAATTTCATAGGTGTAGAGTAAACTCTCATTACAATGGACCATGGAGGGAGGGGTGGGGAATGGTGTCTGTTACTGGCGATTGTCTGCTATAATGGTATGGGATTCGTTCACAGGGTCACAGGGTCACAGGGGCGCAGCAGTAGAGTCGCTCCTTAAAGCACCAGAGATCCTGACTGTGGGTGCTGTACGGAGTTTGTACGTTCTCCTCGTGACCTGCATGGGTATTCCTGGGTGCTCCAGTTTTCTCCCACGCTCCAGATGTACAGGTTTGTCGGTCAATTGGCTCGGTAACATTGTAAATTGTCCTAGTGTGTGTAGGATAGTATTAGTGAGCGGGGATCATGAGTCGGTGCGGACTTGGTGGGCCAAAGGATCTGTTTCCACGTTCTATCTCTGAACTAAACTAAACAAATCCATGTGATACAAAGGGTTATTTTCAAATACAAAGTTCTTTTTAACAGCTAAAAATGTATTTTTGTTACTGCAAGCTAAAATTAAAGGCCCAATGTTGTGCAGGAAGGAACTGCAGATGTTGGTTTACACCAAAGATAGACACAAAATACTGGAGTTACTCAGCGGGTCAGGCAGCATCTCTGGAAAAAAGGAATGGGTGACATTTTGTGTTGAGACCCTTCTTCAGACTGAGATTGAGGGGAGAGATAAAACTAGAGGTATGAAAAGGAAGAGAACAAATCAGAGCCAGCACCGATGGCCAAAGTGCCCACAATGGTCCATTTTTAGCTATGGAGGATGTGATAACGAGGGGAATACAAACAGTAAAACTAGATAGGAGCTGGCCAAGGTTGACTGGAAAAGGCTCCTAACAGGAATGATGGTGGAGCAGCAATGGCAGGAATTTCTGGGCACAATCCAGAAGATGCAGGACCATTTCATTCCAAAGAGGAAGAAAGATTCTAAGGCAACTGGCTGACGAGGGAAGTTAGGGATGGAATAAAACTAAAAGAAAAGATGTATAACATAGCAAAGAGTAGCGGGAAGCCAGAGGATTGGGTAACTTTCAAAGGACAACAGAAGGTAACAAAATACAGGCTGAAAAGATGAAGTATGAGGGGAAGCTGGCCAAGAATATAAAGAAGCACAGTAAAAGCTTCTTTAGGTATGTTATCTGTATCTAGAATGTAAATTTAGATTTTTAAAAACTGAAGTCAGTTGGAATATTTTTATTTAGACTAAAGCAGTAGGAAGAAGGTACAGCCCAGGAGATAAATGGTGTACAATCGCTGTGGTGAGTTAGGGAGACATCTGAGAAATTTCTAACAGTTATCAGTGTATGACACCGACATATATTCAGCATATGACAGGTGCCCTGTGCACAACAACAAATGTCTTTATAAAGTTCCCAGTGGAGTCCAGAGATGTTCAAAACTGACTGCATTTTTAAAATCACGAGTGCTCAATCTTCAAATTCAGTCCTTCCACCATTGGTGGCCATGCCTTTAGCTCCTCAGGACCTTAAAATCAGCAATTTGCTCCATAAAATACTTAGCTTGTTCATCCCTCTTTGCTTTATACTTTAGTTGAGACTTTAGAGGTCCACGGCGACCAACAATCCCTGTACACTAGCACTATCCTACACACAAGGGAAAATTCTTACAAAGTTACCAAAGCCAATTAACCTACCATCCTGTATGTCTTTGGAGTGTGGTAGGAAACCGGAACACTGGGTTAGAACCCTCGCGGAGAACATGCAATCTCCATACACACAGCACACATACTCTGTGTCAAAGCAAGGGTTTTTGGCACTGTAAGGCAGTAACTCTCGTGCTGCTGCACCGTGCCACCCACATCAACTGAAAGCTTTTCTGGATCACAACCTGCAGAGGAGTGAACTAATAAAGGTTTTGTTGAGGATAATAGCATTCTAGGACCTTAAGTGAATGGCAAGGTGTACAGTCTCAGGCTCTGCAAGACAGCAACACCACTGCGCCACTGTGCCGCCTTTTCTTCCATTAAGATATTTATCTCAATAGTCAAGCTTTTAGTCATCTATCTTAAATGTCTCCAGTGAACATCCTTGAGATATTATGCTGCATTGAAAGGCACCATATTAAGGCAGGTTGTTGGTGTAGCAGGATTCCCCAGAATGTTACTGCCTTCACTGATCATTTATCTATAACAATCCAGCCTGTCAGCTAACTTCATATTCATCAATAGCTTTATAAATAATATTCTGTATCAGTTGCCCAGTATTGAACACAGATCGGGGATGTTATTGCAACTGGAGGTCTTGAATTATGAGAAGAGATTGCAAAAGCTCGGACTTCTTTCCCTGGAGTGTAGGAAGTTGAGGAGTAACATTACAAAGGGTATATAAGAGGTATATAAAAGGTTAATAAAATATTGAGGGCAGTACAGTGGCACAACTGTAAAGTCACTGCCTTACAGGGCCAAAGTCCCAGGTTTGATTTTGACGACGGGTGCTGTCTGTAGGTACAATTACAACCTTTAAAAGACAGTGTCTGTGAGGGAATAGACAGAGACATTTTGGGTCTGGACCTTTCTTCATACTTTTTTCAGTCTGAAGGTGGTTCACGATTCACGATTGTAGAATGGTTTCTGACAATTCCCTCCGACATTTGCTGCCTGTCGAGTTTGTTCAGCACTTTTTCTTTTTGCTCAAGACTCCTGCATCTGCAGTCTCTTCTGTTTCCAAGTTTTCAAGGGACATAGGCCAAACACAGGCAAATGGGATGTTTAGTTAGACATCTCTTGATCAGCAGGAATTTTTGGGCTGAAGTGAGGGGTGGCAGAGTGGTGCAGCGGTAGAGTTGCTGCCTTACAGCGCCAGAGAGCCGGGTTCAATCCTGACTATGGATTAGTTAGATTAGTTTATTGTCACGTGATCACGTGTACCGAGGTACAGTGAAAAGTTGTCGTGTTCTAACCCCTCAGCCTCTAACGCTCCAGAGAAAGCAATCCAAGTTTCTCCAACCACACCTTCCAGTTAACATCCTCTAATCCAGGTGCCATTCTTCTCCTCCCCCCCCCCCCCCTCCCACACTATAATTAGTCCGAAGAAGGGTCTCAAGCCAAAACGTCATCTATCCATATTCTCCAGAGATGCTGCCTGACCCGCTGAGTTACTCCAGTTTGTGTCCTTTGGGACATTCTGAGTCCAGACTGAGTTTGTGTCCTTTGGGACATTCTAGTAAACCTCTTCTCCACCCTCTCCAAAGCCTCCACATACTTCCTGTAATTGGGCGACCAGAAATATATCATCAAAAATTCCAGCATGAATTATTTCAAATCAATCCTCACAGGCAATCCTATAAATAATGCCATCTCTTGGTCTCATGCACATTTTCTATCTGTACTAACCTGATACAGGTCCACCACTGATTTTTCACCGAACCCTCGTTTCCAGATCCTTTCTGGATTATCCATTTCAGAGGTCACGGTCACTGAGAGGAGTTGAACGGGACGAGAACGGATGGCCTAGGCGCCGAGCTCATGGCGCGCAAAGTCGGCTATGGGAACAGATGCCTAGCCACAGGGATTCCAGAGCCCCAACCACAGGGGGCAAATTCGACACGCCCATTGGCCACGGAAGTCCCGATGAGGTTGATCTCAACCTCAATAGACAATAGACAATTGTCTATTGTGGCCGATCTCAACCTCAATAGACAATTGTCTATTGTCTATTGAGGTTGAGATCGGCCGTCTCACCCGGCCTAGGTGCCACATTTTCGGGGTCACTTCTGGGGGGGGGGGGATTTCAAGTGGACCACCAGCTGTCGAAAAATCGATGGTGGACCTGCACTGTTGCATTGAACTGTGACTTGGTGCGATCAGCTTGGATTGTACAATCCAGCGTTGCCAGTTTACACATTTTCCAGGATATGTCAGGGATCTTCAGTCAGTACTTTCTGTACAAAGGCATTTTCAAAGCATCTAAACAATGAAAGACAATCTTAGAAATTTTCACCCAGGTAAAATTGTTTGTTTCAGTTTTAGATTTTGGTTTAAACCCTGAAGGCGATGTGTGTGTCATTAATTTTGTATCGGTAACATTTCCTGAAGTTTAAAGGTTGTCATTTGGGTTTATCGAACCAGAGAGTGAAAGATGGGGTAGTTAAGAACTCGGCGCTGAATTATGTTCCTTCACGAGAGCTCAGTAAAACATAATGGATTTTGTTGCTAATAACAAATGGAACTGATAGCTATTTCTAGACATTTTTCTATCAATTGTGGATAAGTGCACTTTCATTGAAAAAAGATGCCAGCAGGATTCTTACAAAAGAAAAATGCATCTACATTTAAACATCAAGACAAAAAAAGCACTCTATTTCCTGTCAGGATGATAGATGTCACCTCAATAGTGAGACTATCAAATAGCCTGAGGGTGAGTTGGCCCATGGAGAAACAGTAAGCAGGTCCTTTGTCAAAGACTGTCACTGCAAGTTGTTTCTGAAAGTGCTGCTTGTTTGGTATACAGTGGCAAATTCCTTCCAAATACCTTCCTGGCTGCAGTTTGTTAACGTGACATACTTGATTAAACACAGAGTCCTGGAAAAACTCATAATAGATTATGACCCATCATTGGCGGTCACGGTGGTGCAGCGGTAGAGTTGCTGCCAGACAGCGCTTGCAGCGCCGGAGACCCGGGTTCGATCCCGACCACGGATGCTGTCTGTACGGAGTTTGTACGTTCTCCCTGTGACCTGCGTGGATTTTCCCAAGATCTCCCACGCTCCAAAGATGTGCAGGTTTGTAGGTAAACACCTACAGGTGTGTAGGTAAACACCTACAGGTGTATAGGTAAACACCTACAGGTGTGTAGGTAAACACCTACAGGTTTGTAGGTAAACACCTACAGGTTTGTAGGTAAACTGGCTTTGGTAATGATTGTTTATCATAGTGTGTAGGATAGCGCTAGTGTACCGGGATCGCTGGTTGATGTGGATTCGGTGGCCTAACGGGCCGTTTCCGCGCTATATCTCTAAACTGAGCTTAACGGGTCAGGCAGCAACTGTGGAGGGAATGGATAAGTGATGTTTTGGGTCAGGACCATTTATCAAAATACAAAGTGCAGGGGTTTTGAAAAATGAGAGATACAGTGGATCAGGCCCTTCAGCCCACCGAGTCTGCATCGGCCCGCGATCGTCCCATACGCTAACACTACTCGCGCTACACACTAGCGATAATTTTCAATTTACAGAGGCCAATTAACCTACAAACCTGCACATCTTTGGAATGTGGGAGGAAACTGGGACACCCGGAGAAAACCCACGAGGTCACTGGGAGAACATATAAACTCTGTACAGACACCCGAGGTCAGGATCGAACCCAGGTCTCTGGCGCTGTAAGGCAGTGACTCTACTGCTGCGCCACTGTGCCGCCCATGAAGTAACTCAGTAGTTCATATCAAAACAAAGTGCTAGTGGAACTCAGCAGTTCATATCAAAATTCAAAGTGCTGGAGTAACGCTATCAAAACACAAAGTGCATAAATAGCTCTATCAAATCTCAAAGTGCAGGAGGAATGATAATACATGTGCCTTGCCTTGCATGAGAACTGCTGGCTTCATTGTAAGGATTCACCAGAATTAACTTGGCTTCACGGTTTTACCTGGGAATGCAGCAGCCCTCACAAACACAAGGGTTTGGCACCATAAAAGTTCAATGAGCCTGCGTGACTCCACCCAACATCCTCTGCTGGTCAACAGTGCATGCCTGAAGAGGTCATATGATGCCTGTACATTGCGTAGTGGGTGTCAGAGCGGCATGGTGGCGCAGCAGTATGATTGCTGCCCTACAATGCCAGAGACCCAGGTTTAATCCTGACTGCGGGTGCTATCATCATATCATATCATATATCTACAGCCGGAAACAGGCCTTTTCGGCCCTCCAATCTGTACAGAGTTTGTACATTCTCCCCGTGACCGCATGAGTTTTCTCCGGGTGCTCCGGTTTCTTCCCACACTCCAAGGATCACGCGGGTCAGGCAGCATTGGAGGCCCCACAGAGATCGGGACAAGTGTGCATGGATTGGATGTGACCCGTGTTGATAGAGGACACCAACAGTTTCACCAGGCCAGGCCAACCCCTACATCACCAACCACTGCCACGACAATGGGCCTTTGAGGATAAGATAAGACTCAATAATTTTACAAACTTGATACCTGGATAGTATAAGATGTTACCAGAAACATGGCAAATCTTTGTGCATTGCATTGAAGAAATCTACTACTTTTGCACTACCATCATTTCACTCTTGTATTGATATATAATTGTGCTTGATATATATGGATAACCCTCCTTATAACGGACCATCATGGGGGAATGTTATCCATTATTAACCGAGTATCATCATTGATTATCATTGTATGTCATAGAAATAAAGAACTACAGATGCTGGTTAATACACAAAAGGGCACAATGTGCTGGGGAAACAGCAGGCCAGGCAGCATCTCTGGAGAACATGGACAGATGACGTTTCAGGTCGAGATCCTTCTTCCTACGCTCAGTCTAGAAATGGGCCAAGAATAGATAATAGACAATAGACAATAGACAATAGGTGCAGGAGTAGGCCATTCAGCCCTTCGAGCCAGCACCGCCATTCAATGCGATCATGGCTGATCACTCTCAATCAGTACCCCGTTCCTGCCTTCTCCCCATACCCCCTCACTCCGCTATCCTTAAGAGCTCTATCCAGCTCTCTCTTGAAAGCATCCAACGAACTGGCCTCCACTGCCTTCTGAGGCAGAGAATTCCACACCTTCACCACCCTCTGACTGAAAAAGTTCTTCCTCATCTCCGTTCTAAATGGCCTACCCCTTATTCTTAAACTGTGGCCCCTTGTTCTGGACTCCCCCAACATTGGGAACATGTTTCCTGCCTCTAATGTGTCCAATCCCCTAATTATCTTATATGTTTCAATAAGATCCCCCCTCATCCTTCTAGAATCCAGGTGAGTTAGCGGCCCTGGCCCACTGGGGGCTGAGGGAGAGGCGAGGATCAGCAGAGTCGCTGGTAGTAGCCCGTGGACGACCGGTGCAGGTAAGGGTCGACGGTGGTGGTGGCAGGCAGGGCCTGCAGGTGGCTGAGGAAGCTGAGTGGACTGGTGGTGGAGGCAGAAGGTCCGGCCCAGCAGCAAAGGTCGGTAGATCCGTCCGCAGTAACCAAAATCTGTTATCAAGTGATCCATGAAAACGAGGCTTTACTGAAATATGATTTGACTGGATTTCCCTGCATCATGGTACGAGTGACAATAAAGTACTACTGAAGACAGTTGCAGTGCTCAGTCTTAAGCTGAAAGCTCTCACAGGACAAAACTGTAACAGTCTGTTCTGTAACTGAGCAGGGGTCTGGTGCGCTGAGTCCATTATCTCAATCCTCTGGAGATGAGCTCCACACAATTCACTGAAATTGTGGCGTCTCATGGTGTTCCCTTTCCTCAACCTGACTTTCAAACACACGCTGCTCTTGCCAGCAGTTTCACAGCAGCAGGAGGATAACAGGAAAGAGCAGTGGGATCGCTCCAAGACATGATGATTGGAGGCCATGCTGGGAGGCATGTCCTCATGCTGCCTGACTCACTTTCCTCCAACACTCCATTTCGTTAATTAGTTTTAGTTTAGTTTCGTTTTAGTTTGGTTTAGTTAGTAACACTGTGCCACCACTGCAGCCATTTCTTCCCACCCCCAGCTACTATACATGATTATAATCGAGTCATTCACAGTGTACAGATGAATGTTAAAGAGAATAATGTTTAGTACAAGATAAACTACAGTAAAGTTTGATTAATGATAGTCCGAGGGTCTCCAATAAGTGCCCACAGATATGGACCACATGTGGACTCAGGCTGACAAATGGGAAATACCATTGACAACATTCAGTACCTAAAGCTCATCTCCAGCACGAGAAAAACTAAGCACCTTAGGAAGGGTTTCCCGCGTTTTCGGCCAAATGCAGGCAAATGGGACTAGCCCAATATACCACCTTGGTCGGCTTGGACAAGGTGAGCCGATGGGCTTGTTTCCATGCTGTACAGCTCTATGACTCCATGACCTTCATGTCTTCAAACACATTACCAAAGCTGAATCACCATCATCAATGTGCCACACTTACCATTAATCATGAACTTATCTGATCCATCCACTTTATTCCTGTACTGTTAAGAGCATTAAAAAACTGGTCACAATCTCAATCCAAAATTCCCAGAGCAGTCTATCAATGATCAGGTACAAATCAGCGATACGATGGAATACCGAAATCAAGGGATATGGGGTGCAAATAGGAACAGGGTACTGATTTTGGAAGATCAGCCATGATCATATTGAATGGTGGTTCTGGCTCAAAGGGCCAAATGGCCTATTCCTGCTCCTATTTTCTATGTTTCTATGTGATGAATGCAGTAGATCAACACTACACTACACTCTAAATTAACTCGATACTCGATGTACTGAGCGAGAAAACCCACACGGTCACAGAGAATACCTGCAGTCAAGATCGAACCTGGGTCTCTGGCTTTGTAAGGCAGCAACTCTACCACTGCACCACTATTCTGCCCTTTCTGCACAAAGTGTGACATTTTGACACCTTCATCAATAGAATCTTCAGAATCATTGTACTTTGATACTCGAATACTACTGAATAAAACTATCAATATTATTTGACACTACGGAAAATGTTAAGATTTGTTGCATGGGTTGTAAGTGAGTCTTTGCTGCTCCATTCAGCTACCAAACTCTTTGCCCTAAAAATGTTAAATTCCTATTTGTTTTTATTTTATACAGTAGACAATAGACAATAGAAAATAGGTGCAGGAGAAGGCCATTCGGCCCTTCAAGCCAGCACCGCCATTCAATGTGATCATGGCTGATCATTCTCAATCAGTACCCCGTTCCTGCCTTCTCCCCATACCCCCTGACTCTGCTATCCTTAAGAGCTCTATCTAGCTCTCTCTTGAATGTATTCAGAGAATTGGCCTCCACTGCCCTCTGAGGCAGAGAATTCCACAGATTCACAACTCTCTGACTAAAAACGTTTTTCCTCATCTCTGTTCTAAATGGCCTACCCCTTATTCTTAAACTGTGGCCCCTGGTTCTGGACTCCCCCAACATTGGGAACTTGTTTCCTGCCTCTAACGTGTCCAACCCCTTAATAATTTTATACGTTTCGATAAGATCTTAATAATTTTATACGTTTCGATAAGATTTTGTTTTGACGTCTATGTACAATGCATTTTTCATTCTATGTATAACCGGGGCAATATGGTGGCGCAGCAGTAGAGTTGCTGCCTTATAGCACCAGAGATCCGGGTTTGATCCTGACTTCGGGTGCTCTCTATACGGAGTTTGTACGTTCTCCCTGCGACCACATGGGTTTCCCCCGTTTGCTCCGGTTTCCTCCCACACTCCAAAGCCATACAGGTTTGTAGGTTTATTGGCTTTAGTAAAAATCGTAAATTGTCCCTAGTGTGCAGGATAGTGTTAGTGTACGTGGAGATCACTGGCTGGATCGGACTCAGTGGGCTGAAGAGACTGTTTCCGTGCTGTATCTCTAACTAAACTAAACTAAACTAAAATTTAACAGGTAAAAATTGTGGTTTTCAATGAACTGACAATGAGAATTCATTAATGTGATGGCATCAATGCTCTGCCCACATGTTGTATTTTGGGGATCTGCTAGAATTTACGTCCAGTAACAGCAAATGTAAGGAAAGTTCAGATTTGTGCCAGAGAGGTTAGTCACAGGTGATTCGTTGAGCAAAACACAGCGTGCTGGTGGAACTCAATGGGCCGGCCAGTATCTGGGGAGGGTATGGACAGGTGATGTTTCTAGTCCGGTCCTTTCTCCAGACTTCAGCAATTTCCCTTTGCGTTACTAAGTACTGTATGCTTCACGAAGCTAAAAATCCAACACTGCAGATGCTGTAAATCTGAAACAAAAGCTGAGAAGGCCAGCAACATTCATCAGGTACGGCAGCATCATGGAGAGAGAAACAGAGTTAACCTTTCAGGGCAAAGACCTTCCATCATATGAAATTGTGATCATTTTGAAGAAAGGCCTCGACCTGAAACCTACCGAGTTAGAACGGAGATGAGGAAGAACTTTTTCAGTCAGAGAGTGGTGAAGGTGTGGAATTCTCTGCCTCAGAAGGCAGTGGAGGCCAGTTCGTTGGATGCTTTCAAGAGAGAGCTGGATAGAGCTCTTAAGGATAGCGGAGTGAGGGGGTATGGGGAGAAGGCAGGAATGGGGTACTGATTGAGAGTGATCAGCCATGATCGCATTGAATGGCGGTGCTGGCTCGAAGGGCTGAATGGCCTACTCCTGCACCTATTGTCTATTGTCTATTGTCTATTGAAACATCGTCTGTCCATTTCAACATAGAACATAGAATTGTACAGTGCAGGAACAGTCCCTTTGGCCCACAATGTTTGTGCCAAACATGATGCCTGATTAAACTGACCTCATCTGACTGTCCATTTCCCTCCACAGATGCTGCCTGGCCCATCGAGTTCCTCCTGCACTTTGTTTTTTGCTCCAGCATCTGCATTTCCTCATGTGTCCAGTATGATGCACATTCCCTGGAAACATCATTCATGTGATTATAATCTACATATCTTCAAAGACACAAAATGTTCATCAAAGCACACGTGTCTTTGTTGCTTTCCGCATGTAATTTTTAATGGATATTATTTGCATTAATGAAGTTGACCTGAACTTGATAAATTGCTGACAGTGTAAATGATGATAGTGTCTAACCTCAGGCAGTGCAAATGGGAATGGACGTTCTGCTTGCATATTGTGGATCATCCCCAAGGCCTTCTTGTTTTGTGCAGTTTTTGCCATGGTACATTTATCTGATACAAATATGACAGCTAAAGCACAATGATGACATATTCAGTGCTGAAATGTTGGGTATCTCATCTGGTACGAGGAAGGCAATGCCCTGTCCGGCCCTCAATTCTCGAACTTGATGCTTGCCATCTCTGAAATCAAGCCCCAGATGATTATAGATTGCCATTTTGCTGCTCTGTTGGGACTTTATCTTAGTTCTGTAACCCTTTAATTGCCTTCCTGTTCCCTTTCTATGCCATGGGTCCAAAGGCAATCCATCTTTTAGAGATCTATTGCTGTCAGAATTAAAGCACCAAATTATAGACCAATTTTAGTTTAGTTTAGAGATGCAGTGCAAAAATAGGCCCTTCAGCCAACCGAGTCTGCATCGACCAGCGATCCTTGCACATCAACACTATCTTACACGCACAGATAATTTACATTTATACCAAGCCAATTAACCAACAAACCTGTGCGTCTTTGGAGTGTGGGAAAGAGCCGAAGATCTCTGAGAAATCCTGCACTGTCACACGGAGAACGAATAAACTCCGTAGAGATAGCACCCATAGTCAGGATTGAACCCTGGCGCTGCAAGCGCTGTATGGCAGCAACTCTACCACCGCCACCGTGCCGCCAATTATTGGTGACAAAAGCTCCTTTGTATGTAGAAACACAACTGCAGATGCCTAAAGAACTCCTTCTGACTAAAGAAATCTTTCCTCATCTCCTTTCTAAAGTTACGTCCTCAGACAGGATCAGTCTGTAGAAAGATCCCAGCATGAAATGTCATCTGTCCATTTCCCTCCACAGATGCTGCCTGACCTGCTGACTTCCTCCAGTGCTTGGTTTCCTGCTCAAGATTCCAGCATCTGCAGTCTCTTGTGTCTCCATATCCCTGAGATGAATTTTACTGATTTGAAGTCTTTTGTAGCAATCCCTCTTGACGATTAGCAGGCTTTACATTTTGTTGATAATTTGGGTAAGGAGGTATGATGGCTATAGGTTTGGGCCATGGCTTCTTGAGTTAAATATAATGTATTGCTTTTGATTAACATTCATCACTTTCAGTGAATCCCATAATCTGCTAATAGCAATTTCTCTAGAATGATGCAGTATAAACACAACATTCAGCTTCTATTTTAATTTTACAGATACAGTGTGGCCCACCCAATGATCACCCTTACACTACTTCTATCCTACACACTGGGGATGATTTACAGAAGCCAATTAACCCACGTTGTTATGGGCTCCACCCTTTCTGAGGTTATCTGATGGCGGCCCAGACTTTTTCTGACCTTTTCTCACCCCCCCCCTCCCCCGCTGACCTCCCCTCCCCCTAACTTCTATCTTTCAGTGTGAAGATGGGTTCCAACCTAAAACATCACCTGATCCTTTTCTCCACAGCCTGACCAGCTGAGTTACTCCAGCAATTAGTGTCTATCTTCAGAATAAAGCAACATCTGCAGTTCTTTCCGACACATTTAACCTACCAACCTACTCATCTTTGGAGTGTGGGAGGAAACCGGAGCACCCAAGGAAAACCCCATGTGTTCACAGGGAGAAGGTCCAAACACTGTACAGACAGCATCATAGTCAGGATCAAACCCGGGTCTCTAGAGCTGTAAAGCAGCAACTCTACCGCTGCGCCCCTATGTTTGCTGAACATATTTTGCTTAAGTCTTTGTACTGCATCATTCTAGAGAACTTGCTATTAGTAGATTATGGGATTCACTGAAAGTGATGAATGGTAAAGTGGTGAACATTGGGTGCAGACAGCATCACATCTGACTGGGACACACCTGCTGGACCACTCCTCATGGGCTAATAATGTTCAACACCTCAAATTCCATATAAGCAAAGGCCAGTTGTATAAATCCTCAAAATGCCTAAGGCACCTACGTATCGTTGTCCTAGATTGGTGAAAAATTTAAAAACAATAAAATTTTATTGAAAGCTAAGTGTAAAACTACCGTGTGGCTGTGTAACGGCAAAAGAACCTGTCAAGGAGAATCAAAATGAATAGCTAATAAACTGGATTTGAATTACTGACTGACTCTAGTTGAAAGCTTGAGAGTCTATCATATGCAGCCTGTTCTAACCTGATACCAGCCTGCAACAGGTATAAAACAGGCATTGTCAGATTGCAAGGTTTCAAACATTCATCAAACGAAATTGAGTGTGCAGGCCTGATCTAGCCTAGCTTAAGAGTTAACAAATGGTGTACCTCTAATGCTGAATAGAAAACCCAATATAACCAAAGAAAATGTTAAACATTATATAAAAGGAACATTGATGTATTATTATCCACAATGAAAGGGACACAAAACAAAGATAAGAGTTTGCAAATTCCATTCTTGTTATTTCACGTAACAAATCCTGCAATGGAGCACCTGACTGAAAATAGAGCATAAAGGTATGCTGAATTGGAAATATTACAGACATTTGAAAACATTTTTTCTCATGGTTTTAAAATTTAAACTCAAGGTAATCATCTGTACCAAACAGAGCGCTGGTGGAAATCAATGTGTGTCAGGCAGCGTCTGGGGAGGGAATGAATGGACAGGAGACATTTTGGGTCAGGACACTACTTCAGGCTCTAAAAGAGTCCTGACCCAAAACA
Source organism: Rhinoraja longicauda (assembly GCF_053455715.1). Lineage (NCBI taxonomy): Eukaryota > Metazoa > Chordata > Chondrichthyes > Rajiformes > Arhynchobatidae > Rhinoraja > Rhinoraja longicauda. The sequence continues at coordinate 48,958,042 of NC_135959.1, read as the reverse complement.
TCGCCTATCTATTCCTATTCCCTCCCTAGATGCTGCCTGATCCACTGCGTTTCTCCAGCACTTTGTGTTTTGCTCAAGATCTCAGCATCTGCAGTTTCTTGTGTTTCCATTTTACCTCTTCACCTGAAATTATGGCTATTTTGAAGATATTTTCCTCCTCTCTCCAATGGGAGTTCTTTGAGACCCTCTCTCACTTCTCCCCGTCTGTGATTTCTGTTGCTCTCCTGCTGTGGGACCGTTCTGATCCAGACTCGCTACTACAGCCATATTTTAGAGTCACACAGTGTGGAAACAGGCCCTTCAGCCCAGCTTGCCCATGCTGACCAACATGCCCCATCTACACTAGTCCCACCTGCCTGCACTTGGCCCATATCTCTCTGAACCTATCTTACCCATGTACCTGTCCAGACAATTTCCTAATCATTGTGACATTACCTGCCTCTGCTACCTCCTCTGGCATCTCATTCAATACAGCCACCACCCTTTGTGTAAAAAAGTTACCCGTCAGATTCCTATTAAATCTTTCCCCCCTCACCTTAAACCTCTGTTGTCTGGTTCTTGATTCCACTACTCTGGGCTAAAGACTCTGTGCATTTACCCAATTGATTCCTCTCATGATTTTCTACATTTTGTGTCTTTCTGGCGTCTGAAGGAGTTTAATTTAGTTTATTGGCACATGTACCGAGGCTAAAAAGCTTTTGTTGCGTGCTGACCAATCAGCGGAAAGACAATACATGATGACAATCGGGCCATCCATAGACACACGATAAAGGGAATAATGTGATTGATGTTTAGTGCAAGATAAGGTCCAGTAAAGTCCGATTAAAGATAGTTGAGGATTGCTCTCAAGGTGTTAGCAGGATGGTTCAGTTGCCAAGGAGGGGCCTGAGGGACCTGACCAGAAATGTCGCCTGTCCTTTCCCTCCGCAGATACTGCCTGACCTGTTGAGTTACCCAGCATTTTGTATGTTGCTCAAGATGCCAGTATCTGGAGTTTCTTATCAGATAAGTAATATATGGTGAGGTCCCAAATAGTGTAATGTGTTACATGTCACAGTTATCAAAACAGCTTCTGTTTCTCTTCCTCAGGAGCACCTTTAATCCTGGGCACCATCAGGTTTCCACTTCAGACCTCTGACACCTCTCTCTCCCTTGACATTAATCATCTTACTAGATTGTGGGTAGATATAGGGCAAGGAGAATAGTTCTGATGCGTTTAATTGCAGCTTCTTGCTCACGTTGATGGAAAACATTAGCATGGATTGACGGAGCTTAATACTCTGTTTCCATGTTATAACCGATATACATTTCCATGCAGGGATCTAACATGGTAAGTACATGTAGTTCTCAATTAAGATATAATTCCCAAATAATAAAGATGGAAATTAGTTACACAAATTACATACAGGATCAAAATGGTTCATGATGTTTTCTTGTTGTGTTGCATTATTCATATGTGAAAATTAATTAAGTCAGCAGTGATTGAGAGAAATGTGCTTGGGCAGCTTACAACCCAGCTGTATGAACATTGATTTCTTTCATTTCACGTAACTCCTGCATTCCTTCCTTCCCCTCTTTTCCCCTCTCTCCACCACCCTAATCATCCTACCTATTCCACTGTTCGTATCCTTGTATCCCTCTTGTTATCACATCTTCCCCAGCCAACTATGGGCTCCACTATGTGCTCCACCCTTCCTGAAGTCATCTATTATCGGCCCTGATTTGTTCTGGCCTTTTCTTGCCTCCAGTTTATTTCCACCCATCCCCAACCCTCAACTTTCAGTCTGAAGACCCGAAACGTCACTTATTCTTTTTTGCCAGAGATGCTGCCTGACCCGTTGAGTAAAATACACAGTATTTTGTGTCTCTCTTCAGTAAAACCATGAATGTGGCTGCCACAATCCAGATACTCTTTGTACATTTACCTCTGCAATGAGGAGGTTTCTGCGCAGGTGAAATAGATAGTAGCATGACTGGGGAGACAGAGCGATGGACAATGACTTTTAGCCAGCTTTCTCAACGACTAGAATATGAATCTCAATGAATATGCCAGAGGATTAGATAGATCTGGAGACACACTCACTTCAGAATCAGATGCTTGCGGACAGTCTGGCTCAGTTTCAGACAGATACCAGGGAAAGAGAAGAAGCCAATGCCTTCAGGCCAAAATGGACCAAAGGCAAATGCTTTGACTTCCCAGTACATTTGTTCCCCCTCTCTGATTCCTTCTGCTCCCCACGTTTTCCAACGACAATGTTTTAACCGGATTCACGACCACAGCCTTGTGTGTTTCCTTGGTGTTTGCCTGCTCCTCCATCATCTGCCTTGGGGCTTCCAACTCTGGTTCCAAACCTTCCAATTCAGACCCAACTCGGATTATTAACCGGTTGTCAAGCATTTTAACTCCCCCTCCCATTCCCACACTGACCATTCTGTCCTGGGCCTCCTCCACTGTCAGAGTGAGGCCACACACAAATTGGAGGAATAGCTCCTCATACTTTGCTTGGGCAGCTAGCAACCCAGTGGTATGAATATTGATTACTTTAATTTTAAGTGACCCTTGCATTCTCTCTCTCTCTCTCTCTCTCTCTCTCTCTCTCTCTCTCTCTCTCTCTCTCTCTCTCTCTCTCTCTCTCTCTCTCTCTCTCTCTCTCTCTCTCTCTCTCTCTCTCTCTCTCTCTCTCTCTCTCTCTCTCTCTCTCTCTCTCTCTCTCTCTCTCTCTCTCTCTCTGTCTCTCTCTCTCTCTCTCTCTCTCTCTCTCTCTCTCTCTCTCTCTCTCTCTCTCTCTCTCTCTCTCTCTCTCTCTCTCTCTCTCTCTCTCTCTCTCTGTCCCTCCCCCACCCTGGTCATCCAGCTAGTTTCACTACTCGCATCCATATATCCCTTTGTTATCACTTCTTCTACAGCCAACAATAGACCATTGTGGGCTCCACTTTTCCTTGACCATCGGTGCCGGCTCTGATTTGTTCTGAACCTTTTTCCTACCTCTACTTTCCCTCTCCCCTGACTCTGCCTGAAGAAGGGTCTCGACCCGAAACATCACCTATCCTTTTTCTCCAGAGATGCTGCCTGATGCATTGAGTTACTCCAGCATTTTGTGCCTATCTTGGGTGTAAATCAGCAACTGCAGTTCCTTCCTGCACAGTACATGTCCTCCTTCTCTTATGATAACCCGACTTATGGACACTCATACATCTAAACGAGCTCTGATAGATATCAAATTCAAATGAGAACTAGTCTTGAAAACTAAAACAGTTAACATGTTAAGCTTCTCACATTTATCAGGCACTGCTGTCTCTTAAGAACACATGCTATTGGTTTCACCGCACAAGGCCACTCAACAGAGTTGCTTTGGAAATTTACAAGCAATTGCTTCTTTTGATATCTTTAGACTGTGACTTCAGAGATACAGCGTGGAAACAAGCCCTTTGGCTCAGTGGCCACTAGCGATCGCCACGTACACAAGCACTATCATACACACTAGGGACAATTTACAATTTACAGAAGCCACTTAACCTACAAACCTGTGTGTCTTTGGAGTGTGGAGAAACCCGTATCACCTGCAGAAAACCCCATGCAGTCAGAGGGAGAACGTACAATCTCCACATAGACAGCATCCATAGTCAGGACCGAACCCGAGTCTTTGGCACTGTAAAGTAGCAACTCTATCACTGCGTCACTGTGCTGCCTCCATCTGTACAACAATACACTGCTAAACAATGTAACTTTCACTGATATTTCAAACCCATCGAAACCTGCCATTGAGCATGGGACATGCCGATTTTGTACTGGGCAAGAGAAGATAATATATAAATGTTCATGTTAATTGGACATCATTTCACTGTTCATTGTGGAGGTATGGTTGCCGTACCGAGTGATTTTGTATACTTGCAGATTTGTGTACTCGCATGGAGTCTCTTACCTGGAGTTGGGGAATCGAGAACTCGAGGACATAGGTTTAAGGTGAAGGGGGAAAGATTTTATAGGAACCCGAGGGGGTAACATTTTTTATACAAAGGTTTGAGGGTGTATGTAACAAGCTTCCAGAGGAGGTAGTTGAATCAGGTACAATCACCACATTTAGGAAGCATTTAGACAGCTATGTGGATAGGATAGGTTTAGAGTGCTGTGGGTCAAACGCAGGCAGGTGGGACTAGTGTAGATGGTACATGTTGGTTGGTGTGGACAAGTTGGGCTGAAGAGCCTGTTTTCATGTTGTATGACTCTATGCTGATTTATAGACAAAATAAAGGTCTGTAAAAATGAACCCATTTGTAACCCTCGGACAGCCTGCATTTACTTGCTGCAAATCTTTTCAGATGCAGTGCTCAGATACACAAGTAATCTAGTGACAGTCAAGAGGTCAAAGAAGGTAATGGAAAGTCAGAGTTGGGTGTCTTCGGCGTGCTGTGACAACTCCCAATACGTGCACTAAAGCAAATTATATTTTACAAAATGTTCCATTAAATAATGGTGAAAATGTGTGGGATATTTCTGTGAAGCAACATGCATCATTTTGTTCCTGGTATGTAATTGCTTTTTGGGGAAGCAGGCTGTATTATTGAAGATTGATCACTGCAGCAGGGATCATATGTCAGAATCCCAGGGCAGCACGGTAGCGCAGCGGTAGAGTTGCTGCTTTACAGCTAATGCAGCGCCGGAGACTCAGGTTCGATCCTGACTACGGGTGCTGCACTGTAAGGAGTTTGTACGTTCTCCCCGTGACCTGCGTGGGTTTTCTCCGAGATCTTCGGTTTCCTCCCACACTCCAAAGACGTACAGGTATGTAGGTTAATTGGCTGGGTAAATGTAAAAATTGTCCCTAGTGGGTGTAGGATAGTGTTGGTGTACGGGGATCGCTGGGCGGCACGGACTTGGTGGGCCGAAAAAAGGCCTGTTTCCGGCTGTATATATATGATATGATAATCTGCTCCCTTATCTTTAAAATCATTGCAATTGCATTACATATAAAATGTGGCAAAACACACAATTAAGTGGTAAAAATAATCATCATCGTTTAATTACATATATGCACCAAAATTCACAGCAAACATCCATTCAAGGAAGATAATAATAGATTCTTGAAATTCAAGGAATAAGGGAAACATTGGTGTGTCAGAGGACCAGTTTAGTTCCACTGTATCTAGTTCTATTAGTTTCACTGTCCTCCTGATTAATTTTATTGTTTTATTGTTTGTTTCCCTCGGTGTCACCTTCCCCTCAGCCAACAATGAACTATTCTACATTTCCTTGGAGCATCATCTGCTTTGGTCTGTTCTTTTCACACTTTTGTACCTTTTTTTATCTCTAATTTCCCTCTCCTCTGACTCTCAGTCTGAAGAAGGGTCTCAACCCGAAACGTCACCCATTCTTACTCTCCAGAGATGCTGCCTCACCCACTGTTACTCCAGCACAGTCTTTCAGAGTCTCAGAATATAGAAGTTGGGAGGTCATGTTGCAGTTGTATATGACGTTGGTGAGGCCACATTTAGAGTATTGTGATCAGTTCTGGGCACCTGTTATAGGAAAGATGTTGTCAAGCTGGAAAGGGTACAAAGAAGATTTACGAGGATGTTGCCAGGACTAGAGGGTCTGAGCTATAGGGAGAGGATGAGTTGGCTGGGACTCTATTCCTTGGAGCACAGGAGGATGAGGGGTGATTTTATAGAGGTGTATAAGATCATGAGAGGAATAGATCGGGTAGATGCAGAGTCTCTTGGCCAGAGTAGGTGAATCTAGGACCAGAGGACATAGGTTTAAGGTGAAGGGGAAAAGGAATCTGAGGGATAACTGTTTCACACAAAGGGTGGTGGATGTATGGAACAAGCTGCTAGAGGAGGTAGTTGAGGCAGGGACCATCTCAACATTTAAGAAGCAGTTAGACAGGTGCATGGATAGGACAGGTTTGGAGGGATATGGACCAAATGCTGGCATGTGGGACTATTGTAGCTGGGACATGTTGGTCGGTGTGTGCAAGTTGGGCTGAAGTGCATGTTTCCACACTGTATCACTATGACACTATGTTTATTTTACTCAGAGAAGGAGAATCAAGAGCCAGATGATATACGTTTATGGTGAGAGGGGGAAAAATTAATAGGAACCTAAGGGGCAGGTTTTTCCACGTAAAGGTTGGTGGGTATACTGAACGAGCTGCTGGAGGAAGTAGTTTAGGCAGATATTATAACAACACTGGAGACACAGGAGAGGTACATGAATAGGGAATGTTTAGAGGGATATGGGACTAGTAGAGATGGGACATCTTGGTTGGCAGAGGCACGTTGGGCCGAAGGGCCTGTTTCAATGCCATATGACTCTATGACTATGGCAAAGTAAGCTCATGCAATCTTCTGATGCACTCCAATGCTCTTCCTGATGAATTAAAACCTTGTACCTCAGCTGCAAGTTTAGAAACTTCATGAAATTGCTGGTATAATCGCAGATAGTAGTGAAATTAATTCGTAGAGGCGTTGAAACAAGGAACAAATACTGGATTACAAAGAAGACCGCTGGAATAGCTCAGTGGGCAGACAGCATCTGAGGAGAAACTTCATTCATACATTGTGTGGGGTCATTAGCCGAGACCCTGCAGTAGAGAGAGACCAATGCTGTAGCAAGGGCTCAAGGGGGGTCAGGGTGAGGGTGGGGGTGGGGGAGGGGAAGAGGGAAGGAGGAGAGGGAGGGGGAGGGGAGGCGGGGAGGAGGGGAGGGGGGGAGGGAGGGGGAGGTGAGGAGGGAGGGGGAGGAGGGGAGGGAGGGGGAAGGAGGGGCGGCACGGTAGCGCAGCGGTAGAGTTGCTGCTTTACAGCGAATGCAGCGCCGGAGACACAGGTTCGATCCTGACTACGGGTGCTGCACTGTAAGGAGTTTGTACGTTCTCCCCGTGACCTGCGTGGGTTTTCTCCGAGATCTTCGGTTTCCTCCCACACTCCAAAGACGTACAGGTATGTAGGTTAATTGGCTGGGTAAATGTAAAAATTGTCCCTAGTGGGTGTAGGATAGTGTTAATGTACGGGGATCACTGGGCGGCACGGACTTGGAGGGCCGAAAAGGCCTGTTTCCGGCTGTAGATATATGATATGATATGAGGGGAGGGAGGGGAGCAGGGGAGGATAGGGTGTTGCACCAATGCAGGAGAGGCAACCCTAGGGGGGAGGGGGGGAGGATTGCGGGAGGGGGGGGGGGGGAGAGGGAGGGGGGCTGGTGGGGGACCACTGTTGGTAGGTACTCACCACTGCTGACCGGGAGCACCCCACAAGCCTTGCCATTTCAGAAATGCTCTGACCCAGTCGTCTGGCCATAACAATTTGGCCCTTGTCACAGTCGCTCAGGTCTATACTCCTGCCCATTTCTCCTGCATCCAACACATCAACTTCAAGAACTGACTGTTCACTTGCTGCCTAATAGATCCCACCCCTTGACAGGTGCCATTGTAACAAGATTACCAATGTTACTCACTTCACTTGTCAGTGGTCATAATGTTTTGGCTGATCGGTGTATGTGGCTCCAGTCAATTTAACTAGATTGATTCCACTGAAATAAAAAGATGAATCAGAATACAAGTCCAACGACAAAGTGGAACAACAGCGAAGGCAACGGCAAAATGTTGCAAGGAAATTGTACAAGGAAAAGCAGCAAGACTAGGTAAATGTTCAATGGTTCAATGGTACTTATTGTCAGGTACAGTGCAATGCATTGTTATATGCCGTTCAGTATCAAGTATCACTATACATAAGCACTTAGATAAGCATCAGATACAGTACAAGTATATAGCAGTAGTACACTGAGACAGTAGACAGAATTGCCAGATTTGGCACCATTTTCAAGTCCCAGTTGTTATAGATGTAGAGTTCTGAACCTGACTAGGAAGGCCGTTGTCCTGGCGATGTTGCAGGGCCGGCCTGGCCAAGTGTCGCTGTTGGTGTCCTCCGCTGCTCTGTGCTGCTGTAGACCATGTCCAGTCCATTCGCACAGCCTCTTGGAGTGGCGCCCGGGCCAGCCGAGCCCCAGGCTGCAGCACGGCCTTCAGCAGCCCACTCCACCGTCTAGGCACTGCACTGCCTCCTGCAGCCGGTCTGCTTACCAGTCCTCTGACTCCCTCCTCTTTGGTCCACGGGGCGAGCCAGGCCGGGTTTGGTGGCTTCCCTCTCCAGGCTGGTGAAAAGAGATGTAATGGAGATGCTAAATACATACTCAAAAGTGGAATGAGGAAATCAAAGTTAAACTAGCAAAATGACGGCAGGAATTCAAGAATGCAATAAAAAATAAGTATTTGGTTGAGTCATACTTTCAAAATCAGCTCAGACCCACCATTAGGAATTAAAAGGGATTAATGAAGAACAACAAGCTAATAACCTGCCATGTGAAAATAATATTCTTTTGGCCTAGAATCCGTTCTCTTTTCTCGTATGCTGGAACTGTTTAAGTTGGATGGGCCTGTTCATAAGAATTCACATGCCAGCTAACATTCATTGGTTCTAGTCCCCAGCAGAAACTGCACACTAGCACAAATTGTCTTCAAGAAAACACAGTGTTGGAGGAACTCAGCGGGTCAGGCAGCATCTGTGGAGGGTTTGGACAAGCGAGGTATCGGGTCAGGGCCCTTCTCACCCTTGCTGCTGTGAATGAATCTCTCACCCGTGTCTCCTCTGTGTCCCACAATTCTGTTCTCACTCCCTCTCCCCCTAGACAGAATAAGGATAGAATTCATCCTGGTCCTCATCAATCAGTCTGAAGAAGACCCCAAACATCACCTGTACATTCCAATCACAGATGCTTCCTGTTTCGGTGAGTTCCTTCAGCACTTTGTGTTTTTCTCAAGATTCCAGCTTCAACAATTCCTCGTGTCAAGGGATATTATCTTTTTGATCTTGGACAGCACTTCAAGATGCTATGGCTACAATGGGCATTAATGGCCAGCTGCAGCTAGGACTGTGGAAATGGCGCCAATACCTGGAGACTCTTACATATGGACTCAGTGGGCTGTTTCTATGCATTTTGTACTTAATCGGGGATTGTGCTTATGTATGGCAATAATCTCACTGATCAGTATGCTAAAAAAGAATTTCACATTACCTTGGTACACGTGATAATAAAGAACCATTGAGCCATTGAAGAATACGGATGACTTGTTTCCATTCTTGTTGTGTGTGTTCTAAGGGGCCGATGCGATCCACAAGCTCTGCTACAAGTGGCGACAGAGAGAGTGGGTTTCTAACTTGAGGTTATCAATGCCTTTCCAAATACACCTTCGCCACTTTGATGAGTCTTGGCAAGGGATTCTATGAGTCCGTGGGCACATTACACATTTCTAAGGAGGCTTTGCAAAACACCAATGAACTGTTTCCTTAATCCACTTGGTATTCTCTGACGATGATAGAGCACAGAGAGGAATTTCAGTATCAGGTGGTCAATGTCAGGCACACAAGGATGAAGATGTGCCATTGGAGATGAGTGAATGTAATTCGGGCCTCAGAATGGGGACATGGTCTTGGGAAAGGTTGCTGATATTGGCTTGTTTATTCTGCCAGTGGATTTGGGGAATGTTGCAGAGACTGCCTTAGTACTATCATTCCAGGGAAGGTAGCTGAGGCAGGTACTATAACAGCATTTAAAAGGCACTTGGACAGGGACATAGACAGAAAAGGTTTAGAGGGATATGGGTCAAACACAGGCAAATGAGACTAGCTTTGATGCAGAAACCTTAGATGGGGCATTTTGGTTGGCATGGACGTTGGGTTGAAGGGCTTATTTTGCATGCTGTATGAATCTATGAGTCTGAGAACCTTTATAACTATGCAGCTATCTTGGTTCTGTTTGAGGTTGAAGACCATGTGAGACGAAGCACAAGAACATAAGATCAGCTCATACTGGCCCAATTCATCCAGCTCAGTTCTATGCCAAGCCACCACGTGCAAGTGCATTCCTTGGACCCTGGAAATCAGCTGTGGAAGGAGGTGAGTGAGTCCTGTTATTACTGGGCTGTCTGCCAACTGACTCACCTGGGAAAGTTGCTGGAATGAATCACGTTACTCTGTCTACAAGAACAACTCAAGGATATTGATTTCTTTGATGCAGGCCAGAGGATTTAGAGCCGTTATTTATGCAGCAGAGTAAGAATGTGGGGCTCGCTGCCACCTGGAGTGAAGAAAGCAGTTAGGATCAATGCCTTGGTTCAGAACTTACTTCAGTTCCTCGTTCATTACCGAGATATTTCAACACCCAACAAAGGCAGGAATCTGCTTCCAGTTTGCTGATTTGGCACCGTGACATTGGAAAATAACATTAGTGTAACTCTTGTAGGCCCGAGTGATACTCCATTGTATTGCTGAAATATTTGCTGACATTAACATATTCTGCTGACCGTCAGATGATCTCAGAGATTGTGCTCAAGGGACAGTATCTGAAGATTTTGCAGGCCATCAAAATTAATCCCACCACCCCACCCTGAGGCACACCATTTATCCTGCCCACTATCTCCCTTCGCTTCCACCTACATCCCTCCCTCTGGCTTTACATTTCACTCTCCTTATCTGACAGCCCTTTGTCTCCCTGATTCCTTTCGGTCTCTTTTTGTCTCCTTTTGTTTCCCCTTTGTGTCCTTTTCAGCTCTTGTCTTTATCCACCCATCTTCCAATCAAATCACCCTCAGGTCCACCTATAAGTTGCCACTTTTTTTGTCCCGCCCACAGCTCTTTTCCAGTTTTCTATCCCCCTACTACAATCAGTCTGAAGAAGGTTGCCAACCCGAATTGCCAAACCCACGCGGTCACAGGGAGAATGTTCAAAACCTTTTTTCCCAGAGTTGAAATGTCAAAGACTTGAGGGCAGAGCTTTAAGTTTAGAGGTACAGCGTGGAAACAGGCCCTTCGGCCCACCATGTCCACACCAACCATCGATCACCCTCACACAATAGGGTGTGTTATCCCTATTCTATGTTATCCCACTTTCTCATCCACCTCCTACAAACTAGTGGCAATTTACGGAAGCCAATTAACCTACAAACTCGCGCATCTCTGGTAAATCGGAGCACCCAGAGAAAACCCACGCAGTCACAGGGAGAACATGCAAACTCCCCACAGACAGCACCCAAGGTCAGGATCGAACCAGGGTCTCTGGAGTTGTGATGCAGCAGCTCTACTAGCTGCTATGAGCACTGTACAGACTAAGCAGTGGCTTTGGAAAATTTCCAAACAGATTTTCATATTTTGTTACAACACGGATGGCTTTTCGTCCCATTGACTCTATGCCTGCTCACAGAGTATCCCATTCCTCACTAGTTGTCATTGTAACCTGTTCTCCCACATTCCCATCAACTCCTCTTAGATTGTATCACTCACCCACATGCTAGTGCCGAAATACAGAAGCCAATTCATCTACTGAACTGCTTGCCTTTGAGGTGTGCGATGAAAGTTGAAGCAGGTTGTATGTCAACATTTAAAACATTTGCACAGGTACTTGGGTAGGAAAGGTTCAGAGGTATACTGGCCAAACACGGGCAGGTGTCATGGAGTCATAACGTCATAGAGTCATACGATGTGGAAACAGGCCATTCGGCCCAACTTGCTCATGCCGACCAACCTGTCTCATCCACACTAGTCCTACCTGCCTGCATTTTACCCATATCCCTGCAAATCTATCCTATCCATGTACCTGTCTTAAGTGTTTCTTAAACATTGCGATAGTTCTTGTCTCAATTACCTCCTCTGGCAGCTCTTTCCATATACCTATCACCATTTGTGTAACCCCCTCGGGTTACCATTAAATCTATCCCCCCTCATCTTAAACTTATGTCCTCGGGTTATCAATTTTGCTGCTCTGGGTAAAGGATTCTGGAACTAGTGTGGTCCTCGTGTGGATGAGGCATCTTGGTCGGAATGGCCAAGTTGGGCCGAAGGGCTTGTGTCCGTGCTGTATGACTCTATGACTCTATGTGGGATGAAAATGAAGCACCCAGGGGATACCCATAGATGCATATAGAGAACATTCAAACTCCACATAGACAGCACCCAAGGTCAGGATTATTCTCGTCATGGGAGCAGTGATATTGCATCTCTTCTGGCTTCGTCAGTGCACTGGCCTGGCTTCTGCCTGATGTAGGTGGCACGGTGGCTCAGCTAGTAGTGCTGCTGCCTCACAGCACCACGGATCCAGGTTCAATCCTGACCTTGGCTGCTGTCCATGTGGAGTTTGCACATTATCCCTGTGACCGTGTGGGTTTCCTTCGGGTGCTCGTTCCCTCCCACATCCTAAAGGTAAGTGGGCTTGTAGGTTAGTTGGCCTCTGTAATTTGCCCCTAATGTGTAAGGAGTGGATGAGAAAGTGGGATAAATAGAACTAGTGTGCACAGGTGATCAATGGTCGATGTGGACGGTGGGCTGAAGGGCCTGTTTCCATGCTGTATCTTTATACTTTAAACTTTAGACTTTAGAGATACTGCATGGAAAAAGGCGCTTTGGCCCACTAACTCTGTGCCAACCAGTGACCACCCCCTCACTAGCACTATCCTACACACTTGGGACAATTCACAATTTTACCAAAGCCAATTAACTACCAACCTGCATGTCTTTGGAATGTGGGAGGAAACCGGAGCACCTGGAGAAATCCCATGCAGTCACAGGGAGAACCTACAAACTACATACAGACAGCACCCATAGTCAGGATCGAACCTGGGTCTCAGGCGCTGTAAGGCAGCAACTCTATTGTTGCGGCACTGTGCCACCCCATTCTCTAAACTAAGCTAAACGTGACCAAATGCCTTTCAATTCATGAAAATACATTAAGATGGCCAATTCTTCCTCCTACTGGAGAAATCAGGTGTAGTGCCAAGCACATTTCATCTCACATGTGCAAGGCAGCAGAGTATTGATTTTCCCTGAAAGTGGCGGTAACACAGCCAGCAGTTAAGAGGGCTCCCAAAATCATTTCTCATCCCATGGACCCTAAACTGTCTAATGCTCTAAATGGTTGAAGAAAGAAAAAAAAAATCTCAAGAAATTACAGATGCTGGAATCTTGAGCAATACACCAGGTGCCAGAGGAAGTCAGCAGGTCAGGCAGCATTAGTAGAGAGAATGGATAGGAGACCTTTTGTGTCAGGACCCTTTTAGGACATGTCTGACCCAAAACGTCGTCAATCCATTCCCTCCACAGATGCTTGGTTTAGTTTATTATTGTTCAGTGTATCGAGCGAGGTACAGTGAAAAGCTTTTGTTGGTGTGCTATCCAGTCAGAGAAAAGACTATACATGAATACAGTCAAGCTGTCTGCAGTACATAAATAAAGGATAAAGGGAGCAACGTTTAGTGCAAGATATACCATTGAAATCTGATCGTTCGATTAAATATAGTTCAAAGTCCACAGTGAGGTAGATGGGAGGTCGGTACCCGATAACAGCTGGGAAGAAACTGTCCCTGAAACTGGAGGTCTGTATTTTCACACTTCTGTACCTCTTGCCTGATGAGAGAGGGGAGAAAAGAAAGTGACCGGGGCGAGACTGGTCCTTGATCATGCTGGTAGCCTTGCCGAGCAAGCATGAAGTTTAGATGGAGTGGATGGAAGGGAGGCTGGTTTGTGTGATGGTCTGGGCAAGATGCTGACTGACACCTTGAATTCCTCCAGCACACTGTTTTATTGAGAAAATAATAAAATTGATTTAGTTCAGTGACCACTGAACCCACTCCCCCCCAACCCCCTCTTTATGATTTGTTACAGTGTCCAACACTGCTTTGTCATGAGGGGAACAGCTCAAAGACTCACACATTACATCCATCACAATTATAAGACATCCAAGCAACCCGGTGATGTAGTTCCATGAAACTGTCGGTTTCCTCCCACATTCCAAAGACGTGCAGGTTTATAGGTTATATAATATAAGAAAATAACTGCAGATGCTGGTACAAATCGAAGGTATTTATTCACAAAGTGCTGGAGTAACTCAGCAGGTCGGGCAGCATCTCGGGAGAGAAGGAATGGGTGACGTTTCGGGTCGAGACCCTTCTTCAGGTTTATAGCTTAATTGGCCCTAACGTGCAGTGTACAGGTGACTGTTGGTTGGCAGGGACTCGGTGGGCTGCAGGGCCTGTTCCATGCTGTATCTCTAATCTAAACAAATAGCTGGGATAACTCAGGGGGTCAAGCAGCATGTCTGGAGGACATGGAGAGGTTACGTTCCAGGTTTGAACCCTTCTTCAGACCTTCTGAAGAAAGGTCTCAACCTGAAATGTCACCCATCCATGTGTCTGTCCCCAGAGATGTTGCCTGACCCATTGTATTATTTCAGCTCTTTGTATTCTACATAAGATTCCAGCATTTGCTACTCCTTGCATCTCCTGTATACGTACTACATGGAAACGTTTCTCATGTCGGGGTGAGAAATCCATTTCCTATCATTGTTCCTGATAGCAATTGCTACCTACAAAGCCCTTAAGTTAGTGCGACTGTTGTGCTTGGCACTAGTGGGATAGTCTAGGACCGGAGGGCACAGCCTCAGAATAAAAGGACGTTACTTTGGAAAGAAGATGTGGAGGAATTTCTTTAGCTAGAGGGTGGTGAATCTGTGGAAATGATTGCCATAGACAACTGTCATTGGGATATTGACAGATTCTTGATTAGTAAGCGTGTGAAGTGTTATGGGGTAAAGACAGGAGAATGGTGTTGAGAGGGAAAAATAGATCAGCCACGATTGAATGGCGGAGTAGACTCAATGGACCAAATGGCCTGATTCTGCTTCTATGACTAATGAACTTGTGAACTTATGAGCACCTTTGTTATTTAATGTGCATGGTAATCATTCACAATGCCCAAAAAGTGCAATAGTGCCGATTTATTGTCCACTTACAACCACTGATCATATGCATCCATCCTGTGTCCGTGCTGCATCTCTGATTCACAATCCTTCCAATGCTGACAAGTTCCATCCGACAGAACACTTTCATCAAATCTCCAGCACCAGTCTCTGTGGGTGGCACGGCAAGGGAATGCTCATCCACCTAAAAAAACATCGCAGTCAGACAGCTTCATATCAAGAACAGCACCAGGGCTGTGGGAAGGTGGTGGAATGATTTACAGTAATTTGCTTGAGTCAGGGTGATCTGCTATCAAGTCATTTGCCGGTGTTGAGGCAGCGGGAGGTGAATAGAGAAAAGCTCAAAAACAAGAAAAGCTGCCGTATAAGTATCTTTCACATACCCTGTGACCTAGGAATGCACCTGTGTTTCTTTCTTCTTCAGGATTAAGCCAGCATTACCAATCCCCCCTAATGCTACTATTAAAAAACACAAATTGAATAGAGCTTAGTGCTGAGTGATCAGGGGTATGGGGAGAAGGCAGGAATGGGGTACTGATTGAGAATGATCAGCCATGATCACATTGAATGGCGGTGCTGGCTCGAAGGGCCGAATGGCCTCCTCCTGCACCTATTGCCTATTGTCTATATTGTCTATTGAAACAGGCCGTACTGAGTTTACTTTGGTTTAGTTTATTGTCACGTGTACTGAGGTACAGTGAAAAGTGTTTTGTTGCTGCTAACCAGTCAGCAGAAACACCGCTCATGATTACAATCGAGCTGTCCACAGTGTACACATACATGATAAAAGGAACAACATTGAGTGAGATTAAGAAGAGGAGCACAGTTAAAGTAAGAAATGCTGCCGTTGGAGTAGAGGTTAAAAAGAGTGGAGTGATTGTAATGAGTGACTGCAGACCAGCACGCAGAGAGTCACCTGACTTGGGCACCATCTTTAGGCCCTCTGCGTCCACGCTGATCATCGATTACCCATTCACACTAGTTCTTGTCCTACACACCAGTGGCAAATTTACATAGGCCTACATGGATAGGACAGGTTTGGAGGGATATGGACCAAATGCTGGTAGGTGGGACTAATGTAGCTGGGACATGTTGGCCAGTGTGGGCAAGTTGGGCCAAAGAGCCTGTTTCCACGCTGTGTCACTCTGTGACTCTCTAATTAACCTACAAACCTGCATGTATTTGGAATGTGGGATGAAACCAGAGCACCCGGAGAGAACCCATGCGGCCACAAGGAGAACGTACAAAATTCTGCACAGACATCACCCATAGTCAGTATCGAACCCGGTCTCTGGTGTTGTGAGGCAGCAGCTCTACCAGCTGCATTACTGTACCACTATCATTTTAATAGGTTTTACAGGATGTAAATGAATATACAAGGTGGTCCCAAGGTTATGGCAATTTGCAACTCTTCTAAACTTATCTCACACCTTTTGTCCTTTCATCTCTGGCCTTTGTCCAACAATCTGCCTATTTAAAACTCCCTCATCTGTAAGGACAGGTGAATACCTGTGAATACAGGTGAATACAGGTGAATACAGGTGAATACCTGTGAATACCTGTCCCTTACGAGGCCTTGGCCTGTCCCTCTTTTTTTCCAGGTTTCTTCCCCACCCCCTCAATCAGTCTGAAGAAGGGTTCCGACTCAAAACGTTACCTATCCATGTTCTCCAGTGATGCTGCCTGACCTGTTAAATTAACCCAGCACTGTGTTTTCTAGGAGTATGGATAACATGGAAATTTGATTTTAGGTCTCCGGCGCTGTAAGGCAGCAACTTTACTGCTGCACCATTCGTTAATGAGAGGTAAGTAAGTTTGTGTTATTGCTTGGCCTGCAGGCATAGACTAAATGGGCCGAGTGGCCTCCTTCTGTGTTGCTTTGGAACATGAAGTAGTCAGTACCTGGGTGGAAGGGGACTTTAGCACCAGCTAAAGGTAAGGATTGGTGAGGCAGTAATAGATCACAGCCATTTACTGCAAGATTACCTGGAGCCAGTTCAAATATCAGAACATCATTGCCAGTAGCTGTGGAGATGATGATGGCCCTCAATTTCTGCACGGCAGGACCATTCTGTTCACCTATTGGGAACATATTGTGGGATGCAATTAACAAGCAATTATTAGCCTGAGTTGTTCTGGCAAAAACTGCATTGAGTGCCTCCACCAAACTGAGAGGATTAATAGTAAACCAACAGCTTTGGGATTAGAAGGAGATTTGACGGGGTTGGACTACCAATTTTTCTGGTGTGAATTGACCTTATTTAGTTCAAAGAAGGTGCTGTGAAAATGACAGGGGTCATAAAGATATCATCAATCCAGCATTTAAACTGGAGCATTGCGTACATCACCATTGAAGGCCTCCTTACCAACCAATTCTGTCAGGATAGGCACAAAATGCTAGAGTAACTCATTGGGTTAGGCAGCATCTCTGGGGAATATGGATAGGTGATGTTTCATGTCAGGACCCTTCTTCAGACTCTTCATTCTTCAATTTGAGGAAGATTCCTGATCTGAAACATCACCTATCCATCATCCCCAGAGTTGCTGCCTGACCTGCTTAGTTGCTTCAGCATTTTTTCTCTACCTTTGGTATAAATCAGCATCTGCAGTTCCTTTTTATTACAATTCTGTCAGGATTTGGATCAAAGGCCAGTACAGGTCAAGGAAGATAAATGTTAAATGTTGAAACAAAGAACTGCAGATGCTGGTTTATACCAAAGATATACATAAAGTGATGGAGTGCCTCAGCGGGTCAGGCAGCATCTCTGGAGAAAAAGGATTGGTGATGTTTTGGATCTGAAGAAGGGTCCCAACTTGAAATATTACCCATCCTTTTTTTCCAGGGATGCTGCTTTGATTCGTTGATTTACACCAGCACTTTGTGTCCATCTTTATGTTAAACAACACCTCGTATACCTGTACTCCTTTCCCACAATCTCCCAATGGCAGACATCTCCCACCCATATTGGCGTCTGCTGCCTATAGTCAGGCAGTCAATTCTGCCATTTTGGGCTCGCGTCAGAGCATGAATAACACCACGTGGCCTGAGACATAAAGATGTCAATGCTGCCTCATGCTCACCCCATCAGCGACCCAAGTGGGGAGAAGAGAGATTAACAATGAAACATTGAGCAAAGAATACTAAACTTTGGGATGGGTGTTTTCAATTTGTGAACCTATTTTTTGCTACAATTAAAAAAATCTCACCATTCGCCATGTTTAGAAATAGACTGCATCAAAATGAAATGCGTTTTAGACTTTAGAGTTTAGAGATACAGTGCTGAACTGACCCTTCTTCTTTCCTCTCCTGTCAGGCAAGAAGATATAGAAACTTAAAAGTGCGCACCATCAGAGTCAGGAACAGCTTCTTCCCCGCTGTTATCAGACCTGAACAGTCCCATCAAAAGCTAGTGTACTGTCCGATTCACCTCTACCCCATTGTGGACATTAGACTTTGTCGATGGTACTGGCCCACTAGAATGCTGTGAATTATATTCTGCACTCTGTATCTTCCCCTTTATCTCTTCCCCTACCCTTTGTACCCGAGTTTGACTTGATTATAGTTATGTTTGGCATGATTTGATCTGATTGATAGCATACAAAACAAAGCTTTTCACTGTACCCCAGTACATGTGACAATAATAAGCCTAAATTCTAAATCCTTAATTTCCAACAGTTTTCTACAGGTAGACATCTAATGCCAATGGGTTCACCCATTGCCACATGCTCCATTCTATCACCGCCGATTCCATTTGGTCAATGGCAACATCTCGGCTGTAATCTCTGCACCTTAATGGACCTGATACATCACAAAGATTGTCCATCTCCAAGACAGTGTTTTCTGACAGTGTATTCCATTCTGCATTGCTGGAGGCAAGGACAAAAACAATAAATGCTGAGAACAGCACCACATAAGAAAGGTATAATTTGAAATCCAGTGTTTATACCTCCTTCCTGCAGAAACAGTTCTAATAAAATAGGCTCCTTGCCAGTTCCAGAGCTTTCTCTGACTGGAGATAAATGGGAAGCAGCATCATTGTGTATCCAGCTGACAGTGACTTAAATCATAACGACACAGGCTAAAATTATCGCTGCTAAATTCTGCATGTTATTGCATGGAGATTTTGTTCAAAGGTACTTTTTTGCCTAACCTGAAGGAGCAATATTAATCTGCATTGATTTAATAGGAGATTCTCTCAAAGCACATAACTTGCACTCAATCAAACTGCCATTCCAGTTTAAATTGTGCAGAGCTGTAAAAGTGATTATTGTCTAATCCAGATCTGTGGCTCTAAATGAATTTGAACTGTCAGGTGTTAGGCTGAATTTTTTCCAGAGCTGTGTTTATGAAGTTAAAACCAGAGTAATGGAAGACTTGCCTTCCTCACCATTCAATGTCAGCTGCAAATTCTTTCCCAAACATTTGCATTTTGTCTGTTTTATTTGTTTAACTAGTTCTAGTCAAAAACTTCCAATTCCTGGGCGTGCATATCTCTCCATATTGGCCTTGGTCCCAGTACATTGATGCAGTCATAAAGAAAGGCCGTCAATGCCCCTACATTCTTAGATGTTCGAGGAGATTTGGTAGGTCGATTAATACTCTCTTGAACTTCTACAGGTGTACAGGAGAGGGCATCTTGACTGGTTGCATCACGGCCTGGTTTGGCAACTCGAACGTCCAGGAACAAAGAAGATTGTAAACAGTGGTGAGCATGGCCCATTCTGTCACGTGTACTAACCCCCCCCCACCATCGAAGCGGTCTACAATAGTCACTGCCTCAAAAAGGCAGCCAGCATCATCAGAGACTCACAACCATCCTAGCCATGCTCTCATTTCAGTCCTGCCATTAGGAAAAAGGTATAGGAGCCTCAAAACTATAATGTCCAGATTGAGGAGCTGCTTCTTCAGGCTTCTACGTCCATCAGGCTATTAAACATTACAGCCTCCATATGTATATAACATATAACATATAACAACTACAGCATGGAAACAGGCCTGTCCGGCCCTACCAGTCCACGCCGACCATTCTCCCTGACCTAGTCTCATCTACCTGCACTCAGACCATAACCCTCCAATCCCCTCCTATCCATATACCTATCCAATTTACTCTTAAATAATAAAATCGAGCCAGCCTCCACCACTTCCACCGGAAGTCCATTCCATACAGCCACAACCCTCTGAGTAAAGAAATTCCCCCTCATGTTACCCCTAAACCTTTGTCCCTCAATTCTGAAGCTATATATATATATATATGTACTGAACTTTTTTGGTGTTCACAGAGTTTACTGATCTGGTGTCCTGCTACATGTAAGAATTTCCTTGTTTCATTTCGGGACATACGGCAATAAAGCACTCTTGATTCTCTTGTTATAAAATCACATCCATTGTAAGACAACGGGAGCCTTTTTCAGACTATTGTTACTGTGCGAGGTCAGTATTTCACCTGCAGTACATTGAGTTTCAAGTGGTGAAATGTGATGTAAAATGTGTTGTAACTCATTGCCATCCATTTCACATTATCGTACAAGAGCAATCCAAGAAGAAGGGTCTCGACCCGAAACACCTATGCATGTTCCCCAGAGATGCTGCCTGGCCTGCTGAGCAGTGTTGAAGTGCTAATTTTTTAGGTGCCGGAGCTGTCACTGGTGCCGGTGCGGCCACTGTTAAATTCCCCGCTTGTTAAAATTCCCCGCCGTTTATTTTGGCTTTTTTTTACAGAGGTGCCGGAGCGCTCCAGTCGCACTGCACCCCTGCCGCTGAGATACACCAGCACTTTGTTCCTTTTTTTGTAAACCAGCATCTGCAGTTCCTTGTTTCTCCAATCCAAGTACTTCCAATACACAATAGGTGCAGGAGTAGGCCATTCAGCCCTTCGAGCCAGCACCGCCATTCAATGTGATCATGGCTGATCATTCTCAATGAGTACTCCATTCCTGCCTTCTCCCCGTACCCCCTGACTCCGCTATCCTTAAGAGCTCTATCTAGCTCTCTCTTGAATGCATTCAGAGAATTGGCCTCCACTGCCTTCTGAGGCAGAGAATTCCACAGATTCACAACTCTCTGACTGAAAAAGTTTTTCCTCATCTCTGTTCTAAATGGCCTACCCCTTATTCTTAAACTGTGGCCTTTGGTTCTGGACTCCCCCAACATTGGGAACATGTTTCCTGCCTCTAATGTGTCCAACCCCTTAATAATCTTATATGTTTCGATAAGATCCCCTCTCATCCTTCTAAATTCCAGTGTATACAAGCCTAGTCGCTCCAGTCTTTCAACCTATCCTAATCTGTTCACATACTCTTAGCAGTCAGGCTTCTACTCTATATCTCTCTTCTCTGATTTATTGCCAATTTGGGATTCAAGCATCTTCATCACTCACTCCAGAATTAAACTGGCTCTACCGGCTGAATGTATCCGAGGAAGAAGTATCTGGATTACCCTTCCAGTCAGATATGAGAGCAAAATCATTTGCACTGGATAACCAGAAAGATCGTGAGGAATTGGGAAGTGGCTTGGATTTAATGGCGTGCTCGCTGGAATTGGAGAAGAGTGCGAACCAGAGGAGTGTCAGTCTTTCACCAAAATGATGATCTTTCAGATGAAATACAAGCCTGTTTCAGTCATTAGGAATCTTTAACATGTGTTTAACATGGATGGGATCATCCAGATCCCATTGCTCCATGGCTCCTCCAGCACCATATAATGATGTGTGTTCTTGCTGCTACTGAGTATCCCAACCTGCATGAAAAGAGATGAGGAAAAACTTTTTCAGTCAGAGTTGTGAATCTGTGGAATTCTCTGCCTCAGAAGGCAGTGGAGGCCAATTCTCTGAATGCATTCAAGAGAGAGCTAGATAGAGCTCTTAAGGATAGTGGAGTCAGGGGGTATGGGGAGAAGGCAGGAACGGAGTACTCATTGAGAATGATCAGCCATGATCACATTGAATGGCGGTGCTGGCTCGAAGGGCTGAATGGCCTACTCCTGCACCTATTGTCTATTGGAAGTACTTGGAATGTTTCAGTCATTAGGAATCTTTAACATGGAAAATAGGATTTTTGGAAACTTTTTGGAAGGACAGTTGGTCGGCAGAATTGGAAGCCCACTGAAGCTGCATTTGAACTTATTTCCGAAGATGCCTGGAAGAGCAATAGTCATCCAGATTCCATTGCTCCATGGCTCCTCCAGCACCATATAATGATGTGTGTTCTTGCTGCTACTGAGTATCCCAACCTGGATGGATACAACCCACAGCAGCCCCTGGAACTAGTAAGGCCAGGGCATGCATTGTCCTGGGTATAAAACCCTTGTTTATGCTGTGAAACAGAGATGACATTATGGTCAGCATCCCCACTTCAATCGTGGCCCCAAAACTTCACCATCCTTAATGCACCTATATCCCTAGTTGACTAATATAGACTGCGATTCTTGGTGTACCACTTGCTCGGCCAATATAAATGAAGTTGGGATGTCAAAATCATAACTATCTTTTCACAGCATGCTCTGAGGCTAGTTAAGCCCAAGGTTGCCAATGGCTACAGTGAGTGATTTTCACATCTTATTAAGGCACTTCACATCTATTTTCAAGAGTCTCACTTAATTATACAAATCCTGATAAGCACAACTCAACATAATTAACATCTGTGTTGGAAGGAACTGCAGATGCTGGTTTAAACTGAACTTAGACACAAAAAGCTGGAGTAACTCAGCAGGTCAGGCAGCATCTCTGGAGAGAAGGAATTGTTGTGATATTGCTGGGACTACTTTGTGTATCCAAGAACTACTTTGTATGGCTGTGTATATAAGTGATGGGTGTGATTAGGCAGTCACTCTGGATCCAGGCGGCCTTGGAATAAACAGCCTGGAGTACAAGCTGCACCATGATAACATCTTAAACATGTGCACTCGTGGTCCGTCCAGAGTCACAACAAAGGTACAACAGGTACCGGACCACGAAGAACAACATGGTGGCAGCGGTTTGGGTGTTTAGCCTAGAAAAAGAAAACAACAAAAATCCCAAGAAAAAAAGTTAACAAGTGCGTAAGAAAGAAGAAAAAAAAAAGAAGGTTAACAAAAAGGAACCCAGCAAAAAGGTTAACAGGAAGATAAGATAGAGCCCTGAAGAACGAAAAAAGTTTCCCGCTCGGTAAGGGGCCAATATCAGTAGTCAGCGGCGAGCTGCCGGCGGCGCTGAGGGCGGTGTGTGAAGGCCCACATCGCGCCCCAGCACCTGTGCAGGCCCGAGATTGGGAGCCTGCGACTGCTTCGCGGGGGAGAGACCGGAGGCGACCGGGAGACCCGACACACACGGATATGTGCGGTGACCGGGGAAGACCGACACCCATGGAGGTGTGCGGCAACCGGAGGAGACCGGGAGACCCGACACCCACGGAGGTGTGCGGTGACCGGGGAAGACCGACACCCATGGAGGTGTGCGGCGGCCGGGAGAGCCCTGGAGGAGACCGACACCCACGGAGGTGTGCGGCGACCGGGAGAGCCCCGGAGGAGACCGACACCCACGGAGGTGTGCGGCGACCGGGAGACCCGACACCCACGGAGGTGTGCGGTGACCGGAAAGACCGGGAGACCCGACACCCACGGAGGTGTGCGGTGACCGGGGAAGACCGACACCCACGGAGGTGTGCGGCGACTGGGGGAGGCTGACACCCACGGAGGTGTGCGGCGACCGGGAGAGCCCTGGAGGAGACCGACACCCACAGAGGTGTGCGGCGACCGGAGGGGGTCGGCGACTGGAGGGACCGACCACCCGCGGAGGTGCGGCGGCCGGTAAGGCCGAGGCACTAAATACTCACCCAGGCGCGTCGACCGTAGAGTCGGGACGGCCCTGGGTCCGAGGCAGCGGCAGCGCGTTGGAGTTTGCGCGGCAGCTGCCGGGAGCACCTGTGGGCGGGGCCAGCGGCAGCGCGTTCGAAAAGTTGAGCGACAGCTGCCGGGGATCACCTGTGGGCGGGGCCAGAGCGCACTGCAGCGGAGGCGCGATCGCACCGTGATTACAGCAGTGCCAGCCCAGCAGTGGGAGCCCAGCAGTGCCAACCCAGTAGTGGGAGCCCAGCAGTGGGAGCCCAGCAGTGGGAGCTCAGCAGTGCCAGCCCAGCAGTGCCAGCCCAGCAGTGGGAGCCCAGCAGTGCCAACCCAGCAGTGGGAGCCCAGCAGTGGGAGCCCAGCAGTACCAGCCCAGCAGTGGGAGCCCAGCAGTGGGAGCCCAGCAGTGCCAACCCAGAAGTGGGAGCCCAGCAGTGCCAGCCCAGCAGTGCCAGCCCAGCAGTGGCAGGCAAATCATGGTGGTGGAGCATCTAGAGCCTACACTACGTTTGATCTACACAGCATGTCTTCTTGAGGGGAAGATATGGAACAAAATGAATATTTTGTGTTTAATGACCTGTGTAGTGATCTGTGTAATGAAAGCTTAATGTATTATATTTGACACTTTTGTATAAATGTATATATCTGTGGAGTGACCACACGGAGTGAGTGACCACCCGGAGATGAGTGACCACCCAGAGATGAGTGACCACATGGAGATGAGTGACCACCCGGCGATGAGTGAAATTCCGCAGAGGAGTGACCACCATGATGGTGAAAAAAAGCAATTGTGTTTAGTTGTGTTATTGGTTTTGTTTGCAAAAAGCAATGGTGTTTTGGTTTTGTTTGTTAAATATATTTTAGCCCTCGAATGGTAAAGAAAACAATTTTATATAAGACAAGGGGGATGTTGTAATATATAAGACAAGGGGGATGTTGTGATATTGCTGGGACTACTTTGTGTATCCAAGAACTACTTTGTATGGCTGTGTATATAAGTGATGGGTGTGATTAGGCAGTCACTCTGGATGCAGGTGGCCACGGAATAAGCAGCCTGGAGAGGAGCTCCAGCAATGTAACCTTTTATACACGTGTACTTGTGGTCCGTCCAGAGTCACTAAAGGTACAACAGGTACCGGACCACGAAGTACAACAGGAATGGGTGATGTTTTGGTTCGAGACCCTTCTTCAGTGATCTTCTTCAGTGAACTTCTTCAGGTCGAGACCCTTCTTCAATGCTGACAACAAAAGCTTATCACTGTACAATAAACTAAATATACGTGACAATAAATTAAACTGAACTGAAGATCCTGAACTATCAGAAAATGGAGAGCTGCAATCCTAAATATCTGCCCCCAACAGTGGGTAAGACGACTATCCCTAAATGTGAATTAAAATGAAAATATTGCAGAAGCTGGAAAGTTGAAACAAAAACAGAGATTAGTGTGACTGCAAGTGTCGTTGGAAAGTGAAACAGAGTGAACGTTTCAGGTCGAAAACCCTCCATTCCTTTTCACCTTCTGCAGATGCTGGAGGGTGTTTTCGGCATTTCCGGTTTTGCCCCACGAGTGGACGTCATCATCCCCCAGACCCACACGCTGGTTGGAAGCATCTCCCCTGATCTGCCCCCAAGAGGGGATTGTTTAACTGCCCCATGAGCTGCCCATAACAATGGTTGGTTGCCAGCCCCTTACTCTATCCCCAAGTGTAAATGGGTCGCCTGTGTTCAACCAAAAGTGGGCAGACTGGAGGGGGCAAAATTTAGAAACAAGGAACTGCAAATGCTGGTTTACATTAAAAAAAAGACATTGCTGGAATAACTCAGCAGGTCAGTCAGGCAGGCCGCAGGACCCTGTCAAGCTGGCCCCTGCTCATCCCCCGAAGACCAGAGACCAGGAGGATGGAGCCGGCGACGAGGACGGATGACACCAGCGAGGAGCGAGGCCAGTAGGAGAGAAGAGGGAACCGGGGTCTGGCCTACCCCACACCCTCGATGGCAGCTATGGGAGGGGCACAAAGGTGGACGGGCAAGGAGAGGGACATCGGTTCGCTGGTCGCTACACACGTCCAAGGAAGGAGATGGCTGGAGGAACGCAGCAGCCTGGGGCTCGCCTGGATTGGACACCGCTCATAAGACCTAGAGCATGGACTGGACTTTGAAAATGACGCCAAACATGGTGCTTCTTGCATGCGGTCTCAGTGGACTATTTCTGTACACTTCGATAATCGGGGATGTGCTTAGGTATAAGAATACTTTACGGTACGGTATGTAAGAAAATAATTTCACTGTGTGTTTACACATGACAATTAAAGCACCATTGAACCATTGAAATATTGAGCATCTCTGGAGAACATGGAGCCATGAATTAGGTCAGGACACCTATCCAGGTGTCTCCAGAGAAGCAGCCAGACCTGTTGAGTTACTTCAGCACCTTGTGCCTAACATTGGAGGAGCGTTTCCCTTCATTTATAAACTTTACTCAGCCCAGCATTAAAATTACTCCCAAAAGCCTCACCAAAATTTCATCCAGAAGTTCCTAAGTGAAGATATAATTCTTGAAAAACTACACTTCAAACAATCATCCCAATTAATCTGCCTGATTTTTACCCCAAGCACTGCCAATTGGATCACCAATCTGCTGCAGTGGAGTTTTTTTTAACAAAGTTTGATTTCCCTGAGGTTATCTTGATGTTGTCAGCAAGATCCTGGTTTGAAACAACATCAAATGCTCATGTAATGATAGTTATTGTAACATCATCCACTGTGCAAAGAGGATCATTTGAATGTAAATGTGAAGCAAATTATGTTTTTTTAATAAACTGTAGCTAAGCAATTCCACTTCTGAACTTACATTATTATAAATTTATAAAGCCAATTAAACTGATTTGCTTATATTGCATGGCTGAACAAGGTTTATCATTTCAAAGTCAAATTACGTTTCCCAGCAATCAGAAGGTTAAAAAATTCTGGTTGACTGATCCAAAATTAAATTAGTATATTTGCCTCATACCAGATTAACTGTGTTTACGTCCATCTCTATCAGTGTCTGAAGAAGGGTCTCGACCCAAAACGTCACCCATTCCTTCTCTCCAGAGATGCTGCCTGTCCCGCTGAGTTACTCCAGCTTTTTGTGTCTATCTTCGGTTTAAACCAGCATCTGCAGTTCCGTCTTACTCAGCATAATAAACTATGTGTGAGGCAGAGCAAAGGCCTCCCACAACTAGGCGGGCTCAGCGAAGGTGTTCCGTGAAACAACCCTCCCCAGGTACCTTCCCCTGCAACCGCAGATGACTGCAACACCTGTCACAATACCTCCTCCCTCGACTCTGTCCAGGGACCCCGACAGTCCTTTCAGGTTAGGCAGAGGTTCCCTTGCACCTCCTCCAACCTCATCTACTGTATCCGTTGTTCAAGATGCAGACTCTTATACATCAGCGAGACCAAAACAGACTGGGCGATCGTTTTGCGGTACACCTTCGCTCAGCCCGCCTGAACCAACCTGATATCCGGGTTACTGGAGGTTTGCAAGGGTCCCTGTCACGATTTATTCCGAACAGCTCCATCACAGAGGACTCTGTGATTTACGAACTGTTCCCAGGGACGCATTCAGAGACTGACATTGAGTGCTGCTGGAAGGTCATCAACTCGGTGAAAGACACTCTTTGGTCTGCCCGAGCTTTGTTGACCTCCCAGTAAAGCAAGATGTACATCGGGGAATGTTGCCGACTGGCCTGCTGCAGACTGCAGGAATACGTGCTGAGGGACGCACTGAAGCTTAGTGGAGGAGGACCACAGTCTGCTGGACATGGGGGGCAAGTGTGGTGGAGATGCCCCTCAAAATAAGGGAAGGGATTCCACGCCAGTGGGCCACATGGGTGGCAAGGGTGTGGGGGAAAATTATGATTTGGGGAAACTATTTTGTATGTATGTATAGCCTCTGAGAATGTTGGATGGAGTTTTGTAAGGATCATGTATTGGATATATTTATTTCTCGAATAAAGTGTTTTTTTTACAGTTTATGCTTTATGTGGTTTTGTATGTATCTTTTATTCTGTATAAAGTTTATTTTTGGAAAATATAGCTTCAATATACCTCATTGTTCGCCTCCCACCACAGTTTTTGTTTTGTAAAAATGTCAAGAACAGTATAACAGAACAGCTGCTATATTTGTGCCTATTGTTCCCTTTTGAACACTTAATGGCCAAGTCTTTAAAAAGCAACAAGGTCGTATATATTTGTATTGGAGAGTGACGACTGTAATGAAAATAACTTAAACCAATATCACATAAGCCACTGAATTCCCATTAGGAACCTGTTCATGCACTGAGATGGAGAATATGAAGAATTGTATGTCTGGCACGTTACTATATCTGAATTACCTCCGTTTCTCGATTTGTTGCTGGCTCTAAGGACCAATCAACCTGGCAGAAATGTGGCAACCTGGCAACTGGCCCCATCCCCGAACTCTACCTCCGCTACATTGATGTCTGCATTGGTGCTACCTCTTGTACCCATGCAGAACTCACTGACCATACATTTCACCACTAATTCCCATCCCGCTCCTAAATATACTTGGACCATCTCCGACATCTCCCTACTGTTTCTGGATCTCACCATCTCCATCACAGGAGACAGACTAGCGACTGACATCTACTGCAAACCCACTGACTCCCTCAGCTATCTGGACTACACTTCTTCCCACCCGGTCCCCTGCAAAAGTCCATCCCCTACTCCCAATTCCTCTGTCTACGCTGCATCTGTGCCCAGGATGAGGTGTTCCACACTAGGGCATCAGAGATGTCCTCATTCTTTACGAAACGGGGCTTCCCCTCTTCCATTATAGATGAGGCTCTCACTAGGGCCTCCTCTATATCCCGCAGCTCCGCTCTTGCTCCCCCTCCCCCCATTCATAACAAGGACAGAATCCCCCTTGTCCTCACCTTCCACCCCATCAGCCAGTGTATCCAACAAATTATCCTCCAACATTTCCGTCACCTCCAATGGGATCCCACTACTGGCCACATCTTCCCATCTCCTCCCCTTTCTGCGTTCCGCAGAGACCGTTCGCTCCGTAACTCCCTGGTCCACTCGTCCCTTCCTAAACAAACCACCCGCTCCCCAGGCACTTTCCCCAGCAACCGCAGGAGATGCAACACCTGTCCCTTTACCTCCCCCCTCGACTCCATCCAAGGACCAAAACAGTCTTTCCAGGTGAGACAGAGGTTCGCCTGCACCTCCTCCAGCCTCATCTATTGTATTCACTGTTCCAGATGTCAACTTCTCTACATCGACGAGACCAAACGCAGGCTCGGCGATCGTTTTGCTCAACACCTTCGCTCAGTCGGCCTTAACCAACCTGATCTCCTGGTGGTTGAGCACTTCAACTCCCCCTCCCACTCCCAGTCTGACCTTTCTGTCATGGGCCTCCTCCAGTGTCATAGCAAGGCCCACCAGAAATTGGAGGAACAGCACCTCATATTTTGCTTGGGCAGCTTACACCCCAGCGGTATGAACATTGACTTCTCTAACTTTAGATAGTTCCTCTGTCCCTCTCTTCCCTTCCCCCTTCCCAATTCTGCCACTGTCTTCCTGTCTCCACCTATATCCTTCCTTTGTTCCGCCCCCCTGACATCAGTCTGAAGAAGGGTCTCGACCCGAAACGTCACCCATTCCTTCTCTCCAAGATGCTGCCTGACCTGCTGAGTTACTCCAGCATTTTGTGATACCTGACAGACATGTCTCATCTTTCTCACTCTAACATGTGCCGTGTCTGAGAGGCAGATACATGGAGCGGCAGTGCTGGTGACATTTTCTCCCCCAGAGATGATTTTTGCTAAAGATAGACAATCGCGAAGGTGTTGAGCGAAACGATCGCCGAGCCTGCGTGTGGTCTCGCCGATGTAGAGAAGTTGACATCTGGAACAGCGGATACAATAGATGAGGTTGGAGGAGGTGCAGGTGAACCTCTGTCTCACCTGGAAAGACTGTTTGTGGAAACACGGATAGGTGACATAATAGGAAGGAACTGCAGATGCTGGTTTACACCATAGATAGACTTAAAATACTGGAATAACTCATCGGGTCAGGCAATATCTCTGGAGAAAAGGAACAGGTGATGTTTCAGGTCGATACCCTTGATTTATGCTGTATGATTTTACCGGGTTGTATGCAGAGCAAAGCATTTTACTGTACCTAGATATATGTGACAATAAAGTATTATTGAATGATTGACTCATTGATTTCACAATGTGTGGTGTGTCCAAGAAGCAGAGTTGTTCATCATATCAGTGCACTTCATAACTGAAATTGCACAGCGGGGAGCATCATATTTTAAAAGATGCTCCTGTACTTGTTGTAACCCAACCCGCACGACAGGATCAGAGCTGGTGAACTGATAAAATAGTGAAAATTGATTATTTGGCCCCACTGGAGTTTGGCCTTTTGAAACCTGCAAAGTATTCTTGCCCTTTGGCCCAGCCAATTGCAATCCCACTCCTTTATGGGTGGGAATGCAGCTGGTAGATTTCAAGTTAGGCCGAGCAGTTAAATAAAACCAGCCCATACGTTCTGTGCAGTGGCCGAGGTTCTAGCAAAGTGACATAATAAGAATGAACAGCAGATGCTGATTTACACCAAAGATAGACACAAAATGCTGGAGTAACTCAGCGGGTCAGGCAGCACCTCTGGAGAAAATGGATAGTGACATTTCGGGTCGGGACCCTTCTTCAGACTGAAGACCGAGTCTTTTAAAAGCAACAAGGTCGTATATATTTGTAATGGAGAGCGACCACTGTAATGAAAATAATTTAAACCAATATCACATAAGCAACTGAATTCCTATTAGGAACCTGTTCTTGCACTGAGATGGAGAACATGAAGAATTGTATCTCTGGCACGTTACTATATCTGAATTACCTCCGCTTCTCGATTTGTTACGCTCTAAGAACCAATCAACCTGGTCTAATGTCTCATCTTTCTCGCTCGTAAAAATGATGCGTTTGAGAGGTGGCCACATGGAACGGCATTACCGGATATTTCACTGTGTGGCGTGTCTGAGGAGCAAAGCGTAGAGAATACATTCCCACAGTCATTCATCATATCAGTGCACTTCATAACTGCAATTGCACAGCGCGGAGTATAATATTTTAAAAGACTCCTTTGTACTTACTGTAACCCAACCTGCATGACAGGATCCACTGAAGAAGGGTCCTGACCCAAAACGTCACCTACCCATGCTGGGTAGATGCTGCCTGAGTTACTCTGCATTTTGTGTCTATTTATGGACAATAAACAATAGACAATAGGTGCAGGAGGAGGCCATTTGGCCCTTCAAGCCAGCATCACCATTCAATGTGATCATGGCTGATCATTCTCAATCAGTACCCTGTTCCTGCCTTCTCCCCATACCCCCTGACTCCACTATCCTTAAGAGCTCTATCTAGCTCTCTCTTGAATGCATTCAGAGAATTGGCCTCCACTGCCTTCTGAGGCAGAGAATTCCACAGATTTACAACTCTCTGACTGAAAAAGTTTTTCCTCATCTCTGTTCTAAATGGCCTACCCCTTATTCTTGGCCCCTGGTTCTGAACTCTCCCAACATTGGGATAGGTGACATTTTGGGTCAGGACCTTTCTTCAGACTGATTGTAGATGAGGGGAGAAAGCTGGAATAGAGGTGCGGGGCAGGGGAGCACATTTCACTCCTCTTCTCTCCTTATCTGATACCCTTTTGTCTCCGTTTTTATCTCCAGTCTTTGTCAACCATGTGCCAATCTAACCCCCTCTTTCCTGTATCCACCAAGCACTCTTCCAGGTTTTGTATCGCCCTAGCTCCTTTCCAGCTTTCTCCCCCTTATGACAATCAGTCTGAAGAAATGTTCCGATCAGGAATGTCACCCATCCGGAGATGTAGTCTGACCTGGTGAGTTACACCAGAGCCTTGGGCTTTGCTCAAGGTTCGAGCATCTGCAGTTCCTTGTTGCTCCCTTCTAACTCTCTCCCCTGTTTAACTGATCAAAATTGGCATTCCTTTAAAATCAGATTCAGTGTTTATTTCACATATGTAAACTGGAACATCAACCCAATTCTACATACAAGCTCATTTCAATAAGCTGCGAGCTCAACTGGATGGGCTTTTTTTGCGGAAATATTGGGGTCAGAAATAAAGAATAGGGGTGCAGAGAGAGGTTATGGGGGCAGTTCATCCAAGCCTACTTGTTGAGGCTGAGGAAGACTGGACTCACCAGAATGCTGCCCAGAATTTATCATAACGCAGCCTGGAATCGAGAGTATTGGGTACATTTTAGGCAGAGGTTACGGGGAAAAGGCACGAGAATGGGGTTGAGAGGAAAAAATAGATCAGCCATGATTAAAATACGGAACAGACTCAATACGCTGAATGACCTAATTCTGCTCCAATGTCTTATGGTCTTATGGTTTAGGTATAAGAAGATGCTGGACAAGCTTGGATTGTTTTCTTTGAAACATCAGAGGTTGAGGGGAGACCTGAAAGAAGATAATAAAATGATGACAGGCACAGATAGGATAAACAGTCAGAGCATTTTGCCCAGGATGGAAATGTCAAGCTCTAGAGGACATGGCTTTAAGGTGAGAGGGGCAAAGTTTAAAGGAGATGGGCAGGGCGTTTTTTTACACAGAGTGATTGGTGCCTGGAACGTGCTGCCAGGGGCATGGTGGAGGGAGATATGATAGTGGCGTTTAAAGGCTTTTAGATAGGCACGTGGAAAGGCAGGGAATGGAGGAATATGGATCACGTGCAGGGAGGAGGTTAGTTTAATTGGGAAGCATGTTTGGTTGGGCATTGAGGGCTGAAGGACCTGTTCCTGTGCTGTACTATTCAATGGTCTGTGCATACTGTTTCTTCCACATAGCACACAAGGAAAGCAAATGAAAAATATACCTTAACAGCATCTTGTCCCTTATTTCCTGTTTGGATAACCAGGTCAAAGTTGCCACTGGGTCCCAATAACTTGAGTACAATCCAGCAGTCATTCATAAAAATAGCTTTGTTCCAACTTTGTGGAGGAGGGGGGGGGGGGAGTATGCTGGAAGAAAGTCTAAAAGAGTGGCAAGTGTGAGAGGTTATGGGGAGAAGGCAGGAGAATGGGGCTAGGAGAGATAGATCAGCTATGAATGAATGGCGGAGTAACTCAGCGAGTCAGACCGCATCTTTGGAGAAAAGGAATAGGCAAAGTGTCGGGTCGATAATGTCTGAAGAAGGGTCTCGAACCGAAACGTCACCTATTCCTTTTCTCCAGAGATGCTGTCTGACCCACTGCGTTACTCCAGATTTTGATGTCTATCTTCTCTCATTTACACATCCATGCTTCACGTTAACAGGATTATAAACATCCACTGCTTGCATAAGCCTTAGGCTTACTTATACAAATTACAGTAAGGTCCCTGAGGAAGGATTAAGAGTCAAGAGTCAAGAGAGTTTTATTATCATACGTCCCGAAATGGGACAATTAAATTCTGACTTGCAGCAGCACAACAGATATGTAAACAAAACTCAGTGTATTTATATAAAAAAATACACTAGCACTATCTTACACACTAGGGACAATTTACAATTTTCCTAAATTCACCTGCAAACCTGTATGTCTTTGCAGTGTGGGAGGAAACCAGAACAGCCGGAAAAAACGCACATGGCACAGGGAGAATGTACAAACTCCGTACAAACAGCACCTGTTGTCAGGATTGAATTCGGGTGTCTGGCGCTCTAAGACAGCAGCTCTACTGTTGTGCCACTGTGCCACCCAAACCTGAAGTAGTCAACACAATTTCAAATGATTAGCAGAGCAGAATTTGGCATGCACTGTTTCAAGGCAGGACTTGACACGGGTCTGTTCCTCAGGGCGTTGGTTTCAAGATTAGGGACAAAGTAATGTGCAATGTAATGATTTTGAAAAATGTTTTAAACACAGGGAATAATTTTGACTCTATGCCTTTAAGGGTGGGGGAAGTAGAGTCGATAAGGGGGATGGATAAACACGAGGGAGAATAATTAGTAGGCCCATAGGGAAAGAGTAGGCAGACGGAATAATAAATTAAGGACCATGAATTCACAGCATTGTGGGCATCTAAACACGCCAACATATTTTCTTAGCGGTGGCGCAGTGGCAGAGTTGCTGCTTCACCGTGCCAGAGACCCAGGTTCGATCCTGACTATGGATGCTGTCTGTATGGTGTTTGTACGTTCTCCTCGTGACCACGTGGGTCTTCTCCGGGTACTCCGGTTTCCTCTCACACCGCAAAGACGTGCAGGTTTGTAGGTTAATTGGTTTTGGTAGAAATTGTAAATTGTGTAGGATGGTGCTAGTTTACGGGAATCGCTGGTCAGTGTGGATTTGACGGGCTGAAGGGCCTTTTTCTGTGTTGTGTCTCTAAACTAAACTAAACTTAATTCCATTATATTTTTAGTGTACTTACAGGTATTAAAGAAGAATTATTAATCATTCATATCGTGCATGATTCAGTGATTACAAGCTGAAAGAACTAATTAACATTTGTGCCTTGCAAGCTCTTGCCCCCATGTGGAGACACACAATCTAATTCCGATTTTCATCTTATGCTGGGTTACTCTGCATGTATTGAGACTCACTGAAACATAGCTTACTGATGCAGATCCACAACACCGTTTAATAAACATTTTTCTGCTCTTTTTATTTTGAATTGTTTCTCCATCATAATGCTGGTTCCAAAAACCTAAACACGAGGATCTGCAGGTGCTGGTTTACAGAGGTAAAAACACAAAGTCCTGGAGTAACAACTCAGTGGGTCAGGCAGCATCTCTGGAGGACATGGATAGGTGGCGTTTCGGGTCAGGACCCTTCTTCTAATTTATTGTAGTAGTGGGGAGAAAGCTGGAAAAGAAGTGAGAGTGGGACAAAGACGGGCAGGCGATAGATGGAAACAGATGAGGGGGTTATTGGCAGATGGATAGACAAAGACCAAAGATAACGAAGAAAACAAAAAGCTGGAGAGAAGAAGAGTGAAATGTAAAGCCAGAGGCAGGAATATAGATTTAGTTTAATTTAGTTTATTATTGTCACGTGTACCAAGGTACAATGAAAATCTTTCTTGGTGCCTCGTATCCAGTCAGCGAAAAGACTATACATGATTACAATCAAACTGTCCATAGAGTATAGATACAGGATAAAGGGTATCATGTTTAGTGCAAGATAAAGTCCAGTGAAGTCTGATTAAAGATAGTTTGAAGGTCTCCAATGATGTAGATAGGAGGTCAGCACCAGTGTCTAGTTGGTGAGAGAATGGTTCAGTTGCCTGATAACAACTATTGAACCGGAAGGGATTGGGTGGGAGGGGGGGGGAGGAGAAAGGGGGGACAGGGTAAAGGGAAAATAGGTGGGCACCTGAACGAGGCACATGGAAGAGAGGGGGGAAAAAAGAGAGGGGGGGGGAGGTAGGTGTTAACAAATATTGGAGAAATATTGGAATTTTTTGAGGATGTAACTAGGAAAATTGACAGGGGAGAGTCAGTGGATGTGGTGTATCTCGACTTTCAGAAAGCCTTCGACAAGGTCCCACATAGGAGATTAGTGGGCAAAATAAGAGCACATGGTATTGGGGGTAGGGTACTGACATGGATAGAAAATTGGTTGACAGACAGAAAGCAAAGAGTGGGGATAAATGGGTCCCTTTCAGAATGGCAGGCAGTGACCAGTGGGGTACCGC